>NC_140594.1:203881206-205081206 GCF_964204655.1 Triturus cristatus | reverse complement strand
CATTTGGACACACTGTTCGCACCTTCTGTGCCACTCATCAGACACCCAGCATTCCCTTTCACAGCCGAAGCGGGAGTCTGCCAATGATTACGGAGACTACAGCTCCACACGCTAGAGCATGCTTTCGCTGACGGCACCTTCATTAGCATGGATGAGGCACTAGGGGACGACCACACGGGACTGATGGACAGAATTACGTCTTTCCAGCTCAGAGCCGCATTGCACACGATTCATGACTCATTTCCGATAGCACCACCGACATTCCAAGTCCTGGAGAAGTTTCTAGCCAACTCCTCACCTCGCAAACTAATTACCCGCTTGTACTCTGGTATACAGCGTGAATCCCCGTTAACCACCCCCCCTGCATACTGTGAATGGGAGAAACGCCTGGGAGTCCCCTTTGAGGAGGGAGTGTGGGAATACTGCTGCGCGCAGGCCAGGGAGTTGTTGCCCAATTACAGACTGTGATTGATTCATTTCAAGTTCATAGTGACCACACCGTCATCCGCTCCACTCAACACGCATGCACAGACGTCACCCATAGATTACACTGACACTTTCATTGTGGGTGAAGAACTGCTGCAGTTTTATTTCATACAACATAAGTATGACGATAAGTGGGTTATCTTACGGGCGATCCAGGGCAAGCAGCCCCTCGCTGCTCCGCCCGCCTGTCGAGCCAGCACGCACGGTGGGTCGATGCCCTGCAGTGCGGCACATATTTTCAGATCATCCTTTGGATCACGTGATCTGTCGCATACTCCCGCCCCTTTTGACGGGGGCGGAGCGTGTTGTGGCACACCCCCGGTTGGTCAGGCCCCCCAACCGCCCGAAGGACTAACGGGGCGCCGTCGCGGTCTTCGCAGAACCTCCTTTGGCTCCCGGACCTTGGCTCGGGCACCCTTACTGTGCCGGACAGGGGTACCCTTACTGTACCGCCTGTCGCAGAGGTACCCTTACTGTACCCTTCTGCCTCCAGATCGCCCTGTAACTCCGCCTGCAACGCAAGAAAAAAAAACATTAAAACATTCCAATAGCGCGCTACCTCCGCTGCGCAGGGTAAGCGGAAAGGGTGGGAATGCGCGTGGCCAGGAGGAGCGCGCCGGAAGCAGAGGAAGATCAGAGGGGGTGAGGCACCTAAAAACGGGGGGGCTAGCCTCGCCCACCCTAGTGGCACGCCTCCCCCGGACAATCCCATTGGGGGCCTCCCCTCCCCGAGGTGCGGCCTCACGCGAGGCGGAGCAAGGGGGGAGGCTCCGACGGGCGGCCACTAGAAGGCTGCCCTGCTGATGTCCCCCTGCGCGGGACGCGGGCAGCGGCATAGTGACCACACCGTCATCCGCTCCACTCAACACGCATGCACAGACGTCACCCATAGATTACACTGACACTTTCATTGTGGGTGAAGAACTGCTGCAGGTTTATTTCATACAACATAAGTATGACGATAAGTGGGTTATCTTACAGGCGATCCAGGGCAAGCAGCCCCTCGCTGCTTCGCCCGCCTGTCGAGCCAGCACGCTCGGTGGGTCGATGCCCTGCAGTGCGGCACATATTTTCAGATCATCCTTTGGATCACGTGATCTGTCGCATACTCCCGCCCCTTTTGACGGGGGCGGAGCGTGTTGTGGCACACCCCCGGTTGGTCAGGCCCCCCAACCGCCCGAAGGACTAACGGGGCGCTGTCGCGGTCTTCGCAGAACCTCCTTTGGCTCCCGGACCTTGGCTCGGGCACCCTTACTGTGCCGGACAGGGGTACCCTTACTGTACCGCCTGTCGCAGAGGTACCCTTACTGTACCCTTCTGCCTCCAGATCGCCCTGTAATAGGTGCCCTGCCCCTGCGAGCCAGCTTTTAGTGGGCTAAATTATGGGTCCTGTTCTGTAACCCGTAAATGACGGCATTAATTTGCAACATTACTCAGAAGCCCAGGGCAGACTAACAAAGGATGTCTTTTGGCCCCACTGCCATTCAGCTTAGACGTTACTGGTGTTCCTAACTTTCTTAGCGATGACACTGCAGATCTTCCTAACGTAATTCTGGGAAGATCTAGCACCACATATGGAGCCAGAACTGAACCATAGCTGAATTCGTCAATCCATCGATTCCCTTCATATCCTAGCACGAAGAAGGTTTTAATTTCCACTTTGTCTACAAAGGTGATGTATAGATAGCGTCATGGTTCCTGAATTGCTGCTGCTGCTGCGAGGGGTGCATGATTTCTCAGCAGGACAAAACATTTTAACGTAACTGCTAAATGGACGGCTTTTATCATGACTCCGGATAAAGCCAATATGACTGACTGAGCTGCTGAAGAATACATCTCTCAGCTCGAGGACCAAATTTGTGAACGTTTCCCACCTCCCTGGCTCCAAGGAGAGGCTGAGCGAGAAGAGCAACACCTAAATATGTTTCTCAGGCTGGAAAATATGGCATGGGTAACAAGGCATTGGTGAAATAGGCGCTTATGGACCTGCAATCCTATTAAGATTTTTCAATTGGCCAAATTAGGTGCCTTCCTGGCTTGGAATTGTGTTCCCAACAGCTACAGCACAATAAGCAGGGTGAAGGTAACGTGTGGGTTAACCACTTTACCTACGTATATAAACACAAGCTGACATCACGGGTATCTCAATTTTTTTCCTTTCACATCGTATTATCCTATTGTTTACTACAAACTGACCCATATCTTAGCAACATCTCCTCGTTTTAGCCTTTCTACTTGCAAATTAAGTTACATTAAATTCGACGATAGAGTCTTATACTAGTCCCGCTGTTTATCCCAATCTTTCCTTACTCTCCACTGGGACAGCGTAACCAATTTCCTTGCTTGTTGAATAGAAGCTAGCTTTTGGACTTTATTGCTGCTGAAAGGAGTTAATAGGTTTGCCTGCAGTCCTTGTTATCCCGGTGTTGCTGTGCTATAGGTAATTCGTTGCACCGACATCGTGGCTTGAAAATGAAACTTCTTATTTTATCAAATAATATGTTGTGAGCCCCAGTGATGATCTCGTTCATATCTTCATAGTTGGCAGTGTCTCTATCTTGCCAATACCTGGGTCATGTCCGCCTTAAATGACGACAATACATCTGGCTTTTCCGCTAGCCATGCCCATTAACCTGTCAAATGTCTGTGGAGAGCAGCACATCTCTGGTCATGCTCATTTCAGAAGGTGTTAAGCCCTTTCCATTACTAGAAAGTTTAAGTGCAAAATTCAAGAGGTATGGTCGCTCTCTGCTCTCTCAATTATTACCATGTAGATGAGGGCATGCCATTCACGGGTGTCTGGTTGAAGTATGCACAGGTAATTGACACTCATTCTGGGGTGTCTGGTTGAAGTATGCACAGGTCATTGACACTCTCCCACGTGCAGTGCTGTGAACCGTTTGAAGTAGTTCATCAGATTCAGCCAGCCACCCCCTAGGTGGAGGCTTGCACTCCCAAACTTCTGCTAGTGTAAAACCCGGCCACACCTCCAGTTCAGTGAAATTTAGCAATTCACGACACTGACAACCCCAGGGGCCAAATACTGGGCTGTGTAAATGCGGCCCAATACCACCATGAACAATTAGCTTGGAGTGGATGGGTGTTAACCTAGGCTGGCTGAAGGCAAAACCTTTGACAATCACTCCTGGCAAGATGTGCCACCGCAGGTAGAATAAAGAGTTATCCAGCCCGCCTTACTTCCTTTCCCAGTTTGACACAGGTCGAAGAAGAATGCCCCTTCCAGAAAGGTCATGGCCTTATCCCTGAAGCCTATCCATACAGCATTCTACCGGAAATCTACAGCATTGCTTAGTAAAGCTTTTTCTGGTTCCACAATTGTTTGTGGTCGATATGCTCTCCCTCAGTTTGAACAAAATCTTAGCTAATCGTACGCCTGCCTAATTCCCAGGGCTGTCTGGCTTAATGCTTTACGCCTGGAATTGCCCCACCAAATGTAGCCTTGCACTGAAACTTAACTTGGTTGTCTCAACTTTCCTTTTAGAGCTAGGAACGCCCCCCGTGCTCCTTGTGCTTACTAAATGGACCCGCTCCTTAGTTTCCAGCACACAATGCACTTAAATGTCATCTGGCCCTGGTGCCTATCAAACAACAGTGACAGCCTCTGTCACCTTCATACAATACATAAACAAACCTCACCAGGTCGCAGAAGCAGCAAGCCAGGCTAAGTCTCGGTAAACCATGTCACTCTGTGCTTTCCCTGGCCTCCCTGTGGAACAGGGAGAATAACCTCAAAGATGTTAAGTATGATAGACAAACCCAGGCCTTCCGCCTGTCTCAAAACAGCTCATGCTGCTGCCTTTCCTGTATAGACTAAGCTGCCACTATGACTGAGTTGCAGAAAATATCACACCAGCTGTTTCCGAATAGCAAGGCTAAAGATGAAAGGCAGCCGCATCTCTTGACTTAAGCGTGGAACTCACGAAATACCTTCAAGATGTTATGTGTGACACACAAACCCAGGCCTACAACTTGCCTCAACACAGCACAGGCTGCTGACTTTTCTATATACACTAAGCTGCCACTATGACTAATTTGAGAGAAACCTTACCCCAGCTGTTTTCTAATAGCAAGGCAAAGATGAGAGACAGCAGCATCTCTTGACTCAAGCGTTGAACTTACAATAATAGCATTGGTCGCTCAATTTCTGTGTTACACCTTTCCACAAGCTGACCATTGCATCATGGTTGAGACTGGGTTTTAGGCTGAACCTTGACATATTTGTACACCTGCTGCCAGGGAACATATATACCTTCCCTTATCCTGTTGCACCACTTGGGACACAACTTCGTCCCTTCGTACCCACCGGCATGGAACTAATGTCAACGAGATTCCCCCTAGTACCGGATAATCCTAATAAATGTTGCATTTTGGGACAAAGATACCAGGGAATAAATGCAAAGGGGGCTCTCGAGTGCGTGTGAACCCATGTCATTGCGATTAGTAACAGTTGCTCTGTTCGAGCTAGAACATGCGACTTTATTCATTTAATCAATTAATCGGCAAACCATGCCATTCCCCAACTTGGACATACACACAACCGCCTCTAGTGTCCTGCAATACCAGCTATTCCGAATCTGGCTGACGAAAACTACCATTGGCCAAAAGCTAAACTAGTAAAAACTATACCATATGTTTCTCAAAACGCTTACCATAAACCGTAATGAGTACAGACTCGTCATAGATCACCCTGGCCCCCCAAACCTTTCCCAGGGAACTGGAGAGAAGTGAACTCAATTGCGCAGGGCAAGAAATACCAGAAGTTACTGCTGACCACGTTTCCATAACCACACTCTCAGATGCATTGAATTAGTTATATAGCGCCACTCCTACCAGTGTAGGGTGTCCCCGAACTTAGCATCTCACACAGAATCAGCCGAGCCAATCAATCATATGCATGTGAATCAGTGTATAGGAAATGTAACCTGAGCCAAGGACGCAAAGTGTAGGAGACTCATGTCATCCCTACTGGCAGGCAGTTTACTTCAGGGCTGCTTGGTGTGGTGAAGCAAGAGCTCAGTCAGTTTCTAGCCAAATTAACCCTCTTTGCAACAGTAAACAAAGTTCTAATAATGTATGCTTAGTGGTGTGTATGCAGCTCTAGGATGAGCGTTCGTAGCTCACTGTTGACTATTAGGGCTTTAAGATGTACATTGCAAGTAACAAAAGGATGCCTCCTTTGAACACAGTAACCTGCTGACCTATTTACATCATACGCACTCTGAAATCTACTTGGCACACGTTCTTTGCAGCGGGCATATTTAACCCTCTGCACTAACTACACCGAAGTCAAAACCGCCACTATACAAATTCTTGATCTTTCTCCAGGAAGATAACGAATCACACGAGTTATCTTGCCATTTATGTGAGGCCTGGAATTGCCGCGGAAAGAAACGCAGCATCCGGTGCTTCAAAGCAGTATCTAGATCAACATTAAAGACACCGACATATCCCGCCTCTGCGTGTTAAGCAGCAAAAGGCAACCATTCCAGTACGTATAATCTTGAAGCACCAAAATGGGTATGTACGACAAAAACCAGTGCAAACCATTTTTCAGCAAACAAGAGCCTCAGAGGAGTCCACCAGCGGACATTGCAAGCGCACCTCCACATTTCCCATAGTATAATGCCGTCCATGACATCGCGCCTGGTCTGGGGGGGGGGGGCGAGGGGGAGGGGGCAGGTGGGCATGGCAGTAATCGCGCAATGGCGGCGAAGCAGCGCCCCACGGCCGGCGGAACCCATCACCAGTTCCAGATGCCCCGACTCCCGTGCGTGCCAGCGGCGGCCGCCCGAAGCCGCGGCGGCACCAATGTCCCCCACGCCTCGAGGCCGGCGACTGCGCGAAGCGGGTCAAAGCCCCGCATTCAAATCCAGAGGCGGGGGGGGGGGCACCCGGAGTCGCAAGCACGCCCGGCCAGCACCCAAGCACCGACTGTGAGCCCCCCTCAATGGCTTATGGCCACGGGGCTGCCGGCGAGGCGGTGTGCAGACAACTGGGCACAACAACCGAGACAAACTGCCCTTGTGTAGCAGCGCCACGCACAAACAAGAAACCACACCTGTAAAGCGCGAACCATCACGCGTCAGGGCCTCCAGGCGCCAATTTGCCGCCTGCTCCGGGGAAAAGCGAGACCAATTGCCTTGCAAATGCCAGCCCCTGTTAGGCAGGGGTAGATAGGGTGATTTGCAGAATCACAGGATGTTCAGCGTCATACCCGAGACTCAAACCTATATAGCGCGAACTCGACCCGCAGGCAGCGGGGTGCTTCACACGAGCACCATATTTACATTACACCAGCAGGCACGGAGAGACCAAGCGACCCACCCCAGAATCACGGGAAGCGGAAGCGACCCCGAGACTCGAACTCCGGCACTCAGCCCCAAAGTCGGCCGGCTAGCCGCAGCGCCACATCCCCTCCCCGACTCATCCACGGGTCCGATCGCCATACAGAAAGCGCGATTCCGCCGAACCGCCCCGGCGCGCACCAAAAGCCCATTCTGAACCTAAGCAGCGCTACAGTGTGAGATCAGAGAGTTCTACACAGAGAATTTAAACAGCGCGCTACTGTGAGCTTACGTAGTGCCACGCCGTGAGTGAGCTCAGATAGCGCTCTATTGTGAGCTTACATAGTGCTTACACTTTGAGTGAGCTCAGACAGCGCTGTTTTGTGAGCTTAAACAGTCCTACACTGTGAGTTTAGATAGTGCTACATTGTGACCTCAAACAGTGCTACCCTGCGGCTCTAGACAGCACCACACTACGTTTAGACAGTGTTTCACTGCGAACACAAACAGCGCTACTGTGTGTGAGAGTTTAAACAGGGGGCACTGTGGGGCCGCGCTGAGTTTAGACAATGCTCACATTGAACGTAGACAGAAGCACACTTTACCCAGTGCTATACATTGTGAGGCGCTACACACAGTGACAGGAGCGCTACATCTACTAGTTTAGTAACTTTAGAGGAAGCTACACTCAGAGTAGCCTGTCCCGCACCATGGGCTCTGAATGTGCTATTTGAACACAGAAAGATCCACGGTCAGTATCAGTATGTATATAATGCTGCTCTCTGAAATAGTTGCTGCCCTACGACCTTACACAGTAATGTACTACCATCTTATAGTTGCTACACTGCAGTGCCTTCTTCCTTCTCTGCTCCGGCCAACCGACACTCGCCACTCCGTCTGCGCGGAGCACAAAAAAGGGAAACACTCTGATTCTCTGCAAAGGGGCCCTCGTCCATTCATCTCCCAAGCACACTGATCTACAGCACCCGGGGCGCGCCGCAGCCACGCAGGCCGACACACAACAGAATACTCAGAAACCTGCCCTTCTGTTCAGGCTGGGCTCGTCAACAAGACACAGAACACACTGCCAAAATTGGGGCCCAGAGCCACATAGCATCGGGGAGAGACGGGAGGCGGCACTGCCCTGCCCTCCCCAGGGAAAACAACGCCAGACCAGGGGCACAACCGTGTGACCGACGTCAGACCAGGAAGCAGAGGGCACAGGAACCCGCGCGGCACAAGAGACCAACGGCACGAGAGCCCCGCACCACAAAGGCCCGGCCCCGCACCCACAATCGGCGCCCCCCGCACACCACCCCGCCGCTCAGCACAAGTCTCGCTCCCCTCCGCCCGCTTCCCGAGCCCCCACCACCAGGCAACCCAGCACACATCCAGGCCAGTGGGGCTCGGGGACAACTAACACTCACCGGGACAACAGGGGGGGCACAAAACCCGACGCCAGACCAGGACGACCAAAACGACCCGGACGCCCAAAACGGCGACGTGGTGAGGGATGCGCGTGGCCAGGAGGAGCGTGCCGGAAGCAGAGGAAGATCAGAGGGGGTGAGGCGCCTAAAAAAGGGGGGGCTAGCCTCGCCCACCCTAGTGGCACGCCTCCCCCGGACAATCCCATTGGGGGCCTCCCCTCCCCGAGGTGCGGCCTCACGCAAGGCGGAGCAAGGGGGGAGGCTCCGACGGGCGGCCACTAGAAGGCTGCCCTGCTGATGTCCCCCTGCGCGGGCCGCGGCATTCATAGGCTATACAGGACCCCTGTGTGGATGCATAAAGTTGGTTTGAGTGAAGACACGCGCTGTGTGCATTGCAGGATGCAGGACACCTTCTTCCTGCACTTGGCGTGGGAATGCCTGGATGTTACGGAGCATTGGGGAAGCATCTTTGATGTGCTGGAAGAGGTCATAGGGCACAGTTATGAGTGATCCCCGCTGATCACCTTGCTTGGCTATGTGTGAAAAGTGCCAATGGAAGACAGGAAGTTGGCAGCCATGCTCCTGCTACTGGCTAAAAGGCGGATGGCAATCGGCTGGGGTCCAAGCGAAAGCAACAGTTGGCTGAATGGCTTGCTTAAAGATGCAGCTTTCTGTCACAACCAGCTATCAGAATTTTGGGAACTGATGCCAGTGCAGGCATGCCCCAAGGACATTTGGGAACCGCTGCAGAGCACACTCGCTGCCCATCTGCCCGACCGGGCGAAGATTCTCGCCATTATAGGATATGGTGAAGTGTGGAGAACGCTCAAACATTGAGTGATCGTACTGCCGGAGTCCTAGAGATACTTCATGCACGATGGCCAGAGAGATCCCCTCCCCCCAACTCCCTCCTTCTTATCTTTTTCCTTTTGCTTTCTTTTTATTTTTTCTTTCAATATAGAATGTGTTATGTTTATATTGGGAACGTTAGCTAACTAAGATGGCCACACGGACACTGGGATGTTATATGCTATGCTGGACTGGTAATGCATATAGTCTGCTGAATACGTTTTGCGAAGCTAATGTATATGCATAACGATTACCTGTCCCATTAATCCTTCCATGTATGTACTGGATGATTGATGAGGTATGTATATGATGACAAATTATAAATAAAAAATAAAAAAAATATAAAAATCCTTTGGGATACTTTGGAGTCACTGTTGCTCAGCCAAGTGAATTTTAGGGGGAGAAATTGGGGCACACATTAGGCCACAGACTTTAAAAAAAACGATATACTTCCTATGGAAACTCTGAATCATGCGTATAACTACACATTGATTGACTACTGCCAATGTGTAATGTATACATATGTATAGATATCCCAAACAGAAGTAACTCCTTCCGAAAACCAAGGACCCAAGAGGGTTGGTGCATGATGCCGGCAAAGTGCACCAGCTTGATATCCTCCACAAATCCAAGACAGTTAAGGCACATTCAGGACACAATCATATGTGCAAAATGATGTTTTTACTGTATACCCTCATAATGAGTTTTGACCGTCATGTGGTCTTGATCACATGAGATGCAACAGGAAATGCAAGTTTATAGTGTCAAGCACTTCTGCTGCTTTTGTTACTGGGGGCCGATATTGCAGCACTGCTGCAAAACCGAACCCATGGGTCAAAAACCGTCCCCCACCCTCCGGCCACTGGGAAAACGCCTGGTGCCTGCTATGGCCAGCCCGGCCCTGGACATGACATCCACAGATGGGCCGTGGGTATACCCATGGGTTGAGTCGTCGCTCAAGGGGATACGTGGGTAATACCATGACTAAATCATAAATCGCAAGTGCGGGAGAAGAGTGCACGGACTCATCTAGGATAATACAAATTCAACGGGGGACAAAAGGGGTTTCTCATGTGCAATGGACCTCACACAAGTGTAGAGGGAACCATGTGTGAACACTCGTCCACCAGAAGATGGGTGTGCCAGTTGGCTAAGAGGCAAGGTGGAGGTCACCATATCAAGAAGTCTCTATTCATGCCCCAGTGGGAAATCAAGTCAACCAGACAAGGTGGAGGTCACCATATCATGAAGTCTCTAATCACGCCCCAATGGGCAATCAAGTCAACCAGACAAGGGCCCAAAGTCAATCCATATGCATTGTCAGCAACAAAAGAGAAGAATAACTAAGATCAAATAAAGTATAAAAGAGTCCTAGAGGATTCTCGTCTGTAAAAGTGCGCAACCCGACCCATGCAGATGAAGAAAAGGGTGGGGGAACCCGTCCAGTTGCCTTTGTGTATCACATTCGAGGACCCGTTCATTTCCTTCTGAAATAAATATGACAACAGTTCATTAAAAGATAAAATATCAAATGTCAACTGTGGAGACAGTAGCATGGATGGTGGCCAGCAGGGATAGTAAAAGCGAAAAGACTATAAAAGGGAGAGAAAGGACCAGGCTAATCATTGAGTAACACATCAACACCTGGTAACAGGCTAACTCTCATGAAGATGCACCCCAAGTTCCTCATCAAGATTGAGCCCACCCAGACTCTTGGTCTCAAGATTGAGAATGTATTTAGACTCCTTTCTTTCTTCTTAGCCTTAATGTCCTATTCCCACCCCTGGAGTTGTGGGGGATTTGTTAAATGGCAAAGAAGGAGACAACAGAACTATCAAGGTAAGGTTTCTCCTGAAAGTTTCTTGCTACTGGGTAATTTGGGTCCCTATTGTTGATGGCCGTCATATGTTCGAGCACTCTCTTCTTGACCATGCAAACTGTGCTGCCTACATATCTGAGAGGGCAGGGGCATTCAGGTATGTACACCACATAGGGGTAACTGCACATGAGAAACTGCATTATCATTTTGGTCTGGCCTTGTCTGGGAGTAGCGTATTTCTTCTGCATGCTGCTCTTCTTATAAGCTTTCCAATGACCACATGGAAAGAATCCCTGGAGGTTGTGTTCTCTGACCTGCTTGTTGATCGTGATATCACTGTGGACCAATATTTCTCTCAGACTGCATCACTTTCTAAAGGTTATCCTGGGTCTGTCATGGATAGTGTGCCTGATAATCAGATCAATTTTGAGTATATCCTAGCTCTTGGCAATTTTGTGTATGTCCTTGGAGTTCTTGTTGAATGTCATGATAACTCTTGGCTCACTCTGGGTGTCCGCGTCTACTTTCGGGATATTATCAAAAAGGGTTTGTTCTCTCGTCACATTCTTGACTTTGTGAATGGCTCTGTTAAGAACCCACTGGGGGTAACCCCTCTCCCTGAATCTGTTGACTATGGTGGTTTGCTCAGTCAGAAAAAGCTTCTCTGTGTTGCAGTTGCTGAAAACATGGAGGAAGCTGGTGCCAGCATTGGATTTACAGAAAAGTTTGGTCTGTATGGTATTGTCAACAATCTCTATCTTAACATAAAGGTATTCTACTGTGGTCTTGCTTATTGTGTGAGAGAGGATGAGATTATAGGAGATGCCATTGAATTTGTCAACAAAATGGACAGCTTAATCTTCAGTGCCCCTCCAAGCAGAGTTTTAAGGCATGGGCAAAATAGGCTCTGACCCATGGTCCCCGTCTTTCAGTGGCCCCCTTGATAGAGCCAGCTCTGTTCTTCAGAGAGTCTTGCCCGGATGACCTTTATTATTTCTCAAAAAGATTGTTTTAAATACCGTTTCCAATTCATTTATTTTTAATGTGGGTGATGTGTGTGATTATTACAGACATTTTGCGGAGAAATGTGTTAATGTTTCATGCAACATCCATAAAATGTTTATTTTAGTTCAAAACAGGACCTCACATATTAGAAATAGGACAGTGTACCAAAGATTATTTGCAGTAATATTTGTGAGCTGCTGCTGTGTTACAATATTGAAAACAGACAACACTATCCTTGAATATTGGATGGAAACACATTTGGAATCGGGAGTGTGCCTGTGCACAGTCGGTGACCTGGCCAAAGAGGGCATGAAATAGATGAAACTGGATCATAAAGTCAAAGGTGTTTTGATAAGGGCCCCCCAAAATATGTTTGGCCCATGGCCCCCATAATCCTAAAGTCATCCCTGCCTCTAAATGATGAACAGGTTTTCAATGCATCTCAACCATAATATGACCTGTTCAAATTAAGGAAAACCTTCAGTGTTGTTGAAGAGGTCCTCCTCCCACCACCCAAGGATGAGATTAGCAAAACTCTGAGCAAAACATGTGCTCATCATGGTCCTGAGGACTTGTTTGTACAGAGAACCGCTGAAAAGAAAGATGTGTTGGACAGGCAGTGTATGATCATTTCCAGAATCATGTCAGCATGTGCAAAGATATCTAAGGGATCTAGCCCGCGAAAAATGTTTGCAGCCCAGGATACATTACTCATACTCAGTGATGGTGTACAGTGAGTTGACATCTCACGTTAGCAGGATGTAATCCTTCTTGCAGTGGATACCCTCGAATTTGCCCAAAAATCAATAATTCTTGCCTTCTCCATGCCCAGCTTATATCCTTTTATATATCATCACGTATACCATGTTAAATCACAGCATACATAGCAACACTCATAACATATCAAATTACATAATTTATGAAGAAGCAAAAAAGACAAGGCACTATTGCAGTCTAGCACTTTGCTTTATCTTTAGGAAATAAAATTAAATTTCGAAATGCTGGTACCTTCCCGTTAAATTTAGAATTTCTATTTTAACATATCTTTTTGCTTGTGTAGTAAATTAATACACCTGTTGACTGTTCTGAGCAGCAGCACAGTTCCCCCAAGACAGATCCGGACAACCAGCCAAAGGAAACGGACAAGGTTCACAGGGACAGCTTTGGAAAGTCTGTCAGAGACAGTTACATCTGTATGTTCAGGCTCACTGTGGGGAGACTTGTAACCATGGTGCTCCATAGAAGCTGGTGGAGGCCACAATGTCAGTGAACAGGGTTGTCTTAGACTGGACCATGGCTAATGACAAGATTAAGTGAGGAGGGAAGAGGTATCACTGTGAGGTACCTCCATGCATTTTATATTTTACAGTACAAGGTGGGACCCAAAGAGCATCAGAGCGTGGCACAAGGAAAATACCAATAGTTTGTTTAAAATCGAAACAAGTATTCTGAAGCATGTAGCACTTGGAGAAAAAAACTAAGGGGCATATTATCAAGCACGGCGTTAAGATTATCGTCGCTTTAGCAGCAGAAAACTGCCGCTAAGGCGGAGATAATGGGCTTGATAATATGCCGCAGAAAATTCCCATAGAAACCCATGTTGACACCAAAAGATGGGCTTCTATTGGAATTCTCTGCGTATATTATCAAGCCCATTATCACCGCTTTAGCGGCAGTTTTCTGCCGCTAAAGCGGCGATAATTTTGACGTTGTTTCTTGATAATATGCCCCTAAGGGTGACGGTGTTGTGTTGTGCTAATCTGCAGCAGTTCCTGAACCTCCTGTCAAGGCCTCAAAGTGCTTTCCAATGATGGCGATTAATAAGGACCAACATTGTGTAATGCATGGGAGAGGAAGCGTGGTGGCAGTGGTGTCGTAAGCTTTCATGTTGTGCGTGTATGTGCTCCATACTTGTCACAGTAGGGCTCTATAAGTGGAGGGATAGCCTTGTGGCCGCTTGTAAACATTAGAGTCATTGAGGTTTTCTGTGGCACATTCTAGCTATGAAGCAGGGAGAGGGAAGACATTCAAGAATGTGGTAGTGGGGAAGAGAGAGTTAGTTGAATTCAATTTATTTATAGAACTCCAACAGTGGAAAATGATAGCAGATTCGGGGTACAAAACAAGCATCAAGGTAAATAAAAAAAACTGTCTTTTCCAATAAGGGACCGTTCTTACACCAGATTCACAGGTTTCCTCTGAAATTAACACTAGGCTGGAAGAGGGACAAGCAGGGCCGGACTGGCCGTAGTGGGCACTGGGTGTTTCCCTGGTGGGCTGCCAGGGTGGGGGCGAGTTTTTGGCTCCACATTGGCCCCTTGTAACATAATCAGCCGAAACCAGCCCTAGCAAACAGCTCGCCTCCCCCCACACCCCTCGGGGGCCGGCCGAGCAGTTTGCCAGGGCCGGTTTCGGTTCCCAGTTCAGCCCTGGGGACTGGGCATGTCAGCGGAAATTTAATGGGGGTTTCTGTCAGTCGCGGCTGCTCCCGGAAGGCAGTAGTGGGGTACGAAGGGGAGGACGGGGGGTTAAAAATAAAATAAAAAGATCACTTACCTGCCAGCCGCCGCCTCTCTTCTGTCCTCTCCGTTCTCTTTTTGTGGCTTCTGTTCAAACATGAAGCATTTAGTTCAATGCATCGTTGTGATTGATCTGAGCGCCGGCGCTCAGGAAGGGAATGGGAGCCTGGGCATGTTCTCCACTCAGGCTGCCTGGGTGGAGAACATAAAAGATGCGCATGAATGTTTGGCCAAACATTTATGAGCACTTAGGAGGGTGCCACCACTCGTCCCCACTGCTGCCCAGCCCAGCCCAGCCCCGCCCCACAAAACTGCCTCAGCATGGAAAAATAAAATAATAATAACATTGCGTTATCATTTTATTTTTCCTCTTTTGCCGTGCTGAAAGACAGTGGGGTGACGCATCTCCGCCTTAGCGGAGGAGCCGCCCTTGGGTTTCTGTATCACATTCTCATAGTGCCAATATCGGCCACACTCACCAGCCCTCACGCAGCAACATACAGGTAACATAAATAATCAGACAAGACACCTTTTTGGTGGAGAAACTTGCTGCAGGTTTATTAGCATACCAAATATGCCAACATGGTGGGTTATCTTACAGGCGATCCAAAGGCAAGCCGCCCCTCACAGCCTACCACCTGATGAGCCAACTTGCATCGTGGCATTAGCCAAACGGTGCTTAGCAGTTGTGGTGAGGGGATAGCCCCTTCCACTTCCGGTGAACTGTCGGTCCACCTCCTTACTCACGCCCCCCCACGTGGGGCGGAGCATTCAAGCGACCCTCGGTTGTACAGGTTTCCAACCGCCCGTAGGACAGACAGGGCGCCGTCGCACCTCAGGGTCCACCGCAAAGACTTCCTGGGGATATTAGGCCTCAGCACCCTTTGTGCTCCTGAAGAGGGTACCCCTGAGTAACTTTCCGCCTCTGGATCGTCCTGTAACTCCACCTGCAACACAAATAAAAAGATTAGAAAATCCTTCTCCCCCACCCTGAGTACGCCAGGTAAGCGATAGGAAGGGAAACAGCGTCAGGGTGAGGGGCAAAGAGGCCGCCAGGTGGGTGGGGGAGGAACTTATACCTTTCCCCTTCCCCCACCTCAGCCGGAAGTGAAGAGCGTGACCCCAAAGGGGTCTCCGGACACTAGGCTGTCCAGTGTGCCATCCTGTGGCACTAAAGGGGCCGCCCTCTTATGAGGGTCCCCTGCGGGGACATCGTCGGTCAGCCCACATAGTACCAATATCGGCCACACTCACCAGCCCTCACGCAGCAACATACAGGTGATGGAGCAGGTAGTGCAAAATTTTGTATACCTCCTCTATTTTGCATGAAGGTATTAACTGAATAACCTACTTATTATAATTTACTACTCGTGTGCGGTGATATATTAAGATTAACCAATTTGCATACATGAATTATACGTGGGAACTTGCTATTTGCATGCAAAATAACTTTAATATCTAAAATACGTATGCATATTAACAGTAGTATATGTGATAATTAGATATCGCATGCTTTATGTTGCTTTTGTAACGTTTACACCTTCGTGGAGGACTGTAAAGGTGAATATACTGCTTTAAATGTCGCTATAAGCTAGGAAAATACTAATACAAAAAGGGATTAGTGAGGGTATAACATTAGAAGCATCATTTCTCTGTATTAATTACTCGCTTGTGTTTGTTTCGCTTAAGTTGACATCTTGGCCTAACAAAGATGGCGGCAGAGTACGGATTCAGAAGTGGCCACCGTCTCATGATGCGCGAAGCCTAGTGCGCAAACTCGGATGGTACCGTGAATTCCCTAACGACCTCTGTACACGCCGTTCCTGCCAAGGATAGGTTACTGGGGCGCTGCCAAAGAACCCAGAAGACAAGAACTGTTATAAATGAACAATGAATGAATTTAAGAATTGCAACATTCGGAAATGTGCTCATAGCCGGAGAACTCATCAGCAAAAACCCTGTGAAAATAGACAATATAAAATCGGACAATTTCTCTTGGCCAATCATCTCTCTTCTCCGCCCAAAAATGTTTCATGTTATCCCGAAATTTATTATAAAAGAGTAGTAGAATAGGGAGGAGTTTTAGAAGAGAGGGTTGTGTTGGCTACGCTATTCAAGACCTTTCGATGACGGATGCTAGCACGATTTCTGGTCCATTGAATATCTTTGGGACTGTAACGTGCTGAGCAAAGGACTTTCGGACTCTGAGATTTGGCCTGAACCTAGGACAATTAATAACAAAATTCAGTAATGCTGAGCCAAAGAATTACAGAAAACCCAGATAGCCAGAATAGGTAAATATGGTGTTCTGTGATTTAATTAAATTGATCTAGAAATCCTAAAATTTGAAGAGACAAATTTTAATTTAATGAAAATTTAGATAAACAATTATTGATTAACAGAAAAATGAGTTTGGTGTTCTTTTAAAGAGAATAGAGGATTCTGAGTCTTAAAATGTGTTTTAGCTGGTTCTAAAATCACCATCAACCAATCCAACTGTTTGGTCCGATCGACCAAGTGGGTGGAGTGCCTTGATGTTTAGGATTAGGAATCTATAGGTGGCGAAGGTTAATGTATATGATGTAGGATAACTCTTCTTTCCCTATAGGTTATAAGCTACTCCCAACCACATGTCCGGCGCATCATTCCCCCTCCTGTGTGCAGACCTGTGAAAGAGAGAAACGTGCAAGTGTTGGTGTTATGGGCCCCACCAATGAATGCGAGTGTGAATGAGGTAGTGTGACGGCGGGTCTGCGACGCAAGGAGGACAATTGTGTTCTCACCTTTTTCCTGAGTTTTTGTTTGCGCTGGATCACAGGTAACGTAAATAATCAGACAAGACACCTTTTTGGTGGACAAACTTGCTGCAGGTTTATTAGCATACCAAATATGCCAACATGTTGGGTTATCTTACAGGCGACCCAAAGGCAAGCCGCCCCTCGCTGGCTACCACCTGATGGGCCAACTTGCATCGTGGCCTTAGCCAATCGGTGCTTAGCGGTTGTGGTGAGGGGATAGCCCCTCCCACTTCCGGTGTACCGTTGGTCCGCCTCCTTACTCACGCCCCCCCTGCGAGGGTCGGAGCATTCAAGCGACCCCCGGTTGTACAGGTTTCCAACCACCCGTAGGACAGACGGGGCGCCGTCGCAACTCAGGGTCCACCGCAAAAACTTCCTGGGGATATTAGGCCTCAGCACCCTTTGTGCTCCTGAAGAGGGTACCCCTGAATACCTTCCCGCCTCTGGATCGCCCTGTAACTCCGCCACAGCCCTGGGTGTGGCGACCGTCGCAGCCAGGGCCCCCCACCAAGGCCGGCATTCCTACTTACATCCTGCTATTTCTAGGGCCTCTCCCCTACCCAGCAAGAACAGGTCCATGCTATTACTGGACAGATGTACCCCATCATCCTCAAAGCACCCTGTGAATTTGGCGTGTAGCACCCATGTCTAATGAAGCCAAATCCCCTCTGCTCAGTGATTTTACACATAGCGCAGATGAACCTCTTGTGCGCAGGCTCCATCGCCTCCCCCGACCGAGCTCCATGCCCTGGGAGCCAGGGGATGAATTCAGACCACTAAAGTTCACCTGTCCCCAACTGATTGCTAATAGGCACCTTGTGGTCTTATTCTAGGGTGCATTACTTCGCCACATTGACCAGACAATTTCATAGTTCTTTTCGATTGATCCCTGGCAAACATAGTAATGGTGTCACAACAGGTTTGAGGGAATAAGTGTATGGTGCCCATTATTAGACACTGCACCCTTTTGTGAAGTGACAATTTACGCAGCCTACTCTGCCTGCTGAACCTTCCACTGGTCACAGATGCCCGGTCCCTGCTATCCACCTGTGACCCTTGATACTTACACCAGTAATGGTGACGGACTATCAGATTCTGTGTCACATGTTTCGCTGTAGTCCCTTTGGTGGATCTGATGGGACCCTTCTGTATCCCTGCAAATGCTGTGTCACACACTACGGCCCTTTAATGCCCTTGCCCGTCCCTCAAAGACACCTGACAGCCTGATGCCCCCCACAGCTTGGAATATGTGACATAAGCACGGGTGTCCTCGTGTACTTGCCGTGTAAGAGGGGGAACAACATGAACAAATACTTGCCCCTTCTTGAGCAGTGGGAACAGCAAAACAATCCTTCTTCAATCATTGTAGCCAAATATGCTCTGACCCCATGTTCCCCTCAGCTTATTGCACCGCAACCCACAAGTTAGCTGGCAGCTTCCGCAAATGCGTGGCTCCCTGGCTATAGGGCGGATCTTTTTGTCTGCCATGGATGGTCTCGAGGATCCATCTCTTGGTGCATGCTTGCAACCCTTAACATTATCGCATTAGTTGGACAAGCTCACTGCCTGGCCGCAAGCTTAGCTAAAGTTGCCAATGTTGACGTTATGCCGTCTATGGTGTTTAGCTTCCCTTTGCTCCAGGGGAAAGCAGCCCTGTCTGGCGGTGTGTGTACTGAAGGAGATGTGTCCTGGAAGTACCATTGATATGAGTTCAAATGTCACTACTTCACAGTACTTGGTGTGTTTAATAAAATTAATAACAGGTCCAACCCATCACTCGGGCATTCCTCGCTTACTTAGGCATGTTGGATTGACGGAATTCCGTGAAATATGTAAGCTATCTCCCTTGGCATACCCTCCCTTTAACACAGGTTTTTCCTCTTTAGGCATGTCACTAATTGTCTCCATCATGCGTTTAAGGCCAATTTGAGTTCTGCTTAGGCAACATCCCTTCTAACACACCGTGTTGAGTAACTATGTTTATCTCTTTTACAAGTCGTCCCCGTTTGCCTGGCACTCATTGGACCCAAGGAAGCTTTTAACTAGCACCCTATACAAATGTTGTGCAACTAGGGGAACTATTACTTCCTCACTACGTACTTCCCGGCATGTAAATACTGCAAGAGGTATCCCTACTTTAGTACCTGAATAACCACTAAATAAATACTGTCTAGGTAAAAGCTTACCAGTGCACCTAGCCAAGGGCCCTCCACTGTGTGTCAACCCCTGTTGTTGAGTTTTCGACTGTTAATTTTGCCTGCCCACATCCTGACCCTTCAAGTAAAACCAGTCAACCAATCGCCTACATGGTCATTAACGTGCCAACATGTGTCCAATGAGATTAAACCAGTTAGAGACTTTTTTGTATCAGCCAGACCCGAAGTGGAGCCAGAGCTAAATGGTCTTAGTAGGGTCAGACTGGAGGAGGTATGTGTGGCTAATGCAGGCCCAAAATCTGTGCAAATTGATAATGCATCACCATAGTGCCAATGGGCCTGAGTATAAGAAACTGGCGATGCTGTGATATAACTTATGTAAATGTCTCAGCGTGGGCCAGAATGTAGGCGGTATATGTGTGGCTAATGCAGGCCCAACTAATCTGCAGTGCTCCCCAGCTCGCTCAGGCAATGTGCTGAATATTGCTTGGTATTTAGCCGCTATGTCATTGCCTCCCTATATTTACTACAAAAGGAGCACCACACCTACAACAAGCCCATTTGTTGGCTTAGTCAATGCTTCTTAGTTGCATAAGATAAATAAGCCACAATTATAGATTTCTTGCCGCCCCCATCCATGGCTGCCAAGGTTTCAACTGCTATGTGTGACATTTCCATATTTTCAGTGCACTAAGAGTGACATTTAAAAGACTATGAATGACACTTTCTTGCTAACAATCAAACCATGAAGATGAGGGCGACATACCGATATCAGTAATTACGCCCATTTGACCAACAAGAAACTATAAGAAGACCATGGTAACACAACAGCGAAGACTCTAGAGGACCTATCCGGCTCACCAGTGGCTCGAGGGGTGTTGGGTGCGGGGGATGGGCCGGATGAGGCTCTAGACCCCCAGGATTAAGGCATAACAATTGAGACAACCCCCGAATTGCCTTTGGAGACTTCAGCTGAGTGTCGCCGGGAGGGCCTGGCGGGGTGAGTGCAAAGCGGGCACCTTCCACAACTAAAACAACGAGCAGGATGCAGGTAGCCGTTCTGGATATGTACACAATAAGGAGCTCTAGAGGGAAAATAGCCCAGGTCGCCCTCCACTCAAATAGTCTATCACAACAAAGACCTGGGTGTCAGAAGGTATTTTGAGCCATACAGGTTGGTCCAAACCTTGTGGGTCTTTGGTAACGCCCCGAGTCAGAAGATCTTTTATGGGGTAGTTGCCAACTAGTTGGCTACCTTCACTTTTTTAAAAACCAGAAAAAAGATAGATGGTTTTACTCTCAGCAGTCTCACCAATGATCGTAAAGGTGTCTAAACTTAAATGTGGTACACCTAGGGTTTCTCAATACAGTAAGCTAATGAGTAAACCGTGAAAAGAACACATAAATGTGAAAAAATGTGAAAGAGACGTGATGGCACCTCACGTGCGCAACCCCAATTGAGCTTGCTGGCTGGTACTCGTCAGCATTGCCCACTCTTCTCATCATCGGCAGCCATCACGCTCAAAAATAATAATAAAGAAAAAGTGTCCAGAATGAAAAACAAGTTGTGTGACTAAATAGTGAGCGTTAAAAAGTGAAATAGGTCCACCCACTACAGGTTCAAACTTTATTCCTCCTTAGGAGTGCACCTACTTCAATGTTTAAAAAGGTTGCTACAAATGCATACCCTCCTTAGATGCCAACATGTTTCATCGCCTGGATTCTTTAAGGCGATTTCGTCAGGGCAACCACAGTTGCTTGGCACACGATAAGGACACTTCTTAAAATCACATTCGGAGACTGCCAAAAGTAAAAAACATACACACATAACACTTAACTATGGTGTTCATCCCCGTTTCTTAGAACCACCCGTATTCTATCAGGTATGTCTATTAAATCATTATTCCCTTACCCTCGTGGAGCCTTGGCCTCGCGTACCAGCTCTATGAATGAGGTATCCAATAGGCTCCCTATGTGAGTCCTCGGGGTTCTGTGTGGCATTCCCCCGTAATGCCAACCTGTTAATAATTTTCAACAATTATACATAGTCTTCTTATATTCCATTTCAACCTACTGTATGGTCACCCCCGCCATACTAGTATCGCGCTGTCTTCAGATATTCAGAAAGGCTTTAAAAACCAAAGAGCGCTGCTAATGTTCCATTGCTACTTCAGACCTCCTCTCTCAACGTAAGGCACAAACCATTCTATCCTTGCTAAAAAAGTAGTGTTATAGCTAAAGCAGAGCCCAGTTATTTCATGCAGTCAAGGGGTGGTTTCTTGGCCTCAAAGACTGACTTCGGTATAACATATTGCAGCCCTCCCCTCATCCATCACGCCTCCTTACCACCTACAGCCTCACGGAGCTCCTTCTCTCCGCCGGTCACGAGTATTGTGATCCTGCGGCCCATTTATGTTCACGCCCCTTACGCCTTCTGTTCGGCGCGGCGCTAGACTGGGCGCCATCTTTAAATGGGATAATATTTCTATAACTCCAAATAAGCGTTTAAATTGCCCGGACCTCGGAATTAGTATCTTTATCCCGGTCTCACACTACCATTAAAATCTCACCCTGATATGTCAATACAGGCCTCGAAGGAGTTAATGTGCTGTGAACCCACAATTACTATGGACCTCCTCGTCACGAGGCAAAAGTAAGCGCCATGATGGATTGGGGGCACTCGTGTGTACCTAAAGTTCAACTTATGTGACATCAAATTTCTTTGATTTAGTACAGATTGCTCAGGGGTAGTGTCCTAGTGTAATCTCCAACCCCCATACAGGATATTGTGACCTCAGTGAATTTAGGTAAGGGAGGGGTTAGAAGGCATATCCCCTGCTAGGACCCTCCTCTTCACACTGTGAATGCAGTCGCCATCTTGGAGTGGCCGGACTCGTATGTGTCTAAAGAGTTACTATGTGTATTTACGTCTCTCGGATTGAGTTTAGGATACTCAGGGGTGGTATCTTAGTGTTATCTCCAGCCCACCACTAATGATATTAATACCAACATCAGCGAGTCTCAACAAGGTGGGAAAAGAAGGGAATTTTGCCCACATCTCCCTTCCTCTTGTGAGTAAACCCAATAGCACCGTGGTGGATGCCGCATCGATTTACTAGTTTGCGGGATGTTATCACTTGATACGTTTAACATTATGTCCAGGCAAGGACCTAGTCCAGCAAGGTATTGCTGCACGGACCCCAAAGGAGTTCCACAGAGGTCCGGGGCCCACTCAGGGTGCTTCTAACAGAACACATAGAGGGAAATACAAAGAGAGAATGATGGGAGCGAGCCTAGCTCTCTAATATAGATGTATCTGTGTTTAAGATACTCAGTATCTCGCCTTGCCCCATTCAATTTGGTCGTTCAAATTGAATGGGGCAAGGCGAGATACTGAGTATCTTAAACACAGATACATCTATATTAGAGAGCTAGGCTCGCTCCCATCATTCTCTCTTTGTATTTCCCTCTATGTGTTCTGTTAGAAGCACCCTGAGTGGGCCCCGGACCTCTGTGGAACTCTTTTGGGGTCCGTGCAGCAATACCTTGCTGGACTAGGTCCTTGCCTGGACATAATGTTAAACGTATCAAGTGATAACATCCCGCAAACTAGTAAATCGATGCGGCATCCACCACGGTGCTATTGGGTTTACTCACAAGAGGAAGGGAGATGTGGGCAAAATTCCCTTCTTTTCCCCCCTTGTTGAGACTCGCTGATGTTGGTATTAATATCATTAGTGGTGGGCTGGAGATAACACTAAGATACCACCCCTGAGTATCCTAAACTCAATCCGAGAGACGTAAATACACATAGTAACTCTTTAGACACATACGAGTCCGGCCACACCAAGATGGCGACTGCATTCACAGTGTGAAGAGGAGGGTCCTAGCAGGGGATATGCCTTCTAACCCCTCCCTTACCTAAATTCACTGAGGTCACAATATCCTGTATGGGGGTTGGAGATTACACTAGGACACTACCCCTGAGCAATCTGTACTAAATCAAAGAAATTTGATGTCACATAAGTTGAACTTTAGGTACACACGAGTGCCCCCAATCCATCATGGCGCTTACTTTTGCCTCGTTACGAGGAGGTCCATAGTAATTGTGGGTTCACAGCACATTAACTCCTTCGAGGCCTGTATTGACATATCAGGGTGAGATTTTAATGGTAGTGTGAGACCGGGATAAAGATACTAATTCCGAGGTCCGGGCAATTTAAACGCTTATTTGGAGTTATAGAAATATTATCCCATTTAAAGATGGCGCCCAGTCTAGCGCCGCGCCGAACAGAAGGCGTAAGGGGCGTGAACATAAATGGGCCGCAGGATCACAATACCCGTGACCGGCGGAGAGAAGGAGCTCCGTGAGGCTGTAGGTGGTAAGGAGGCGTGATGGATGAGGGGAGGGCTGCAATATGTTATACCGAAGTCAGTCTTTGAGGCCAAGAAACCACCCCTTGACTGCATGAAATAACTGGGCTCTGCTTTAGCTATAACACTACTTTTTTAGCAAGGATAGAATGGTTTGTGCCTTACGTTGAGAGAGGAGGTCTGAAGTAGCAATGGAACATTAGCAGCGCTCTTTGGTTTTTAAAGCCTTTCTGAATATCTGAAGACAGCGCGATACTAGTATGGCGGGGGTGACCATACAGTAGGTTGAAATGGAATATAAGAAGACTATGTATAATTGTTGAAAATTATTAACAGGTTGGCATTACGGGGGAATGCCACACAGAACCCCGAGGACTCACATAGGGAGCCTATTGGATACCTCATTCATAGAGCTGGTACGCGAGGCCAAGGCTCCACGAGGGTAAGGGAATAATGATTTAATAGACATACCTGATAGAATACGGGTGGTTCTAAGAAACGGGGATGAACACCATAGTTAAGTGTTATGTGTGTATGTTTTTTACTTTTGGCAGTCTCCGAATGTGATTTTAAGAAGTGTCCTTATCGTGTGCCAAGCAACTGTGGTTGCCCTGACGAAATCGCCTTAAAGAATCCAGGCGATGAAACATGTTGGCATCTAAGGAGGGTATGCATTTGTAGCAACCTTTTTAAACATTGAAGTAGGTGCACTCCTAAGGAGGAATAAAGTTTGAACCTGTAGTGGGTGGACCTATTTCACTTTTTAACGCTCACTATTTAGTCACACAACTTGTTTTTCTTTCTGGACACTTTTTCTTTATTATTATTTTTGAGCGTGATGGCTGCCGATGATGAGAAGAGTGGGCAATGCTGACGAGTACCAGCCAGCAAGCTCAATTGGGGTTGCGCACGTGAGGTGCCATCACGTCTCTTTCACATTTTTTCACATTTATGTGTTCTTTTCACGGTTTACTCATTAGCTTACTGTATTGAGAAACCCTAGGTGTACCACATTTAAGTTTAGACACCTTTACGATCATTGGTGAGACTGCTGAGAGTAAAACCATCTATCTTTTTTCTGGTTTTTAAAAAAGTGAAGGTAGCCAACTAGTTGGCAACTACCCCATAAAAGATCTTCTGACTCGGGGCGTTACCAAAGACCCACAAGGTTTGGACCAACCTGTATGGCTCAAAATACCTTCTGACACCCAGGTCTTTGTTGTGATAGCCGTTCTGGATAGCCTGCTCCGCTTCCCCTCCCTCCTCTGAAGCTTCCTCGGCCCGAGGGGTTGAGCCGATGCGACCGCTCCTCCTTGCTTGCAGTCTGTGGATTGGGATTTTCGGCTCTCTTGTGCTGGGGGAGCTACTGGGTCCAACTGTACAGTCTAACTGTGTGACCAACCCCACGGTTCCGGCGGCCCGCAGATATCACCACGAAGACATAACCTCCACAGATGGTGAGGCTCTGGGCGTCTTCCTCCCCCCGTGCTGGGGTCTGGTCCGCGGTCCCCGTCGGCTGTCGGGGCACGGCGAGGGGGCCTGACTACGTGTCTACGCGGTCGGCCGAACACCGTGGAAGAAGACCTCAGGAAAACCGGACTTGCAATAACCCCATCTTTTGACCAATCAGAGGTCTCAATCAAATAATCAGTAGAACGACTTGACATGGCCGCCGCCAAGAGCTCCCGAGTGTCCCAGCAGGCCAAGCTGGACCGATTTACCTGCCTGAAGGCGGACCTGGCTGAGCGGCGGCAGAATAGTGACAAACTTCAGAGTGGAACTGAACAGGACCCGACTGAACCTACTATGAAGGATTTAATGGCAGCCATCATAGGGGTCCGGACATCTATTGACTCTCTCTCCTCAGAGGTGACATTGATCAGTGCAGATATTACGAAACATAGAGAGAAGGTCAAACAGCTAGAGCTTACTACCACCGGCCTTGTGGAGGACACCTCAAAACTTCAAACAAGCATTGGAGAATTTCAGTCATTTCGCCAGTATGTGGAGGACAAACTGGACGACTATGAAGGGCGCCTGAGACGCAACAACGTCCGCATTTTTGGCGTACCAGAGAAATCGGAGGGCCCTCTGTAGACCTGTTAATTGAGGAGCTGATCGCGACAAAGCTGCAACCAAAGGGCCTTTCTAAATTGTTTGTCATTGAGAGAGCCCATAGAGTGCTGGGGGGGCTGCCTGAGACCGGGGGCCCCCACTCGCCCAATACTGGCTCGTCTACTCAACTACCGCGACAGGGACACGATCCTTCAGGAGGTGAGGGTTGCGCCTGCGATCCGACTGGACAATTCGGAAATCACATTCTTCCCCGATTTCATCCGAGCAGTGCAGATACGGAGGCGATCCTTCCTTGATGTTAAGCGCAGACTGAGGGACAAGGGTCTCAAGTACGCAATGCTCTTCCCTGCACGCCTGCAAGTGGAACTTGATGGAAAAACTCAATTCTTTGACCTCCCGGAGATGGCCTCTGACTGGCTAGATGGCCTTGGAACCTCGCTGGATAAGAACTCCACAGATCACTGATTTGCGCTTTGAACTCACTTGGCTGGACCTTAGATGACTTTGGTCACGTTACTATTGCCACTTTTGCACCACAGGTTGTTGGCGTTCAGCCCATCTGGGTGCTGATCTCTGTGCCGAAGCCCTGGGAACTCTTATACCTCAAGACCTGAATATCTGGCATTGTCCGCAGCAAAGAGTGTAATGGTAGGCGGGGGATCAACAGGTCCCTGTGGCCTCCCCCGGTGTGTTCTTTCTTTCATTAGAATAGTTGGGCGACAGGCACTGTGCATTTGAGTAACACGGGCAGTTCCGAGCCCAGAGTGCAGGGGAGCAGGGTGGGGGGGACGTTGGGAGGGGTTGTTTGATATTTTGTTTGATGTTTCTTTGTTTTATCTCGACGGTACAACATATATACTTCATCCCACTAGTAGGTGCTTGTTTAACTATCAATGGGAGTGCAGCGTAAAAAGGAAGTTAAAATCTTAAGTTGGAATGTGAATGGATTGGGGGACAAGATCAAGAGAAGTGTTGTATTGCAGTATATTAGGAGATAATCACCAGACATTGTGTTGCTCCAAGAAACACACCTTATCGGCAACACATGCAAAGCACTGCACAGGTGGGGATACTCGATGGTGGCCCACGCAAGTTTCACGTCTAGCTCTAGAGGAGTAGGTATCATGCAAAAAAAATCGTTTCCCTTCTCACTTAACTCCTCTCTTACAGACGACCGGGGCAGATATGTTGGAGTCATGGGCTCTTGGAAGGGAAGGCTAATCACCTTTATTTCAGTATATGCCCCGCAGGGGATGCAGAGTGTGACATTCACTGACTTAAGTGCTGAACTCCTAAAGCTCCGTGACGGGCATCTAGTGCTTGGAGGGGACTTTAATTCAATAGCGTCAGGTGCTCTAGATAGACATCCCCCGCACAACTCCCCAAGTCGCGAATACATTCCCCAGCTTTTTGGAAGCAATGGGACTAATGGATGGTTGGAGGACATATAACCCAGAAAAGATACAGCACACCTTTCATTCAGGGGCGCACAACAGCCTATCCCGTCATGATTACATACTTGTCCCGGCGGCACAAATCGCTGATCTTCATGAAATCCGACACCTGGCCAGAGGTATCTCTGATCACTCCCCTCTATGGGCTCATGTAGTTTTGGACCAGACTCAGGTGGGACGGATTGCCCCGTTAAACCCCTGGTATTTCAAAAACCCAAAAATACGGAAGAACCGAATCAAAGTCATTGACGAGTACTTTATAGAGAATGAGCACACAGTTGAGTCCCCCCAAATATTGTGGGAAGCCTTTAAAACGGTGGTCCGAGGGCAGGCCCTTTCCTTAGTGGCTGGTTCTAAAAAGGATAGGATGAAAGAAATCTCTGACATAGAACAGGAGCTTTATCGATTAGAACAAGAAGCTACCTCAGACCCCACTCCAGAAGCTCTACACTCCCTCCGCCTACGCCAGGATGAATACCGAGCTTTGGTTCTCGACCGGGCTAAATGATGGGACAGGATAGACTGGGGCGGATATATGACTGGGGAGATAAGGCTGGCAAATTGCTAGCCTGGTTAGACAAAAGGGAACAAGCCAGTAGACTTGTACCAGAACTTAAAGGACCAGATGGATCCCCAGTGACAGACCCACAAGAGATAGACAACCACTTTGCGGCACACTTCCAACTAGTATACAGCTCAGTAGCACCATATCCTGAAGCAGAATTTACTAACCTCATAAAAGACATCTCTCTTCCCGAAACTATCAGACTCCGATCATGCATTCCTGGACAGCGCACTTGCTGCTGATGAAATAGCTACAGCCATACGGGTGTTACGCTCAGGGAAAGCCCTGGGCCCTAACGGCATTCCAATTGAGCTCTATAAACTTTGACCAGATAAACTGGCCCCATACCTCAAATCTATGTTTGAGGACAGCCTTGAGCAAGGCACATTGCCAAATGACCAAAGAATTGCCACTATAGTCACAATCCACAAGGCAAGAAAACCCTAAGGAGAGTGCACCTCCTATCGACCTATCTCGCTACTGAATGCGGAACCCAAGATTCTGGCTAAAGTATTAGCCACTAGACTGATCAAGGTAATAAGTGATCTAGTACACCCAGATCAATCGGGATTCATGCCCAAAAGAAACACTGCCCTCAACCTGCGAAGACTACACGGAGTCTTGGACAGAGTACCGACGATTCGTGAGGACGCCATTATAGTTTCCCTAGATGCCACTATGGCTTTTGATACACTGGAGTGGCCTTATCTCTGTGCGGTGCTTGCCAAGTTTGGATTTGGGCCAAATTTTTGCTGCTGGGTGCGACTGTTATACAGCACGCCGATGGCTCAGGTGGTTGTGAACAACAGGAAGTCAGAGCCGTTTACACTCAGCCGAGGGACCCGTCAGGGATGCCCCCTTTCTCCCCTACTGTTTGCCCTGGCCCTTGACCCACTTGCGGCGTGGATCCGTAAGGATGCTATGATTCGTGGCATGCGTTGGTCGGCAGACTGGGAGGACCGAATATCCCTCTATGCGGACGATATTCTCCTCTATCTCACTTCCCCGAGAAGATCCTTAATAGCAGCCTTTAATATATTGGATGTATTTGGCAGGTATTCCGGGTTTCGCATTAACTGGCAAAAATCACTCTTATATATCCTATGGGGGACTGCTCCCCCTCTGCCCAGGAATTGCCCGATTCCCATAGTTTCAGAAGGCTTCAAATACTTAGGCATATTTATTTCACTCGATCCCTTAGTCTGGTACTCCCGCAATCTGCTCCCCCACTGCAGCGACTCAGGAGCGACATAGCTCACTGGAAGTCACTCCCGCTCTCACTTTTGGGCAAAGCGGCATTATTTAAAATGATGTCATTGCCCCGGTTTTTATATGCGTTACAGAATTCGGCTGACCTTGTCCCTAACTCCTATTTTAAAAATGTCGAAGGGCTCCTGAGGGATCTCTTATGGGGAGGGAGACTGCGTATCGCTATAAAAAAACTTACACTTAGCTGGTACGATGGGGGAATCGGCTTGCCAGACATTAAAAAATACTACTTGGCCGCACACCTCACGGCTATCAATCACTGCACGTATGGTCGCCTTGACAACCCAGGGTTCCTAATGGATCACTGGCTTTTGCCCACCGGAACCATTTTGAGGGCATTGTTTTCGACGCCAACTAAATACCCACTTACCGGCCCAACTGACCACACAGTCAAAGTTTGGCACTCTGCTACTAAATCACACAACAGGTTGAACCTCGCCACACCTCTGTGGGATTCGCAAAAATTAGGCTATATGGGAAACTCAAGGGTTTTGATAAATAGGACTTAATAGGCATTTCTCATGTCAGAGACCTTTGGTACAATGGGGGTGTGAAATCCTTTGAAACTTTACGAACGCAATATGCCCTGGCAGACTCAGAATACTTTCGATACCTTCAAATTAGACACTCATTGCTTGCATCAATCCCAGATGAATCGACTCCACCAGACACCTCTCCATTAGAGGACAGACTACTCGATGGCTACTTGCCCGACAGAGCCATCTCCCTAACATACCGTAAGCTGATCAATAATATCAATGACCCCCTATTGACATTGCGAGACAAATGGACTGAGGATGGGATAGAGTTAGATGACGAAACCTGTCAGGAAGCGGTTTCCTCTCCTAAAACGGTCGCTATCTCAGCACGACTCAGATTGGTGCAGTTGAAGTTCCTCCATAGAATCTATGTAACGGGGCCGCAGCTGGTTCAGATGGGTGGGCTAACGGATGGCTATTGTAGGAGGGGATGCACACAAATAGGCACATTCATGCATATACTGTGGCACTGTGAGCAAATACAAGAATACTGGCGTAACATCCATAAGGTCATGAGTGATGTACTGGGAGAGGCTTGTCGGGCCAGAGGCGCCCAGGTGCCTCCTAAACATTTGGGGGCCCACCGACCTCACTGCCTATACTATGAACTGGGTCACGCTCGGATGCATGATTGCCAAGAGGAATATCGCTCAGCTTTGGGGCGCCCCGCATCCGACCACGGTTCAAGCTTTGGAGAAAGACTTAGACTGGTGCATGCTAAGAGAGAAAAGAGTATAAGTGGCCAGGGGTTGCCCCCGCAAGTGGTCCAAGACTTGGTCCCCCTGGAATTCATACCGGGGCGAGATAGGTACTCCTCCCCGTGTAACTGATGATGATGATTCCCCTTCTCCATGACTTCCAATGTAACTGAATTGCTGTAATTTATGTACCTGTTTTCGCTGCAACGCTAAATTGATACTGTGAATTTTGTACCAATATGTCGAGAATGTTTAATAAAAAAGATTTATAAAAAAAAAAAAAGAAGACCAAGGTTTAAGGCTGCTTTTGTGAGATATTCCCGAGCTTAGAGTGTGAATGTGTGAGACAGTAACATATATACGATACTTTGGGAGTCAAAGTGCCTGGTATGGTATGAGACTGATGTAGCTCATATGGAGCAGAGTATCACAAATATACACAGTCAGTCTGAACAGCCTGGCAAAGTAAGTACAGGAGATGGGCGCATGCAAACTACAAGCCTTGCGTAATGTACACACCCTGCGCTGAGAGGGAAACCGGCTTGTGCCTGCTTTGCCTCATACTGAGCACGCCACTCACTAACCCATGGTGCCATCATCAAGCTGCCCCCCAAAGGCTCCCCAGGCAGCGGCTGCACCTAGAGAGAGCACTGCCCTCCTCTACCCGGGGATGGGAGGCCCGAATCTGCCCCTCTCGAGCACAGGACACCAATCAGACGAACAGCCCCAATATGGCTTTGGTGTAGTAGTATACTGAAAATGCAACGATTCTGGACAGGTGGCGCATGTGCTTGCGAAGAACACAGTCCCTTATCAAATTGGCGCCAACCAAGTACAAGTCTCTTTTTATTCTTCTCAACCTGTGAGAGCAAAACTAACACCAACGGTCGCACTACCGACCCACAGCGCTCCGATTACCGAGCCCAGTATGCCTCCCTGCAAAGCTTCACCAACATAACTAAAAGGTTTCTTTTCGATCTAAACAGAACCTCCTATATGCTAGTTGGTAGAGTCACCTATTATTTTCATTACTATTAGTGAGCTGCTGCTGTGTTACCGTATTGCAAACACGTCACCATCCCCGAATATTGTATGGAAACACATTTAGAAATTGAAGAGTATGACCGTGCACTGTCAGTAACTCTTCCCAAAGTGGCCATGAAAGAGCTGGACTGTATCAAGTTCAAAGCTGTTCCAAACAGGGGCTCCCAAATAAGTTTCTACCAAGGACAACTGGTAATACTACCACATGTGCTGGTGTGCACGAGTATGCACTCCTGACCTGGTTTGGAAATTATATGAAATGTGCCCACTGTGGCGCCACTGCACCCTTTCGCGGAGTGACATCTTACGCAGTTCACCCTGCAACTGACCCTGTTGCTTAATACAGCCCCTTGATGCCCTTGCCTGTCAGTCACAGACCCTGGCAACATAATGCCCAGCAGCATGTTGGAGGGGAGAGTCCCACGTACCAGTTTGCATATACATAATACCTTTACAGAGGCTCAAGTTCGTGTAAAGTGTGTGTCACTGTCCTGGCAAGGCATACCCAGTAACCCGTCCCAATCTGTAAATGTGGTATTCAGCGATGTCGCTTTGTTCCTTGAATTGTGGGCATTTGCATCATCCGCTGTATTTAATTTCTGTAGTGTTGTGGACCTCCGTATTACTGAACATCCTACCAGTGAACTAAGAGACCTTCTAATTGCATCTGTATCCTACATGAGGCCTAGAGCGACATTGCAGTCTGCTAAATAAAACACAAGGGAGTTCTTAACAGACTACACATCGACTCGCATGAGAGCACTCCCATGTGTGATGAACACAAGGAAGCGAGTTGAAAGCAAATGTGTCTGTGATCACACAGCTGGGTCGCGTGGGAAGCCTGGAATGATCTCCAGTTTTAAATCTCTGCAGGCCCTGCCCCAGACGGCCAAACCACATCACGTCCTCCAAGGGAACAGCGTGCTCACCCGCCGATACCAAGCCCACGGGGCACCGTCTGTCCCCCCCCTTATAGTTTAGCCAATATACTTCTCACAGCACAATACACCGATTGCTCAATACACCCTGCCCCCTACTGAAAATAATTGGAAATAAATGAGACATGTAACCGCTGGCCATGATGGTGCTGTTTGTATAATGAGGGGGGGGGCTCGAAAAGCCTGAGTCATCGCACTTACCCACGGGTACTGTCAATGGCACTTGACGAGTGGCCTGGCACTTCTACTAACTAAAATGAATGCCTTGCATTACTGAATTAAAACCTAAGCAGTCAGTACGAAGGTGGAAAATTGGCAATACATTTCCTCAATCAGGGTGATGACACCAGAGGAAGGCAGGTAGGTCTTGTATTAGGCCAGGGGTCTTCAAACTGTGGGGCGCGACCCCCAGGGGGGCCGTGGAGTGATGCAAAGGGGGTCGCGCCTTCCCAGTCACACTTCTGCCCAGGCCCAAGGGCTTCAGCCCCCCCCCCCCCCCTTCCCCCCGTCCTGTGTCTCAGCCCGGGCTGCTGCAGTGAAACTTGAGCTGCTGGGGGCTCAGCTGGGCAGTGTCTGGATTCCTATCTCCGGCACCCCCGTGTTTTTCACAGGTCTTTAAAGACCATTTAACATGCCTTTGTAAACTGCTTACAGAGGCTTAGGTTTTTTTGCTGGTTCCAGTACCCCCTGGGTCCCCACTGTGCCTATTCCTTACATTTGGATTTTACATTCACTGCCGTAGTGTGAGAATGCATTTCATGGAAAGGAATACAAAGTTGGCTTCCTGGGGGCGCCGTGAGTGAACGTTTATTGTGCTTTTGAAGCACCTGCTGCAGCGTTTCTTTCCCCAGCAATTACCAGGCCTCACATAAATGTCAAGATAACTTGTGTGATTAATTATCTTCCTGGAGAGAGATCAGAATGTTGTATAGTTGAGGTTTTGACTTGGGTGATGTTAGTGCAGAGGGTTAATATGCCTGCTGCAAAGAACGTGTACCAAGTAGTTACAGAGTGCGTATGATGTGAAGAGATCAGCAGGTTACAGCTTTCAAAAGAGACATCCTTTTGTTACTTGCAATTTATAACTTAAAGTCCTAATATAGAATAGTGAGCTATTAACTTTCATCCTAGAACTGCATGCACACTACAAAGAATACCTTATTAGACCATTGATTAATGTTGCAAAAAGGGTTAATTTGGCTAGAAATCAATTCTTATTATTAAAGGAAACTCCCAACTATGCTGTTTCTTTTTCGACTCTGAGTTTGTGCTTCTCCACACCAAGCACTCTTGAACTATACTGCCTACCAGCAGGGCCGTTTCTACCATTGGGCAAGACTAGGCGGCCGCCTAGGGCGGCAAAAGGGGGAGGGGGGCAAAAAACATGAGTTTGGGAATCTCTAATGCATTAATCCTTCTAGCCTTGATGACAGGGGGAGAGAGTGATGGTAGTAAAACGGAGGGGGCGGTATTTTTCATTTCTCGCCTAGGGCGGCAAAACACCTAGAAACGGCCCTGCCTACCAGTATGGATGACATGTGACTCCTATACTTTTAGTCCTTTGGCTTATGTAACATTTCCTATACACTGATTTACACACTTATGATTGATTGTCTCTGTGTAATGTGTGTGTGATGCAAAGTGCTCGGACACCCTACACTGGTATGAGTGGCACTATATAACTAATTCAATTCATCTGAGAGTGTGGGGTTATGGAGACTTGGTCACTGTTAAAGGGTGCTAGTGAGAGAATCCGTGGTGGGGGTGGTCATTGTGGGGGGCACCAACAAACATGGTCGCACAGGGCACCACCAGCACTAAAGCCGGCCCTGGGAAGTATGCACAGATAAGCGCTGAAAATACCGCTTTAGGTGACTGTTTTTTTTTTTGTACCGACTGGGCCACCAAAATAATCTGCTGGCAACCCTAACCATAGGACTGGAAGTTTGTTGCAGGATCAGCACATTATTTATTTCCTTCACCCTCGATCCCCGATTAATGCCGCAATAGTTTAACTTAGATCTTAAAGTCTACGCCCCGTCAATAACATGCTGAGTTACTTCATGGGTCTGGGAATGCACCCTGCATTCAGACAACTCATTCCTCATTCTCGCCCTTCATTGTCACACTCACCCTGCACTCACAGTGATCACAATGCACTCACACTGATCACCATGCACTTGCACCATTCACCCGCTCACCTTGCACTCACAGCGATCACAATGCACTCACACTGATCACCATGCACTTGCACCATTCACCCGCTCACCTTGCACTCACAGTGATCACTCTGCTCTCAAAATGCACTTGTCCTGCTCACACTATACCTCAACCTGCAGTCACACGAGTACACTACTCATCCTGCACTCATGTGACACTTCACTCACCTGTCCCCCTCACTACTCAATATGCAACTCACTCAAACAAGCCCATCAGTAATCATACATTCATTCATCCCATTCTGAACTTGCATCCGCACCCAAAATGAGAGAGGACAGCAAGGGAGTGAGAAAATTTGATTGAAGAGGTCAGGGATGAGGAGAAATGTGAATTGCCGAAGAGAAGTGTGGACACGCAAGAAGTGAGTGTGATCCAAAGGTGAGGGCTTCTGTTAGAACAAAGGGGAGATGTGAAAGAGGAATGGGGGGACTGGAGAGGTGTAAGATACAAATAGACAAAAATTTGAATGAAGAGACGAGGTGAATGAGAAGTGCTGAGGGGCACGGGAGGTGACAGGGCCAGAGAGGCCATGAGATAAATGTGAGAGACTGTTAGAGATGAGGGCAGTGAAAGGACAGAATGGCAAGAGGTGATTAAAGGTGAAGTGAGAGGTTGAATGGGGAGAGTTCAGAAGTTGTAAAAAGGGGTGAAAGAAAATGACCTGCAAAGTGAGAGAGGGATCCGGGGTTAGGAGAGGAGAGAGGGATGGAAGGGAGGGGGTGAGAGGAAAGCTGCATGGGTAAAAGGCTTAACTCTACACAAAACCGCCAGGGTTTTAAGGGACCCCTGCTTCTTCCGGTCAGGGCCAGGTGAGCTTCTAATGTGGCAGCACGTATTGCTGCAGAGTGGAAGGCCCTTCACAAAGGTTGACTTGAAATCTTTCTGATGATAATTGCTGTATTTTGGTTATAAATGGGTACTGATTGGGTGAAATCTTTCCTCAGCGTTACTGTGTGTAACAAATATCAAAATAATGAAGCAATGCTATCCCAAAGTACGCGGCATCACATAACCTTATTTACATTTTCATCCCACGCAATTTAGTCAACAGGTTTAGACATTTTTGTCAAGAGGGGGTCCTTACGCCTCAAAATGTTGACAGGGGGGTCTCGGCATCCAAAAGTTTGAAGACCTCTGTATTAGGCTGATGTGACCTCGTACACAGCCCGTTAATACCTTTTGTACTTCACATGTGTCAAGGCAGCTCAGCCGGGTACCCGAAAGCAAATGAGTCACTGATGCCCTGTATTTGTTGAGTGTACTAAGGGAGAGAAAAGTGAGCCTGCACCACAATTTAACAAAGTGCACCCTCTTAATCCCTCGCTTCAATACCGTGACATATGGCTACACCACATGAAATCTCTATGCTGCCTGAACAGAAGCAGTTTGTATGTCATATGCACATATGCTCCAACCTAGGTTTATACAACAAGGGCGGGTGTGGCTAATGTAATTAGGGGCATGGCTTAATTTGTGCAATCAAAATTCTGTGCGTAGCATGGTGTGCCGCCCGACTAGTATTTTGCTGTATTGCATCATACCCTACATGCCAGGGTTGATGGCTTTGTCAAGGTAGTTAGTTGCAAAAGACAAAATGCAGCAACTGGTCTTGTAAATAAGATTGGAAACTTTCACTTGAAGCGCGCTGACTCATGACAGTTTTGCTTATGATGCAGCAAGCTCATCCCCGATATGTCTGGGTTGTTGACTTCGACAGTGTAGTTAGTTGCATAAGGAAATAAGTAGCAAATGAGGCAGCAACATATGTTGGCAGCGACTTGTAGGCCGAAGCTGGTGGCTGGGAGCACAAAATTCTTGCGAAAATTGGACCAGACACTTAATTTCTCTGCTCCGTGACCCCAGCAGTGCGAGTAACACTGTCCAAAGTGCCGGGAACGCACATATTTGCTTCATGGAAAAATTGCAACAACACAAGTTTAGCAGCTTGCATAACGAATATATAGAACAATAAAAACGCTTGCAATAATCATCTGCCCCCAAGCCTTTAAAGACCAATACGCCTTGGAAAAGACCAATAACATTCACTCCTGGACCGAGGGGAGAGACCCTGCCCCTGCAAGTGGACAAAGTAACTTAAGGGGGACACTTTCCTACCCCGCTACCCTGGCCGAGCCACTGTGGCGTTGCCCAACGTGACGCTTCCCCTAGTACCTGATGATGCTTGTCTGGGTGTAGCCGAAGGAAGAGGGTGGAAATGCACTGCTGGCCCTTGCCTCCACAGATAAACAGAAAGTAAAAGCATTAATCCACATTCCTGCCCCCGTGCTGCGTAAGTGGACCAACCCAGCCAAACGGAATTTATTGCTAAAGTCACGATGAGGCATGTAACGTGTGTTGAAGCGTTAAAACTAACGACTGGATGTCCAGTAAGCGGGCCGGGCCCAGTCCTACTGCATGTGCCACCCCAAAATCACAACCATTGAGACCCAGGAAATAAACACAAACAGTTGGGATAGGAGTCAGAGACATTGCACACTAGGCCACGGTGACTCATGCAAGACATCCCCGAAACCGCCCCCCCATGGCCCGCAGACCATGCGCTAACCTGACGATTCAGAGGCACCGAGGGGGGCCAGGTGGGAGGAGAGCCTGTGCCGAAGAGCCCAGCACGCGCCTGGCCAAGAAGCCCCCCCACACCAGCATCACAATGCAAGACATTGTGTGCAAAACCTCAACATTCTCATATGCAAATCCCATTGCTCTCGATTTATCTACGACCTCCCAAGCGAGACCTATCGCCTTGCAAATGTTTGTATTCTATATGCTAAATGATTGCAAGGACAGCCAAATTGCGCTTTGCCCACATATTCCTACACTGATTAGAGTGGTAAAATATCCTTGAATTTTCCGATATATTTCCCAGCATCTCCTCCATTATTAGCAGAAGGATGTACAGACTGTATGGCACAACTGGGAGACACAGAAATATGCTCTTCTGTATATGGAATTTGCGTTGCACAAATCTGGTCAAAAGGTAGAGGTGCGATGAACATGGTCAAAGGCAAAAGGGGAGCTTTAAGGATTGTAACACTGGCCGAGTGGGTGGTCCAGGGGCAGCCTCTGAGTAATATATAGGTGGAATTTCAGCACTACGACACCTTAGTTGAAACGCATATTTACTTCACAGAGAGGGCAAAGCGCCCCCCACCCACTCACTCGCATTGCCAACTGCGCTGCGGGGTACGGGGGGACTTGCCTCAACATAATGGTGTTGCCCCGTGTATTGTCAGTGCATTATGGGGCCGACCGGTTTCAGGGTCCTCGGCCATGCCAATGTGGGACCTCGTCCCATGCATTTTAAGCCAGGCTCCCCCCCGAGGTTTAGCTTGTAGGCCGTGGGTGGAGCCCGGGGTTTGGGAGCAGAGGTGTGCAGGGGAGGTCGCTCCATCGCCTCTGGTGCCCCCTCCCTCACGCATGAAAATCATGCATGGTCCAGCTAAGGCTGGGCGGGTTTCGTAGGCCTCCCCGGAGTCGGCCAAGCCCCCCCCACCCCCCCCCCCCCCCATGGACTCGGATATCAGTCAGGAGCCGAAGGTAGGGAGGGAGGAGGTACATGCACCAATGCGTATCACCTCGCCGGGAAGGGGGTGGGGCGTTTTAAGTTGGAGCCCTCGGGGCAACCTCCGCATGCTGTGCGGGCCCCGTGGAGCTTGCGAAACACAACGGGCTACTGAAACCCCCTTCCCAATAGATCCTGCATAGAAACTCGCATAGAAGCCCCAGGCGGCCTGGCCTGCTCCCTAGTTCCCCGCCCTCCATCCCTCACCACAGGTGAAATGCTGCGGGGGGACCGGCGGAGGGACCGTGCTGGCGGAGAGAACTTTTCACACAAGGCCGCGGACTGCCTTAGCCGTGCCTGGCTGCGGGATCCCCTAAGGCCCAGCCCAACCCCCCAACCCCGGTGCACGAAACAACCTCCAGTCGCAAAGGCGATCTCACGAGGGCCGAACTGGGGAAAGGGAGTCAAGGTCCCACCTGGGCCTGGCCCCTGCAGTGGGACCCCGATGGTGGTGGTGGGGGGGGGGGTTTGGGCCACTACCAGGCTAATATCCTCGTGGTCCTCGGCAGCACAAACACAAACGACCAGCACGGCGTCAGGGTGAGGGGCAAAGAGGCCACCAGGTGGGCGGGGAAGGAACTTATACCTCTCCCCTTCCCCCACCTCGGCCGGAAGTGACGAGCGTGACCCCGAAGGGGTCTCCGGACACTAGGCTGTCCAGTGTGCCATCCTGTGGCACTAAAGGGGCCGCCCTCTTATGAGGGTCCCCTGCGGGGACGTCGTCGGTCAGCCCACAAGGTAATGCACCAACTGTGGAAAAGGATGTGGAAAGGGCAGAATGAGCAGACAAACTAAAGATGTGAAGGATTTGAATATGTGGGTCGGAATACAGGTTAGATAGTGTCCGATGTGGTGCAGCCTTTTAACATAGACTATATGTGTATCTGTGATACCTTCATTTACCAGCAGTAACATCCCTGGGGCCCTTGCCAACGGGGAGGGTGTTGCCATCCTTCAGGTCTTTTGTCCAGCCTGACATTCCGTATGGGCTTTCCTGACGTCATAATGCTGGAAGCTATGCAGCTAGGCTCTGCATTTCCCGACATTCCTACGGATGGGATGAGGCAGCGCCCAATCAGACTCAGCCCCAGTTGTTGTCCATCCTGTCTCTGTACAAGGGCTCAGGTTGTATTCCATCTCCTGACATGTCTGAACCCTCGCGGTCTTTCTCAGTCACAGGAGAATGTCACGTGGGAAACCTCCATCATGCTTTCTTTCGTATATCCTATCCCCTTTGCATACAGTCCCTCCGAGAAGAAAGCCTATGAATCTGGTGTAACGAATTTTCTCTATGAGGACGGCCTCAGGTTCCTTATGGGGTCTGCTTACCTTTTTAGAATGGCGGGAAACCCTGTAAGTCACAGTAAGACCCGGCGTTTATGTTTTCTTCCCTGCTTTTGCTGGAATCTTCCCGGGTAGCGCCATCCGCATATAAGGCACCCACTTTCCCAGAGCTTTCCAATGTGAGGGGAGGCTCCAGGGAGGTTGGAGTCTGCAGGCAGTTGTTACTTGCTGAAGCTTTTCGCTCGTAATACTGTGGGGAACAAGGAAGACATTTTGCACAAAGTTTAAGGAATCTATCCTCTTTTCCCTAATGTTCAAGGAGACCCATGGAAAAGTTTGAAGGGCTGGAGCATCTGCTGTTGTCTATTCCTGGGATCTTGGTTTCCAGAAAGCCCGATTTCCAGTGCCAGTGAGGAAGACCTGTGGACTGTAAGAGGGAGAAACTAATGGTATGGAACCAGGTCATCACCGATATGGCTTGGCTAAGAGGAAGGCTTTGCTACTCCAGAACTTCAGACAGTCTGGGGGAACATCCTAGAGGACAATTAATTGCTAGCCATGTCAAGTCTAGATGACTTCCCACTGTGGTGCCTTCGGGACAGGATCCCCACCAATATCGACCCTGCACCGCTAGTCATCTTATTAGGAACTGTCTGGTGAAAATATGACATCATGCAAACACGCCACTGATGCTCCTCGAGGAGGTGTTTCTTACCCATTGGAAACAGCTGCTCTTCTTCGTCAGTGATTGGCTCTGCATCCTGACATTCATCCAAGGTAAGACCCCTGTTGGTGGGGTCATGTGCACTTCTAAGGGACGAGGGAGTTTGGATGGTGAGAATGCTGCTAATGCTGACCTAGCATTCTGTATACTTGGCTTCAATTCTGACTAGATATCTTGAAAGGACTCTTAGGGGAACATGCCTTCTTGAGCTTACAGTACTCCTCTAAAGAGTGTGCTTCTTTTAGTCTGAAGGTCACAGGCATAGTGACCACACCGTCATCCGCTTCATTCAACACGCATGCACAGACGTCACCCAAGGAATACACTGACACTTTCATTGTGGGTGAAGAACTGCTGCAGGTTTATTTCATACAACATAAGTATGACGATAAATGGGTTATCTTACGGGCGATCCAGGGCAAGCAGCCCCTCGCTGCTCCGCCCGCCTGGTGAGCCAGCACGCACGGTGGGTCGATGCCCGGCAGTGCGGCACATATTTATTTTCAGATCATCCACTGGGTCACGTGATCTGTCTCCTACTCCCGCCCCTTCTGACAGGGGCGGAGCGTGTTGTGGCACACCCCCGGTTGGTCAGGCCCCCCAACCGCCCGAAGGACTAACGGGGCGCCGTCGCGGTCTTCCCAGAACCCCATTCGGCTCCTGGACCTTGGCTCGGGCACCCTTACTGTGCCGGACAGGGGTACCCTTACTGTACCGCCTGTCGCAGAGGTACCCTTACTGTACCCGTCTGCCTCCAGATCGCCCTGTAACTCCGCCTGCAACGCAAAAGAAAAACATTAAAACATTCCAAAACGCGCTGTCTCCGCCACGCAGGGTAAGCGGAATGGGTGGGAATACGCGTGTCCGAGCAGGAGCGGCGCGCAGGAAGCAGAGGAGGAACTGGGCGAGAGGGACTCCTAAGTAGGGGGGGGGGCTAGCCTCGCCCCCCTATCGGCCCGCCTCCCACCTGCCCACTCATAGGGAGATCTCCTCCCTGGGCGCGGCCTCGCGCTCGAAGCAGAAGAAGGAGGAGGGGAAGGCTGCGACGGGCGGCCACTAGAAAGCTGCCCTGCTGATGTCCCACTGCGTGGGACGCGGGCAGCGGCATAGTGACCACACCGTCATCCGCTTCATTCAACACGCATGCACAGACGTCACCCAAGGAATACACTGACACTTTCATTGTGGGTGAAGAACTGCTGCAGGTTTATTTCATACAACATAAGTATGACGATAAATGGGTTATCTTACGGGCGATCCAGGGCAAGCAGCCCCTCGCTGCTCCGCCCGCCTGGTGAGCCAGCACGCACGGTGGGTCGATGCCCGGCAGTGCGGCACATATTTATTTTCAGATCATCCACTGGGTCACGTGATCTGTCTCCTACTCCCGCCCCTTCTGACAGGGGCGGAGCGTGTTGTGGCACACCCTCGGTTGGTCAGGCCCCCCCAACCGCCCGAAGGACTAACGGGGCGCCGTCGCGGTCTTCCCAGAACCCCCTTCGGCTCCTGGACCTTGGCTCGGGCACCCTTACTGTGCCGGACAGGGGTACCCTTACTGTACCGCCTGTCGCAGAGGTACCCTTACTGTACCCGTCTGCCTCCAGATCGCCCTGTAACTCCGCCACAGCTCTGGGGAGGCTACCGTCGCTGCCAGAGCCCCCCCTTCCTCCCTTCGCTGTTATAGGTGCCCTGCCCCTGCGAGCCAGCTATTAGTGGGCTAAATTATGGGTCCTGTTCTGTAACCCGTAAATGACGGCATTAATTTGCAACATTACTCAGAAGCCCAGGGCAGACTGACAAAGGATGTCTTTTGGCCCCACTGCCGTTCAGATTAGACGTGAATGGTGTTCCTAACTTTCTTAGCGATGCCACTGCTGATCTTCCTAACGTAATTATGGGAAGATCTAGCACCTACATATGGAGTCAGAAAGAACCATGGCTGAATTCCTCATTCCATCGATTCCCTTTATATCCTAGCACGAAGAAGGTCTCAATTTCTACTTTGTCTACAAGGTGATGGATTGATAGCGTCATGGTTCCCGAATTGCTGCTGCTGCGAGGATTGCCTGATTTCTCGGCAGGGCAAAACATTGGACGTAACTGCTGTATGGACGCCTTTTATCATGACTCCGGATAAAGCCAATATGACTGACTGAGCTGCCGAAGCATACATCTCTCAGCACGAGGACCCAAATTTGTGAACGTTTCCCAACTCCCTGGCTCCAAGGAAAGGCTGAGCGAGAAGAGCAACACCTAAATCTGTTTCTCAGGCTGGAAAATATGGCATGGGTAACAAGGCATTGGTGAAATAGGCGCTTATGGACCTGCAATCCTGTTAAGAATTTTCGATTGGCCAAATATGGGGCCTTCCTGGCTTAGAATTGTGTTCCCAACAGCTGCAGCACAATAAGCAGGGTGAAGGAAACGAGAGTTCACCGCTTTCCCTACGTATATAAACACAAGCTGACATCACGGGTCTCTAATGAGGGGGTGGGCCCTTAAAAGCTGTGAGCATCAGAAAGTATGGGGGCAACAGCCTCTGTCTATGTGCTCTCACCCAGCACACGGGAAACATATGCTCACTGTCCCTGGCTGCTTCATGTCACTGTCCCTGAATGGTTACTGCCACAAACCTTAACTGGTGACAGCATTGTTGGCAGGTGGTTCGCTGAGACAGTCCCACCTTACTACAGCATGCTAGACCAGGGACACACTCATTTCTTATTAGGCACGGGGAGATTAAGTGATTTTTCCAGAATCACTGCATATTGATAAGGCGCTGAGACTTCGGGCCTGGTTCTCTCCAGCATATAGTAATGGGCCATGCACTAGCTAGTTGTGCATGGAAAGCATAAGTTTCCGTACGTAAAGTTCGAAGTCTGTTATTTTCTGCCCGATAAGCAAGTTTCATTGGGTATCCCTAGAAAATTATGCTTAGTTGCCGGAAATAATTTGGTTTGTATCCTGCGCTATGCTGGTTATGATTAATGTAATTCAGCACGCCCCTAAAAGCGCTGTAGAGCTCTCGCGGAACGGCGATGCCGGCCTTGGCGATGGTGGTGCCCTGTGCAAGAATGTTGTTGGCGCCCCCCCAATGCCGCCTCCACCACAGAATCACTCACTAGCCCCCTTTAACAGTTGACCAAGTTTCCATAACCACACTCTCAGATGCATTTAAATAGTCAGATAGCGCTACTCCTACCCGTGTAGGGTGTCCGAGAACTTTGCATCTCACACAAAAAACCGCCGAGCCAATCAATCATATGTGTTGGACTTGGCAGGGGAGCCCCTAGTGTCAGGAGGACCCAGGGCGACTGTAACCAGCGCTCCTGAGGTTCTAGGGTTGGCCCAGTTGCAGGGTTTAGATCCTGGGCTGGGGTGCCAGGCTCTGGGGTTGCCTGACCTGGCGGGTGGGGCCTCTGCTAACAGGGTCCCCCCGAAATTGACTTCCAGGGGTACTTTTCTCGTTAGGAGGGTGCTGAAATCTGGAAGGGGGTGCAGAGGGAGGAAGGTCTCGCCTCGGGCACCGGCTCGGCCTAAGGGTTTAGACCCTAGGTTGAGGAATCAGTTGAAGGGTCAAGGCCCTGTACTGAAGAGACAGTGGTGGTCTGAGGGTACCTCGCAGGGTAGGGTGAGGAACCCCAGAAGGAGAGTTAGGGGGAGGAGAGCCTCGCCCCTGAAGGCTGGTCAGCCTAAGGGTGTGGACCCCAGGTGGAAGGACCAGAGGCAGTTTAGGACTGCAAGGAGGACGACCGGAGTGGTCAACGGGCACTACAGGCCTGGGGCTACTGCCCCCCACTCCGCGAGATCACCCGGGCCAGAGACATCTGGACGGCCCAGGGGCCGGTCCTGGCCTCAACTAGCTAGGGAGCCCCAGTGGGGTGGTTTTGTTGGTCCAGGAAGGTTTGTTAGGGAACCATCGGGTTCCAGAGCGGAGGAGAACCTGCGGGTGCTCCTGTCGTTGCGGGCCTACGTCCACCTTTTCTCGCCCCAAGCAGGGAAGACCATCAAGGCATTGATCGGTCTACCCTGGCTTTTGGCTGGAAGGGGGTTATGTTGGACTTGGCCCTTTTTCCCTCATTTTTTTCGTTTTTGCAGTGTTAAGGTGCAGGTGCTCCCTTCTCCCAAGATGGCTGCCACAGACCCCTGCTACTGCAGGGTGGTCGTTTTTCATAGTAGCACCCTAGCTGCCAGGAGCTGGCTGGGACCCACAACAATGTTGCGATACCAGCCCGCCTTTTTGTCCCATAGTTAGAGTGGGGAAGCTCCTGGAAGAAGCTGGAACCTTCTAGAAGGGAGGTGGGGTTTTACTTTTGCCGCCTTGGCTAGAGGTCACCTGACCTAGGGCTACTTAAGAGTGGGAGGGAAACTTTTGTGGTGAGTTGGCCATTGGGGTGAAGCAGAGCTGGAAGAATCCACCAGGAGTGTAGGCGGTAGGGCCTAGCCAGGGACTTATGCCTCTGAGAGTGACAGGATTTAGATACTGCCTCTTAAGTGAGTGAGGTGCCCTGTGAATCCCACTGATCTTGCCCAGTAGTAGGAGGACCCAGAGACTCTCTGCCAGCCTGACTAGGAAGGACCTAGTCGCCCTCTCCATCCCTACCCCTGTAACAGAACCCCTTAAGGGCGCCAGATACATCTGCGCCAAAAGACTTCATCTGTCAACTGAGAACTGAAACCTAACTTTAAGAACTGAGACTGCATGACAAGAGCGAGCTGTAAGCCTTGAATGCCAGAGCTGAGACTGCGTGTCCAAGCTAACCTATTGAACTAATTGCTAAACCGATTGCCAAGCCACTGGGGATCGACCAGGTACTAGCGCTGTGACCCCCGCGCTCCCTGCCCTGGTCTGGGACCCCCGGCCGCGTGCTCCGCTGAGCACTTTACCCCATCCTTAATTTGAGCCTGTTAGACCTGACATCCTTGGCGTGGGTTTTTCCCCTATCTTTTGCCTCTGCTACATGGATTTTTGATGCTGTGCTGGATTTCGTTTTGCTGGTTTAGATGCTTTGGACACTCTGCCACTGCTAATCAGTGCCAGAGTGTAAGTGCTCCCTGTGTAAAATATCGTATCGATTGGATATACCTGATTGGCATATCTGTATCACCATGAAGTCCCTAGTAAAGTGCACTGTGTGTGCCAGGGCTGGTGATGACGGATGCTACTAGTGGGTCTGCAGCGCTGATTGCGCCACCCACCTGTGTAGCCCTAAAACAGTGTCTCAGGCCTGCCGCCGCAGGCCTGCCTGCAGTCCCCGGACTGCCATGTCCCCCTGGCCAGTGTCCACACTGGCCGGGCCTAACCCTTCCCTTTTCATACACGTCAGTCATCCCTATGGAAGGCCCAAGGTACCCCCCTGGGCAGGGTGCAGTGTATGTAGAAGGTAGAGCATGTACTAGTGCAGGTAACATGTTCTGGTAGTGAACACCGGCCATTTTGTGTGTTCACTACTGCAAGGCTATCTTGTTCCATAGGCTAACATGAGGGAGGCGGGTGCCAATGGCTATCCGCCTATCTTCTCATACGAACAAGATAAGACATGAGTGTTTGATATCCCTGAGCTCAGCATTTAATAACACATCTTTTAGGAGAGATTGTTTTTAAATCCTGAGTTGGAGAACAGTACTTTTTAGAGAGTAGCTGTTCTCTTGTCTGACCCTTCTGTGTGCCTGGGCGCGCTTGTGGATTGACTGTCTGGTTTGAGAGTGACTGGGGCTGGGGATCCCCCGGGAGGTTGGCTGAGTCAGCCCTCTGCTGAATGGCGACAATCACAAGGAGAGTGGAGGGAGGAGATAGCACCTGGGATTGAATAGGGCTGTGCCTGCCTGCCACTCTGCTGGCTCCACCTCCTGCTGGGCGGCTGACGACCTTGCCCCTCGCTCTGAAAAGAATGTAGGAGCCAGGAAAACAAAGTGCTCCAGCAACACCCAGAACTGGATCAGACCGGGCTCAGGACCCACTTGCACAAAGACTTCAAAGACTTCTAGGGGTATAAGTACAAGACCCCTGACAACAGATTTTTAGATTCGACCATCGAGAGGAACCTCTGCTGAAAGACGGACCGCTGAAGAACTAAAGGAAGATTGCCGTGCTGTGTGCTCTAAAGGCTGACCTGTTCTGGCGTACAACTGAAGCTAAGGAGAAGAAGGGGTCCTGCTGTGTGCTGACCCTATCCACTTGACCAAACAAGACTTTGCTGTGTGCTGTGTCTTCAACTGAATCTCCAAGGGCCTGAGAAGAGCTGGCCTCCTGTTTCGCAACCCAGGGATCGAAAGGTTGCCGAGAACTCAAGACTCTGCTGTGTCCCACCTGCGCTGCTGTGTGCCGCAGGGACCGTGGACTGTTCTACCAAGCTTCTCAACATCTGCCTGCGAGGTGGGCTGGCTGCTCTCTGTCTTGCTAGAGAGTACCACACCGAGCCGGGCCCGACACCGGTTGCCGCATCAAGAAGATCGACGTGCTCATCGGCACGTGCCTTGCCGCGACCCGGAGGCCTGAAGCAGATCGAGAGTCGTATTTCCCTGCTCTACGAAGCCGCGCTGTGAGTGGCTGACTCCGGTGACGTCGACATCGTCACTGGGGGCTCGTCGAGGGAGTTGTGGAAACCTTGCACCGAACAGCCCGAGGAGCGCTTGTATAACGAGCGCAGTGACACCGCCGGAGCAACGTAGCTGCCTAAAACATCGAGAGCCTACAAACTGATTCATTCTCAGTGAGTATCGAATCACTCAAGAAACTAGAGACTATCGTCTGACGGTCCCGACCAACTAAGAAAGCGACTATTGTGTAAACCTGTGATGCTTGATTTCAACTGCGGAAACTAGATAAAGATATATTATTTTTGATATAACTCACCTGTGTGGTCTAAGTTTGTGGTGTGCGGAGGAGGGGTCATTGTGGTGTCTACGTGCAAATACCTTACACATTGCCTTGGGGATAAGCCTGTCTGCTCGAGCCAAGCTACCTAGAGGGTGAGCAGGGGTTATCTACCGTGTGTGTCCCTGTACCCTGACTAGAAGCAAGGGTCCCTATTTGGTCTAAGGTGAATACCTCTGCCAACTAGAGACCCCCAGATCTAACATTGGTGGTCAGCGGTGCGGATTAGAACCAGTATTTGCACTTGACCTGCAGTGACTCTTTGTACATCACTAATCTAGTAAGCAGTTGCATCGCACGAAGTTTTTGCGAAGACTATTCTTGGAGGATCGACGAAGCATCATGTCTCTGAACGGAGTAGGCGAGGAGCTGGAGTTGCAATTTGAGGTGAAAAAGTTGCTCGAGTATAAGAAGGAGCAGCTAAAGCAATTCTGCAAGCAGCTTGGATGCCCAGCGAAGGGCAGCCCCAACAAGACGGAGCTACAGAAAGCTCTAAGGGCCTGGTGGGAGGCCAAGAATGGCGCAACCGAGGAAACTACGGAAGGGGATGGCACACCGGAGCACGGATTTGGATCCGATGATCTGCCAGTGAATAGGCCAGCGTCTAGGGCTGGCAGCGCCCATTCCAGTAGGAGCCTCTCTCCAGAGGAGCTGGAGGAAAACCAAAGGGTCAGAGCCCATGAGATTGAACTTTTTAAGCTCAAAGCTCAAGCGGAAGAGAGGAAACTGCGCCTTGACAGTGAGAAAGAGGCGGAGGAGAGGAGGAATGCTCTTGCGTTAGAAGAGAAGAAACTCCAGTTGGCTCATGAGTTGAGCATGAGGGAGCTGGACATTAAAGCCAAACAGGTGGCGTCCAGTCCGAATGGTGGCAGCGCACAACCAGTACAGGCGGGTAAAGTATACATACCGAAAGATTTGGTGCAGAATTATCAGAGGGGTGAGGATATCTATGCGTGGTTTAGATCCTATGAGCTTGCCTTGAAGATGAATGAAGTGCCTGAGAAAAGTTGGGGAGCGGGTTTGTGGAAGCATTTTGAGGCCTCTGGGAGGGATGTCTTAGCACCCTTAGAAGCAGCAGGGACCTTAACCTACCCCACGATGAAGGAGGCCTTATGCCTCAGGTATGGGCTTACACCAGAACAGTACCGACAGAAGTTTAGGAACTTCAAGAAACTTGATTCGAGTACGTGGGTGGAGTGTGTGAGTATGTACACGCGTGCACTGGAAGGTTGGATAAAGGGCAGCAAAGTTACTGATTATGTGGGGTTGTGTCACTTGATTAGTTGGGAGCACTTGAGTAGTCTATGTGTTCCAGAGCTGCGCCAGCATCTTTTAGACAGCAAGTTAACTGATCCCAGCGAGCTTGCTAAAGAGGCAGACCGCTGGACTAGCACCAGGGTCAACAAAGGGGTGGTAAGTATGCCAGCCAAGGGTGGACAGGGTCCCCAGCAGAAAGGTGGGGAGGACAAGGGTAACAGTAAGGAGTTCTCTAAAGGGCCCCAAAACAGTTCCCAGGAGAAGGAGTCCCAAGCCCCCAAGCCGAAGAGGTCTTGGCCCCCTAAGGGCAACAGACCACCGCCTACTTGCTATGCTTGTAGGGAAGTGGGGCACATCGCCCCTAAATGTCCCAATAAACCCCCAGCACCAGCTGCTGCTCCAGTCCCAGGGTTAGCTAGTGTAGCTTTGGGAGGGGATTTGATTTCCAGGGGGGAAGCGGGATTAGCTATGATGACCCTTGTCTCTTTAGGAGACCAAGAGATGGTCCAGGATACCTTGATACCCGCTAACACTAAGAAATACGGGCAAAAGGTGACCATCAATGGGAGGGAGATAGAGGCTCTGAGAGACACCGGGGCTAGTGTGACATCTGTCAGGTGTCAGTGGGTGTCTGAAGAGCAAGTAATTCCCAATGTGCTCCGCCCAGTAGTGGCAGCTGACACTTCAGTTCGCCTCTGCAAGATGGCGCGTGTTCCCTTTACATGGGGGGGAGTCTCTGGTACCTTGGAAGTCTGTGTCAGTGATGCCTTGCCGGTAGATTGTCTGTTGGGTAACGACCTGGAGAGTTCTCCATGGAAGGACGTAGAGCACAGAACTCACTTGGAGATGTTAGGACTGCCAGCGTGGATCTGTGTATCCACACGTGCCATGACAGCCAGTAAGGGTGGATTGGTAGAACTGGAGCCTGGAACGATGGCCCAGGAACCTACCAGGAGGGGAAGGGGCAGAGGGCGCGGGAAACCGGCCCCCACTGTTCCCACGGTCCAGGAGGAAGCGGAACCTGAGGGGGATGCCCTGGAACCTACAGGGGAGCGGGTGGCCGAACTGGGGGAGTTGCCTGAGCTGACCCATTGGCAGCAAGAGGGTGGCCCCTCCAGGGAGGAATTCTGCCAGGCTCAGAAGGAGTGCCCTTCTCTCATTGGTGTGCGGCAGCAGGCTGCAGACCAGGCAGCAGGCCTAGGGTCCAAGGAACATTTGATTTACTGGGAAGATGACTTACTGTATAGTGAGCCTAAGTTCGCTGAGCCCGGTGCAGCCCGTGTGCTGGTGGCACCCGAGCGCTTCAGGAACTTCTTACTGGGTCTGGCTCACGACGTGCCTCTCGCAGGACATCTGGGGCAAGACAAGACCTATCACAGGCTTGTCACCCACTTCTACTGGCCCCAGATGAAGAAGCACGTCGGTACCTTTTGTAAGTCATGCCAAACCTGTCAAGCCAGTGGCAAGAGCGGAGGGAAGTGCGTGGCGCCCCTCCAGCCGTTTCCTGTAGTGAGCACCCCTTTCGAGCGGGTGGGCATTGATATCGTAGGGCCCCTGGATCCCAAGACCGCCTTAGGCAACAGGTTTATCCTGGTCTTGGTAGATCACGCCACTCGGTACCCAGAAGCAGTCCCTCTCAGGACAATCACAGCACCCGTGGTGGGCCGTGCATTGATGGGGATCTTTTCCCGTGTAGGGTTCCCTCGAGAGGTGGTCTCCGACCGGGGTACCAACTTCATCTCTAGGTATATGAAGTCTCTGTGGGAGGAGTGTGGAGTAACGTATAAGTTCACCACTCCTTACCACCCTCAAGGAAATGGATTGGTTGAAAGGTTCAACCGCACCCTGAAAGGTATGATTATGGGCCTAGCGGAGCCCATGAGACGGAAGTGGGACGTCTTGTTACCATGCCTGTTGTTTGCCTACAGGGAGGTGCCTCAGAAGTCCTTAGGGTTCAGCCCCTTTGAACTGCTGTATGGCCACCCTGTTAGAGGACCTCTCACACTGGTGAAGGAGGGGTGGGAGAAATCCCGTGGGAAAACCCCCCAGGATGTGTTCAGCTATGTGCTGGCCATCCGCAACCAAACGCAGCGCTTCAGGAAGCTCGCTCAGGAGAACCTAGAAGCCAGCCAGGAGGAGATGAAAAGATGGTACGACCAGAATACCACTCTGGTAGAATTTCATCCCGGGCAGAAAGTGTGGGTGATGGCGCCGGTGGAGCCTTGTGCGCTCCGCGACAAATGGACCGGGCCATATGAGGTGGTAGAGCGCAAGAGTGAGGTGACCTACCTGATCAACATGAAGACTCCTAGGCAGCCCCTTAGAGTCTTGCATGTGAACCGCCTCAAACCCCACTTCGAGAGGTCTGAAGTGACGATGCTCATGGCTACAGATGACGGTGGGGAAGAGGATAGTGATCCACTCCCTGACCTCCTGGCAGCGAAGGAGCAAGACGGGTCAGTAGATGGTGTGGTCCTCTCGCCCACGCTGACCCCGGAGCAGCAGAGCGACTGTCGCCAGGTGTTGGGTCAGTTTGCCTCCCTGTTCTCCCTGACACCAGGTGTCACCAATTGGTGCGTCCATGATGTGGACACTGGAGATAGCCTGCCTGTGAAACAGAAGTTTTACAGAGTAGCTGACAAGGTCAGGGCCAGCATCAAGGAAGAAGTTTCCAAGATGTTGGCGTTAGGGGTAATTGAGCCCTCTAGCAGTCCCTGGGCTAGCCCAGTGGTCCTCGTTCCCAAGAAATCTGCTACACCCGGTGGCCCGTCAGAACTTCGGTTTTGCGTGGACTACCGCGGGCTCAATGCGGTCACCAAGACTGACGCGCACCCCATCCCCAGAGCTGATGAGCTCGTGGATCGGTTAGGAGCTGCCCGGTACCTCAGCACCTTCGATTTGACTTCGGGGTACTGGCAGATTGCCTTAACTGACGGGGCAAAGGAGAGGTCGGCATTTTCAACACCAGAGGGGCACTTCCAGTTTCGAGTCATGCCCTTTGGATTGAAGAATGCCCCTGCCACCTTCCAGAGACTGGTCAACCGGGTACTGACCGGGCTGGAGCAATTCAGCGCCGCATACCTGGATGACATTGCTGTGTTCAGCTCCACTTGGGACGAACACTTGCAACACCTCTGTGAAGTGTTGAGGGCGCTGCAGAAGGCAGGCCTCACTATCAAGGCTAGTAAGTGCCAGATAGGGCAGGGATCAGTGGTGTATTTGGGACACCAGGTGGGGAGCGGCCAGGTGGCGCCCCTACAGGCGAAGATCGATACCATTCTGGCTTGGGAACCCCCCAAGACGCAGACAGAGGTGAGAGCCTTTCTAGGACTCACCGGGTATTACAGACGGTTTATCAAGGGATACGGCACCATTGTTGCCCCCTTGACGGAACTAACCTCTAGAAATCAGCCCAGGAAAGTGAATTGGACCGAGGCCTGTCAAACTGCTTTTGATGCCCTGAAAACTGCAATGTGCACAGCACCGGTGCTTAAGGCGCCTGACTTTTCGAGTGAGTTCGTAGTGCAGACAGACGCTTCAGAGCAAGGCGTGGGAGCAGTACTCTCACAGATGGACGACGAGGGCGGGGACCAACCCGTAGCTTTCATTAGTAGGAGGCTACTTCCCAGGGAACAGAGGTGGAGCGCTATTGAAAGGGAAGCATTTGCTGTGGTCTGGGCCCTGAAGAAGCTGAGGCCCTACCTGTTTGGGACTCACTTCCGTGTTCAGACCGACCACAGGCCCCTCAGATGGCTAATGCAGATGAGGGGTGAGAATCCAAAACTGTTGAGGTGGTCCATCTCCCTACAGGGAATGGACTTTACGGTGGAACACCGTCCCGGTACAGAGCACGCCAATGCTGATGGTCTGTCCAGGTTTTTCCGCCTTAGCGATGAGAACTCCCAAGAGGGTGGGTAGTTCTCCCCGCTTTCAGCTGGAGGGGACACGTGTTAGACCTGACATCCTTGGCGTGGGTTTTTCCCCTATCTTTTGCCTCTGCTACATGGATTTTTGATGCTGTGCTGGATTTCGTTTTGCTGGTTTAGATGCTTTGGACACTCTGCCACTGCTAATCAGTGCCAGAGTGTAAGTGCTCCCTGTGTAAAATATCGTATCGATTGGATATACCTGATTGGCATATCTGTATCACCATGAAGTCCCTAGTAAAGTGCACTGTGTGTGTCAGGGCTGGTGATGACGGATGCTACTAGTGGGTCTGCAGCGCTGATTGCGCCACCCACCTGTGTAGCCCTAAAACAGTGTCTCAGGCCTGCCGCCGCAGGCCTGCCTGCAGTCCCCGGACTGCCATGTCCCCCTGGCCAGTGTCCACACTGGCCGGGCCTAACCCTTCCCTTTTCATACACGTCAGTCATCCCTATGGAAGGCCCAAGGTACCCCCCTGGGCAGGGTGCAGTGTATGTAGAAGGTAGAGCATGTACTAGTGCAGGTAACATGTTCTGGTAGTGAACACCGGCCATTTTGTGTGTTCACTACTGCAAGGCTATCTTGTTCCATAGGCTAACATGAGGGAGGCGGGTGCCAATGGCTATCCGCCTATCTTCTCATACGAACAAGATAAGACATGAGTGTTTGATATCCCTGAGCTCAGCATTTAATAACACATCTTTTAGGAGAGATTGTTTTTAAATCCTGAGTTGGAGAACAGTACTTTTTAGAGAGTAGCTGTTCTCTTGTCTGACCCTTCTGTGTGCCTGGGCGCGCTTGTGGATTGACTGTCTGGTTTGAGAGTGACAGGGGCTGGGGATCCCCCGGGAGGTTGGCTGAGTCAGCCCTCTGCTGAATGGCGACAATCACAAGGAGAGTGGAGGGAGGAGATAGCACCTGGGATTGAATAGGGCTGTGCCTGCCTGCCACTCTGCTGGCTCCACCTCCTGCTGGGCGGCTGACGACCTTGCCCCTCGCTCTGAAAAGAATGTAGGAGCCAGGAAAACAAAGTGCTCCAGCAACACCCAGAACTGGATCAGACCGGGCTCAGGACCCACTTGCACAAAGACTTCAAAGACTTCTAGGGGTATAAGTACAAGACCCCTGACAACAGATTTTTAGATTCGACCATCGAGAGGAACCTCTGCTGAAAGACGGACCGCTGAAGAACTAAAGGAAGATTGCCGTGCTGTGTGCTCTAAAGGCTGACCTGTTCTGGCGTACAACTGAAGCTAAGGAGAAGAAGGGGTCCTGCTGTGTGCTGACCCTATCCACTTGACCAAACAAGACTTTGCTGTGTGCTGTGTCTTCAACTGAATCTCCAAGGGCCTGAGAAGAGCTGGCCTCCTGTTTCGCAACCCAGGGATAGAAAGGTTGCCGAGAACTCAAGACTCTGCTGTGTCCCACCTGCGCTGCTGTGTGCCGCAGGGACCGTGGACTGTTCTACCAAGCTTCTCAACATCTGCCTGCGAGGTGGGCTGGCTGCTCTCTGTCTTGCTAGAGAGTACCACACCGAGCCGGGCCCGACACCGGTTGCCGCATCAAGAAGATCGACGTGCTCATCGGCACGTGCCTTGCCGCGACCCGGAGGCCTGAAGCAGATCGAGAGTCGTATTTCCCTGCTCTACGAAGCCGCGCTGTGAGTGGCTGACTCCGGTGACGTCGACATCGTCACTGGGGGCTCGTCGAGGGAGTTGTGGAAACCTTGCACCGAACAGCCCGAGGAGCGCTTGTATAACGAGCGCAGTGACACCGCCGGAGCAACGTAGCTGCCTAAAACATCGAGAGCCTACAAACTGATTCATTCTCAGTGAGTATCGAATCACTCAAGAAACTAGAGACTATCGTCTGACGGTCCCGACCAACTAAGAAAGCGACTATTGTGTAAACCTGTGATGCTTGATTTCAACTGCGGAAACTAGATAAAGATATATTATTTTTGATATAACTCACCTGTGTGGTCTAAGTTTGTGGTGTGCGGAGGAGGGGTCATTGTGGTGTCTACGTGCAAATACCTTACACATTGCCTTGGGGATAAGCCTGTCTGCTCGAGCCAAGCTACCTAGAGGGTGAGCAGGGGTTATCTACCGTGTGTGTCCCTGTACCCTGACTAGAAGCAAGGGTCCCTATTTGGTCTAAGGTGAATACCTCTGCCAACTAGAGACCCCCAGATCTAACAGAGCCCCCCTGCGACGACGAAGTCAGCGCGCTCACCGCCGCGGCCTGGAGGCCTGGAGGAGTGCCCTGCTGTGTCGCGAGGCCCAGGCGAAGCCCAGGGCCCCGTCGCTGCCGTCGCAGCCGTGTGGGAGGTGCGCAAGGTCGGGGCCGAGTTCCCCCAACGTCGTGAGGACGGACGCCTGCTGACGCCGAGACGGAGGTAAGCCCGGAAGCCGAGATCCCCCCTGGTGCGACCCTGCTGGTCTGGAAATCACACCGCACTTGGCCCGGGTTGTCCCCTCCGTGGGAGTCCCCTCCCCTGCCTGGGCGACGGAGAGACCCCGCCGAGGGATCCTGTCCGTGTCCCCCCTTTTGTAATACTGAGCGCGGTGCTCTGTGAACTGCACCGGAGCATAGGGACCCGCTCCTCAAGTCCGGTCACCCTCCCCGCTGGAAGCCGCCCAAAGAACTGACTGACATTACCCTCGTGTGGCGCTTCACGCCACCGACCCTGCTTCCCCAGCCGGAGAGACCGGGACTGCGAGTAACCCACTGTGTTATGTGCTCTGCTCGAAAGTAAATTACATGCCAAGGAATGCGAGTAGCGCACTGTGTTATATGCTCTGCTCGAAAGTAATTACCTGCCCAGGAGTGCGAGTAGCGCACTGTGTTATATGCTCTGCTCGAAAGTAGATTACATGCCAAGGAATGCGAGTAGCGCACTGTGTTATATGCTCTGCTCGAAAGTAATTACCTGCCCAGGAATGCGAGTAGCGCACTGTGTTATATGCTCTGCTCGAAAGTAGATTACATGCCAAGGAATGCGAGTAGCGCACTGTGTTATATGCTCTGCTCGAAAGTAATTACCTGCCCAGGAACGCGAGTAGCGCACTGTGTTATATGCTCTGCTCGAAGGTAATGATATGCAACTGATTACGAGTAACGCGTTGTGATAACTGTTCTACGCAAACGTTTCCATATGCAACTGATTGCGCGTAGCGCTGTGTTTTATATGCCTTGCTTCACAGTACTAGGGGCCAGTGGTCACGAGGAGCGCTCAGTTCGACAGGCGCCATGTTGATGAACCCAATGTTCCCCCTTACAAGTAGTACGCTGTGTTAGACGGCCTGTTCAGGGAAAGACTTTACATAAGTGCGCCCAGCGCTAGAATCTCCCGCATTTAACCAGCGGGCGTGGGTACATGAACGAGGTTAGGCACTGCATAGATATCACCAAGAGTGTCGCATGTACTGAACGATGGTATTATGATTCATGTATTACCTTGTTATTTCCTGAACTGCAACTGACCAGCTATACTTGGATAAACTTGAAGTATTTGCATAATTTAAACGGTGTGGCGTCCCTTATTGTGTGTGACTCTAGTCCATGAGAAGCGTGCGGTGTATGGTTACTTAACACATAGCCCTCTGATTGCCTGACCGGCTCGCGCCACGTTACCGCCCTTAGGGCCTGGTGAACCCAGGTTCCTACATTGTTGGCGAGCGGTGGGATCCTTGGGACCTGTGGCCATACAGCACCCTTCCGTGAGGCGAAGGGCGCCACAATTAAACGCCTGTTGTGTTCCAAAGCTCTAAAAACATTGATTGCTGCATTGTTAGTTCCACTGTCCAGGTTGAGAGTGCAAGAAGCCTGGTGAGCCGGTAACTGTTGCCTATACCCTAGGAATTTTCTCCTTAGTGTCTAGGTCCCCACCTGCCAGAATGGAATCCCGGTTAGCTGACCTCGAGGGGTACACAGTGAAGCAACTAAGGGAGTTCGCGCATGAGTTGGGGGTGCCTGGGATGCGGAGGGCCAAAGCGCCGGAACTCCGTACCGCCATTAGGGCATGGGTAGAAGCCCACCCAGAAGGGAGAGGGGATGAGGGACAGGGGGCGCCAGATGCACCTCAGGAGGAGAGCGCCCAAGAAGTCCTAGACATTGTAAACATAGAGGAGTCTGAAAATGTGCCCCCAGGGAGACGTTCTGGGGCCAGTAGTAGGACAGGATCTAGTAGGAGCGCGTCTCCAAAGGAGTATGAGGACAGAAGGGAAGAGAGGCAGTTAAAATGTGAGCTAGCCAAACTGGAACAGGAGACAGAGAAAGGGAAAGAGAGAATAAGAAATGGGCAATGGAGGAGAGGAGGATGGCGCACGAGCTTCGGATGAAGGAGTTGGAGCTGCGTGCCCTCCAGATGGATGTGTCCAGTGAGGACACTGGTGGCAGCATACCGGAAGCTCCACAGGAGCTAGAAGTTTATTTACCCCAGGATGACATCACCAGGGTGTCTGAGGAGGCATTGGTGGGTGACCCTGAATGGGGTGGGGCAGGGATCTCCCAACCCAGCGAGGTGGGAGAAGTGGCAGATAGCCCAGCTAGGTCCCAGGGAGAGAGGGTTGTAGGGCCTCACGACCTATCTATAGGAAGGCGTGAGACGGGGAGGTGTCCCGAGGTGCCCCAACCGCAGTCTCAGGGCCTGGAGAGTTCCGCAAGGGAGCCCCAGGTTGGGAGCCTAGGCTGTCCCAATGGGCCATCCAGTGCAGGGGAGCCCCTAGTGTCAGGAGGACCCAGGGCGACTGTAACCAGCGCTCCTGAGGTTCTAGGGTTGGCCCAGTTGCAGGGTTTAGATCCTGGGCTGGGGTGCCAGGCTCTGGGGTTGCCTGACCTGGCGGGTGGGGCCTCTGCTAACAGGGTCCCCCCGAAATTGACTTCCAGGGGTACTTTTCTCGTTAGGAGGGTGCTGAAATCTGGAAGGGGGTGCAGAGGGAGGAAGGTCTCGCCTCGGGCACCGGCTCGGCCTAAGGGTTTAGACCCTAGGTTGAGGAATCAGTTGAAGGGTCAAGGCCCTGTACTGAAGAGACAGTGGTGGTCTGAGGGTACCTCGCAGGGTAGGGTGAGGAACCCCAGAAGGAGAGTTAGGGGGAGGAGAGCCTCGCCCCTGAAGGCTGGTCAGCCTAAGGGTGTGGACCCCAGGTGGAAGGACCAGAGGCAGTTTAGGACTGCAAGGAGGACGACCGGAGTGGTCAACGGGCACTACAGGCCTGGGGCTACTGCCCCCCACTCCGCGAGATCACCCGGGCCAGAGACATCTGGACGGCCCAGGGGCCGGTCCTGGCCTCAACTAGCTAGGGAGCCCCAGTGGGGTGGTTTTGTTGGTCCAGGAAGGTTTGTTAGGGAACCATCGGGTTCCAGAGCGGAGGAGAACCTGCGGGTGCTCCTGTCGTTGCGGGCCTACGTCCACCTTTTCTCGCCCCAAGCAGGGAAGACCATCAAGGCATTGATCGGTCTACCCTGGCTTTTGGCTGGAAGGGGGTTATGTTGGACTTGGCCCTTTTTCCCTCATTTTTTTCGTTTTTGCAGTGTTAAGGTGCAGGTGCTCCCTTCTCCCAAGATGGCTGCCACAGACCCCTGCTACTGCAGGGTGGTCGTTTTTCATAGTAGCACCCTAGCTGCCAGGAGCTGGCTGGGACCCACAACAATGTTGCGATACCAGCCCGCCTTTTTGTCCCATAGTTAGAGTGGGGAAGCTCCTGGAAGAAGCTGGAACCTTCTAGAAGGGAGGTGGGGTTTTACTTTTGCCGCCTTGGCTAGAGGTCACCAGACCTAGGGCTACTTAAGAGTGGGAGGGAAACGTTTGTGGTGAGTTGGCCATTGGGGTGAAGCAGAGCTGGAAGAATCCACCAGGAGTGTAGGCGGTAGGGCCTAGCCAGGGACTTATGCCTCTGAGAGTGACAGGATTTAGATACTGCCTCTTAAGTGAGTGAGGTGCCCTGTGAATCCCACTGATCTTGCCCAGTAGTAGGAGGACCCAGAGACTCTCTGCCAGCCTGACTAGGAAGGACCTAGTCGCCCTCTCCATCCCTACCCCTGTAACAGAACCCCTTAAGGGCGCCAGATACATCTGCGCCAAAAGACTTCATCTGTCAACTGAGAACTGAAACCTAACTTTAAGAACTGAGACTGCATGACAAGAGCGAGCTGTAAGCCTTGAATGCCAGAGCTGAGACTGCGTGTCCAAGCTAACCTATTGAACTAATTGCTAAACCGATTGCCAAGCCACTGGGGATCGACCAGGTACTAGCGCTGTGACCCCCGCGCTCCCTGCCCTGGTCTGGGACCCCCGGCAGCGTGCTCCGCTGAGCACTTTACCCCATCCTTAATTTGAGCCCCCCCCCTGCGACGACGAAGTCAGCGCGCTCACCGCCGCGGCCTGGAGGCCTGGAGGAGTGCCCTGCTGTGTCGCGAGGCCCAGGCGAAGCCCGGGGCCCCGTCGCTGCCGTCGCAGCCGTCTGAGGAGGTGCGCAAGGTCGGGGCCGAGTTCCCCCAATGTCGTGAGGACGGACGCCTGCTGACGCCGAGACGGAGGTAACCCCGGAGGCCGAGATCCCCCCTGGTGCGCCCCCTGCTGGTCTGGAAACCACACCGCACTTGGCCCGGGTTGTCCCCTCCGTGGGAGTCCCCTCCCCTGCCTGCGCGACGGAGAGACCCCACCGAGGGATCCTGTCCGTGTCCCCCCTTTTGTAATACTGAGCGCGGTGCTCTGTGAACTGCACCGGAGCATAGGGACCCGCTCCTCAAGTCCGGTCACCCTCCCCGCTGGAAGCCGCCCAAAGAACTGACTGACATTACCCTCGTGTGGCGCTTCACGCCGCCGACCCTGCTTCCCCAGCCGGAGAGACCGGGACTGCGAGTAACCCACTGTGTTATGTGCTCTGCTCGAAAGTAAATTACATGCCAAGGAATGCGAGTAGCGCACTGTGTTATATGCTCTGCTCGAAAGTAATTACCTGCCCAGGAGTGCGAGTAGCGCACTGTGTTATATGCTCTGCTCGAAAGTAGATTACATGCCAAGGAATGCGAGTAGCGCACTGTGTTATATGCTCTGCTCGAAAGTAATTACCTGCCCAGGAATGCGAGTAGCGCACTGTGTTATATGCTCTGCTTGAAAGTAGATTACATGCCAAGGAATGCGAGTAGCGCACTGTGTTATATGCTCTGCTCGAAAGTAATTACCTGCCCAGGAACGCGAGTAGCGCACTGTGTTATATGCTCTGCTCGAAGGTAATGATATGCAACTGATTACGAGTAACGCGTTGTGATAACTGTTCTACGCAAACGTTTCCATATGCAACTGATTGCGCGTAGCGCTGTGTTTTATATGCCTTGCTTCACAGTACTAGGGGCCAGTGGTCACGAGGAGCGCTCAGTTCGACAGGCGCCATGTTGATGAACCCAATGTTCCCCCTTACAAGTAGTACGCTGTGTTAGACGGCCTGTTCAGGGAAAGACTTTACATAAGTGCGCCCAGCGCTAGAATCTCCCGCATTTAACCAGCGGGCGTGGGTACATGAACGAGGTTAGGCACTGCATAGATATCACCAAGAGTGTCGCATGTACTGAACGATGGTATTATGATTCATGTATTACCTTGTTATTTCCTGAACTGCAACTGACCAGCTATACTTGGATAAACTTGAAGTATTTGCATAATTTAAACGGTGTGGCATCCCTTATTGTGTGTGACTCTAGTCCATGAGAAGCATGTGGTGTATGGTTGCTTAACACATAGCCCTCTGATTGCCTGACCGGCTCGCGCCACGTTACCGCCCTTAGGGCCTGGTGAACCCAGGTTCCTACAATATGCATATGACTCGGAGTATAGGAAAGGTTACCCGAGCCAAGGGACTAAAGTGTAGGAGACTCATGTCATCCCTACTGGCAGGCAGTGTAGTTTAAGGCTGCTTGGTGTGGAGAAGCACAAGCTCAGTCGGGTCTAGCCAAATAAACCCTTTTAAACACTAATCAATGTTCTAATAATGTATGCAAGTGGTGTGTATGCAGCTCTAGGGTGAGTGTTTGTAGCTCATTGTTGACTACTAGGGCTTTAAGATATACATTGCAAGTAACCAAATGATGCCTCCTTTGACACAGTAACCTGCTGAACTATTTACATCATACTCACTCTGCTATCTACTTGGCACACGTTCTTTGCAGCGTGGAATATTTAGCCCATGCACTAACTACACCGAAGTCAAAACCTCCACTATATAAACTCTGGATCTTTCTCCAGGAAGGATAAACAATGCGAGTAAATACACCAGCATCCACATAATTGGTAACCCAAAGACGCATTTGCGCCGCATGGCCTGTGCCCCACCCATGAGGCTGCGTCGCGATCGCTCGCGTTTACAGACCACCAATCGTACTTGCACGTATCCCATGGCACCGTATCTAAATAATGTGGTACCACTGAACCGCTTGCACTTAGACCCTGTGCCCCGCGAGAGGTGTGCATACACCCGGGCACAACAAACCGAGACAAACTGCCCTCGTGCAGCGGCGCCACGCACAAAAGTAGAAACCACACCTGAAAAAACGCGAACAATCACGCGTCTGGGAAAGGGGAGAGCGATTGCCTTGCACTGCCCGCCCTTGTTAGGCAGAGGTAGGTAGGGTGCTTTGCAGAACCACAGGATGCTCAGCGTCATTCCTGAGACACGAACCCATATGGTGCGACTCGACCCGCAGGCAGCGGAGTGCTTTACACGCGCGCCATATTTGAATTACACCAGTAGGTAACGCGGAGCCGCGCGGCCTGGGCACAACGAACCGAGCAAAGCTGCCCTCGTGTGGCGGCGCCACGCCCATAACTAGCAAAATCGTGCCTGTAAAGCGCAAACCATCACGCGTCGAGGCAAAGCGAGACCGGTTGCCTTGCACATGCCAGCCCTTGTTAGGCAGGGGTAGATAGGGCGCTTTGCTCGCAATCACCGGATGCTCAGCGTCAAACCCGAGGCACGACCCATATTGCGCGAAATCGACCCGCAGGCAGCAGCGTGCTTTACACGCGCGCCATATTTAGATCGCACCAGTAGGCAACGGAGAGCCAAGCGACCTGGTCACAACCAACCGAAACAAACTGCCCTCGTGCAGCGGCGCCACCCACAAACTGGAAACCACACCTGCAAAGCACCCATATAGCGCAAACTCGACCCGCAGACGGCGGAGTGCTTCGCACGCGCACATATTTAAATTAACATTACATCCATAATTAGGCACGTGATTTGACCCGAATCACAGAATGCGGAGGCGGGCCCAAGGCCTCGAACACACCAAGCAGATTGAGATCGAGGACCATAGCCTCGGTCCTCGTATCCGTTTTGCTCCTTATGCCTCTATTCTTCATTTGCGGGAACTCGGGCCGAAGTTATTGGAGCGCGTAGCAACGTAACGTATTTCACATACATCTTTAGGCACGGGGGTTAAGTGATTTGCCCCGAAACCCAGAATGCGGGCGCGGCCCCGATACTCTTAACACCGACCAGATTGCGATTGAGGACCTGCGCGCACCTCGGTAACAGGGAGCCACGTCCTTGCCTTACTTCCGAAGAGCAGCAAGTACAATTAACAGGGCTCCAGGCATGCTGCAGCCTGGGGTGTATGTCATATGCACCTGGGCCCCCTTTGTTACCTGGCACCTGACCCAGTTGTAGGGCGAGCAGACGACAGATCGGCTCACTGCAGTGTAAGGGCCCTGTAGTAGCGACGACCAGTGCAAAGAGTGAGTCTACAGCCGGTGGGTGCACCACACAAAAAGTGCTTTGAAGGGGCCGGGATAATTCACACCAGGGGGGGGGGCAGTGCTACCTGCGGAACCACGCACGGTCCTCGCTAGCTGCGGTGAAGGAGCCGGAGCGCCCGCTGTCGTCCGCACTCCTGGACCACCCACAACAGGCCCACGCGGGCCGTAACACCATCCTACGGGCGGAGGCCTTGCATCCGGCCCCCCTGCAGGAGGAAACATTGTGGGGGGAGCCTGCATACAGACCGCACCACCCAACAGACCAAGGTCTGGCTACGGGCACCGTCGGAGGTGAACCCCGTGTGACGGAGCACTAGTGCGCCGCTGTCCCCACCTCCCTCCAGTATAATTATTTAATGTGTCCCGCACAGCGGCTCCGGCGGGCAGGGGCCCTGCACCCGGCCCCATGCTGGCGGGAGCAATTACAGACCCCAGCAAGCAGTGGTAGGAGCCTATACCCGAACAGAGGCGCCAGACCCCCGTAGCCCTGCAGGTGGAGGCGTGTGCCATTACCGTGGAGGATGCCCGCGTAGGCAAAGCCGCCGAGACTGCTCCGGCAAGAAGCCATCAACAGGGAGGAGGGGCGCCCACGCCACACAGGCGGGCCACCCTTAAGACAAGTCATCCCGGGGGAGGCATGCGCAGCGTGCTTGCTGTCCCCCCCCCCACCCCGAGGCATCAGGCTCGCTACGCATCTGCCCACCCGTGGGCCCTAGTCGGGCCGAGTTCTGGGACGCCCCGAGCCAGGGGGAATACTGGTACCGTCGTCCTGCCTCAACCTCTAGGCCCTCTCCCCGGTCAGCACCGTGCTGGCTTCGACCATAACTACACTGATGTTATCCGCTCTTAGCCGGCGCCACCGACGTACCGCTGCACCCGCCTATCACGTCAACCATGCCCCCATCTTGCGCCCCCTCCGCCCGTGGCCAACCGAGCCACAGGGTCCCGTCGACCTGGTTCTACCCAGGGACGGGGCCGGGGCGGAGTGGGTGCCGCAAGACTCACCGTCGATCCTTCAACCCGCAACGAGACGACTGATGCGGCATGGGTCCGGGCACACAACGACGAAATACGCGTGTCCGAGCAGGAGCGGCGCGCAGGAAGCAGAGGAGGAACTGGGCGAGAGGGACGCCTGAGTAGGGGGGGGGGGCTATCCTCGCCCCCTATCGGCCCGCCTCCCACCTGCCCACTCATAGGGAGATCTCCTCCCTGGGCGCGGCCTCGCGCTCGAAGCAGAAGAAGGAGGAGGGGAAGGCTGCGACGGGCGGCCACTAGAAAGCTGCCCTGCTGATGTCCCACTGCGTGGGACGCGGGCAGCGGCAATCTGTCTCCTCTTCTAGAGTGTGCTGCACTGTCAGCTGATATTGCACTTTTCTTTTTCGGGTCTCACCTGAGATAACACATATGCTGTCGCTTGCAAGACATTATGTTAGCTTACAGATGGCTTAGAACCCACCCATTACTTGGCATTGGTTGGCTACATCATAACTCTAATTTCCTTGCTTCTCTTTTATCAGCGCGTGCCGGCTTCACTTCCTTCTCGTGGATTTGTCCTCCCCTGGACCATGGACTAAATACTTGTGTCCTTACTGCTTGCGGTTTCAGACCTACTTTTTGTACTTTTGGTTGAGGCACTCCATAAGAGTGCATGTGTTTGTAGGCCATATCCCTCATGTGCTCTTCCCCCGTCCTGCTGTGTGTTGTTGCTTGCCCACACCCACCCTCTCCTCTCTCTCCATGTTGTTGCTTGCTCCCCCAACCCTCTCTATGTTGTTGCTTACCTCCTCCCATCTTCCCATCCCTCTCTGTGTTGTTGCTTTCCCTTCCCAAGATGTTGTTTGCCTTCTATCACCCTCCTATCCCTTTCCGTGTGGTTGCTTTCCCCGCCCACAATCCCGTCCCTCTCTGTGTTGTTGCTTGCCCCTCCCACCCTTCTTCCCCTCTCCATGTTGTCGGTTGCCCTATCCTACAACGCACACCTCTGTTGCACGCCTCCCCATCCCACTCCGTCCCATTGCTTGCTATCTCCTGCCCAGTCCTGTGTTGCTGCTTGCCCCCTCCCACACCATCCCATGTTAGTCCTTGCCTCCTCCCGCCCCGGGGCAGGATTGGTGTTTGCCCCCTCCCACTCTCCTGCTCCATTTTCACTGCTGCTTGCTCCCTTACACCCTCCCGCTCTAACCCGCATTGATGCCTGCCCCCTCCCACTGTGTCACACGGTAATGCTTGCCACCTCCTATCGGAAATACAAGCATTGGCAAAGCCAGTAGGTCCCCCATACCCGACCCATTGGCTTTGTCAATGTTTTTAGCCATGCCGCACAGCAGCCTGGCTGCTGTGCCGCATGGAAGAAAGTTTTCTGTTTTTTAAAAAAGCATCATGTCGCAGCCAGAGCTACCCACATCATAGCAATATTTTTATTGCTGGCAAGAGGGTGGCGTGGAGGGCATTTACACCCCCTGTTTTGCATGCCCTCCCTCCCTCCAAGAGGCCTCCCAGCAACAAGTAAGAAAGTGCTAGGCTGCAGCCAGTGTTGGCTGCATGATAGCATTAAAAAAATAACCTTTCAGCCTTGATGTGCTGCTGTGCAAAATGGCTAAAAGCGTGACAAAGACAATAGCTTGCATATGCAAGACCTATTAGCTTTGCCAGTAATTGTTCTCACCTGTGTTGGGTTGAACTGGAAGCAAGACTGTTTTCAGCAGGTAGGGGGCAGAGAAGTAGGCTGCAATTTACTCCTTGGAGCCCTACTGAAGTTCTCTTGCACAGATAATGTATGGTTGCTGTCTGCCCAAACATAATCCTTGGCCCCATCCCTCATCAGCAAGTCCTTCTGGGGTTGATTGTGTGCTATTTTGTGCTCCACCAGGAGTGACCACAGTAATGCCATCCTCAAGGTGGAGCTTAACCAGTACAGCCCTTTGGAACATCTTCTTTTGCCACTGAGGCGCTGCACACCCCCGGAACACCATATCATCCTTTATGTCCATCACCTTTGTGTGCCAATGAGACCAGACATTGAAGGTAAGCATATGGCTAGGGTAAAGGAGGTAAAGGTGCAGTTTTTTATGCAGGTGCTAAGAGTGTCACTGTGCATAGTTGTTTATTGCCTGAACTAATCATTTTTAAGGTGCATGGGATAAACCTGTATTAGCTAGTATTCTTCTGTACAGGAATGTTGTTTCCATCCGAATAGTGCTTATAACAGAAGTTGCACCAACAGAATGATACCCTAATGCAGCCAGGAGGGAGACAGCAATGGGAATTCAAAGGGGGAGACAATGGGTGAACTAGTAGACAAAGTAAGATTCTGCTAAAGATGTGCATGATATGGATATTGCATTATCAATTGTCCCAACCTTGTAAAGCCAAGGCTAGCAGATGGGAACTTCAGGACTTGCTACACATCATAGCTTCAGTGCAATGATTCAGGGCCTTGGAGAGGGACATTAACTACCTCTAAAAGATACCCTGCCCCCCAAAAACAAATACTGGAAAGCCAGAGAGGGGCCAAAGATGTAAGCAAACATGAAAGCACCATGACCCCTGAAACCCGAGAAGAAGCCTCATGAATATAGGGGATCAACAAAAGACTTGGCAAGATCAGAGTTAATGAGCCAGTCAACCTGGGAGGTATGACCTGCCTCATTACAATGGACAAAAGCTCCCAGATCACACGCATAATACAATACAGACGATATGCACACATGTAGCTTACAGCCACTTAAGATCTCATTATGAGTAGCCTTTTTTCCCAAATCTGGGCAAACATGTGTTTGCCTAAGTAATTAGACATACCTTAAACATAACTGGCCTATGTGAAGGTCTGTTGTGGGGTTTAACAGGGCCTGAGCAAAAAATAGTAACATGTTTAAACTTGACATCTTTTTTAAATGGGAGCTTTCTACCTTTTGTGCACGCACATGATAGCATACTTAGAAATGGTTCTGCAGGTAGTACATCTCCTGGTAGGCTCATTATCAAGTGCCTAGTACACTCCGTCCAAGGCTAGGAACATTGAGCATGTTACTCTTGTATTTAGTTGTCCAGCTGGATGCAGCTCTGAGTCGCAAAGACAAATAAACACATCAGCACTGCACCTCTGACATAATGCGATTGCAACAGTGGGTTTTATTATATGAACCACCTCAGAGCTTTATGCGCCAGAAGAGCACTTCCATGGACTATCCTGGGCACTGTAACTGAGATGCAGGTCAGCTGATTCCAGTCCCTGTCCGGCTGTTGGCGGCCTACTCTACATCAGACTGATTGCCTCATACATTTTACACAGGTATGGGGGTTTGGTCATCACAAAAGATCTGGCAGAGGGTTCTCTCACTATGCTCTCAATAGCATAGGTAGGATTAGGGTAGGAGTATTCATATATTTACATATGTATTAACATATAATTATATAATTACGCAATATTGTCATGATGTTTGAATTGTTCCTCTTTTTCACCATTCTTGTAGTGCTGGTAACAATGCTTTGAGTCCTCCTACTAATAATTGCAGCTTATGTTTTTTTACACAAGAATACAATTGCTTCAATAAATGCTTGAAAAGCCAATGAGTACATTTATTTTATCTCTCTCTATCTGGGTATTAATTAGTAATGAACGAAAGGGTATATTTCCATGGGGAATCAGAGTGGTCATGTTCTGAGGTTGCAGATACCATCTAGTATTCTGTCATGGTTTGGGGTTTGAATGGGGCACTGTGAACTAGCAAGGAAACGGGACAACATACTATGATGGTATGGATGGACTCTGCCCCCATATTCTAACACACAATCCTACTTAATTCATAGGAGCCGTATGACGTCACCATCAACGTACTAAGTCAGGTACTTATTTAATGGGTCTCCTGAGTAGTTCTTACGTGGTTACCTTATATGGAGACGTCTGTGATATTAAGGATTAAAACCTCCTCAGCAAAATAGGAAACCATATTTCTGACAGTAAGTTGTTCAAGCTTGAACCTTTAATAGGATAGCCCTACTATTTTTAATACATTCTTTGTATTCCATTAATTAAATATAGCAAACGCAGTACAGATGGTTATACGACTTAATTGCAGACAAGCAGCATCACACATGTTACAAAACAGAGGGCTCCCTCGCATAGGGGGAGATGTAACCTTTGTGGTAGAGGCCCATGAGGCGTACAAAGCAGAAGTATTCTATTCATTGGTCACATTTCCTGCAGCAGATGTAAACACACGAATATTTCACACATACACAGAAGCTGTAGCACCAGGCCAATACAGAGCTTATAAATACTTAGAAATAGTATTAACATTTCAGCAACACACAAATTGGTTCTAAGGTGCCCTATCACATGTATTACACAATGTAAGAACGGGTCCTCTCAGTAACGAGGGAGCAACCTGGCTAGTCCTAGCCAGATATACACCATACCCAACTTTAGGTCCATTAACAGTTGCAGAGCCCCATGCTAGTCAGATTTTACAGAAGACTAATACAGTTCATCATCTAACAATCACAGCAACCCCAGTGAGGGCTGTTGAAGCTGGACAGACACTTATGGCGGTACCTGCAGTTAGTTCAGTGACTATTAACCCAATAATGGGTAAGGTTCCCACCAGATGGGAGGAAATTCCATTCTGGATTGCACAAAAAACAAACCAGCTTGAAGCAATATTTCCCTATACGAGACCCTAAGACAAACATAGAATCCTCACAATGTGCCTACCATTAGGAACTGTTCCCCCAGTGGTTGAATATGCCACATGGGACACTGTATTTGCTGCGATATATACCATAACACATGTAACACTATCAATAGTTTTTTGTCTGATGTGCTAAAACAGATTCAAAATAAATACAGGGCTGCCCTGGCCCTGAACTTGGGGACTTATAGGGGACTACACCACAGTAGCCACAATTCCTTTAAGTAACATTAAAGGGGAAGCAGAAGCATTGGCAGTATGCCCACGCCTCTTGCAGGTTCCATTAGCAGATCAGAAGCACGAACTACCAAAAACGATTGATGTAACCTATACACAATAGGTTGGAAATTTGGGAGCCAGACAAAACAAAGCACAACTTTATGGTATTTCTGAAAAGAATAACCCAAAACAGGCACCAGAGTCTTCTGAAAAACGCAGGGTTATACAAAGAAATAAAGAAAAAACAAAGTCATGGGGTGGATCTCCCCAACTGGAGTCCTCAGATAAGCGCTATAACTTGTGTAACCATGAAACACTTAAACAGCCTGATAGGTATCATTATACTGATACTTGTCCTTCTCGTTCCTTTCAGGACTCACCCGCCAAGCGTTAGGACAGAGGAGGCCAATCAGAGCACAGACCAGAAGAGTATGTGAAACCAAGAAAGGACTCACAAAGCTAATCTGACAGCATCATAAAAATGGAAGAAAAACTTCCACAACAAAAGCCACAATTCAAAAAGAAGAAAGTGGCAGGTATTTCTGTTAAATATGACATACATATTGAGGACTCTTCATGAGTTTCTGATAGCGAGAGCAACTAATGATTTTATTCAACTGAAAACACTAGATCAGCAGGTTAGCTATCCAGATAGGTTATTTGATTTGGACATCCAAATTGAGGGTGACATCCCTCGTACCATTAAAACAACTTTTGGGGAAAATCTAACACTGACAGCTGACATTCTCTTGGCTGAAAGGGATTAGACACCTGAGTTTGTAAGAAAAGTCCCACAAGGGGAAGATGTAATAACATCATCTTTCTCTGTCCTCACTCCGAAAGCAGTATGCCATGGAGTGGGCTTTTGCACAAGCCCCGGCATTATACTGCAATCATGTAGTCTGGGATAAAGATTCACTTTACCACATAATTCCTATAAGGTCCAGCCCACAAGTGCAACCACAATATCCTATTAAGCATGAAGCTAAAGCACCAGTTAGAGAAATCTTAACACAGCTAGAATATCAGGGGATCATTGAGCCTTGTATCTCACCAATGAGCAATCCTCTGTTCCCGGCAGTGAAACCAGACCCTTCGTATCACCTAGAATTAGACTACAGACATCTAAATAGTCACACACGCACATTTGTGGAGCAAAATGCACAAGGTGCAGCACTAATGAACAACATAGCGTGCAAAAAATACAAAAGTACTTTGGATATTTCAAATGGTTTTTTCTGCCAAAACATAGTGCCTGAAAGCAGGGATTTAACAGCATTCACTGCATTGGGGTCTCGGACAAGGTTCTGTTGACTGCCTCAGGGGTATGAGAACAGCCCTGGTCTGTTCTCTGCCAGTGTAACATTCATTTTACAAGATATTGACACAGAAGCAGTGTCCTATTCCGATGACATTTGCCTTACGGTGTCATATGCCGCATGTAAGCCAATTGTCGCTTTCCCTATGTTAGCCTGAGCATGTTGCAGGCTGCACTCTGCTTTGTGCACGGTTCTATACAAACGTGTTTTGCTTGTGCCCCACTGTACTTTCACACAGAACCTGCTGTTGATTTGGCGTTCTTTTCTTTCCTGTGATTTACTTTCAACACCTTAGACAAGGTCAAACAACAATGCCCCTTGTTATTCTGGCCTGGTCAGGCTTTAGCACCCAGACAAAACACACGATGCAGCTGTTGTTTGAGAACACGTACTCTTTGTCATAGAGGTATGCAAAGACATGCAAGTATACACTTGGAGAGAGAGTTCAGAGAGAAGATCGCGACTGCACCTGAGATGTAGACCTTTGCAGCTCACAGTGTCGCACTCAGATGAAATCCTCTCCTTTGTATCACCAGTGAGGCCACCTGTCTCGTTAGGAACCTAGAAGTCAATGGTATATCTGTTCAAGTCGCTGCAGACATGCGGCCCCTCGGATCAGTGAATAGCACTGCACACCGTGTCCCATTGGTGTGGGCAGCGGATGATGAAGCTGCGAGCATCTGGGTCTCCAGCTTCCACCAGATATTGTTGTATAATTCCAGTTGATGCAGAAGTTAGGTGGCCATCTACATACATGGGAAAGAGCTGCTGTTGCGTTGGGTCCTAAGAGGGTGGAGCTGATGCCCAGTCCATTCAGTTGGACTGCAGGCATTGGGACAGGTTTTGTGGCGAGGGGGGTCTTGTTTGTTCCGTATCTCTGCATGTCTCCTCTTCAGCCTGCTGCTTCAGTGAGCGGGGGGGGGGTTCCTCTACACAGCTGCACCCCGACCCAAAGTCTGGTAGTGTAGTAGGTGCATAAACATTTCAGGGCAGAGGGGCCAGGACCCGACACGGCCCCTGGGCCCCAGCGCCATCGCAGCGCCCCCATCTCACCTGTACGGTCTGCCGGCCACCAATTGTCGCTCAGGTCCCCAAGGGCCAGGGTGGCGCAACTCCAGTCATCTGGGTGTCATTGACGCCCTGTCTGCATCACAAGGCTAGGCCCGGTGGGGTTCTCAAGCCTCTGATCCACATTCCTCACCCACCGGGTGGAGTCGTGTCCTCCGCCCGGTGGGTGAGGTGGAAGGTAGCTGCGTGCTCCTTGCCAGAACTGCACCCAACCTTGAGGCCGCGCTGCTTTGTGTTGTGTGTGGGGTGCACCACTCCTCGCTACTAGGGTTCCGTGGAACGCTGCATGCAGCGGTGGCTCGCGAGTCAGGTCTCTCCTTTTCTCCATCGTGGGTCGCTCAGTGGCAACTGGGGACTCCCCGTGGCTCCTTCGCTTTCCCGTCCTCGGTGAAATGTCCATACCCACATTATGTCAACGCCACTGTGGCAGAGGTAGGTTTGTTGTATGCTCAAGTTGTCTTTCTTTATAGACTCTTGATTCAATGTGTTGCCCTTGCCTTCCTGGCAGATAGACCTGGGGCTGTGCCTACTGTGCAGGCTCCACCTGGTGGGGGGCTTGATATTAGCCCTATTATTATCAACTTTGTTATGGCCAAATGTCCTATTAACTGTTAAGAATTTCCTTTCTGGATTGCTAAAAAAATTGATCTGCTTGATGCTGTTTTACCCCTTACGAGTCCTCTGGAAAACATGGGATCCTTACCATGTGTTTGACTAGTGGTCTGGTTCCCCCTTCGGCCGACTGCAACACCTGGGGGACGGTGTTTGGCACAGTGTATACACTTTATTATGGCACCCCCTCGATGCGTGTTCTTCTGAACGTTCTCAAACATCTACATAAGAACTATGGGGCAGGTCCTGCCCTAGATTTGGGGATGAAGCTTCTAGGTAATTTTCTTGTGGTCTCCTGAATGATTCTTTCTAATGTTAAAGGTGAGGCTACATTCTTAATTATATGTCAGCGGCTTTTCCCAGTGGCCGCTGTCGACCGTGTGCGTGAGTTGTCTGTTATTATTTCTGTTTATTTGTCGTTGGGCCATAATAATTTGGTTTTCAGACCTTCTGTGCAATCTCTGGGCAAACCTCATGCTGAAAAGGATAGTCGTCCTGTCCTTCGTAAAATGTGATGGGATACATCTAATCAACAACAACAGAAGCCTAGGTCTCTTGGCGTGTAACCGCCACTGGATGCTTATGAGCGGTGATATGATTTGTGTGATCGCTCTAAGATTAAGACTCCTGAACATTTTCAGGTCCTGATCCTCGTTCTCCCCGTTCCTTACAAGAATCGTCTGATCGACAATACGACAGAGGCGGGCAACACGATGGCAGACAAGGCAGTCCGTGTAGCCCAAAAGGGACACACAACTCTCTTTTGACGTGGAAGTCAAGAGGGAGGAACTGCCTCCATATAGAGCCCCCTTTCAAAAGAAGAAGGTTGCTGCTTTACTAGCGAAGTATGCCCCAGATGGTGAGAACCCTTCTCATAGACAGGGGTTGGCTGGTGACTCTCCTAGACAGCGCGGCAGAAGTCACTGTAGTGCACCAGACACTCCACCAGTTTCTGGAGGAGGGAGCAACTGACACCTTCTTAACAGTTGAAACTGGACACCCACGTTGCGCACCCTGATCAACTTTATCAGTTGGACATTCAAATTGAAGGTAATATTAAACACCCAATTAATGCTACTTTCTGGGATACTTTTACTTCTTCTTATGACATTTTACTGGCAGCGGTCGATTGGCCTCCCGCCATTGTTCTCGCTTGTCCTCATGGCGAGGATATGATCCTTCCTTCCTTTTTGCATTTCATTCCTGAACCCAAAGGAGCCCTGGCAATTTTGAGGGACCAACCCCCCTGCTGCTTTTGTTACTGGGGGATGATATAGCAGCACTGCTGCAACACCGACCGCCAGTAACAAAAATGGCCTCCACCCTTTCAGCCTCCCGCGAACCACCCGATGCCCGCTACGACCAGTCCGGCACTGAGGAGGAGACATTGACTGACACAAAGCTACTGGAAACTCTTGTGCCACTGGTGATCTTATTATCTTCCTAAAGACGTGATGGAACATGAGCAGAAATTGATGAAGGGTTTTGGACTCCTGAAGGACCAATGTCTCAAGCTGACTCTGGACAAAAGCCAGCTCTGTTGCTTCGTGTAAAGGTGTTTTGTCCCACTGTCGACGATTATTGACTAAGTGAACGCAGATCAGCTCACAACATGGCCTCATCCAAACACTAAAAGTGTTATATGGCTTCTTCTGCAACTATCATCCATGCTTCATCTTCAGCTTTGCCAAGTTTAGCTGTAAGCTGACCAAACTGATAAAGAGCTGATAAAGAGCTATACAGTAACCATGAAAAGCCGACAGGAGGATGCAGGCTCAGCTGGTGGGGAATACATGTTTTTACCAGCCGCAAGTTACATACGGATCTTTGTAGTATAGACGTTAACCCACTGAACTATCTTCACCAATCATGGCCTCCTCAAAAGTCAGGTCCTGCAGGTTGTTGCAAATACATATCAGCTCACCTTGTCTCTAATTTTTAATTACAGTCTCATTTCTCAAAGTGTTTGTACTTTCTACTTAAAATGACCCTAACTCCAGAAGCAAGATTAAGAGATAAACTCTTCTCTTCACGTCTTCTAGTGACACCTTTTGCTGAGTCTCAAGAGACTGCTGCAAATCCCTTCTGGTAAGAGAACATGCTTTGGAAATGATTGCTTGAATGGGCGGGAGCACGGGGCAACATGAATTGCAAAAAATTTGAGCATCAACATAACCAATAGGTGTGTCTATATGAAAGCGCTTCTTTACTTCCTGCTGTATGTTTTGTTGTGTAGATGGGTGAGTGGGTAAATGTGAGTGAACGTTTGGATGGATAAGTAAGTGCATGAATGGATGAACAGGTAAGTGACATGTACTGTTAATCAATGGATGAGGGGTTCATGAATGAGAACATGAGGGAATGGTTCAAATATGTGAGCAACTGTAAAATGTTGCCTGGATGAATGGGTCAGTGCATGAAGGAGGGAGGGAGGGAGTGCAACGACGAACGCAGAAAGGTAACGGTTCAGAGAATACACTGTGACAGTGAACAATTGGAATTGTAAAAGCATTTGGGACAAGACTGTTTCCAGGCAGACAGGAAGGTTTAGGGGTGGCAGAGATACCTGTCCCAATCTATAGGTCAGGGCGGGACCACAGCTGGGACAGGTCTTTGGAGGGGCGGGCGCCTTGCAGGGGGTCAGCTCATGTGTGCCAAGCAGTGGCGTAGAGTGGTGCAGAGTGGAGTGCAATAGAGTGGAGTGGCTTAGAGTAAAGTGGTACAGAGTAAGGCGAAGTGGTGTTGAGTGCAGTGGTGCAGAGTAGAGTTTTTTTTCAGGGAATCAAAAATTGTCTAGCATTTGTGAATAAGAAGTTTCATGTCTATTAGGGGCACGGAGGTAAAGATAATGCAATGCAATCTCATTCTTGCTTTAGTCAAATAGTTCCCACATTGGAACGATAACAGTAATCAACAAGCTCAAGGGACTACAAAACTCATAGTTCATAGGCAATAAACGACCACTCCAAGAAGGGATCTCATCCCCCAATCACAGCCTCTTTATATGTATAAACCATGTCAGCTACAGTAAGATCTCCTCTTTGTTCCTGCGAGGGGACCTTAGAAATTCCAATAAGACTTCCATTCTTGTTTCTGATCTGCGATGAAAGAGATAGAAGAAAACTACCTACCTATCCAATTGTGTAGACAAAATACAAGTGGATAAAAACCAGTACAAACAGCACATAATAAATTGCACATCAGAGCAATTTTTCCAATAAATAAATACGGTGAGAAAATCCATGCCTTTGTGTTTTTTAATAATGTTCTTGTTCACAAATGCTATACTTCTATGGTAGGATAGGAGACTAAAGATTATGGAAGTTTAAAGCTGATTAACAATATTTGAGAAGGGATTACCTACCGATTGGCAGTAATATTGTTTACATGTAAAATTTGAAGACCAGTCAGCCATGCACATAATATCATATCAGTTCTTGCATAACTGGAAAGATTTGAAGGCTATAACGTCCCTCACTGAATAGGCCCTGCAAGCAATTGGGTTATTGGTTGAAGGGGTGGAAGCCCACTCAAGCAACTACCACAATCCTTGTCAGGGTGAACCACAAAAGTCACTAAATTAACCTGTGCTTAACCCTCTGGTAGCCTGTTACAAAGCAGTCAGGCTTAACTTATAAGCAATGTGTAAAACATTTATGCAGCACACAAACTGTAATAAAGTGAAAACACAACACAAGACAAAAAATGATACCGAACAACAAAAATACAATCAGTAGAACCTGAGGTATTGACTTTTAATAGATTTGTAAAAATAGCGCTGCAAGCACAGAGCACCAATTGTGGTTAGCTGGTGATGCCAAGACAAACTCCAAGTTCAGGCTGACCGTGATGGAGTATGGGCTGAATTCAGAGACCAAGATTGTCCAGCTGAGTTTTGAGCCTTATGTTCTTGATGCAAGGCTTTGCATCACTCCACATCGGTTCCGGATCTTCATTCAGCTGCGAGAGCATAGCCCCTTTGCCATGATCTGAGGCTTTCATCTGGAAAATTAATTTCTTTGAGCAGGCAGGGGCCTTGAGCACAGGTGCTTTGCACATGGCCTCCTTCAAGGTGTCAAAAGTGTTCTGGCACGCCTCTGGCTAGATCACCTTTCTGGGTTGCCTCTCAGAAGTCAGCTTGGTTAAGGTGTCAAACATGGTGCCAAATATCCAGTAGTATCCGGTGAGGCCTAAGAAGGGTGTTGGTGGGCTCCCAAATCAGGGTGTTTTGAATTTTGGCCTGGAGAGGCTGCACCTTTCCCCCACCAACCCGGTGTCCAAGGTAGACCACAGATCCTTGCCCTATCTGGCACTTACTGGACTTGATAGTCAGACCTGTCTTCTACAAGGCCTGCAGCACTTCCTGGAGCTGGAATAGATAGGCAGCACTAAAAGCCTCCATACCATCCAGGACCTAGTTGAAAAACTTCTGGAAGGTGGTAGGGGCATTTCCTAACCCAAAGGGCATCAACCTAAATGGGATGTGGTCTTGTGAGGTGGAGAATGCAGACCTCTCCTTCATCTGCTCAATTAAGGCAATCTGCCAGTACCTGGAAGTTAAATCAAACGTGCTCAGGAACTTGGCAGCTTCCAGCCGATCAATGAGCTTGGGGAATGGGGTGAGTATCAGTTTTAATGACTGAGTTGAGCCCTATTTAATCCACACAGTACCTAAGTTCTGGTGTGACACCTGTGGTGAGAGCCTAGGTACCAGTACCACTAGACCGGACTATGGCCTGTTGGAGTGCTCAATCACCCCTAGCTCCAGCATCTTGAACATCTCTACCTTGAAGCTGGCCCTTACCTTATCAGACAGCCTGTAAATTTGATTGTTAACAGGCATGCTATTCTCAGTGTTAATAATGTGGGTGCACCAAGTGGCGAGCCCTGGGTTAGTGAGAAAAGAGAGGCAAACTGCCCCAGCAAGTGGCGACAGTCCCTCTATTGTTTAGGGGTCAGGGTAAGGGAGAGGACAACACTTTCCACTGACCCATCCTGCTCCTTGGAAGATAGGTCGAAGAGAGGTTCACTCTTCTCCTCCACCCCATCATCTGTCACAAGTAGCATGGTTACCTCAGGCCTCTCAAAGTGGGGCTTGAGGCGATTGACATACAGGGCCCTTAAGGGGTTCCTGAGGGTCTTGAGATCTACCATGTAGGTAGATTGCATGTCTTCCCTTGAGAGGGCCTGGTCCACCAGTCCTGCAAGGCCTGGCATTCCACTGACTCCCTTACCTACACTATTTGAGGAGGCTGAAACTCAACCAGAGTGGCCTTCTGGTCATGCCAGAGTTTCATTACTTTCTGGCTGGCTTCCAAGTTTTCAGTGGCTTTGTTCCTCCAAACGGGCTTCATCTGATTCCTGAAAGCCAGCATGTAGCTGAATACATCCTGGGGGGCTTTCTAGGGAGCTTGCTCACCCCCGCCTTAAAAAGACTGAAAGGCCCTCTTACAGGGTGACCATACAGAAGCTCAAAGCGACTGAACCCTATTTCTATTGCTGGCACCTCCCTGTAAGCAAACAACAGGCATGATACGAGAACGTTCCATTTCCGCCTCAAGGGCTCTGACAGGCCCAGGTTCATGCTTTTTTGGGGCTTGTTGAATCTCTAAACAATACCATTGGGCTGGGGATGATAGGGAGTGGAGAACTTGCGGTTACTCCACACTCATCCCACATTGACTTCATGTACGCTTACATGATGTTTGTGCCCCGGTCAGACACAAGCTCTTAGGGAAAACACACCCAGACATAGATACCCACCAGTGATCTGGCCAATGTGGGCGTGGTCACCATCCTCTGAGATATGGCCTCAAGGTACTAAGTGGCATGGTCCACCAAGACCAGGATGAACCTGTTGCTTAGGGCAGTCTTGGGGTCCAGGGGCAAAACAATGTCAATGCCACCCTCTCAAAGGTTGTGTCAACAAAAGGAATTCGAACCAGGTGAGCCTTCCGTTTTTACCTTTACTTAACACTGACCTGGAAGGTAGTGAAAGACCTACAACATGAACCTGAGGTCACTCTTATCCAGGGCCAATAAAAGTGGGTTACTCTGTGGAATCGAAAATAATTGCTGTTAGCATGAGCTGAAGCCATCTTGTTTGCAGCATCCATTTTGTTAGCCTTGTAATTCTTCCGTCTTCACTGCTGTTTGCTCTTCTATTCTGCTTGAGTCATCAGCTTTAGTTAACTCCTTCTGTACTGGGCGAAAGCAAGATGTGCTGAGAAAAGGTCTGTAGCTGCTAGAATGCACCTGGCTAAAAATGTAATTGTCTACCATTTCCTACTGATGTAAGCAGTTCTGCTCCCCCTCCCACTTTGCTGACTAAGTGATTTTTCATCTGCCCATGTTTGTCGGTAGTTATTCCTGTGTATGCTTGTACCGTCTATTTGTAACTACATGCTTACTCTGCAACAATTGTGTATAAAAGCACCATGGTCTGTGACTTCAACGTACTACCTCCTGCAGCACTTGAGGGTGTTGTATTGATGTAGTCCCACTCATGAGTGATTAATAAACTTGTTATTTGAATTCCAGCTTAAGTGCCAATCTCTATTTTGTTGGTCTAAGGACCCGTGGACAAAGATAAGGGTGACCCTTGCACCGGTGTGCCCCTTAAAAGCACATTTCCACAACACGCCTGACAAAGGTCCTGTCTTGCCCCGGATGTCCTGCTAGGGGTATATCATGAGCCAAGCCAAGTAGGAAGGACATGTAGCACTGGGGGACCAACAACACATGGGTTGCACCATGCTCAGGAACCTTAGGATCACTATTCAGGAAATCATTCTCCCAGTAAATCATGTGATAACCAGAGGTGTTAACAGATGCCTGGGCCTCAACCTGCTACTGTAGGCCCTCCAGAGTTGGGCACTCTTTCTGGGCTTTGCAAAATTTCCCCCAGGATGGCCTCCCTTCAGCTTGCTAGCCAGCTGCTCGGATACGTCCCCAGGGCAGCAATAGCTTCCCCTGTAGGCCAGGGGCGTCAACCTCAGGCTCAGCTTCCTTCTGGACTGTGTGAGTCTCAGGAGCAGGTTTCCTGTGCCACCTGCCCTTCCTCTTTTTGGCAGGTACCTGGGCCGTTTGTCCAGGCTCCAGATCCTTCTGACTTCCCACTCAGGTGGCCATGGACCATCTGGGCAGGCACACCATTTAGGCAATACTAACATCTCCAAGTGGGAATGGAGTGCCAGCTCCTTCAAGATAGTGTACCCCATGTTGTTTCCAAGCAGACAATTCACAGGAATGGCCTGACTTACAGCTGCCCTTGAGGAATTTGAGACGCCCTCCCCATTTAAAAGGAACTAGAGCCACAGGATAGTGACTCTCATGGTTGTCCACTACTACAATCAGGTGGAATATATTCAGAATTACCTGCTCTGAGGACACCAGATGACACCCAACAGTAGTCATATTGGCTCCTGTATCTCTCCGAACCTCCATCCACTGCCCACTGATGGTGACCCACTGCTTAGATTTGGTAACGTTGTTATGCATGTGGGACCTTGGCAACCTTTTTTTTTTTTTATTATTATTTTTTTTTGAAAACCTTTATTTCGAAATTCAGGACACAGCTATTCAGCCGACAGCCCGAAGGTTCGGCAGCATTGCAAGTTAGATACAGTAATGCGTCCCGGATACAGTACGAAGAGTAATGCAAAGGTCCAATTTTAAATAAACACAGAAAAAACACACAACAAACACCAGCAAGGCAGAACATTGAAATCCCATGGCGAAAGCCCCCAGGGGAGGCAGGACCCCACTCATCTACTAAGTATAAGACTGTGTGCGGAGGAAGAAGGGGAACAGCTGAGGCCCAGAACGGGTACCAAAACCAAACTGTGCTGGAAGGTAGGTCAGGGGGAAAGCTGTTCCTTGGGAGGTTCCAGATCCGGGGCAAGACATATTCCCCCCCTGTGTTGGTTCCACCGCCCCCAGATGGCATGCCATTTCCGGGGGCGACCTCTAGAGCAGTAGACCGTCTTCTCCCTAAACATGCTCCAATCCATGTTCTCCTTCCACGCGGTCAGTGTAGGGGGACCCGAGGAGCCCCATAATCGCGCGATATCCCTCTTAGCCACCATGTTACCCAGAGTCACCCATTGGGTCTGTGCCTCATCGAGATCAGTGGGCCCCCAGACGTTCAGGAGGCAACACCGCGCCTCCGGCTGTACCACAATGCCCGTCACCTCCCCCATAACTGCATGGACTCTCCTCCAGAACTCCACAATGACCCCACATTCCCAAATGATGTGCAGGAAAGTACCCACCATACCACATCCCCTTCTGCACAGGCCATCCTCCGAGAATCCCATGTGGACCAGCCTTGGCCCCGTAACATACACCCGGTGCAGTATTTTAAGCTGCACCAGCCTCAGACGCGACGGGATCGCAACCTCCTTAGGCGAAGAAACCGCTGACTGCCAGTCCTCATTATCCAACTCGAGGCCATCCCTGGTCCACTGTTCTCTCAGCCCCAATAGCAAGTCTGCCCGGACGTTTATCAACTTCTTATATATGAGCGAAATCGTGCTCTCGGGCATATGACCATCAAGGACTCGGTCCTCAAGGGGAGAGGACTCCGGCACCTTCTCACCCTCCACTAGGACTGATCGGAGGGCGTGACGCAGCTGGATATACCTAAAATACTCTGAAGGCCCTAGCTCAAACTCAGTCTGCAACTCCTCGAAAGACTTCACCCTCCCCTTATGCAGCACATCCCCCACCTTGGATATCCCTATCAGATCCCACTTATCAAAGCCCTTCGTATGCCAGAGTCTTCCCAACCTTTCCGATTCAAACAATGGGGTAGCGAGGGTTAGCCTGTCCTTCCAGCCCAGCGATTCGGTCGCCATCTTCCATACGCGCACCGCCACACCTGTGGGCCCCGTGAGGGACGAGTCTAGGGACCGCGAATACAACGCCCTGTAGTAGTTGCCGCCGCGCAGCAGCCACCTATCCATGGCATACCCAGGGCTGAGGGCAGGGCCGTAAAACCCATGGTTGATCGCGCTCAACTGCGTGGCCCAGTAGTACCGTCGGATGTCTGGGAGCGCAATGCCCCCATCGTACCATGGGAGCGTCAACTTTGAAATAGCTATTCGCGGCCGCCCATCCCACAGCAACGTCCTTTGGAGGCCTTCGACCTCCCGAAAGTATTTAGCCGGTACCCAGTCCAAGGTGTTCTGGAGGGCGTAGAGGAAGCGGGGAAGAGACATCATTTTGAACAGGGCCGCACGCCCAACAAGGGAGAGCGGCAGCCTCCGCCAACCTTCAACATCTCGCCTCAAGCGTGCCAAGGGGGGGAGCAGGTTCCTCTCATAGCGCACAACAGGATCCATGGATATAAAAATCCCCAAATACACAAAACCTTGCTGGGCAACCTGTATCGAACATGTTCCAGGGATCGGTGGGACCTCGCCACTAAGAACGTACAAGTACGATTTGCCCCAATTAATCACAAGCCCCGAGTTCCTACCGAACGATGCGAGTACATCACAGACCACTATAAGTGACTTCTTTGGTGAGGCAAGATACAGCAGGATATCGTCGGCATAAAGCGAAATACGGTCCTCGTGATCAGGCGACCACCGAAGGCCCCGTATATCCGGGTGCCAACGTATCCACGCAGCCAACGGTTCAAGGGCGAGGGCGAACAACAGAGGCGACAGGGGGCAGCCCTGCCGAGTACCCCTTCCAGGCTGAAACGGAGCAGATGCCTGACCATTCACCACAACATTCGCTAGTGGCCCCTCGTACAGCAACCGGACCCAACTCACAAACCCACGACCGAAACCAAACTTGGCCAGCACGGCCCATAAATATGCCCACTCCACCGTGTCAAAGGCCATCGTGGCATCGAGAGATGCCACAACAGCCGGTTCACGCAGCGTGCCCGCCCTGGCGATGACGCCATGAAGACGCCTAAGGTTCAATGCTGTGTTTCGGTGCGGGATAAAGCCAGATTGATCCGGGTGGACCAGATCGCCAAGTACCCTAATCAGACGGGTAGCCAGGAGTTTGGCCAGAATTTTCGGCTCAGCGTTGAGGAGTGAAATGGGCCGATAGGAGGCGCATCTATCTCGGGGTTTACCCTCTTTGTGTATGACCACGATCGACGCCAGCCGCTGATCCAACGGAAGGATCCCATCTCCCCGCGCCTCCAAAAACATGGCGCGCAGGTGAGGGGCGACCCTATCCGGGAACAGTTTGTACAGATCGATCGGCAGTCCGTTCGGTCCAGAGGCCTTACCCGAATTCAACGCGCGAATCGCCCCCGCCACCTCGTCAACCGTGATGTCGCCATCCAAATCGTCCCTATCTATGTCAGAGAGGCAGGGCAACTCGATATCACGGAGGAGATCAGACGAGTCTTCGGGCGGCCTGTCCGACACAGAGGAATAAACCCTATGAAAATACTCCGCGAAACACTCCACAATCCCTTCAGGTTCCACAATCGCCTCTCCCCCCTCTCCAATCAACTCTGGCACCACTCTATTGACCCGTTCCTTCCTGTCCAGCCACGCCAGGAGTTTCCCTGCCTTATCTCCAACATCATACAGACGGCCCTGTTGTTCCCTGCTGAGGGTCTTGGCGGCGTCCGTCACCAGGTCCCTATACTCCGCCTGCTTCAAGCAAAGCTCATGCAATGAGGACTCTGTGACCTCCTCCTCCATATCCCCTTCAAGGGCCGCAATCTTCTCCTCTACTTGCCGCACTTCGCAATCCCTCCGATTCTTGGCAGTCACCACCAGGGAGAGGGCCTCCCCCCGAAGCACGGTCTTAAAAGCTTCCCACAGCGAGATCGCCGAGTCCACGGATCCCAGATTGTCCTTAAAGTAATTATCTACCTTCTTTACCAGGGCGCTGCGCATCTTGGGGTCTCGGAAATACCAAGGGTTAATGGGGGCCACCCTCCCTCCTCCCTCCCGACCGAGATCCAGCCGGATCCACACCGGCGAGTGATCAGAGATACCACGTGCCATGTGCCTCGCCTCGGATATCAACGAGGCATGTGCGGCCAGAGTGAGCAGGTAGTCAATCCTGGAGAGGCTACCATGCGCCCCGGAGTGAAACGTGTATTGACTCTGTGTGGGGTGCCGGAGCCTCCAGCAGTCTATCAGGCCAAACGTGTCTAGGAGGTCTGGAAGCCATTTCTGAGCCCCCCCTGTGTCCCTGGGCGGGTATCTATCCAGCAGTCCGGAACCCACAGCGTTGAAATCCCCTCCCACTACCAGCATGCCCCCCGGGAGAGTCAGCAAAGCCCTGCCCAATTCAGCAAATGTGGCGGCCTGCAGGGCCGGCGGGACATAAACCGAAACCAAAACCAAAGTCCTTCCTTCCCACCGCCCCGCCACCGCCACAAACCTCCCCCTATCGTCAACAATGGTGGAGTCCACCTCAAAAGGCAGCGATGCTCTAACGAGGATGCCCACCCCCCTGGACCCAGAAGAGAATCCCGAGTGTGCAATGAATTTATACCCCTTCCTATTCAGGGCATAGCACGTATTGCCTATGAGGTGCGTCTCCTGCAGCAGTACAACGTCTGGCATTGAGCGTTTCAGAAATTGCAAAAACAATCCCCCTCTTAATGCGATCCCCCAAACCATTAACATTCCAGCTTATAACACTTAGGCCTCTACCCCCCATCCTCAAACGGAAAGAGGCCCACCCCACACCCGAGGCGCCGCCGTGGAATAGCCCTGAGGATAATCATCATGCCTTGCAGAAATAAACCCCCCAACAACAAACTCAAACTCCCCGTAACTCCCCCCACCCTGCACCCCTGCTGCAGCTTAAAAAGCCCCCCAACTTGCAGTGTGCCTGTCGCCCTACAAAAACAAAAATCTACAAAAAGTACCCCAAGGGAGGAAAAGAGCACCCCTCGTCCTCCCGCAACCCTCCACAGTTACTGCACTCTATTCAAATCTTCAAATAAGGTCAAATCAAGTCAGGCCGGCTTTGAGTTATCAGCCCTGTCCATCCCGGCCACTGTCTCCATGCTCAGCTGTGTCGTCCCCGGTCCGTCGCCGGGGCAAAGCGTCCAGCCATTCATCGGCCATAACAGGAGAGTCAAAAAAGAATGTCCGATCTTCATGCACCACCCGTAGTCTGGCGGGGAAAAGCATGGCATACTTTAGGTCCCGCTCCCGAAGCCTTCGCTTCACCCCCAGGAAGCTCTGTCGCTGTCTCTGCACCTGCTGGGTAAAGTCCGGGTAAAAATTCACCGACGCATTCTGGAAGGGGACTGGGCCCGTCACCCTCGAAGCTTGCAGGATAGCGTCCCGATCTCGAAAATGAAAGAGCCGGGCGACAATCGGCCGCGGCGGGGCACCCGCCTTGGGCCGTCCGCCCGGCACCCTATGGGCCCTTTCCACCGCAAAAAACTTCCCAAGGCCCTTAGGCTTCAGATGATTGAGGACCAAATCTTCCACAAGCAGGTCCGCCGAAGCCTCATCCGAGGACTCCGGGACCCCGATTACGCGCACGTTGTTGCGCCTGGACCGGCTCTCGAAGTCCTCCAGCCGGCGGGCGGCGAGGTCACTCTCGGCCCTCAGCTTCCGGACCTCGTTCTGCAGGTCCGCAACCTCATCAGTGAGGCCCGTGGTCTTGTGGTCCAGGTCCTTAACGCGCTCGTTTGTCTTGCCCAGGTCCGAGCGGATCAAGTTGACATCCACCAGGATGGCGTCCACCTTATGCGCCAGGGCCTCGAATTGTCTCCCCATCGAGGTCTGCATCCCATCAAGCGCACCCATGACATCCTGCAGGGAGAGCTCCGGGGTCCCAGGCGAGTCCTCCTTCTGGGCATCCGGCGCCTGGCTCGATCCACTCGGCGATGTCTTCAGGAGGGCGTAGCGGTCCATACTGTTGACTTGGGAGTACGTTCCCCGCCTGGTGGACTTAGTCTTCAGCCGATGTCCTTCTGCCTTGCCCGACATAATGGACTCCAGGCAGTCCAATGCAGTGAGGACCGTCCCCTCTCAGAGAGAGGTATAAAGAGTGAGCAGGTCCGCCTTGTTCTGCCAAAGTAGCCCACCGAGCGTCCCTGGGGTTATAGAACCACCCAGAGCACTACAGTGTCCGGGCAGACAAAGGGAACGAAACCGAAAGTGAAAGAGCGAGGACCTCCGTCCGGTAGTTCACACCTCACCAGGCCGTTGTTGATCAACTAGGAGTCGGGCATCCTGCCAACTCTAGCCCCTGGCATCTCCGGGAGTTAGGCCGCAATCTTTCGCCAGTCATAAGTCCGGTTCCCGATGGGCGATCCGACCGCGGGTAGCATCAATCGCCTCCCTGACAACTCAGCAACACGGTGCCATGCATACCATCAGGATTAGAGTCAGGATAGTCGACGGAGGGCGCGAGGGTCTCGGGAGCTCTAAGCTCACGCGGCCATCTTGGTCAAGCGCTAGGCTCCTCCTCCCCTTGGCAACCTTTTACTGTCATCCCAGGACACTAGAGTAACCTCTGCACATCCCCCCACTCCCAAGGACTATGCTGGTCATCTACTGTGTCTGCCCACCAGTGGCGGGGCAGCGGCATCTTAGGAAAGTGGGGATCTCCCTTGATGTGCCTATACCGGTAGCACTCACAACATTTAGGGAAAAATGTTAAGAAGATTTTGTCTCAGGATAACGACCTTTTTTTGGTCTGTCTGGAACTGGGGATGCTTCCCCTAAGAGCTGTTTTGGGGGCCTTTTGAGAACTCTTTATTTTTATCTGTCCCGTCTTTCATCTGGTGGGGACCCTGTCCAACCTTTTGGTGACTCCCCAGGTACCTTCTTGGACTCTCTAGTGCTGACCCAGAGATCCGCCTCCTTTGCAAGCAGTTTGGGTGAAGTGAGCTTGATGTCAATCAGGTGTTGGCGCAGCTCTGTAAACCAAGTACTGAACATGTGCTCTCTCAAAATTAGATCATATAACGCATAAAATCACTAACTTTACTGTCCTTCACCTAACCACTCCATGCCTTACTGAATTAATCAATTACATCCACCCGTGACTGGTCATTTTGTCGCTGTCCATGAATATTAACCTGTATCTCTCTGGGGTGAGACCAAATTTGCTGACACAAATGGTTTTCAAGGGGGCATACCTCGTCTGGTAATTTACTTCTAATATCAGTAGGGAATCCCACCCAAAATTTGCATATGCTTCTAGAAACTACCACCCCAATCCTCGACTAGGACCCTATATATTGTCAGGGCTATCTCATAAGCTGAAAATCATTTGTGATTGTTCTTTCCCACCACACAGCTAGGCACCAAATCTTTAGGGATGAGGACCTTTCTTTCTCCACTGGACATTGTGCGGTTGCTGCCACCATTGCTGCTGGACCCTGAGACTTGTTTGGCTTTTAGGTCTTTTATACTTGCTTCATGAGCCAATAGAAGTTTCATTTCCCCCAAGGACCTCCGGGCAGCTCCCTTCTCCTTGGCAGCCTCCTTTTTTGTAGCTTCCTCCTCCATTTTGAGTTTGGCCAACCACAGCCTGAACTCCTTTTCAGCCCTCCTGTCCTCCAGTTCCTCAGGGGACACGCTGCTCCCGGCTCTGACAGGGGACCTTACTACTGTGGGCAAGTTGTCCTCAGAGGCCATGGTCAGAGGGTTTCCATTCTCCTCTATTACTTTCTCTTCCTGCTCCTCTATATCCGCATCCTCCTCTTGCTCCTGTGTTGTGGTTAGCAGCTGCTGGGACTCCCTTCCAAGCCCAGGGGACTTTCTGGAGCACCTGCCTTTTTGAGCTCCTGGTTACTAGTAGACCCTTCTACCTGCAAATTCCTTTCAGCTCGGTCACAGTGTAGCTCTCCAGGTTGCTGAGATCCATCTCCATGCTTGTAGGCAAGAGTTGCATGTGCACAATTCAGGTGAGAATGGGATAAAAATTTGGAAAAAGGATAAATAGCATATTGAGGAGAATTCAAAAAGGGATCAAATCTGATGGCAGATTACTTATATGGGTTTTAGCTTTGCACAAAATCTCTGAGTAGCCCTGCACAAACACAAGTACTGGATCCCACTGCAGGATACCAATGTATGAAATTGGGTAATTTGTTGAGATGGGTGGAAACCCCACTCAAGCAACAACCACAATTCTTGTTGGGGTGAACCAGAAAAGTCACTAAATTAACCTGTACTTAACCCTCTGCTAGCTTGGTACAAGGAAGTCAAGCTTAACTTACAGGCATTGTTTAAAGTATTTATGCAACACACAAACAGTGATAATGTGAACACAAAACACAATAAAAAATCCCAAACCAATTTAGACAGATAGAGCAATTTTAATAAATACAATTGTATCAAAATGACAAAAATCCACTGCAATGCGTCGAATCTGATCAGGAGCTGTGAGGGGTTGCAATGTGAATACTTGCTCCGAGCTGCGTCAGATTTGAAGGAGCCCACAGTTAGGCAGGAAGGAGTACACTCTGATGCTAGCCAATGGTTCAGGACCTGGGGGCACCTGTTGGGGAGCAGGACTCACTCCAGGCAGAGGCCAGCAGCAGGGCTCAGGCAGGTCCATTTGCAGTTCCAGTACAGCAAGTCAGCTGGGCAATTGCAGGGCGGCCTCTGAAGCTTGTTGTGTCCCTGTAGCTCACTCAGGAGGTCAGTCAACTTACCCATGGAGAGAAAAGAAACCACAGTGGTAGGGACAATTTGCGCTGGGAAATGAGGTATTGGTACTTGTGTGTAAGTGAGAACCCTTGCTACTAGGTTAGCAATACGACGACCACTAACATCGTAATTTAGGCAAACAGAGTTTACCTTAAACATCAACAATTTATGAAAACCGAGCAATAGGGTTCAAAGTAAAGATCAAGTAATAGTGCTAGTGCACATCAATGAAAGTCACAAATTAAATTCCAGCTGTTCATGTCTTGTCTTTATTTCTTGATAAAGCTTCTTCGTTGCAAGCCCCCTGCCAGCCAACACGTGTTTCGTCCTGACTATATTAGGTCATAGACTTCATCAGGGCTGCAGGCAAAGAAATAACCAAATTCCATAAGTATATATAACTAGTCAAAAAACATACGTACAACTGTACTAACATCAGAAACTATAATACTAATTGTACAATTTATTGTACCATTCAAACCTAATAGATAAACGTGATGGTCGGTGCAAGACATATGATGTGTAAGTTCACCGAAAAGTAAGGGTTGTGATCAGTGATTATAGGAAAGGAAGCGAGACTACAGAAAGGGAGTAAAAAGTTATTAAGAAAGAACCCAATGAAAAAAACAATAGATGTGAATATCGAGAGTCAAGTAAGATCAGGAAGCTGTATATACCTTGATAAGAAGACAGCTACTAACCTCGAAACTAGTGCCCTAAAATAGAGGCATACGAAAGAAGAGGATATTTTATAAGAGACCTGACTCCAAATGGCCCGCCAGTGAGATAAAGCCATTGCCAATTGTGATCTGATAATATTAATTAGTGCTAGAAAATTAAAATTCGAACAGATAATACATAGAACTCACCAATACTTGGTGTGATCAAGGGCTTTGTCTAATAGGTCCAGAGACCTAATGTTGCGTCCGCATTCTACAAGTGAGCAAGAATATTATCAATAAAGTTAGTGTTCAATCAAGAGTAAAATCCTCTGTTAAGCGTCAGTAGCGTAAATATTAAAGAGCGTACCAGTAAAATCTCAGGCTGTTGGCTTCAATCCAATTTCTTGAGTATATCGGTCTGTAGTATTAGTTCTAGTTATCAGTAATGTGACCTAAGACAGGAAGAAAACCGAAATTTACCGCACTATCCGCTATGTGTCAAGGACACTAGTTCGGAAGACTATCAACTGTAATCCATAGGGAGACTAACACAGCCAGCAAACGGCCATGAGATATAATAGTAGTAATGTAGTGCCGCAAGCAAAATAAATTAAACCCATGACATAATGGCAACGCAAATTGATAGAGCCCAATGAGCTCCTACGGCTGAATAAATTAGCATCTCCATAGTCTAATACTCCGTCACAAGTTAACTCCTCAAGAGGTTAATATATCTAAATTATCCCATCGCGCTAGATCTGCGCTTACCTCGGTACGTTCAGAACGGTCCGTAATCTCAACCTCGTGTAATCATCTCGGCGTCAGCAATAAGCGCCATGTTGAAATGGGAATAAATAGTCCTGTTAGACGACGGACTCTGTAGATCGGTATTAATGCTTCAGATAAGCGACATATTAGAGCAGTACATCATTTAATTCTTCGGACAGCATAAGTCGTGCTAACAAATTGAACTTAATGAGGCGGAGCCAAACTAAACGATATGCTTGTAAGTGAAGGCTGCCATTACCTAATTCCTACTCATAGCAGTTGCTGACTTACAGTGCATCAGAAGTTGTGCGCCATATTAGATCGGGATCGTCACGCCAAAATTAAGGCTTCTAAGCAACGCGCCATCTTTGAGAGGACTGAGACGCCAGTGGCGTAAATATAGAGAGTTCACTACAGAATAATTCTTTAGCTAACTTCTAAAACTAAACACGCATATCTATGCGAATAAATCTCAAATTCAGGTAATTAGTTGATGGACGATCGATAGGTATGTATATACAGACTTATAAATATCTATCGAGTGAATTATTAGCTCCAAAGAAAAAGAAGAAGTGAAGGAAGAGATGAGTTGCCAGAAACCAAATGTGACCCCACCATAGCTAGATCACTGTGAGGCAAAGCATACAGTAATGTACAACATATTATTTTGTATACACTATCTTCGAACATAATATTACAGTCATCCAGTAAACACATGGGAAGGCAAAAACAGAGGGAAGCACATAATAAAGTTACTAACAGTTATTCACAGTAATTATTCAATATATAACAGAGTTATTTAAAGTTAACATCATTGCCTGAGGCTAACGTGAACTGGAGTAATATAGATGCTAGTGTTCAGTTATGTACCCAAGAAATACTGTAATTCATTTTCAATATTAATCCCCAAATTCACCGCATGTAACCTCAGAATCCAGCGTGCTTCAGACTGCCGCAGCTTTAATTCTCGATTACCACCTCTAATATCACTTGGTACTGATTCCAGAGCATGAAATTTAAAGTTCTGTTGTTTGTTCTGCTCCGAGCATTCTAGAGCATGATGAACTATAGGGTATCTATCATCCATATTCTTCAATGCTCTGAAGTGTTCCGCAATTCGTGTTTTAAGGTTCCTAACCGTACTACCCACATAAATCATTGAGCATTTGCAGATAATGACGTAGATAACAAACTTAGTATTGCAATTAATATACTGGGTTATGTGAAACTTTCTGGATCCATTATATGTGAATTCTTTAGTTCCTGATAAAGCATGTTTACACATACTGCAATCACCGCATTTGTGAAACCCCAAGCTTCTGCTCTGTAGCCAAGACTTAGTATCAACTTTATTCTTAGGGTAGCTTGGGCTGACCATATTCCGAATTGTTAAACCTTTACGGTAGGTAAGACTTGGGTAATTGGTCAGGATTTTGTTAAGATCAGAATCTGATGTGAGAAGTTTCCAATGGCGTTTAAGTATATTAAAAACTTTATGAGACCAGGGGTGGAAATTTATTATCATTCTCACTGATTCTTGTCTACCCTTAGGGTTATGATGTGATTTTAAAGTATCATTTCTGTTAAGAAGACTGGCTCGTTTTTTTGCCTTCTTGATTATATTTTGATCATAACCCCTATCAAAAATCTCGCTTCAATATCTGTTACACAGTTAATAAAATCAGTATCCTTACTGCAGTTGCGGCGTGCTCTATGAAATTCTCCATAGGGAATCGAATTGACTTGCGTCCTAGGATGAGCACTTGCTGCATGCAGAACTGAATTACATGCTGTCTCTTTTCTGTGCATACGACTGTAAATGCACATGTCTTCAACAAAAAGTTCCACATCTAGAAACACAATTCTTTGTTTGCTGTAAGCCATTGTGAATTTCATATTAAATGAATTGCTGTTTAGATGTTCAAAAAAGCCATTAAGTTCATCAATACTACCTGTCCATATTAGAAGACAGTCATCTATGTAACGACCAAGAAACATTATATATTCCTGCCATCTCGTACCAGATGGGCCCCAGATGTGCACCGCCTCGAACCACCCCATGAAGAGGCAGGCAAAGGACGGCGCAAATCTGGAACCCATCGCAGTACCGCACGTCTGTTGGTACCACTCTCCCCCAAACAAAAACACATTGTGTTCTAAAATCATTCGTGACATATCTATTATCATTTGTGAATGTTCTAGAAATTCAACCGGTCTCTTATCCAAGTAATAGCGTAAAGCTAATAAGCCTTGCTCATGTAATATATTGGTGAAAAGTGACACCACGTCTAATGTGACAAGGGTCATAGACTCATCCCAAGTGATATCCATAAGTGTATTTAAGATGTGTTTCGTATCTCGAATCGTTGATGGTAAATTGTGGACATAAGGTTGCAAGTAAGTGTCCACAAATTCAGAGATACGTTCAGTCGGTCCACCTATTCCCGACACAATTGGTCTGCCAGGTGGTGAAGTCGCATTTTTGTGAATTTTAGGCACTGTATAAAGGCAAGGATATCTGGGTTTATCAATCAGAAGATAACGAAGTTCATCATCACTAAGTAAGCCCACAGTGTTCCATTCTTTAAGCTGCTCATTAATCACTGTCTTGATAGTTAGAATGGGATTACTGGGAAGTTTCTTGTACCATGATGTATTGTTTAATTGACTCAGTATTTCTTGTTCATAATATTCTGTAGACATTATTACAATATTACCTCCCTTGTCGGCTTCTCTTATTGTGATTGACAAGTCTGCCCTCAGTTGTTTCAGTGCGAGTCTTTCTTTAGATGTTAAGTTATCAACATGGGGGAAAGATTTCCGGTGGTTAATAGTTTTTTCCAGTGCATCTAAGTCCATTTCAACCATCTTATGGAACAGGTCAATGCTGTTACCTGACGCAAGGTGTGGAACCCATTTTGACTTGAGTTTAAGTCCACTATCCTCCCTTAGGTTTGTTGTACAGTCAAGGTCTTGCAGGACCTTATGCATAGTAATAGGATCTTGTTCATTTTCCGTAATAGATAATAATAAGACTCTATCTCTTATATCTTGGATAGATAAATCACCAACCATAGTGTCTGTGGTACCTTTTTTATTTGGAACAATAGTAGTGGCAAAAAACTTTTTTAATTTAAGGTTTCTGGAGAATTTGAAAAGATCTATTTTCACATTCGTCATGTCACAAACCGGGGATGGGCAAAATCCCATACCCTTGCTTAGAACCGAAATCATGTCAGTCGACAAAACAGTATCAGATAGGTTAATAACCTGTATTCGCTCATTATCTTTATTTATTGTTTCACCTTGCTCCAGGATCTGGTATTTACTCTTTCTCTTGTGTTTTGATTTAGTGCCCCCCCTACAGCCTCTCCTTGCTTTGCTCTTAAGTCCTCTCTTGCTCTGTTGTTGTTCTCCTTGTTGCCTATCCTTATACGTTGTACTTCCCGTAAAAAACTGTTACCCGGGAGTACGTTAGGCACCCCTTCTGTAATTCCCTCCGTTCCTGATACTGAGACATTACTAGATGAGGCAGAACTCACTGTGCTGAGTAGAGATGATCTGCTACTCGTCAATTGTTGGTCCTGTCTGACCAGGTTATCACATTTTTTGGCAAATGTGAATACTCTACCATTGCGGTAGTCTATTTCATCACGTTTTAATTTACGAGCTTTCTTTTCTTTTGTTTCCTCTTCAAATTTGTTCAAAATGTTTTCCAAAATGGCATAATTCTTTTTAGCTACTTCAGGCAAGTTTATTTCAACAATTTCTTTTTCCAAAATGTCAGCTTCTTCTGCTGCCTTTTGGACTTTTCTTTCAGCATTTTCTATGAGAATATTCATCAGACGCATAGAATTACCAGTGAGTTCTTTTTCCCAGAGGAGAAGTAAATCCTCCTCGAGATCGTCATATGTTGGAAATATAGTAGATCTCAAGCCTCGAGGGATTCTTTCCAATCGAATATATTCTTTAAGTGTAGCTCCATCCCACCATTTACCTATTTCGGTTTTTTTGAGTCTTTCCAATCTGGAAAATTTAGCTTTTAATCCCTCATTAATCTTCACATTACCTTGCGAAACCGCTTTGTTAACTGAAATTCCTGCATGTAAGTTTCTAAAGAGTTCCTCAGCTATTTTATTTCTGTCACTTCTAGAGCTCATGTTTGACAAGTTTACTATGCTTCGTAGCACACTCCCCGCAGCAGTCCCAATTATAAGACAGAAAAGAAACCACAGTGGTAGGGACAATTTGCGCTGGGAAATGAGGTATTGGTACTTGTGTGTAAGTGAGAACCCTTGCTACTAGGTTAGCAATACGACGACCACTAACATCGTAATTTAGGCAAACAGAGTTTACCTTAAACATCAACAATTTATGAAAACCGAGCAATAGGGTTCAAAGTAAAGATCAAGTAATAGTGCTAGTGCACATCAATGAAAGTCACAAATTAAATTCCAGCTGTTCATGTCTTGTCTTTATTTCTTGATAAAGCTTCTTCGTTGCAAGCCCCCTGCCAGCCAACACGTGTTTCGTCCTGACTATATTAGGTCATGGACTTCATCAGGGCTGCAGGCAAAGAAATAACCAAATTCCATAAGTATATATAACTAGTCAAAAAACATACGTACAACTGTACTAACATCAGAAACTATAATACTAATTGTACAATGTATTGTACCATTCAAACCTAATAGATAAACGTGATGGTCGGAGCAAGACATATGATGTGTAGGTTCACCGAAAAGTAAGGGTTGTGATCAGTGATTATAGGAAAGGAAGCGAGACTACAGAAAGGGAGTAAAAAGTTATTAAGAAAGAACCCAATGAAAAAAACAATAGATGTGAATATCGAGAGTCAAGTAAGATCAGGAAGCTGTATATACTTTGATAAGAAGACAGCTACTAACCTCGAAACTAGTGCCCTAAAATAGAGGCATACGAAAGAAGAGGATATTTTATAAGAGACCTGACTCCAAATGGCCCGCCAGTGAGATAAAGCCATTGCCAATTGTGATCTGATAATATTAATTAGTGCTAGAAAATTAAAATTCGAACAGATAATACATAGAACTCACCAATACTTGGTGTGATCAAGGGCTTTGTCTAATAGGTCCAGAGACCTAATGTTGCGTCCGCATTCTACAAGTGAGCAAGAATATTATCAATAAAGTTAGTGTTCAATCAAGAGTAAAATCCTCTGTTAAGCATCAGTAGCGTAAATATTAAAGAGCGTACCAGTAAAATCTCAGGCTGTTGGCTTCAATCCAATTTCTTGAGTATATCGGTCTGTAGTATTAGTTCTAGTTATCAGTAATGTGACCTAAGACAGGAAGAAAACCGAAATTTACCGCACTATCCGCTATGTGTCAAGGACACTAGTTCGGAAGACTATCAACTGTAATCCATAGGGAGACTAACACAGCCAGCAAACGGCCATGAGATATAATAGTAGTAATGTAGTGCCGCAAGCAAAATAAATTAAACCCATGACATAATGGCAACGCAAATTGATAGAGCCCAATGAGCTCCTACGGCTGAATAAATTAGCATCTCCATAGTCTAATACTCCGTCACAAGTTAACTCCTCAAGAGGTTAATATATCTAAATTATCCCATCGCGCTAGATCTGCGCTTACCTCGGTACGTTCAGAACGGTCCGTAATCTCAACCTCGTGTAATCATCTCGGCGTCAGCAATAAGCGCCATGTTGAAATGGGAATAAATAGTCCTGTTAGACGACGGACTCTGTAGATCGGTATTAATGCTTCAGATAAGCGACATATTAGAGCAGTACATCATTTAATTCTTCGGACAGCATAAGTCGTGCTAACAAATTGAACTTAATGAGGCGGAGCCAAACTAAACGATATGCTTGTAAGTGAAGGCTGCCATTACCTAATTCCTACTCATAGCAGTTGCTGACTTACAGTGCATCGGAAGTTGTGCGCCATATTAGATCGGGATCGTCACGCCAAAATTAAGGCTTCTAAGCAACGCGCCATCTTTGAGAGGACTGAGACGCCAGTGGCGTAAATATAGAGTGTTCACTACAGAATAATTCTTTAGCTAACTTCTAAAACTAAACACGCATATCTATGCGAATAAATCTCAAATTCAGGTAATTAGTTGATGGACGATCGATAGGTATGTATATACAGACTTATAAATATCTATCGAGTGAATTATTAGCTCCAAAGAAAAAGAAGAAGTGAAGGAAGAGATGAGTTGCCAGAAACCAAATGTGACCCCACCATAGCTAGATCACTGTGAGGCAAAGCATACAGTAATGTACAACATATTATTTTGTATACACTATCTTCGAACATGATATTACAGTCATCCAGTAAACACATGGGAAGGCAAAAACAGAGGGAAGCACATAATAAAGTTACTAACAGTTATTCACAGTAATTATTCAATATATAACAGAGTTATTTAAAGTTAACATCATTGCCTGAGGCTAACGTGAACTGGAGTAATATAGATGCTAGTGTTCAGTTATGTACCCAAGAAATACTGTAATTCATTTTCAATATTAATCCCCAAATTCACCGCATGTAACCTCAGAATCCAGCGTGCTTCAGACTGCCGCAGCTTTAATTCTCGATTACCACCTCTAATATCACTTGGTACTGATTCCAGAGCATGAAATTTAAAGTTCTGTTGTTTGTTCTGCTCCGAGCATTCTAGAGCATGATGAACTATAGGGTATCTATCATCCATATTCTTCAATGCTCTGAAGTGTTCCGCAATTCGTGTTTTAAGGTTCCTAACCGTACTACCCACATAAATCATTGAGCATTTGCAGATAATGACGTAGATACCAAACTTAGTATTGCAATTAATATACTGGGTTATGTGAAACTTTCTGGATCCATTATATGTGAATTCTTTAGTTCCTGATAAAGCATGTTTACACATACTGCAATCACCGCATTTGTGAAACCCCAAGCTTCTGCTCTGTAGCCAAGACTTAGTATCAACTTTATTCTTAGGGTAGCTTGGGCTGACCATATTCCGAATTGTTAAACCTTTACGGTAGGTAAGACTTGGGTAATTGGTCAGGATTTTGTTAAGATCAGAATCTGATGTGAGAAGTTTCCAATGGCGTTTAAGTATATTAAAAACTTTATGAGACCAGGGGTGGAAATTTATTATCATTCTCACTGATTCTTGTCTACCCTTAGGGTTAGGATGTGATTTTAAAGTATCATTTCTGTTAAGAAGACTGGCTCGTTTTTTTGCCTTCTTGATTATATTTTGATCATAACCCCTATCCAAAAATCTCGCTTCAATATCTGTTACACAGTTAATAAAATCAGTATCCTTACTGCAGTTGCGGCGTGCTCTATGAAATTCTCCATAGGGAATCGAATTGACTTGCGTCCTAGGATGAGCACTTGCTGCATGCAGAACTGAATTACATGCTGTCTCTTTTCTGTGCATACGACTGTAAATGCACATGTCTTCAACAAAAAGTTCCACATCTAGAAACACAATTCTTTGTTTGCTGTAAGCCATTGTGAATTTCATATTAAATGAATTGCTGTTTAGATGTTCAAAAAAGCCATTAAGTTCATCAATACTACCTGTCCATATTAGAAGACAGTCATCTATGTAACGACCAAGAAACATTATATATTCCTGCCATCTCGTACCAGATGGGCCCCAGATGTGCACCGCCTCGAACCACCCCATGAAGAGGCAGGCAAAGGACGGCGCAAATCTGGAACCCATCGCAGTACCACACGTCTGTTGGTACCACTCTCCCCCAAACAAAAACACATTGTGTTCTAAAATCATTTGTGACATATCTATTATCATTTGTGAATGTTCTAGAAATTCAACCGGTCTCTTATCCAAGTAATAGCGTAAAGCTAATAAGCCTTGCTCATGTAATATATTGGTGTAAAGTGACACCACATCTAATGTGACAAGGGTCATAGACTCATCCCAAGTGATATCCATAAGTGTATTTAAGATGTGTTTCGTATCTCGAATCGTTGATGGTAAATTGTGGACATAAGGTTGCAAGTAAGTGTCCACAAATTCAGAGATACGTTCAGTCGGTCCACCTATTCCCGACACAATTGGTCTGCCAGGTGGTGAAGTCGCATTTTTGTGAATTTTAGGCACTGTATAAAGGCAAGGATATCTGGGTTTATCAATCAGAAGATAACGAAGTTCATCATCACTAAGTAAGCCCACAGTGTTCCATTCTTTAAGCTGCTCATTAATCACTGTCTTGATAGTTAGAATGGGATTACTGGGAAGTTTCTTGTACCATGATGTATTGTTTAATTGACTCAGTATTTCTTGTTCATAATATTCTGTAGACATTATTACAATATTACCTCCCTTGTCGGCTTCTCTTATTGTGATTGACAAGTCTGCCCTCAGTTGTTTCAGTGCGAGTCTTTCTTTAGATGTTAAGTTATCAACATGGGGGAAAGATTTCCGGTGGTTAATAGTTTTTTCCAGTGCATCTAAGTCCATTTCAACCATCTTATGGAACAGGTCAATGCTGTTACCTGACGCAAGGTGTGGAACCCATTTTGACTTGAGTTTAAGTCCACTATCCTCCCTTAGGTTTGTTGTACAGTCAAGGTCTTGCAGGACCTTATGCATAGTAATAGGATCTTGTTCATTTTCCGTAATAGATAATAATAAGACTCTATCTCTTATATCTTGGATAGATAAATCACCAACCATAGTGTCTGTGGTACCTTTTTTATTTGGAACAATAGTAGTGGCAAAAAACTTTTTTAATTTAAGGTTTCTGGAGAATTTGAAAAGATCTATTTTCACATTCGTCATGTCACAAACCGGGGATGGGCAAAATCCCATACCCTTGCTTAGAACCGAAATCATGTCAGTAGACAAAACAGTATCAGATAGGTTAATAACCTGTATTCTCTCATTATCTTTATTTATTGTTTCACCTTGCTCCAGGATCTGGTATTTACTCTTTCTCTTGTGTTTTGATTTAGTGCCCCCCCCTACAGCCTCTCCTCGCTTTGCTCTTAAGTCCTCTCTTGCTCTGTTGTTGTTCTCCTTGTTGCCTATCCTTATACGTTGTACTTCCCGTAAAAAACTGTTACCCGGGAGTACGTTAGGCACCCCTTCTGTAATTCCCTCCGTTCCTGATACTGAGACATTACTAGATGAGGCAGAACTCACTGTGCTGAGTAGAGATGATCTGCTACTCGTCAATTGTTGGTCCTGTCTGACCAGGTTATCACATTTTTTGGCAAATGTGAATACTCTACCATTGCGGTAGTCTATTTCATCACGTTTTAATTTACGAGCTTTCTTTTCTTTTGTTTCCTCTTCAAATTTGTTCAAAATGTTTTCCAAAATGGCATAATTCTTTTTAGCTACTTCAGGCAAGTTTATTTCAACAATTTCTTTTTCCAAAATGTCAGCTTCTTCTGCTGCCTTTTGGACTTTTCTTTCAGCATTTTCTATGAGAATATTCATCAGACGCATAGAATTACCAGTGAGTTCTTTTTCCCAGAGGAGAAGTAAATCCTCCTCGAGATCGTCATATGTTGGAAATATAGTAGATCTCAAGCCTCGAGGGATTCTTTCCAATCGAATATATTCTTTAAGTGTAGCTCCATCCCACCATTTACCTATTTCGTTTTTTTTGAGTCTTTCCAATCTGGAAAATTTAGCTTTTAATCCCTCATTAATCTTCACATTACCTTGCGAAACCGCTTTGTTAACTGAAATTCCTGCATGTAAGTTTCTAAAGAGTTCCTCAGCTATTTTATTTCTGTCACTTCTAGAGCTCATGTTTGACAAGTTTACTATGCTTCGTAGCACACTCCCCGCAGCAGTCCCAATTATAAGACAGAAAAGAAACCACAGTGGTAGGGACAATTTGCGCTGGGAAATGAGGTATTGGTACTTGTGTGTAAGTGAGAACCCTTGCTACTAGGTTAGCAATACGACGACCACTAACATCGTAATTTAGGCAAACAGAGTTTACCTTAAACATCAACAATTTATGAAAACCGAGCAATAGGGTTCAAAGTAAAGATCAAGTAATAGTGCTAGTGCACATCAATGAAAGTCACAAATTAAATTCCAGCTGTTCATGTCTTGTCTTTATTTCTTGATAAAGCTTCTTCGTTGCAAGCCCCCTGCCAGCCAACACGTGTTTCGTCCTGACTATATTAGGTCATGGACTTCATCAGGGCTGCAGGCAAAGAAATAACCAAATTCCATAAGTATATATAACTAGTCAAAAAACATACGTACAACTGTACTAACATCAGAAACTATAATACTAATTGTACAATTTATTGTACCATTCAAACCTAATAGATAAACGTGATGGTCGGAGCAAGACATATGATGTGTAAGTTCACCGAAAAGTAAGGGTTGTGATCAGTGATTATAGGAAAGGAAGCGAGACTACAGAAAGGGAGTAAAAAGTTATTAAGAAAGAACCCAATGAAAAAAACAATAGATGTGAATATCGAGAGTCAAGTAAGATCAGGAAGCTGTATATACCTTGATAAGAAGACAGCTACTAACCTCGAAACTAGTGCCCTAAAATAGAGGCATACGAAAGAAGAGGATATTTTATAAGAGACCTGACTCCAAATGGCCCGCCAGTGAGATAAAGCCATTGCCAATTGTGATCTGATAATATTAATTAGTGCTAGAAAATTAAAATTCGAACAGATAATACATAGAACTCACCAATACTTGGTGTGATCAAGGGCTTTGTCTAATAGGTCCAGAGACCTAATGTTGCGTCCGCATTCTACAAGTGAGCAAGAATATTATCAATAAAGTTAGTGTTCAATCAAGAGTAAAATCTTCTGTTAAGCGTCAGTAGCGTAAATATTAAAGAGCGTACCAGTAAAATCTCAGGCTGTTGGCTTCAATCCAATTTCTTGAGTATATCGGTCTGTAGTATTAGTTCTAGTTATCAGTAATGTGATGGCTGTGTTAGTCTCCCTATGGATTACAGTTGATAGTCTTCCGAACTAGTGTCCTTGACACATAGCGGATAGTGCGGTAAATTTCGGTTTTCTTCCTGTCTTAGGTCACATTACTGATAACTAGAACTAATACTACAGACCGATATACTCAAGAAATTGGATTGAAGCCAACAGCCTGAGATTTTACTGGTACGCTCTTTAATATTTACGCTACTGACGCTTAACAGAGGATTTTACTCTTGATTGAACACTAACTTTATTGATAATATTCTTGCTCACTTGTAGAATGCGGACGCAACATTAGGTCTCTGGACCTATTAGACAAAGCCCTTGATCACACCAAGTATTGGTGAGTTCTATGTATTATCTGTTCGAATTTTAATTTTCTAGCACTAATTAATATTATCAGATCACAATTGGCAATGGCTTTATCTCACTGGCGGGCCATTTGGAGTCAGGTCTCTTATAAAATATCCTCTTCTTTCGTATGCCTCTATTTTAGGGCACTAGTTTCGAGGTTAGTAGCTGTCTTCTTATCAAGGTATATACAGCTTCCTGATCTTACTTGACTCTCGATATTCACATCTATTGTTTTTTTCATTGGGTTCTTTCTTAATAACTTTTTACTCCCTTTCTGTAGTCTCGCTTCCTTTCCTATAATCACTGATCACAACCCTTACTTTTCGGTGAACTTACACATCATATGTCTTGCTCCGACCATCACGTTTATCTATTAGGTTTGAATGGTACAATAAATTGTACAATTAGTATTATAGTTTCTGATGTTAGTACAGTTGTACGTATGTTTTTTGACTAGTTATATATACTTATGGAATTTGGTTATTTCTTTGCCTTCCCTGATGAAGTCCATGACCTAATATAGTCAGGACGAAACACGTGTTGGCTGGCAGGGGGCTTGCAACGAAGAAGCTTTATCAAGAAATAAAGACAAGACATGAACAGCTGGAATTTAATTTGTGACTTTCATTGATGTGCACTAGCACTATTACTTGATCTTTACTTTTAACCCTATTGCTCGGTTTTCATAAATTGTTGAAACTTACCCATGGAGTCATTCTGGTTAGCCTGGGATTAAGGCAAGCAGGTCCAGTCTTCCCTCTCAAACAGTAAAGCAGTCCCCCCACATCTGGTGCTGGAAAGTTTTTGCCCATCTCCTTCAAGGGTCTACACTGTAAGGGACGAAAAAAGACAAGACTGGCCTGGTGTCAGATTACTTTGTCTGTGCATGAAGAAAAGCCATTTGAAATAAATGGTCTGGGTACAGCTCCTCCTAGTCATCGTGCCAGGATGTCCACACTTAAGCCCCCTTTGTGTTACTGTCTGAACATAATACAAAAACCTCAAGAGTGGAGCCATGTACAGTCATGTGACCAGGGACACTGGCAGAATGCATAAACGGTTAGGATAAGAAAATGCCACCTTTTTAAAAGTGACATCTTCTGAACTGTGACTTAAAATCCAACATTACCATTAAAGAGGATTTTAAATTACAAATCATTTGAGTGTAAAAAGCACATTTCTCCTGCTTCAAATCTAAAGTTATCTCTTATTAAATGTAATAAGGTAACCCTTTGTTTGTCAATGGGAGAGATAGGCCTTGCAAAAGTGAAACATTTCTTTAGGAGTTTTTCACTGCCATGATATGTAAAACTTAAGCACAGATGCCCTTCATTTAAAATACAATGCACCCAGCCCTATGAGCCTTTAGGGACGACTTTAGGGATGACTTATAAGGATTAAAAAGGAAGATTTAGACATGGCAAAAGGTGCATTTTACCAGGTCTAAATTGAAGTTTAAAACTGCACAATAGGCAGATTTGCTACGAAGTTGACAACAAAAGTTACCTCTGCTCCCAAGGGATGAAGATCCTGCTAAGCGCACCAGTATGTTCACATGTCTCATGCTGATTGATAACGTTTGTGGGAAGACACTGACTAGGGCCTATGCATAAAGAAGAAAGCTTGGCTGGAAAAGCCTGGCACTTGCCAGCAAAACCAGGAAAATGAGGACTATGCCACTGGTTTAATTAATTCAGGACAATCCAATGGAAGGAGCCAATAATTCATAGGTAGAATTCTGCCAGAGAAATTGGAGGAAGGATTTTTGTGGGGGGGGGGGAGAAGAACTCAGGGGTAAGCATCTGTTAGGTCATGACAGTGCTGGCCGCTAGCAGGGAAAAGTGGTGGCAGCGCGAGGGGCAAACTTTTTTTAAAATAAAACGTACCTGCCGCCCGCCGCCTTCCTGCCTCTTTAGCTCCCAACAATGCACACACAGGCTCCCAGACTCTCCTGCGCCAATTCAGACACTGCTCTCATGCTGGAATTACCCATCATGAGAGAAGAGCTGGGGTTGGGCGGAGCGGGCTGGTTTTACCCTCCAGCACGGACTGGGAGCCTCTGCTCCTAAACCCTGCTGATATCTCCAAGCAACAGTCTGGAGATATCCCAGTGTGCATGTCAGTTTGGCCATCCTAAAACGGCCAGCCAAACTGACATGCACACTTGCAGTGCCCTGTGCCCACCACTCCTCCTTACTACTGTCCCTCAGTGGATGGCCCTGCCCTCCAAACTTGGCTGCAACTCCGGTGTAAAATAAAATGATAATAAAGCAGTTTTATTAAATGCTTATTGTCATTTTATTTTACATGCATCTTCTCATTCCAGCAGTGGGGCAACGCTCCTCCGCCATAACAGAGGAGCCGCCCCTGGGTCGAGATGGACCATAACATTACCTTCTCTCAACAGATTTCTCTGGAAGTAACTACCCTCCATATTGAAGTGTCTGCAGAGTATCCATGAGTGGAATTCTTTGAGGTTGATAACTACCCTGTAGTCTATGGGTACTCACAAACATTGACCCAGGGGCCACAAAGTATGGTCTGATGTGTGACCAAGGGCCGCACTGATGCCAGCAGGGTGGCGGTAGGGGTCTGGGTGAATCAGGGATTGAGAGAGGAGATCTAAAAAAAAATTAAATAACCGGGCAAGCATTTATTTGCAGGTTAATAAATGCTTGCCCGTTTATTTAAAAATTTTCCCTAAATATTAGTGCTCAGCAATTGAACAGCAGCTCATGCTGCTGTTCACCGGGGGCCACATTTAAAGGTCAAGAGGGCCGCAAGCGGCCCCCCGGGCCGTACTTTGAGTAACACTTCTGTAGTCTCTTTTATTGTCTATTAAAAAGATATTGCTAAGGAAGCCATTGGGGTGTTGCATCATGTTGCAAATCACTTTCTTTTAAATAAAAGATTGGAATCCTGTTTAATGAAGGATTGTCTCTCTACAGTAAAGTGAAGTGGCTTTCAGTAGGAGTTCTGACAAGAAGTACCGAAAACTTCTAGGTGGAAACCCTGAACCATCTAGAGGACCATGTGCCTTTAGCAATTTCAGACCAGAAAATCAGGCAAATTTTGCCTACTAATTTGTGAAGGGAAAAATGTAATAACTCACTTCAGAAAAAGGGGGTAGATGTTCCTCTGGGATGTTCTCTTCTGGGTAAACTCTGCCCCTTTATGGTATAGAATGGGATGGAAAAAAGACTTCTCACTTCTGGTAGTCTCCCCAGGTGATTCATCTCCTTGGGAAAAATCTAAAAGAGGGTTAGGAGGGGTTTCAGCCACCTCTGCCTATCCTGACCCTGTTCCAAACCTTCTGGCTGAAGATTGTCTAGGGACCAGCTTGAGCCCTATCTAACAATGTAAAGGTGAGGACAAATGTTGTTACTTTTTTTTTTTTTTACAACTTTTATTGAGTTTTTACAATAATCCATGGTCTTGTGGGCGGCGAATATACACAGTATGATAATATCAACATATCCATAAACAATAACAAGAAACTCCACATCTGACCACCCCTCTCCCCTCGAAGCATAACATTGACATCAACTTCATCATTGGTCAGTTGTCTTCCCACCCTTTCCCACGCCCTCATACATTTGAATCTCCTCATCTATACATGATCTCAAAGAGTAACCAGAGTCCAACATGATGCCCCTGTAGTCCATCCAGCTCTGCCAAATTTGAGGGTGTTTCTGTGGATATCCCTTCACCTGGTAGACCACGACCTCCAGACCCATGCAATGGTCCATCCCTTTTTCCACACTGCGAGGGATGGAGGGACCTCAGCCTTCCACACTTTGGCTATATCCTTCTTTGCCAAGGTCAATCTCAGAAACAAGAGTAGTCTTTTATATCTGTTCTCCCCAAGACTGTGTGTAACGTGTAGGAGGATCAATTTCAGGTCTAGTGTAGTTAACGAGGATAAGGCTTCCCCTAGACAAGACTTCACACTGCACCAAGACCGGTCTATCAAGGAGCAACTCCACACTGTGTGGAGGAATGTACCCTCGTCTGTGTGGCAGCGAAGGCAGGCTGGGGAGGAAATCACCCCCATACGCCACAGGCAGTGTCATGTGTAATACGGCCTGTGGAGATCTTTGAGTTGGTTTAGTCAGAGGAGGGCAGATATAGTTGCCTCTTGGGTCGCCCCCCCCCAGGGCCTCCTTCCAGTCATCTCTTTCCAGTGTTCCAATATACACTTTCCTCTCCCCTCTGAGAGTGTTTAGTATGTGCGGGCTGTTAGAAATGAGGGATTGATATACTTTCGCTATTTTATGATCGCCTAGGTCGCCCAGTAGGAATTTACCCTCTAACAGATTAAATTCTGGAAGAGCAGGTAGGTGCATTATATAGGTGCATTATATAGGGAATCAGCGCGTGGTGGGGTTGTTAATACATTGACATAGCAAGGGGTGATGAGGGTGGCCCCGGGTGGCATGTGTTTTGGGGGGGCGGTGGTCTCCCCCCCATTTTATCTGCGGCCGTTGCAAGCGACAAACACAAGATTCCCCAGCACCCCCCACCCTACTCTTACATGTGACCACCGCTGGGCAGCAAACGCAGGGACTGCCATTGGCGGCAAAAGGCCTAGGTATGCCACAAATAAATACTGATTAAATTGGCTGCGATGCAGTTGAAATTCCGTTTGCATCTCCTGAAATGATTTCAGGACTGTATGGTGCATCACATTCCCTAAAGTGGATATCCCAATGTGTCTTACTTTCGAAGGCCCTCCAGCTGGGCCACCTGCCTCAGCATGTGTCCCTGCCAGAGTGGAGTCCACTGTGTCAGTCTCCCCCCCCCCCAGCCTGTCCGACTAAGGGAGCACTTCCACAGACTCAGGACCATCTGGGTCGCCAGTGGGAGGGCGCCCACATCACTCCCGACGTACAAATAAGCGAGCAGGGGATTGTCTCCCATCGCTCACCTCATGACCGCCTATGCTGGGACACCTCAGGGGTCGTACCACCAGTCCTTAATAATCAGCAGGTGCGATGCAGAGTAATAAGAGCGCATGTCTGCCACAGTGATACCTCCACAGAAGGTGCATTGTAAACATTTACTTAGGGCAATAAGGGAATTTCCCCCTTCCGATAGGAACCCACTCTTTGTTCCTTTTTTAATAAAGGATTTGCCAAATAAGAGTTGTTCGGCCTCTTGACCTGCCTCGTATGTGGCCAAATGGTTCTACGCCTTTCTGTGAAGATTGCGCAATTTACATTTCCTAAGAACCAAATGGCCCATTGGGCACAACGAGCTAGAAGGTCAGGGTTGATATGCATCCCTTGCTCCTTGGCAGAGAATGCTAGCTCCAAGATTTTGGAGAGAGGTCCTGAGAGGTCGAGATGTTTACCTTGACAGGCCCGTCAGGACCTGGCAGTATCATTTTTTACGTCTTCATTTTGCCCAGAAAGGATGACAGTTTAGGATCAATCTCTGCGATCTCTGAGACTTTGTCATCCAGCAAAAGGCAGAGACATTCCGTCTTAAGGCGCTTGCAGACGTCTTTTGCAAAAGGCTTTTAGAGCCTTGCTTAGACATAGGCTGCAGTTTTTGTAGAGGGGAACCATTCCGAAGAACAAGGGTGAGTGATGCTTTTGGATCAAAAGTGTTCAGGAGAAGTTCGTTAGTATGAGAAGGAGGCTTAGAAAAACCTTCCCTGGCATCCTTCAATAGCCTAGGGTGTTTTGAGGTGGGCACAACAGGTGTTCTATGTTGCTTTCGAAAGCGTCAGAATCACCCTCACCCAGGTCCCGCTTCCCAGAATCTTCTGAATATACTTTATCTTCATCCTCAAATGTGCTCGAGAGTAAAGAATCCAAATAAACCTTTTTTAGGCTATCTAATGGGGATGACTCAGGGGGTCTTTCATTGCTTAGGAATGACTGTCTTTGCCAAGGGCCTTTGGAGTGGGGAGCAGGGGGGTCGGGGTTTTCTGGCACCGGTAAAAAGGAAAAGAAGGTCTTCAGTTGTTGGGATAGTGGGCTCAAGGATGAGGAAATCGACTTTATGTAATTCTGAACATAAAGTGCTCAGCTCCTTCTGGAGTAAGGTCAATGGTGTTTTTAAAGTTACTGTTCGACATTTTCACACTAGGAAGAAATATGTCAATGTCAACTTAAATCCCCTTCACTACATAGCACCCACAATATTTATTGGATACTTGCCTCTACCCATCTAAAGGTGTATCATGGGAGGGGGAGTAGGTCTCAGTGACTGCGACGCAGGCTTAGGGTGAATATGTTGTTACCAAAGGTATTACAGCCCAAGGTTCTCATGAACGTAATCAATAATTGTTGCAGCCCTTGTTCTGCAATGAACAGGGGGTTAATTGGTGGCAACAATGTGTTGAGTACATGGGGGGTGACAATGCAGCGCGCAGACCACCTTCTGGGGTATCCTGTTTCAATAGGGTAGGCGCTGAGCTATGCACAACACTTGAGAGTGGCCGAATAGAGGAGGGCAGAGGAGGTTGAGAGGCAGCATCTAGTTGGCTTGCAAGGGTGGGACCAACTGAAGAGGAGCCTCAAGGTGGATGGATGGAGGGACCCATGCCGGTAGAAGCAGAGAGACAGGTAGGAGAATTAATTACACTACTTTACTAATCAGTTAATCTTTGGATAGTAACTGAAACCTTGATTGCATGTTCTTTAGATTGGGAATATTTTAAAGAAATCTCTTATGACCAGCGATGTTACATTAATTTAAAATATTGTTCACACAATGAATTGTGGATTTTTTTGACAAGGGTATGTTTAATGCATAAGAATTTCCTCTTGCATTTGATACTTTTTTATATTGTACCTATGCTTTGTCTCGAATCATTACTAGTGTTTTTTTCTGAAACTGTAAAGGTTTTTGTTACCATGTCATAAATTAAATAATAACATCCCTGATATAGAACTGCATTTTGTGGGTATCTGGTGTCACAGGGATGTACGAAGATATAATAAAAAAAATAGAAGGTGGCAATGTATAATATAGATGGTGAGACTCATTTTACTACTACATTGAGCACTGTATGAATACGTGTGCAAAGCATGGAGTGCCCAATGTAGCTTTAAGGAGGGTTGATCCATATCGGATTTTCTGGATGTTCATCTTAACTAAATGTACTCCTTCACATAGCAAGTGATTACCCTGAAACTTTCAAACAGATGCAGCACTCAAGGATCTGCAATGAACAGGGCCGGACAGGGAACCAAAACAGGCCCTGGCAAAGTGCTCGGCCGGCCCCTGGGGGGTTGGGGGTGCCGCCGAGCTCTTTGCCAGGGCCAGTTTTTGGCCGGGGCCAGTTTTCGGCCGATTTTGCAGCTATGCTCTGTAACAAAACCGGCCCCCACCCGTGCAGCCCACCGGGGGATTGCCCGGTGCCCGCTACGGCCAGTCCGGCCCTGGCAATGAACACCCCTCCTGTTGCAGTATATTGCAGTCCAGATACTCTACTTAGGCAGGCCAGGATTTTTCTACTAAAGAAGGAGGGCACATGACAGGCACCTTGATGGTCGTCTGCAAATGTTAATCTCCTTCATAAAGATGTCATTGGATGAGATTAGTTTAGTGTTAACTGGATGAACAGGGCGACAGTTTAATTCTAGTAGAAGCATGAGGGAGCTAATGCCTCACCCTGGCTTTTACATATGGGGTCCCATGTTCAAATTTTAAATGGGCCCTACCAAATCTTCAGCCAGTCCTGCCTATGATAATCCAAACATACATGCATGGGCGCTGTTTCAGCTTTTAGCTCATCGCTGGTGCTTAGATGTGTGTTTCTGCACCCAAGATGTGTGTTTCTGCACCCAAGCAAGGACCCAGACACTGTTTGGATTTGTTCTTAGGCTACAGAACACCCAAACAAAGTCTGGCCCCTTGCTGGGGCACATGCATAGATTTCCTTCATCTACCAGTGCTTCGCTTGGATAAAAGAGCATTAGAAGCCAAAGGAGCTGTGTGGAACTGAACCATGCAGTGGGTTGGAAAAGGATGGAATTAGGGACAATCCTAGTCCATTGCCTGCCAATCCCCTCCTCCTGGTTTGTTTCTTCTGACAGTGGGGTGAGAACGATGGGGGAGGAGCAGAGCTGTTCATCCCTCTCTCTCTCTCCCAGTTCCGTCACTACAGACAGTGACAATTACATTCAAATAAGCCTTTTTCCCACCTCAAATCAAGAGACCAATCTAAACTGCTAGGACATGTCTTCTCTATAGTAGACAAGAAGCATGGTTAGACATGTTGTGGCCTGTTGGGTCCTATCAATGATGTGTAGCTTCAGACTGAGTCCTATGAGGCAGCAAAGCTACAGGACGCAAGTTTGAGAATACCTATTCCATGTAGGGTACCTCACTGAGAGAACCCAAAAAAATAATTAATGGACAGCTTGAATCAATACGAGCCACAGGTAATTTACTCAGGGCTGAATTCTAGACCATTGTTGACAAGCATGCCAAGCATTGCCGGGAAGCCTTGCTGATTCACAAAATGAGGTGCAGCTTGAGTACTTTGCCATAGTGAGCTACAAGAACAACAAAAATGTGATTGACAGACAACATTTAAGCGCTATTCCAGTCTATTGTTTTTTTTAATTTTGCTCATTGTAGCACTGCATATATGGACCACCGACATGAAAACCATGATTGGTTCCACCTCAGCAGTGACTGACCAACCCGAACTGCTACTCAACGTCTTACCTGTACAGAAACTCAAGCAACCCAGGCATATTTGAACCTTTATGAGCCTCACCAGTGAGGTGTAGCTTGAGTACTGTGCAGTGCTTAATTTGAGAAGGTGTTTGCCAGTGCTCAGCACTTAATTCTCAACATCAGCACTTACGACAGACCACCACCCTTTGGCACTGTTTGTCTATTTTTAAGGTGACCACATCAACAATGTGTATAAATTCAATATACATTACAAATTGAGAATACCAGCCCTCCAGTGCATTTTTATAGCTTTCGGGTGACCTGGAATAGTCTGAACTGTCCACTTGTAGGAGTGCGATAGTTAGTAGTTGTGTTGGTACTGGCATTGGCACCGCTAACAGTGGCAATGGGTGGTGCAAGTTGATGTGGCCTGCTGAGAAGAGCCCTGGCACTTCAGTTTTACAAATTAAGCACTGGTCCTGTGGCACAGTGATAAATGGCACCAGGGCTGGACTGCAGAACCAAAAGAGCTCTGGCAAAAATGCTCAAACCAGCCCCGCTCCCTTTCTCTCCTCTCACAATCTGTCTATTTCCATCAACCCAGTCTCTCTAGCTTCTCTCCTCTTCCTCTTTGCCCTCTCTGATCGCTTTCCTTTTCCCCACCCTTCCTCTATTTCTCTCTCTCTTGAAGCTTCCCGTGCCTGCTGCACTTCATCTAGGTAAGATGGAGAAAGTGATAGAGCGACCAACTGCCCTAAAAATCGAGTCCCAGGAGCTCCAGCCACCGGGGGAAGTGCCCGGTGAAATAAAAGGCCTGTGAATTTCTGAAATCAGATTACACGTCCCACTCAGGCAATCCCACAGACAAAAACATGATGGATGACACATCAAAAAACTGTCGAATTTAAATTGAAAAAAAAATTGCCTGCACTGAACTATGGACAGATTATTCAAATAAGGGCATGATGACATATAAACTGAACATATCACAAAGTCTCGATGCGGTGAACAGGAGGTTTTCTATGCTGGGTCCTTGGGCAGAATACCTGGAGCAAACTCATGTCGTTTTTATTTCAGAAATTGTGTTTTGGTTCATAAAATGAGACTTGAAACAAGATTAAATATAATAAATAACGTTAGAAGTAAATGACTAACGAGAAGAAATACACTTTTGAAATTGCATAAAGAACGTTTGCAAATGCGGTGTTAAAAGTGCGTACTTGCCGAACGTGCACATTCAAAATAGTGCAAAAATTAGTGGGGGAGTTTTGCTAGTGGAAATTGCTGTTAGCTGCTGGTGTCTCAGAGAAGTGCATGCCCAGCGCTAGCGTCTGCAGCAGGCAATCAAGCCTGTTTGCTTCTGAGAGGAGGAGGATGGAGCAGTGATGTATGTTCACCTGATGAGCTCTGGCGGGGACCCTCAGGGGAGTGAGGAAGCCGCAGCGGCGGTGTGAGCTTCTGCCAGGACCCGCAGATGGAGCTCCCCAAGCGGCGGCGGTCTCCGGCCCCCGGCCTCTGAGACGGTGATAATCCCGCGGCCAGCGCCCCGCTCCTCCTCCCGGACTCACCATGGCCCTGGTGACGCTGCAGCGCTCGCCCACCCCGAGCGCCGCCTCCTCCGCAAGCACCAGCGAGGTAAGCCGCGTAGGCGGACAGGATGCCGGTAGAGGAGGCTGGGAAAGGACGGGGACGAGGCTGCCGGGTAGGCCGCGTGATGAATGATGCGGCAGCCGGCTTCAGGGAAGGGGAACTGAATCGCTGCTCCACACTGCCCGGGGTTCAGATGCGGATCAAGCCACCTGGAGACACATATTTCACAATATTTATGTTCAAGTGTCAGGGTATAACAAGCATTTGCAATGCAATCGGTCTCGCCTTAGGGCCGGACCTCATACATTTTTAGCTATGCAGCATTATCCTGGGTGCTAGAAGATTTACTGTGTAACTGTAGCTTTTTACCTACTTCATAAACTAGTTATACTAGATACTGGGTTCAATTGTAAACCACACAATGGAAAATATGACACCAAGAGCATGGCCACCGTTTTCCTTTGGCACAAATGCTCTTTGGTCGAGACCACTGAGTAATGACTTGGTACAAACCATTTCAGTAGTGTCAGCACCAATCTCACACACGTACCTGGTTCACATGGGCAGAGTTTAGTCGTGCAAAATTACTTCTCAATAGTGAAATGGTATATCAACAATGTCCCTGTGAAACTGGGTATCCCCCTTCCCACCCGCTTTTGTTTTCTGGGTCTTACTTAAAAGTAGAAGCTAGCAATAAGGCTGACCACAGCTTAATGTGTGCTCGTGGCTGCAGGTGGTGAGCACCGACACTTGCTTTTGAGGACCTTGACTTTTTTCATTATGCGACTTTGATGATGAAAATCCAGAGAAAGCCAATGGAGAAAAGAGGATGAAAATGACAACCGTGAAAAGAAGAAAAAGGGAATTAAAAAAAACAAGAGTGAAATAAAGAGGAAGCCTAGGTAGGTTTTAGTAAAAGAAGCAAAAGCGGCAATTAAAACCAGGTAGCCTAGGTATTCAGAAACTGCAGTATAGAGTAGAGGCACTGAAGGCTAAGAAAATCTTTCGGCCCACGCATTTATCTGCACAAATCAAGCATGGCACAAAACACGAGAAACTGAAGACTAAACATGTTTAACAGCAGGGTAAATCTAAAATACTGAAGAAACCCAAATCAGTAAAATGACAAGCACAAAACGAGTTACTACATCATATATTTGATATGACCCACAAAGGCTACCAGGGATGGTTCACCTACAGACGTAAGTAAACTCAGGGAGCGTCAAACTATTATTTCTAATATAAATTTCAGTTAACTAGTTGCAAATGGTTTATTAAAGATCCTGGTACAGCATATGGGTTTTGGCACATTGAACTGTATAGGACCCCAAGAGAAAAATGGCAAATTTTTAAGAAAAAATATTGCGATAGTAACAGCTAGAACATGATCCAGAGTAAATAAAAGAACCCTGTGAACTGAATACATGAAAAAAGACACTAAATCCAGAATTTCTGATGAGCTCATGGCTGAAAAATCCCCTTGAGGTCATTTTACCTGGAAATCCCTCTTACGCTATAGTTGGGAGGGCACTGGAAAAACGTGATCCTGTGGCAGTGGGCTTTTTCGTGTGTAAATATGGATTTGCCACAATTGCCACATAATCCCTAATCTGATGCATGATTTGCAGTTTTTAACAAAATAATATATGCTTCCAGCTAAAATGTTCTAAAGCACAGGGTGCAACTCTGCAACAAGTTGCTGTTGACTGCTGAATTCAGGCCTTAAAGTGGTGACATCGGTCCAGAACTTGAAACCAGCCTTTAAAGGTTCACTGACTAAGACTCCGGTGCTAACCGCAATCCCTGGCCTTGCCACTCGCAGCCTGAGCCTGGCAAGAAAAAAGTAGTGTAGTGAAACAAAACATATGGCCTCTAATTAAAGGATCCATGTAGCAGGGCCACTCGCCAGGGCATTAACAAAGCAGCCACAAGGCTGGACAAATGCGGACTGTTAACCAATGAAATCAACGGAAGTTGAAACATCAGACCAAGTAACCAATGAAAAAGTGGTGGGCGTGTTGAGACTCCGCTGAGGGATTACAGCATGCCTCACAGAGCAGTGCATGCGTGCTGACTCTAGGCTCAACCTTAAAAGAAGGTTTGGGCCTTTCAAAAGGTTTAGTTTGCCAAGTCGAAGTGGAAGTTTAAGACAGCTCACAGAGGCTGCAATGACAGGCCTGAGACATGTTTAAAGGTTACTTAAGCAGATGGCACAATCAGTTCTGCAGGCTCACAAGTAGCATTTAAATTTACAGGCCCTTGATACAGGTAGCACCACTTTATTAGGGGCTTAAATAGTAAATGAAATGCGCAATTGGGTGTAATCCAATGTTACAATGTTTCAAGGAGAGAGCACAAGCACTTTAGCACCGGTTAGCAGAATCCTAAGGCCAGCAAACCTGGAGGATTGAAGGCAAACCACGCCTAGGATGTCAGGTCCAACACCTGGTATTACCGATGCATCTTTCTGTGTTTATTGATGCAGAGTGGAAGAATTGCTTGCTTACTGGGATTCTTTTTTCCCACTCATCACCATTTCCGTCTCACTGATAATGAACACCTTAGTTTTCTCTTACATTCAATGGCCAAGCAATAAGATTCAAGTTGCATGCAGAACTGATCACACCTTGGATGCAGGATCCTGGCCCCTGAGACATAAGTAGTAAGGTCCTATGCTGAAAGTTGGTGGTTGTTGCTGTTGTTTTTTAATAAACAAAATCAGAACGTTTGTTCCACCATTTTTAAAATCTTTTATGAGACCTTCTTGTCATATTGATCTTCCTGTTGAATGCAACACTCCCCAAGAGCAATCTGTTGTACTGTACATACAGTGTATGTGACAAACTTTCTTTAATGTAGCTCAGATTTCAAGATTTTTCGTAACTATAGTGATTACGGTGGTGGAAATACCACCTATTGCGTATGTGTGGTGTTGCCCTGAAAAGGAGTAAAGTAGTCTTACAAAGGACCTAAAGACATGGAGTTTAGTGCCTCAACGAGAATGATTTACCTGGCTAGCCCCACTGTTGCACTGTAAAGGAAAGGGCTGAAGCCTCTTTTCTAGTGGTTTGGAAAAGGTCTTGGCAGGTGTACCCAGAGTACAGAATAGGAGGTGTACACAGGGTAATGCATTAGTACAATGAAGTGTGCACAGCTGATTGACACTGGACTTAGGTCTACAGGATACAGAGGTCAGATGTTGTGCCAATAATAAAATGATGGGTCCAAGTTAGGACAGCAGTTTGGCAGGGCACCTGTAATAGCAAAGAAATCAGTGTCATTATCTAATCGTAGTCTTGATTTCTTATTCAGGTGTTACGGACCATGACAATCCTCTCTGGGATCTGATAGGTAAGCAGTAGAGGAATGTGAAGCATTGGCCTTTTCTCAAGAACCTTGGTCAAACTTGTGTTGATAGGTTGTTGACAAATTTAGATCTAGCAGACACCTGCAGAGGTGATGGGTGCAGAATCGTGAGACTGCGCGGAGCACACCAGTGTCGTGTGAACTGCTCCATCATTGAACAGGCACAGTGGAATTCCCCTGTAGTTGCCAAAAGATGTACAAAGCACCTGACCATCTCTCAGTCGGTTTTTTAATTGCAACGCAGATGTAAGAAATGTTTCTGTAGAAAGAAAATGCCTTTACACGGTTTAGATTTATATGTTGAGTCTGTCAGAGGGCTGTCAAACCTGTCCATAAACAAACTAAAGGAGACACTAAAAAGTTGTGGTCGGGAGTGACGCAGATGTCAGATAATCAGTTCTTTCGTGTTCTGTTTATGCGCCTTTCTGTTATCCTGTAAGATAGTCTGTTTCCGAACTGTTAATGTCCTTGTAAATCACGCTGATCTATCTTTACCTTCAGAGTAACCAGAAAGCAAATATGCGCCTCAAAGTTTCTGTCACATGCTGAAATGCGCTGAGTGACATCTGAGCTGCAACAGGCGCTGCAGCCAGCAAACCACAACACACGAGCACAGGGCAGGGAGGCTCTCTTACAGCAAGGTCTGTGCAGGAAGGAAGGTAAGGTTACACCGTGCTGGGGCTCCTCCCTTCTGGTGGGCTCGAGGAGGTCTTGCGTTGGTGTCTTTCGGGGTCTTTCGTGCAGCTGAAGTGAAAGGTAAAGAAAGGGGCTCCCGCTCCTAGTTTAGGGCTGCAGCAGAAGACCCAGCACCGAGTCCCAACACGTGCAAAATGCAGGGCTGCTTCCCGGGGCTCAGGTTCCAGGCGCGGCACCAGCACCCTCGCCTCTCCCACCCCCGTCAAAGTGAAATACTGAGGGAGGGTGTGCGCCCGCCGAGCGCTCCTCTGACCAGCATAGAGAAGGGGGGGCCCTGGGGGTAAGCGAGGATACACGCGCAAAAACAGAGCCTTGAACGACAGAACTTTCTTCTGTGTTCTCCACAGGCACAATGCGTGCACGCGGTGGAACAGAACCTGTGCTCGCGGGGACGGGCTTTAGTGGCGGCGGAAAAAAAAGTCCCCAGTGTATCACACCACCAGTAAAGCATCCAATCCCCGCGTGCACATCTTCTATCTTGTTTGTCTCCCCGCGTGCACGCTGGAATCGTATCGATTCCAAAAGGTCTCTGCATGGCAGAGCAGCGCATGCGCTGCTTTTCGCCAGGCCGAGACCTAAAAAACGTATACAGAAGTCGAATACAGCCCTACTGGGAATGGACAGGACGTTCATGTTTTATGTCTGACACGAAGGTGCACTTCACTGTCTTTAATGCACTTCTTCCCCTTATATTTACAAGGAAGTCTGCATATAGTACAAGGATTTAGTTTCTCGTTTCACCTAACAATGAAGAGATGTTTGCATACCGTTCCTGCTTCTGTCAGTAGACATGCTTCTACTGTAAATGTAGAAAGAAAGAAGTCCTTTCAGCCCTGGCGGAAGGTGAGAGTTGGACAGCCTCAAAAGGAAATTAACCCCCTGTGCTGCTACCAGGTTGATGTGAGCTTGTCTTTGATGCTTATATCCAAGGCGAATTGTATTTGTCCACCTTTTTCTATTGGGTTTTATTTTTTCTAGCATTAATTGCAGTGGAACGGGACCGCACATAAATGTTCTATATTTAATATATGTATTGGTAAACATCCATCAAGCGCATGACACAACACTCCTGGAGTTGTCCCACAAATCTGGTTTATATAACACGCCTTTTGAGATCAAAGCTAGCAAAATTTCCATTTCTCAGCAGTACAGTCTTTGACTCAGCAGGTTACACACAATCACTCACTCACTCCTACTACTACTACTACAGTTCTGTACTTAACTATACCGATTCGTACAGGCTGCCTCCCGTTCAGGTCCTATGGTTTGTCAAGAAATAAAATCTGCTGGGAAATGTAAATTATAAGTACAATTTTAGTTTGATAACAAAACACTTTAGTGTGTTTCACCACCTCTGACTAGCTATAGCCCTAGTTTCACAGTCTTCACTTCTGCCACACAATACCCACTCGGTTTTGCATCACATGAAATATTGAGAAAAATATAGGAATGGAAAAAAAGTAGTTAAGAAATGCACAAATAAATTCGCTTCAAGTAGAGCAACACTTGAAAGTCTGAGTTTAAAAAACTTTAAATCTTGATTTATTTTCTTCCTAATACATGTATACCCTTTCTATGTAGTTATGTATCTATATATTTATTACTTACTTCTACTGTAAAAGAAAAGAAAATGACCTTTGACTCTCTCCAATGCACTACTCTGTCTCTCCCTATACCTCTCTCAATATATCCTCTACCTCCACTCTGACTCATCCCACATCTCTTTCTACTTCGATGATCCCCAAAATAACCCTTTCTAGACTCTTCCCTCCTTGGCTTACCCCAAAACTCAATTCAATTAAGCTTTATTCGACAGTTGAGTCATAAAAGCACAGACAAACATCACACATATAAATTACCTAAAAATATTTAAGACAAGCATTAAATTCAATATTTCAACCATCAATAAGCTAAAAAACTATTAAAAAAACTGTATACAGATATTCACAAAGTTAAAATAACACGTATGTGAGACCGTTGTATGTGTTTCCATCATAAAGGTTAAGTTTCCAATAAGTTTGAACTAGTGCAATCGATTGTTACAATTTGTCATCATATCTCAGTGCTTTAGATCGTAAGCCCCAGGCCCACCCTAGAAATTTAGCCACTGCTATACAGATGGGAGGGGCAGGGTCAGTGCTCATAATGCGAAGGGCTGTCCGATAATTCCTAATGCCCAACAATTTACATACAGGTTTTATCCAAATTTTACGGGGTTGTATGTACATTGGGCAAAAAAATAGCAAGTGTTCGACAGATTCGCATTCCTCAGTGCAGTTGTAGCATTTATTATTTTTGTTTTGAGTATTTTTCCAACTTGAAGTGAATTCTGCAACTGGAAGGGCACCCACCCGTAGCTGAAAATATAGCTTGCGGTCAAGGGGCTTCTCTATTATGTCCCAGTAGCTTTCGAGTGATGGACTATTTTTAAAATCAAGAAAGCGACCTGTTAAATGGGAGGAGAGGCCTTGTGTAGTTTCTATCATGTAGACCCATTCCCAGTAGATAGCTTTCAGTTTGCTCTTAGAAGGGAAGGTAGCATTTTCGGGGTCGTTCCAAAGCTCAGACAGACCTATGCTGCACAAAAGGGATTTTATGCTGCGTAACCAAGGAATGTTATGTGATGAATTAGATTTAATTATGTCCATGAAGCCACACTGATAGTGCTCAAGCTCGTCTGTGCACCAAAGGCGACGCCAATATAGCAGCGGGCGGAGCTTGACGACGTGTGCCAATGGTTTTTTACCTAGATCTAACAATAAAGGGCGCAGTGGTGTACTGGCAGGTAAGCTTGCGATTTTACGTAAAAATGCATTTTCAAGTACTACCAGTTTGTCCAGGTTACTAAAGCCCCAAAGCTCAGACCCATACAAACATGAGCTCAGCACCATTGCACCGTAGGCTTCCAGAGCTGGGGAAATTGGTTTTGTGTAAGATTTATTAAATCTGGACAAAAGGGCACCTGATTTTTGTTTGTGTGTTAGTATCACTCGGTCCATTTGGGAGTCCCATCGCATATCCTTCTGAAGTGTAATACCAAGATATGTGAAGGAGGTCACCTCCTCCAGGGGTAGGTTGTTCATGAATATTTTCCCCCTGAATGATCTCTGTGCATTAAAGGACATAAATTTGGTCTTTTCGGTGTTTACCAACAAACCCCTCAGTTTGCAGAACTCTTCAAAGCGTCCAAGTGCCTTCTGTAGGCCACTTGGGGTCTTGGAGATAATCAGTGTATCATCCGCAAACATGAGGATGGGAACTCGTGAACCGGCCAAAACAGGTGCGTCGGTGGGGGTCCGCGAGAGAAAGTCCACCACACCGTTGACAAAGAGCGAGAACAGGGTAGGCGCCAAAACGCACCCCTGCCTCACGCCCCTGTCAACCGGGAAATCTTCCGTCACCTCACCCACCTCCCCCCAACGGACCCGTGCCACGTTGTCCTCATGAAAGCGGATGACTACAGAGAGGAGTTCAGGTGCACAACCCATCTCCCTCAAAACAGCCCAGAGTTTGGTTCGTGGAACCAGGTCAAATGCTGCTTTTAGATCCACGAAAACAGCATACAATGCACCCTTAGCTAAGATCACTACCTTCCAATATATGACAGCAAAGCGGAAGATTTGATCAATTGTGCTTGTCCGCTTGCGGAAACCCGCCTGAGCGGGGCTTAAAATGTCCTGTTCTTCGACCCATAGTAGGATCTTGTTTAAGAATAGGCGGGCCACTATCTTCTGGATTGAGTCGATGAGGCTAATTGGCCTATAATTAGCCGCAATAGACTTGTCCCCCTTTTTAAAAACGGGGACTATTTCAGCTCCCTTCCAAGAGGCGGGGATGTTGGCGCCCTGAGCAATTGCATTAGCAAGGTGCAGGATGTATCTGCACCATAGGTACCTTTCACTAAGAAACACATCTGCAGGGATTCCATCCATCCCGGGGGCTTTACCCTTGATAACTTTATCTAGGGCCTGTTCCACGTCACTTAAAAGGAATACTACTTCTGTGTAGTACACATGGTAATTAGTATCACCACTAGGTGCATCTTCTATAGGAGCTGCATACTGTGGTTTAAAATAACCAGTCCAGGAATTCTTATCCACATTATTCTGGGGCTTTTCAGGGAGACCTCCCCTATCCCACTTATAGATGTCCCAGAATTGCTTGCTATTCCTTGATCTACAGGCTTCGAGAAGATCTTTCCACTTGCCATTATCCCACATTCTTTTTGCCTTGTATATTGTTCTCCTGTATTCCACCCTTGCCAATTTAACTGAGGAAGCATCTTTCGCCCTAAGCGCTCTACCAAGTTTTGCTCGTGCTTCCTTACAGTCAGCGCTGTACCAACCCACGGTATTGTGATATTTGGGAGGTCTTTTAGGAGTAGGTTTGATAAAGTATTTCTTCAAGCCCTCAAAAAATATGTTATGGGCTACTACGACAGACTGGTGGGAACACATGTCTGTCAGAGTTTCGAGGGATTGTAAAACATTAGTTACTTCTTCCTTTATTGCAACCAGTGAGTTTGGGTCTTCTATAATCCTATCCCATTTTAGATAACGCTGATTGTTGGCCAAGAATTGATTCTGCACGGGATTCAGCTGCCGTGCTGCAGGTCCACCTTTAGGAGGTTGATCAAGCAGCACCACAAGAGGTTGATGGTCACTCTCAATACGGTCAATAACGGTCATATCAGTAAGATTTGCCCAAAGCTGTACGTGAATAAGAAAATAATCTATACGGCTCTCCCTATGGCCGCTAACAAAGGTATTCTTAGCGCATGCATCCGATTTACTTCTGCCATTTGCGGCCCTCAGATGGCTTGCTAAGCACAGACCTTTTAGCTGGATTGCAGCCTCTGTCCATTTTTTTATGGGAGTAATTTCTAGGGACGGGATTCCCCATCTAGTATCTTCCTCAACAGTAAGTTGAGATATCTCATGGCCAAGGGGTTCAAAGGTAGTGTTAAAATCACCTGCTATTAAAGGCAGTATACTGGATGGCAAGAGGTCTAAGATATCTTCAAGATCTTGTACAACAGGAGATTTTTTCCCCCCCGGGAGACCACGTGCATATACATTAAAAAGTTCCACATTGTGACCAGACTGGAGGGTCAATCTTATTGAAATTATATCGTTGCTAGACTTGGAACCTGCTTTTATGTGGATCCCCATATCCTGCTTTACCCATATAGTTAGGCCACCAGAAGGGCGGCCTCTTTTGCTTTTTTTAGCTGGTACATAGAAATTAAGGTAGCCACTGCAGTGTATAGGATCCATTGCCCATGTCTCTTGGAAGAGACAGATGTCATATCCCGTCGTGAAAGCCATCCAATCTGGGCTTTCGATTTTGGAGCTCAGACCTGCAATGTTCCACGACAAGATTGACAGGGTTCTCTTTTCTTTCCTTCCCCCGTTGTTGGGTACTATATTCTGTAGTGGGGTTCTTTGTCCGCCTCTCTCAGGATAGTCCAAGCTGTCCTCCAAACATGTACCCATGTTGAGCAGACCGCTTGGGCCATCTGTGCAGTGTATTAGGCATCCCGTTTTTCCCCCTGATGCTTTCCCATATACTCCTCCCAGCTGGTTTGTGTTCAATAGTGGTTCAGCATTCTGTGAATTAATTTTGCTACCGTAACGATAGTTATTGCTATTGGTAATCAAGTTGATGGGTTTACAGCTATGGGCATTCGTGGTGAAATCTTGATCTATGTTGTGTTGTACTTCCCTAACCAGGGGCTGACGTCAATCACAGTCCTCTAAACTAGAGGGCTTATCCGGCCCTTCCTGTAGATTCAAATGGCAGTGGGTCCTACCTTTGTTGGCTGGAGCTAATAGGCCAGGCATATGTAAGATAGATTGTGATTGGCCGTAGTAAAAGAAAGACAGGGGTAATGAGACGATAGGTGAATTAAAATTAAATCTCTGCCAATTACAAATATGTTCGACTGCTTTCTTGTCTCTAAAATTTATTACGACACAATCTCCCTTTATTGATTTATTCATGGGACCTACCCAGTCTACTCTTCTGGCAAAAAGTATCTCTGTTGAGACATTCCGAGGCAAGGGACGGTTTTGGTTCAGCCAGAAGATGCACTTATTTTTTAGTTCGCCATAGTCTTCTCGCTTATCGGCACTCAAGGGCTTAACCCCTGCCAGAATCACCACATAGGGTGTGGATTCTGGGGGGAGATATAGCTTAGGGAGTATTCCAACTGCCTTTTTGGGGAGCTCCCTCTCCGTTTCCTTATTTACATGCGCTTTTTGTGGTATTGGCCCCCTAGCGTCTGTCATGTTGCGGGTTATGTCATTTGTTACTCCTCGTGATATGTGATCTAGTGCTAATGCGTTAGAAATAGGCGGAATGGGTGTGGGCTTAGGGATGGTACTCCCTATAGAAGAGCTTCTGGTTGACAATTTATCAAGTGCGATCGTGGGCTCTGGTTCGCAACTTGCATTTTTATACTTTGACAATGCTGATGCATACGAAAGCTCTAAACAAGTCCACCTATTCTCTATAGCATCTAGTCTATCATATATTGGGAGACATGTATTGTAGAAGATCGATTCTAATTTCCCCCAGAAATCACAGTCAAAAGCTTGCAGCGAGGGTGTAGATAGGGCTCGAGTAGAGGGTGCAACATCTATAGGAGCAGGGATGGATTTCTCGATGGGAGCTTGGATCTCCGTATAGCTCTCATCTGGGATAGTTCGTCTGGTCTTTGCTTTTTGTCCGCCATTTGGTGGATCGCCATATTTCCTTTTGGATCTCTGGGTCTTGCTGGCTCCCCTATTAGATGGCATTATAATTTTATCTTTTGGGTTCTTGGCAGATCGGGTTTTAACACAAGCAGGGATACTAGCCCTTTTGTGGCTGGTATCTTGGCTTTCCCTAGGTCTTGAGTTCAAATCTTGTCCTTCTGAGTGGGGTTGGCAACGCGGTTGCTCTTCATCAGAAACATCGTTGTTTCTGATAATCTCGCAAGACGCCGAGGTAACCTCTTTGCCAGGTCCTGATCTTACGGCTGGGACTGGGGATTTCACGTTGGATATGCGTCCCAGGGAAGAGCGCTTTTCTATCACAGAACCCAGAGATAGTCTTTTCTCCGTTTGGTCTATTTCTTTGTCAAGAATCGAGGAGACTCTCACCAAGAATTGGTCAAGCGTTCCCACGATAGATTTTGTGCCTGCCATTATCATGCACGGTGCTATTGAAACCAACACACTTTTTAATTGCCTCGATTGAACCAGTGAAGCATATATTTGCACAAACACGTTTGGGAACGTCTGTAAGGGCACTGACCTTATTACGTGTTGACAGGGGAGTGTCCCATCCCAGCCTCGTCCGGTCTCGAACGGGCACAAACGGGCCCGCCCTTGGCCCGGGCTTCGCCCGGGCGCGGCCCGCGCGCGTCCCGCGGTGCGGGAGGCTGCTGGTGTTTTTCAAAGCGCCTCCAGGCGCGCTTGGCCGCGTCACTGCAAGCGACCGGCTGGGGCGTCTGGGGGCTGTAGTTTTGCTGGCCGTTGCCGTCACGGCGAAGGTAATGCGTCTCTCCCGCCTGCTGCCGCTCCTGCCTGCTGCCGAAAACAGCTCCCCAAAACTCATTTTACTGCTATGATGTTCCAAACAACCCTTTCTAAATTGTTCCCTCATGTATCCCTCCTTTGACTCACCCAAACCTCATTTTACTACTATGATATCCCTAATATATTTCTAGAGACTTCTCTTCTCCATCTCTCCTTTTACTCGTCCCAGACCTCATTTTATTACTATGCTCTCTCAAATAACACTTTCTAGACTCTTCCCTTTTTTATCTCTCCATTATCCTATCCAATCCCACTAACAGACTTGCATGTCCACCCCTCACATTAACTTATATTTCACTGTACTAATCCACCACTAATCCTTTTTGGGTTTCCGAGTAGCGTGCTAATCGCTGCAAAGAGATTTGACGCATCCTCAGGGGTAGCAAGCACTATATAAATACAATTCCAAATTTCTTAAGATAAAAATAGACGCCAATCAAAATTTAAAATGGGAATACCGAAAGAATAACATTTCACTTCCTATTAAAAATTAATAACATAATTATATTTATACATTTCAGTCATACACAATTGACTCAAATACACGTACAGAAACAAGTCACTCAATGATCAGAACAGCTGTGGTAAAGGGATAGCAGGTAGACAGATGTACTGCAGAATTTAACTGACTTCACATTGGTTGTGGAAGTCACATCAGACCGCTTTTTAAGTTGGATAACAGAAGTCACATCACATTATGTGACCTTTGCCCCAGGGTTGTTTTCCTTTGATCTAGCCAGACCAAAAACAATGTAGCCACAATCCAATATGATATAGATAACTTTGACCTATATATTTCCTTTAGGGTGAGGTTGTCCAAGATAGTAAAGCTTTGGTATTGTCTTGCAGATTTCTGAATAATGCATCATTGTATGATTTCAAGAGGGCATGTTTCGATTGGAAGTGGTGTGTTAGAGGTTTGGTTTCTGGACAGTGTTTGGTTTTAAGAAGTCGATTAAAGTTGGAGAGTGAGATACACTCTCTTTGATAGGGCAGGACAGCATTTTTGAGATGATGAGCAGGCTGGGAGGCAAGGCCAGACAAAAGGGACCGTGGCTAAAGTGCCCTGAAGGCCTGGGACGCATGGGCAAAGGGGATGAAGAGTGGAGGCGGGGTAGGGGCGTAAGACTAGGAAAGGGCCAGCCGGGCGGGGGCAGTTAGAATTATGGAAACACAGGACAACCTGTGTACGGCATTGACGGGTTTCCTTTAAGGGGCCGATCCCAGTGAAGAAGGTGTGACCTTCTGCAGGGTCAAAAGAGAGACTGGCAGGCTTCAGTCAATTCTGGGTTCTGAGATCATTGCCCACTTTCAGTGGAGAGGGGAAGAGAGCCACAGCACTATTCAAAGATCCAGAAGGAAGCTCAATAGCTTCATGACAAATTCTGCTGGGAATAGTTTAGGTGTTTTGTAAGACACCGGCTTATCAATCTAAAAAAGTTCCAGGCTACTACTTAGGTGACAGGGTGCACCTTTCGGGGTAGGCATGGACATATTTTTTCTGAACATTGCAGATGCTTTTGAACTACCAGGATGCTCCTAATGAGGGCCTAGCGGATTACGGGTGAGCTGCCAATGGTCAGAAAACCACTGGCAGTGTGGCGAAGGCACCACCATTAACCTACATCACCAACACATAAGGGCTGCCGGTTGGCCGCTGGATAGTAAAGAATTGCCATAATCGTGGTCTTTGGGATTTCTGAAAGCAGGGACACTGGTGGGCAAAAGGGATATCCACTAAGAAGGGGGACCCCTGAAATAAGATGCGGGCAGGTGCGGGCAGGTATACCAGGGGAACTAAGGAATACCAAGAGGAAAAGAGAATGCCTGCCACAAATTGATAAAGAACAAGGCCCTAAACAGGGTCCAAATGATTAATAACCACAACCAATAGGCAAACCAAGACAAGAAAAAACACAAGTAAGGATATAAATAGATTTATGAATCTTTTAATTATCTTTTTTATTTCATCATTTTTGTTTGTGTAGATACCGGAATTTTTTTTGAAATTTAAATGTGTATGTTAACAGCAACAACCAAGGTGAGTATCAAAACAATACAATTCCTATACATCAGATAGCTAACAGTCCCACAAAACTCCTTCAAAACAACACAATCATACTAGCTCTCATTGGACAGCGACATCATGCAACACATCACATTAATACACACTAATAAAAACATATACAAAGTTGAATGGTCGTTCCACAATTCATATTAAATGAATAGACTTTAAACAGCCCGGAGGGCTAAAAAGCGCCAATGAGCACGTTTTAAGTAGCCAAAGTTAGGCTAAAGAATGCCAACACGCGTTTCGGTGTACAAGCCCCAGCAGGGGCTGCACCTTCATCAGGGCGAAGGAGGGCAGGGATGGTGGGACAGGCACACCTGTAGACATAAAAAAATGAACAAGAATGGGAAAACAAAATACATGCACAGATATATGAGTGTACAGGTTCGAATATTATAGAAAATCTAACAATGAATAGATGATACAGTATAAGGCTCTAATTCAAAGTCTATCAGTGGTCAGACAAAACAGGGTCAATAAAATCTGAGTTAAATAAATCAGTTGTCATAAGAGGTTTGCCATGGGTCGGTAGGGTCAAATATTAGGCAGGAGAATTAAAATTGGAATAAGGTGCAGGAAGAGGGCCGAACATATATCTAGGTGTTTTTTTAAAATATAAAACACAGTGTACATATAATATAAATCAACGTGCAATCAATAAATGAAAATTGAAGAAGCTTCTCCCTAAGTCAAAGCATTTACAGATACATAGAGTGCAAATAATAAGATAAACCCAAATAGGGGACTGATCGGGGCCTGGACAACACCCGCAAAAGGTTGGCCATTAGTGGTGTAGCCTTGTGTCCCTTCAGGCCTGGAAAGATTAGTATAGCCAGTGAATGAAAGGTTAATAGGTGCTCTCAGGATAAGGAAGCCAGCCAATACCTAACGGTCAAGGGATTTTGCGCCAACCGACAAATAAGGTATTTCTTCAAAGAGAATGCAGGTTTCTAGTAACAGATGGAGGCCTGGAGCAGTAAAGTATCTGAAAAATTACAAAGGCAACAATTACGAGTTGACCCCAGCGCGGGTCTATAACGAAGTTGCAGTGAGCACTAACCGGGAAAGAGTGCTATAAATCACCTACCCGTAGGTCATCTAAAGATCAATCCATATTGAAGCGGAGGAGGAGAGAGATTTGTCGAAAAGGGATAGTAGCATAGCAGGCCCTGCACTTGCAGCCCGAGCATGGCCGCAAAGTGGCCGAGAAGCTGCCCGGATGTCACGCAGTGGTTGCAAGGGAAGCCTAGAAGCTGAGGCGCGCAACCCGAAGAGCCAGCACATCAAGCCCACAGACCTGAACTTGTGGAGGATTGTACTGTCAAAGTTGAATCCTGGTATGACAGATTAGGACTGGATTCACTGATGTATGGCTGTATGATTGATTTATGGCTGTCTTAAGGAATGATTAATGGTGATTATAAATAACCAATATTTGTTGTGATGATTTATGACCCCAAATCGTGTGTTTGACAAATGTTATTAAACTGCAGTCTTGTTACCTCCACCTGGTAGTTGGTTTTATGGAGGGACAGGAGGGTGGAGGGAAGAATGGCTAAGAGGCCCCTGGGAAGACCAATTAGCTTATCTAGGGCGGATTGATGAGCAGGCCGAGAGGCAAAACCGGACCCCAAAGGTACTTCAGCTAACATGCCTCGAGGTCCTGGGACACTTGGGCAAAGGTGATTGAGAGAGAGAGAAGAGTGGAGGAGTCTGGGTGGTGTGTGTTAGAAATGTGGGTCTGTAGTTAGCAGAGGTAGGTACCTTTGTCCAAATAGGAGCCCTTGCTTCAAGTCAGGGTAAAGGGGATACACTCCTTAAATAACCCCTTCTCACCCCCTTGGTAGCTTGGCACGAGCAGACAGGCTTATCTCAGAGGCAGTGTGTAAAGCATTTGTGAACACCTACAGTAATACAGTGAAAACACTACAAATGGACACCACACCAGTTTAGAACAATAAATAATCTTTATGTAAACCAAGACCAAATGACAAAAATCCACTATACAGTTATCAAGTTATCTTCAAAAATAGGTTATTCACTCAAATAAAGCTTGTAGCAACAAATAACTCCACTTGGAGTTATAACGATGTTGTGACCGGTGAAAATCCCAAAGTACGGCGCCGACCGCGAAGTGTGCGGCATCGGGCCCAGAGTCAAGCAGACCCGAGAGAACAGTACCTTGAAATTGATGAAAGCAAAGACAGTTCACGACGTCAGGGAGGTGCGGCTTCGGTTGGCGCTGTGCGGCATTCGACTCATTACGACCCCAGGGGTCATTTCAACAGTGCGAGCAGACGGAAGCGGCTCCATTTGAACGCGTAGCAGCTGCATGCGTTCCAGCCTCTTGGTCTTATCATAGAATCAAGGCACACGGATTGTCGTGATGTCTAATCATTTATTGATCCTGCAAGCCGGAGCATTTAATAATTTTCCCCATCCTGTTTTCCTGTGTACATTGTCTCCGGAGGCCTACCTGGATATCACAGATTGACGTGTCTCTAGTTTATCTGCTCTACGCCCATGCCATCTGGCAGATAATTATTCCCTGTCAGCTTCCCCTCCCCTCCATGGGTTCCCGGCTCGGACCCATGTGAGTATTGTGTCTTTTCACCTTCCACTTCACTGTGGTGCACTTCAGTCACGCTGGCATATCCTCCTTCACTCCAGATGTCCCTATATTATTTGGTCCAGAAGAGACCCCTCATTCCTATATGGTTTAAAATGCCTTTGACAAAAACTGAGCGAACCATCCATCAGCGCCTATTATCATATAAGGATGCTGTCTGTATTATACATTACCTGTGATGGTCGACTTGTATAAGTGTTGGAAACCAAACTTGTATGTCACAATACGTCACCATTTTTTAGGTTCCATGTTCACTGGGGACACACTGCACTGTTTTCCTGAAAAATGGCATTTATATTTACATAAGCAACTATTGTTCGTGCTAAAAAATGAGTTGTGTATGGTTTTTCTCCTTTGAATATCGACCTAACCCTTACATATACTGCGATTGCGCATTCTAATATTATTATCAGCCACATTGTTCCGCAGAAACCATTGTTTCTGTTAATACAATACTTACCCTGGTTCCTCATGAGTAGGGTTCCCTTGTTTCCCTTTTCTGTCTGTTCCTTACTGCAGCGCAGGGGAGGTGAGACGACGGTTCCTTACTGCGTCGGGGAGATGACTTCACGATGGCGCCGAAACCACTGTTCCCTACGATGGCGCAATGCCGATGGATTCGGGGAGTCACCTACGTCGAGGATCGGCTTCGCGATGATGAAGTCGGCTTCGGTGTCGATGCGGCACAGCAGCAGGCCTCGGGCCCACGTCGCAAGTCGGAGCAGCGCTCACAGCTTCGGGCAGGTTACGGCGTCGCTCGCTGGCGTCGTTGTGGCCCGGCGGCCGGCGTCGGGTCTACTTCGCAAGTCTGAGCAGCTTTCACGGCTTCGGTGCAGATTACGGTGTTGCTCGCTGGCGTTGGTGTTGCAATTTCCTTCTGTAGCAGCTAAAACAGCAGTTCTAGATGCAGGCAGACAGAAGGGGTGAAATCTTTGTGTTCCTGAGACTTCAGATCAGGAGGCAAGCTCAGTTTCAAGCCCTTGGAGACCTTTTCTTCAAGCAGGTGACAAAGCAAAACAGCTAAGTCCTTCTTCTCCTTTACTTGGCAGCAAGCAGCCACTGCAGGTCAACCCCAGACAGCAAACAGCACAGGGGCAGTATTCCTCCTCCGCTTCCATGGCTCTTCTCCTTGGCAAAGGTTTCCTCTTGATTTCCCATAAGTGATCTGAAGCTCTGGGGTCTCAGCCCTAATATTTATACTACAAAATCCTTTGTTCTCTGAAGGCAGAGAGTGTCTGTACCCAGCCAAAACCAGTTCTGTCCTCACTGGGGCAGCTTCCTGGCAGGAGGTGGAGACAGCATTGTTGAAGGCAGACCAGGCCTATTCAGGTGAAAAGGAAATCTCCTCCCCCTACTCCAAATGCAACCCAGGTCTATTCAGCCCAGCCCTGACTCATCAAACTTTTGGAGCCACAGCCCTGTCCAGCCCCCTGTCATCCAAAAGCCAGACATGCAATACGCAAACCTAGCAGAAGCACACTGGATGGTTAGGCAAGAAAATGCCCACTTTCTAAAAGTGGTATTTTCAAACACAGAGTGTAAAAATCACTCCCACTAAAAGATGCATCTTAACATTCTGAGTTCAGGCATACTAAACTTTATTTTCCTATTTTGTGCCTGGGGTCAGTTATGTTTATAAGACGTTATAAACGAATTCCCCATTCTGGCCTATGGGAACAGATAGCCTTGCAATAGTGAAAACGAAATAGTGAAATACTGCCAATCAGGACATGCCACACACATCAATGGGGCATGTCCTACCTTTCACATACAATGCACCCTGCCCGTAGGGGTACCTTGGGCCTACCTTAGGGGCGACTAACATGTAGAAAAGGGAAGGTTTAGTGACTGGCAAGTGTGTGCACTTGCCAAGTCGACATGGCAGTCCCAGACTGCACACAGGCTCTGCAATGCCAGACCTGAGCCACATTTTACAAGCTGCTTCTGTGGGTGGCACAATCAGTGCTGCAAGCCCGCAAGCAGCATTTGATTTACAGGCCATGGGCGCACATGGTGCACTGTACTAGGGACTGCCAAGTAAATCAAATCAGCCAATCATGGAATCACTAATCCATCCCATGAATTTACAAAGCGAGCACTTGCACTTTGGGCACTTTGCCACTGCTGTTCAGTGCTAAAGTATCTAGACAAGCAAAAACACAGGAGGCAACAGCAGACAAAATTAAAGGGAAACCCACGCCAATGGTGCCAGGTATAACACGTGACCCCTCCAGCTGAAATGTGGGAAGAACTACCCACCCTCTTGGGAGTTCTCTTCACTAAGGCGGAAAAATCTGGACAGACCATCAGCATTGGTGTGTGACTTACCAGGGCGGTGTTCCACCGTGAAGTCCATCCCCTGTAGGGAAATGGACCACCTCAACAGCTTTGGATTCTCACCCCTCATCTGCATCAACCATCTGAGGGGCCTGTGGTCTGCCTGAACCCCGAAGTGAGTCCCAGCAGTGGCAAAGTTCTCAAAGCATCTAGACCAGGAAAAACACAGGAGGCAACAGCAGAAAAAATGGAAGGGAGACCCATGCCAATGGTGCCAGGTCTAACAGTGTGTGAAACGAGGAAAGGGCCAACTGGCCCATTAGGGAATAACAGGCATGCCCTCCCCACTTTATCCCTTTCTCTTTGAGCCCGGGAAGGTGGTGGTGGTGGGGGGGGGGGGGGGGCAGGTAGCATTATGGCAGCGCAGGAAAATCAGCATACACCATTGGCTGGCTTCCTTTAAAGGAGCCAATACCTGTGAGGAAGGAGGGACCTCCTACAAGCAGGGACATCTTAAAGAGTTTGGGGGCCCAGGCTAAATATTTTTTGGGGCCTTTGTTTCTAACCACTTTGATTTTCATATCCATGGTCACCTAATTCACACCTATCGAATTATACATTAAAATTTCAGAAACTGTAAAAGAAAGAAAATAAATTATATGCAATTATTTCAAATTTACTAAAAGCTGAACGGTCTCAACCATACCCTTTAAGATCCTTTCTTTTCTTGATCTGACCTTGGACTGTCTTGATTTACATATAGCACAGATAATGTACCAAGAGGCAGCCCTCTATGATGATATACTGTGTTTGGCAACATTGTATGACCAAAAGAGGTAGACCTTTTTCGGATTTCAAACATGCTAATTTGCATAACAATAAATTCACACGGTAGCCAGACCTCTCAACCACAACACACTCTGACAGTTGTCTGGACCTAGAACAGAACATTACAACACTTATAGGAAACCCCATTGTGGGATAGTGATACACTCCGGGAAGTGCGGACCCTGCGTGGATTTGGAAAATGGGACTTCATAGGTATCGGTAAGATAAGGGATGGGTATTTGCATAGGGATTGGAATTAAGAGTTGACTGATAATCATGACACATTTGCAGTTATTCCCTGATAAATTCAGGCAGGTCTAAGTTGCTGTTATTTAATGGGCGAAAACTCCATGAAAAATGCCAAAGGTGCAAAATGATGTGTGCTTAAAAAACGTTTCTGTATTTTATGCTTCAATCAATCAGTCATTCAATCAATAAAAACTTTATTCGATCTACAATTAGATTATATAAGCACAAATCACAGGCAAACAGTATGTAAATACAGCCCAATATCAACCATCTTAATATACATATAGTTAAAAACAATTGAGGAGTGAAGAGAACAACCTTCATAATTAAAGAAGGGTGAATATCGTTCAGACACACCTAATGTGCAAAGTAAAACAGTGTCTGTTTCAAATTCCATCAGTGATCATACCCTGAATAAAATTAACTTTATGTAAAAGCCTTTCTTCTCAAATTACTCCAATAATAAAATTCTTTAGGTCTGTACAATATTTAACCTTGCCCAACAGATTCTCTGGGCAGAAGACAAGAAATGAGCAATTGAGTACATACTAAAATCATCATGAAGCATTTTTTTAAAAAAAACATACAGCTGGTTGAACCTGGGTAAAACATTTCCCCCCGAACAAGGGTAGAATAAAATGCTTTTGAGGGACCTTAAAAAAACTGCTAAACATTACAAAATGTAAGTCATCCTGAGGAGGCTTTCCGTCACAGCCACAGGGACCTAGGGAACTATATACATTACCCTCAGCCAAAATATTACTTAATAAAATAGGTAACTAATCAGCGATGAGAATCCTTTGTGACTGTTGTTAAATAGGGCTCCATACATTGAGTGGTTTTAAGTGGAGTATAATTTCTAACCGGAGATATCAGGAGTGGTTCATTAAGTTACTACTTCACAGACAGTAGTTTTGCGGGTCCTTTCAACATCGGCTTTGATCACTAACTTTGGGGAATCATACAGCTCAACCCTACCCATCTGGTAGAAACAGACCCAAACATATTTAAGCCATTAGATTTTCTGCCACCTATCCAAAGCCAGGTAATCCCTCAGAATTACTCTATTGAAGGGGCAGCTGTTCCTCAGCCAAATGTTGAGCCACGTCAAAAGGGGCCGTATTCCTATGACGACCGAGAGAAACCTGAGCTCTACTTCTTCATGAACGATGTATGTGGGGACACTGAGCAATTTCATGCAAAACTAATTTTCAACCCCTTCAAGCGCAGCTATGTGCAAGTACCCCCACACCTCTCTCCCATAACTTGCTGAGGATCTGCATTTCGATCCATAAAGCTTGACCATGATTCCCACTCTCTGCTTTCCCAGTCTGGAGGCAAAGCCAGCGATTGCAGAGGCAAGTCAAGTCAGTGCGTTAATTTCCCCTCCAACAGCGGCTTCCTGGTGCCCTTTGTATCAAATGCTACTCCTAAGTAGGGAACAGAGTCCACTTTTGCAAGCAGAAGACCATTGGCCCAAATCTGCTGAGATCTAACATGCTTGCGGCCCGTCACATTACAAACGATTTTGCATAGTTAGTAGATAAGTCCAAATTCTTCCTGAAGGTGACATATGAGTTCACAGGCCACTGCAGAACCTGTGCGGTGCTGTCCAACAGCATTGCATCATCGGCATATAATAATGGCAGGATAACTCGAGTATCCAAACTGGGTGAATCAGCCATGCATTTCAGGAGATTCTGTTCTAGGTTGTTAATATACAAGGTGAAAAGTAAGAGCTCCAGGATATATCCCTTGCGCACCAACCTCTTCACCTTGAACCTTTCTATACAAGAACTTCTGGGAGATATCGCACAACCACAGTCCTATTGGTGTGCCGGTTCCTCAGGAAGAACACGATATCTGAATCTACCCCCATAGTTAACAGCAAAGGCCATAATTTATCTTTGTTTACCCGGTCAAAGGCAGAAGTGAGGTCCATTAATGCCAGATTGAGAGTCCCTACCTACTAATATATTTACTAATCAGGAGATGTAAGTTTAAGCATTGATCTGCTGCACTCAGTCCGGATCTAAATCCATACTGAAGGCCAGAGACCCCAACCCTATCCCGACATAGGTCGTTAGTCCATTTTATTAAAAAAAAAACTCAGAATAGGAGGTATTTGCCACGTATGGTCAAAACGAACCCTGTGGTAATCGTATTTACCAAGTGTGGTAAATACCCCACCGTAGTACGACAAATTCATAATGAGGACCTTAGTATTTTGACATTGCACTGTGATTAATGTGATTTATAATGTGCTAAGGTTACAAAACTTCCGACTGTTGCTCTGCAGTGAGAAGTCTGGAAACTGATGTGTCTGTGCATGGTAAGCCTTCACTACCAGTTGACACGCTATGCTTTTTCACATTGTATAGTGCCTCGGAGGGGTTCTTTCTCAATACTTTAAGAATACTAAAACACTCAAATCGTTAAAATGGTGTCTGAATGTGCTTAAAATAGCTAATTTATACAACACTGATGTACAACACCACCCGTCCTTCCACACACTGAGATTTTTGGCAATACTTTATTTTAAACTATATGCCAACACATCATTTTCGTGTTATTTTGTTTTTGTATATAATAGTGGCTAGCTCGATCTTGGATTCCACCTCAGGCACTCTCTGTCACTGCCACTCACTTGTGATGTCTGCGGCAGACACCATTTTCCAATTGCAACTTTATTAGTCAAGCACCCCAACACTGGTAGTATTTTTAAGGCTCCCATGCAATAATTAACATAAAGAAATGTTCAGTGCTGCAGTTCGACATATTGAGCCACCATTCGTTTTAAACATTATATAAATAGGCAGCTGCAGCTAAACATTTTTTAGATCCATCTGCACTTTTTAGTGACAACAGAAAATATTCACTTTTAATAGTCCAGATTGTATCTGATGAACCTTGTTCAGCATTTACTTTTCACTGGTGGTATGACTCGGATAAGGTGCTGAAACCGTTTCCTCGCTGTGGATGTTTGTGCATTTTTTAATCCAGGTGTCTGTCTTTCTCAGAAAGATAACGTTTTTAAAAAGCTTAAGCAGCCAGGTAAATATTTTGGAATTTGGCTGAAAGTACTTGCTCAAATAATGAGGGGCCCCTTCGAAAGGTGGGGTCCTGGGCCAGAGCCCACTTTTCCCATGCCTTAAAATGTCTCTGCCCACGAGGTCAAAAGAGAGGCTGGTGGGCCAATAGTCAAAGGATGACCACAAGTTTTTGTCCCACACGGAACAGAACTGTGGACCTCGCAACCACAACAAATGAGGGGATAGGATGGTGGAGCCACCACCATCAACCTTTGACACTAAGCTCCTTGGAATGTCCGATGGCAGGGACAATGGCGGTAACGGTATAAGCCAAGAGGGATAATCGCAAAGCAGACATGGTACTTGCAGCCTGGGCATGGCTGGGAAGTGGCCTCGGATGTCATGCAACTGTAACAAGTGAAGCCTAGAAACTGCATCGTGCAACCCATAGTGTCACTATGATTTAAAAAACGAGAAATTAAGACTGGATTCGCCGATTTATGACTGTAAGATTCATTTATGGCTGTCTTAAGACATGATTTATGACACACATTAATTGATTTCTGTTGTGATGATTTATAACCCAAAATCTTCTGTTAGACAAATGTTAATAAACTGCGGCTTCGTTAGCTCCACCCAGTTGTTGGTTTTGTCAAGGGACAGGCTTGTGGATGGAAGAATGGCGCAAAGCCTCCAAGGAGAACCAACTAGCATATCTGGGACAGATTATAGCACCCAGCATAAATGGAGAAGGAGGTAAGGGTATCTGTGAAGGGATGAAATTGGGTATAGGAAAAATATCCCTGCAGAATTACTAGTTTTGTGGGTGAATGGTGTCAAGAAACAGGAAAGGTATTTGCATTTTAAACTAGAATGCTATTGGATAAAGTCAAAAGTTTGTAGTTGATGGCATGAGGGAGACATAGTGGAGAGGTAAGGAATGAAGATTGTGGTAATTGATAGGTTTGAGTTGACTGGGTAGGTAAAATCGAACCTGTAGTGAGTTTCGGTCAAAAAGTAAGGCTTCATTGGACAACATATGATGTTGAGAAGGTGGACTTGGTTTTTCCCAATCTGAGGCCTAGTACAGAAATGATTTTACCTTGCAAGTGCTGTGACATGAGGGGTATGTTTTCATTTGGTTGGCTATTGAGTTACTATATGTGTTAAACCTACTTTACGTGTATCCCACATAAATTGTAGATATGCCCTGTTGAAGGGCATGCCATAGGAGACTCTGATCAAGGTAATAATTTTCCCATCATAAGGACTTACTTTACTGTGGTCTTCAGGTGAAAAGTCGCATAGAGGAGTTCTTCTAGGGACATGGACCCTGTATTCTGGGGAATGATAGATCATAGCTTTAATGAATGCGCTTTTTGAGTTGATTGTTGGAGCAAGTTACGAAGTCCTTGAAGTATGAGTACAGAATGTTAGGAACCATCATACACATTTGCAATTTAGTGTGCGCCAGCTCCACCTCTCAGCCTCGCTATTTTTATGGACAATTTTGTTTCCCTGTGAAATACTTTTGATGATGTTGTTGATTAAGTTATTACCAAATATTGTTTTTGTTAGTGCTACTATGTCACAACTGATATTGGTTCTTTGTGTGCAAGTGTCTAAAGCATGCTTCTAGTCTGAGAGTGTGTTGATAAAGCCTATTTTATACATACCTTGGTTTCTACTGAAGATTTGACATTGAGTAAAGCATAGGGTCTAGGCTGTGTTTATTTTGACACTTTGAACTGTTCTTTGCTCAGACTTTGAGAGGCATTCATGAGCAGTTAGTATCAGGTGGGAGTGTAGTTTTGAAGGCGATTAATGTGATGAGAAGGCCTTTTCAGTTCACGCCTACAGAAAGCTTTCGTTCAATATTTTCGAACACCCTATTGTGTACAGTACAGATATCTACAATAGTTTTTGGGCCTGCCCATTGATTATCATTGGTTGGCTCTCTTTTCAGTCTTATTTCGTTGCTTTTTTGATGGCTTTCATTCCTTTACTTCTATTTGTCCCTTCCCTGGAGCATAGCTGTTATACAGTGTTTCTGACTGCTGACTGGATAAGTTGTATTCTTGCAATCCGGCAACTACTTTTACATTTTCTTTCAGCTTTCCGTTACAGTGCATATGTTTTTCCTCCCTCTCCCTTTTGCTTTGCTTGTTTTTGTTTAATTATTTTTCAGAGTTGAGCTTGAAAGGGTTAACATTTTTTATTGTTTATTGCCTTTTTTTGTTTACTGATCGTCTCCGAGGAAGTCCAAGAACTGTCAGCGGACTAAACTTAAAAAAAAAAAAAAAAGGGGTACCTGTTGAACAAGGGAGCTTTTTTGTTCCTGTCATCTGTTTTGGGGCCACGGACCAGAAATAGAACTTATAGACTGTAAGGCTGTCATTGTCTGGCCCCTGGCCGCATCTCAAAAAACAAGACCCTAGGGTCAGCCCACCTTGACACCCAGACCCAAGCTGGAGGATTCCTCAATAGGACCCCTAAACACTGAAGTACATAGAAAAACATTTGCCGGTGTGCCTTAGTCTACAACTATTTTCTGGGACAGTGGATTCCATGCACCTACAATCATGTTGGTAGTCCGCAGCCTCAGCAACTAGGTTGCCAACTCCCCATCTAGATGATGCCTATGATCTTGAAAATTAGACCAGAGACTGTTAGCACAATCTTAGGTTTAATGAGGCCATACACTACCGGCACTATGTTGGATGTGTCAAATTCTTCCCCTTAATAATATGTGGACTACAGAAGCATTTGGAGCCTGAATAAAATTAAGTATTCTTTTTGTACGTACAAATGCACCCTTATACATGTCTTGTAATCAGTTAGAATATTTAGAGAGTTGCTGATACTGAACACTGTTTATCTCCGTGCACAAGGTCAATGGCCTCTCTTACACGACTTTGGACCCATCTTGCTTAGCAGTGAAAGCTGCACACCTGTACTGTACTGTCCATGTACTGTTTTACATTTTAAAGACACGGCTGAGCTTTTCTTTGGTTGAGAGCCCATGTAATCCAAAGACTGACCATGGCAGACAAAATCTAGCCAAACATGGCAGGACCATCTCCAACATGGGCAGTAGATGATATAGATTAAGAGGCGGTCTCTTCAGGAGACGCAGAAGACAACGCCAAAGGACTCCCATTGTCTCTGAGTTCTTCACCTATCCTCCAAGCCGAAAAAAGCTCCACATCACATTGACCTGCAAGATTTGTAAGCTAATGCTGAGCTGTGGACACCAAGGACTGTACTCCTTTAGACTTTCTACCATATGACATCACCTTGAGGCGAAGCATGAAACGGAGCATCCAAGGTGCCAGCTGGGGAGATCGAGGGCACACTGCCAAAAGTAACAGAAGACCTGCTTGCACAGTCCATCGGAGAAGAAGCTCCTACATCTGAGTGTTATTGCCCATCTATTGTATGGAGTGCATATCCTGTGTGGTGAACAGAACTACAAGCATTTGTAATGGAATAGGTCTCGCATTAGTGATTGATTGAGCTTTTGGCGTGGCAGATGTTAATGTTTGTAATTTTTTTTATTTTTGTCAAAAATATATTCTACTAGTAGCATAAGCAATGAATGAAAAGGCATGAAGCAACGAAAGGGTGCAGTAGCATAAGCTATTACTAGGTGCCCCTGTGTTGTTGTAAAGGTACCTCTATTAGCCTTATAAGCTACTGCCCCCATAATGTAATTATAAAGAGAACGATTGAATTAAGGCTGCAGTGCCTTATGTGGCTAATAGAGGTCCCTTTACAACTCCACAGGGACACCTAATAACAGCCAGTGGTACTGCACCCTTTTGTGTACTACATCCTGGGAGTGGAATTTGTAAAGATTTAGAGGATGTGAGTTGACGTTGATGCCCTGCCCACACGCGCTCCTAGGAAGGGAAGAGAAAACTTTAAATTTAGCGAAGAAGAATGAAAATAATTATGCAGCTGCATGGCAGGACCCCAAAAAAACCCGACCAGACGTGTTCCGTTTGTGAAGTGGGCGCGGTGCTGCTTTATAAAAATCTGGGTGGCTTCACAAATCTGCAACCTGCAGCTGCATCGTGGGAATAAAATGTTTTTGTAGCAAACGCATGGCGTTGGTGAAGCGTGCGCGGTGCCGCTGTTAAAAAGAACTGTGTGGGCTCCAGAATCCTGCTGCTCCATGGTAGGAGCAAAAACGGGATATTAAACAAGACACGTGGCGTCTGTGAAGAGGACGCAGTGCAGCTTTTAAAAAGCCGCGTGGGGATGCGATTGTTATGGCGAAAAAATAAAAATAAAGCAGATCGAAAGGAAAACCAACAAGTCAATAGTAGAAAGGGAGGGACTAAGGCAGGACTAGAAAACAAATAAACCAATGAAATACCAACAATTTCAAAAGACACTAAAAGGAGCCAATAAAAGACATGGGCAGAGCTTAAGGCCCATATCCTGAATATAGCATGTCTCGAAGAAACAGCGCAAGCGCTGCCTAGGCGAGACCTAAAACAAAAAAAGGGGAAGAGAAGATGGAAGATCATTACTAAAATTGTCATCACTGAAAAATGTCCATTCGCCAAGTTTACAGTTGTTGAAAATAAGAAAAGTACCCCAAACACCCCTACCCCAGAAAAACACGTATCTTGAGACACTCACAAAATGTTGTTTCATATAAATAAAAGAGCCTTCACAGATTGCCATGACAGATACCTTTAGCCAGGTTCAGTGTCTCTCTCAGTGCACATGGGGTGTGCAGTGGGCATTGGATGTTTGCGGTAGGTTGGTTGATGGGCCTGAGTGGCAACCTTTAAGTATGTTTTTTTTTTGTATATTATTATGATATAATGAAACATTTTATTTTTAAAATGTGAAGTAGTAGAAAGAATATAACCCCATGTTATAGTCTTTTGATTATATCTGTGAATGCTTCTACCTGACTGTGCATATGTCTCTCCATTGACTAGGGCTGATTTTGCAGCCTTAGCTCTTTTGCCCTCCAGCTTCCCACCACCTAGTGCAGCTCCCCCCTCCCAAGACCTACTTAATGGAGGCCGCAGCATGACCTCATTGAGCAGGTCCCTGACCAGCTTCCCCATAGCAGGTCTCCCTGACTCTGCCTACGTTTCTCTGTTGCCTGGGGTTGATTTTAACACCTTAGCTCTATCGCTGCCTTTACGTGCATTTCAGTTTTTTTGCTGCTTAGTTTATTTTTGCCACTTAGAAGCCCTCTCGCTCCTTTTGCAGCCTACACTTTCCCGCATGTTTGCCCTCCCGCTTCCTTTCACCTAGCATCCCGCTCCCCCATCCCAGGACCTACTTGAAGGAGGGCACAGTGCGGTCACGCAGAGCCGGCGTGCCGGTTGCATGCTGAAGTCGTGTCAAAGGCAGACCCGTCTGCATCTGTCCGTGCCTGGACCGCGTCCAGCACCAGGGACCCTAGCCCTCCGGCCACCCACAGATATTCCTCTGCAGAACACTGAGCCCTGGACCCCAGACCCCGCAACAACTGCTACCTCACATCTCCTCAATCAATGGCAGGACCATTCACCTGCCACCACTGTCTTTTCACCTGCAACTCAGGACCTCTTGCTCTCAAGGAAGCCGGTGCCACTCCGCCCTTTGCTGATTGCGACCACCCCAAAACCACTCAGATTCCTCCTTTTCAATGCTTGATCTCTCTGCAAACATGCCACCAAAGTCTGGGACGCCATCTCCACCCTTGCCCCAGACGCGATCTTCATCACAGAGATCTGGCTCAACCCCGCCTTTGACATCCCCACTGCAACATCCAACGGCTCCAAGATGACACACGTGCCAGTGCACCAACAAACCTCAAGGAGGCATTGCCATCATCCACAATGAAACAATCCGCTGCACCACCACCTAAAACGACAACACACTGATCATGGAACACCTCAACTTCCAATAATACACCGATGACAGAACGACCATCAGAGGCACCCATCCCTACAGACCCCCAGGACTACGCACCAGCTTTTGTGATGCCATCACTGACTTCAGCGCTCCAATAGTCATTAAGTCAAGGCCCTACATCTTACTCAAGAGATCTCATCTTCCAACTGGACGACCTCACACTCACAAACTCCACCAACCGCCCGGAACGCATGGGCAACTTCGGCCTCATCCAGTGGCCACCGACCCCACACACAGAGCAGGACACACACTGGACCCGATTTTTATGGCCAGCGACAGAGTCAAATACAGCCATGCCACAGAACTCTCCTGGACCGACCACTCCATTGTCTACTTCACCATAGCTAGATCACTCATGCACTACCACCAGCCCCCCCAAACTCCCTTCTGCAGCTGGAACAAAGTGACACGGACCCAGTGGATGGACGCCCTCAACACCACCCAGCCCCACTCCACAACCAACCCACTTCCACAACTGCATGAAGAAAGTCGCCAGCTGGATGTAGACCAGTTGACTGAAGCTCAACACTGACAAGACCGAAGTGCTGATCTTTGGCAACAACGCCTCTCCTTGGAACGGCACCTGGTGGCCTGCTGAACTCTGACATACTCCCACACCGACAGACCAAGCATGCAACCTCGGCAACCTTCTGGACAAGAGGCTCACCATGAAGCGACAGATCAACACAGTCTCCTCCACCTGCTCCCTTGCCCTTCATCATTGCGATCTGAAGTGTCGTTGTGTCTGCCCTTCTTGCCAATAAGCATTTTTCCCAATTGTCTTCCTCTGCCATCCATCGGGCTGCATGTTGCAGTTGAGCTAAGTAATAGTACACATATACTCTGTAGCCGTTTAACCACCTCTTTTTCATATTAATGTTCTAAAATCAATTGCCAATTCATTGACTGAATTACCTAGGTTAAACTGAATATTACACTGTTTGGCCTTTGCCCAGATGTGGCTTGAAGAAACAAGCATTTGCAATTTCAGCTATTGGCATTGTAATTGACAAAGTGTTTTATTTATGTGTTTAAAAAACCTGCAATGATAAAAGGCATTGTTATTTACAATACCAATAGGTCAAATTTTTGAAAATGCGAGACCTATTGCATTGCAAATGCTTGCTTGTGTGTTTGATTGAACCTAAACAGAGTAAGTCACGCTGTGAAATCCACAAGAATCTTTTAAAAAACACACACATATATATATATATATATATATATATATTCACATTTCCTGGCTCAAAAGTCGCTTAGACCATGGCGCTTCACTTTCGAGGCGTGTTTCGAGGCAGAGCCACGCCACTTTATAAATATTCACAACGATCCTCTCAGATCATGAAACCGCACTCGCAGCAATTAACTGTGTTAACGAAACGCGTTGGTTGTTCCTTCAATCTGGAGACCTTGCAAAATAAACTATTTGGGAAAGTTAATTGCTGCGAGTGCGTTTTCACGATCTGAGAGGATATATATATATATATATATTCACTGAAAAAACCATAGGTTTCACACAAGTTATAGTTAGCTGTACATTTCACTCGTAAAAAACCAATGAAATTCCCCCGTTATAGTTAGTGCAGGCAACTATAACTCACGCGACCGCAATCCTCTGCTGATGCTAATACTGTATTTAGACACTTATTTGCCCATGTCTTCTTCCATTAAATTTTAGCTATACAAATATTTTTTTTTCATAAAGACACATATGTCATCAGCAGAGGATTGCGGTCGCGTGAGTTATAGTTGCCTGCACTAACTATAACGGGGGAATTTCATTGGTTTTTTACGAGTGAAATGTACAGCTAACTATAACTTGTGTGAAACCTATGGTTTTTTCAGTGAATTTGCAAGGTTTTTTAAATGCTAATTCCTAACTATATCGTGTGTGAAACCTATGGTTTTTTCAGTGAATTTGTACGGTTTTTTAAATGCTAAGTTACTTTACGCCATTCGTGGCGTGCGCGCCCAGTTAACGCAGTTCGTTCCGTGCGCGCACAGTGCGCTTCGCGCACCGTGCGCGCACAGTGAGCACGCGGTGCGCTTCGCGCACTGCGCGCCCACTTTACGCAGTTAGTGCCGTGCACGCACGGTGGTCACGCGGTGCGCTGTGCGCACCGCGTGCCCACGTTATGCGGGATGGGCCATGTACGCACGATGCGCTTCGCGCACCGTGCGCACATGGGGGACATATTATGCGCTTCGTTGTGAAAAGGTATTCATTTGTACTATTTTGAAAAGACATAAGCCATTCACAAATGGTGCCCTTCGGGCACCATTTGCACACGGGGTGTGGAGAGTGTGGATAATTTTTTTTTTTTTAAATAATTTTAACCATACGCGTACGGTAAGCGTAATCGGCGATTTTTCGAAAAAAAATAAAATTGTTTTTTTGGCCTTGGGGGTTGTTTGGGGACACCTATATCGATGCTGGGTGGTTAAGAACTGAATATACTGCCCCTTTAGATGGTTTTTGTCTTTGTTTTTGCTGCCCCCCTCAGAGTGCAAGAGAGAAAATGGCGGCCGCCGCTTCCTGGTTTCGACCGATTCGAATGTTTACTTAGATCGAACAGCCAATCAGAATCACGCTCGCGCACGTCACCGTACACGTACGGTAAGCGCACCGTAAGCGCACCGTAAGCTGGCTCAGATCTATATATTGATTTAAAGGCTATTTTCTCAGAATCTACTGAACAGATTTACACCAAACCTACAAAAGGCACTTCCTTGACCTGTAGACTACCTCTCTGCCAAATTTCAAGGAACTCTGTTCAGCCGTTCGGGCTGTAGCTGTGTCTAAAGGTCCTATGGAAAAATGCATGGGAAAAACGCGTTTTGGGACCCCCCTTTTATCTCAGCCCCCGCATGACGAATCCCCCCGAGACTTTCAGGGTAGGAGCGGAGCGCAGCGCCCCACCTATTTTGAAAATTTCGCGAGGATTCGTCGACCGGCGCAAAAGTTATTCAAAATAGAATGTTGCGGTTTTCCTATGGAAACAGGGTCCTAACTATAACTACCTACTGGCGACCGCCAGTAGGTAATATATATATATACACATACATACATTATATTAACATTTAAAGAACCCATTGCAAAGGTACAGACATAAATAATTAAGTGTGGTGGTGTCTGCTATTAAAATGATCAACAGAGAAGCATAATCACGCCAAACAATCAATAAAACAAGCAAACTGGGACTACTATAAAGTGGGAATGAAGGAACAAAAGACTTCCTAGCTGCACTTATCCTTCAAACTACATTAGGTGAGAAGAATCTGCTTCTACTCTGGCCTTCTCTCTGCTGAACCGTGCGAGATTTGAAAGTTCAGTTTCCAAAAGGTTACAGTTTCCGCTCTGTGAAATGTTGTACTGTCGTCAAGGCAAAAGATGTGTAAAAAATAAAGCATCTACACAGACTTTTTTTAAATATCATATTTGGGACTTTAAAATTAGCAGCTGCTTTGGGTGGCTGTCGCCGACATTTCTGTGAAACCAAAACCAATTGACAGTGTGGAGGGGTGTGCCAAGGGTCTTTTGCATATGCCCTATATCCGAAAATCTGCAAGGGTTAGAATGGGCACCTCCTGTCCGTGTCAACAGTAACACCATGTTAGCACCCCTGGGCATGCTGTCTACACATAATCAATATCAGTGTGTTAACTGTATTATTCAATGGAAGAAACCAATACTAGAAAACTCAGACTGCACTAAATGTTCACACAAAAGCCCATCGAGGGGTACCTGGGATCTGATACCATTGAGCAAGTTGGCCACCCCAGAAGGTGTGTAATCAAATATAAATGACAAGAGATTAAATCCAAAGTGATTTACGGGTTCATAAACCAGATAAAAGATACAGGTTTGCAAGTTTTCACAAAGTACCAGCAGCTGTGATAGTCTTTCTTATAGTGTGCAAGAAAGGAGATTGTGTCTGAAATAGGTCTATTTACAAGCCAAATAAACATCAGACCTTAAGGTATACAAACAAGTTAGAAATTGCTGGTTTGTCTCATAATTTCTTTCTCATTTGTTAGCCGCTTTTTCTCTTCTCTCAATTTATCCTACATAAGGAAGAACAATCCTGCTTTAGTCCTGTACAAAGGGCAGCTGTTCATTTCTGCTATAGTCTTTCTTTCCTTTCTATTGTTTTTTAACATACGTGTAGGATCCGTCTCTGTTAAGGAGTTGCTACGCCATCATCACAGAGAAGTGGAAAGTCATGCCGTCTTTGATGATGCCATGTGCATCAGCAGCCCACATAGGCACCCGCGCCCAATCTCTGCTGGATCGATGGATTGTTGCATGGCATGCAGATTAGTCCAATACAAACTTCAGCTCATTCTCAATTTCCGCCACCATGTAAAATCACAAGAGTCAAGGCATGCGTTCCACTGTCACAGAATGACAATGGATGATGGAGCATCACCCTAATAGTCACCGGTATTGCCTTGTTGATAAACTCATCCTGTTGACATAAATGGATTTAAACACACAAAAGGTGATGGGAGGAATGCTTGCAAATAGTTTAACAACAGACAATCGCTCTGGGTAGCATTCCAAACCATCATTTTTCGCCCACTGGGCAACTCCAGCCAGATAACCACCCTATGCGCATCAGTACTGACACTGCCCCTCATGAAACACTTCATCCCATAGTGCCAGGCAACACCTCCTCTTGAAGGGAAAACAAGCAACCCCAGAACAATTTGGACCTTGTTAGTCCTTATCACTGTGGTACAGGTTGGATCCTGTGATAAAGTGAGCAAGGGACCCAAGGGACCCAAGTCCACTTTGTCCGTCAAATGAAAGACACAAAAGTTTGTGGCAGGTCAGGGTCATTAATAGGGCAAACAGGCCTAAAGCATATTGACTTCAGGACAAAAATGGCACCAAGGGTCACTGCCACCCAATGTCAACAGTGTAGGCAAGTCTAACAACACTTGGAAATCTGTCTTCTCCAATCTATGGCTGAAGGTCTCCTGCAGTCTGGGACTGGAGGCCCCACTGTGACAGCTGAAATCATGAGGCACATCTCAAAATGCACTGGGGTGAACGGCAGGCTAAGCAGATCACAAACCCTGGAGACAACTTGCAACAAGATGAAAGCTGGATGCTAGTGTTTGTTGTAGGATGCTCCTTAAGAGTCCCACATCTGTAACTGACTGCACTTGGTCATTTTTTGCCAATTGCCCACGCAAGTGGAGTTAACGATTCCACATGAGCAAACATTGGTTGTACACCTGATTTAAAAATTGGGAAATACGTTTTCTGGCGGATTGATATCCCACACACAGGTGTACAGTTTTGGGAGAGAGAAAGATAGAGAGAGAGAGAGAGTAAAAGAGAAAGCAAGCGAGTAAAAGAGAAAGTAAGCAAGTAAAAGAGAAAGCGAGCGAGAATAAAAGAGAAAGCAAGAGACTAAAAGAAAGCAGGAGAGTAAAAGAAATCAGTAGAGTGAAAGAAAGCAGGAGAGTAAAAGAAAGCGAGAGAGAAAGGGAGCGAGTAAAAGAGAAAGCGAGAGAGAGTCAAAGAGAAAGTGAGAGAGTAAAGAGAAAGCTATAGAGTGTAAAAGAGAAAGCGAGTGAGTGTAAACATGTTGACCTTGACCTAATATACAAGCCAGTGCGTGAAGGCTCCCAAGGGCTGTGCTGTGAATTGCTAAGGTCAGTACTGACTGTGCCGCACCCCGAGAAAGGAAAAATAACTTCCAAATGACACAGCCTCTAAACTCACCACCTCGACAGAGGGGGCATTTTAATAGCTTCCCCACCACACTGTCAGTGCCACAGGAAAGCATCACGGGAGGCAAGAGAAAAAAGTGCGCTATAAAAAAAAGCATAAACAAAACAGTTTTAGCACACTTGCCTCCACCTGCCATTCTAAACAAAAACCCACAGGCGTAGTGGGGCAGACTGGAAAGCACTTTTTCCGCTGGGGCACACGCACACATGGTTAAAATATGAGGGCAGGTGAGAAGCCTGGACGCACTTTCCCCTCATATTTTCCCTGTTTTTTGAGCTTCAACAGAGTATAAATGAGGCTGCTGGCTGGGTGTTTTATCAATACATCATTATAAATTGTAACCCTTGGAAATGGGGAAAAATGACCAGATTTTCCTCATTTCCAGCATGGTTCCCTCTGAATAAATTCCACCTGTTTCCCAGCGGCAAAATGCGTCTGGGGAATTGTTTTGTGAGGCATGGGTTTTCCCTCACAACTCCCACTCCGAATTGGACGGCAAGCCCCTTTGCGCCCAAACGGGGATTTTCAGAAACTGGTTATGAAGTCCTGAGCATGATGAGTGCGGACTACGTATACACAAGAAGTGAGAAATGACAGGGAAGTTAGTCGGAAATAGCAGTGAGTCGCCAGACAGATTTCTACAAGCCCTGCAACGTTGCTGAGTCAGCAATCACCATGGCTGACAGTAAGTACTGCAGGGCCCGGCCCCGGCTGATGCCTCCACATTTACACATCCCTTCCCTGACACGTCCGTACAGTGATGCACACCGAGCCAGTACAGAGATGCCTATACAGCAGGGCCCTCACACACATACGTCTTTTAGGAGTTTATAATAAACCACAACATGGAACGTGAAAACAGACGTGCAAATGAAATTTTGCAGACCGTGAAAAGGACACTTTTCAGCCACTTGGAGTAAACATGCGTGGGTGAGTCCATAGAAGCTCTAGGGGCCAGACCCGAGAGTCTTATGAGCCCTGGACACAGACTTAACGGGGACCTGAGCCTCGGGCAAAGTCAACTATGCCCGAGAAATTGGTCCCCTATCGGTACATACACCCATGCAATAGAAACACCTGGAATGTTTTGTAGTCTCGCAAAGTGCAACGAACTAGAAGATCATGTACGTGGCCTACAAGCCCTGCAGGACATTCAAACTTATTATTAACCACAGTGATTCAGATATTTGAAAACAAATTGACACCCATTATGGAAACTATGTTAAGGTCGGAAGTAGTGTTTAAGGTGCTACCGTAAAAGCACCAATACTGCTGCACTAAGTCTTTCTGACTAATTTCTTGTGTTTTTGGTGAGAACTGCCATGAAACTAAAAAAAAAAAAAAGAATAATTGCACGTATTCGCTAATAGTGGTTGCACGTGGCTCCACCGACTTCTTTCAGGATAATTAGACCATGCAGATGTTGTCGGTCCCACCATTCGAGCTTCTTTCTGCCGAGGCCACTGACCGCAGGGGCCACCGTAGGGGAAGGGATCTAGAAATCTAGGATCTGTGCCGTAAACGTGCACATTTCCTGTCGGGTGTGCACATCTCCTGTCCTGAAACGCGCACATGGTTTGTCTCCCTTCGGCACCAAACCGATGACAATAAAGTCTTGCCAAGGCGAAGCAGCGCATGCGCTGCGTTCGCTAGGCGAGACCTAAAAAGGCTACAGGTATTTTTTAAACAACTATAACAACCCCGCTGGTTGCGCTTTTCCATGTTTTTTGTTCTGATTATTTTTCATGAGTATGTCGTTATTATTAATATTATTTTTTCATTGTGTGTGGAACCCTAACTCGCAAATTGATTTTGTGTTCGATGTTGAATTTCATCAAAATTATTTGTATTCACATTACATGTAATTTATAATGTGTGTGTTGAGTTGTAGTGTGGTCTATGAAATCATTGAATAGATCTGTATGAGGTAGCTGTTGACCTCATCAAGAATGAGTGTTCAGCAAGTGTGTGGTATCAAGTTGTGGGTGAATTGGAGCTTAAATTGTGGAAGGGATTCACAGCAGTGCAACCTGATCACTACATTAATGCAGTATTTACGGGCTGGATACTTGGCTGGTAGCGTTGGGTTAGCATCTGTCACTATTGGAGTGTTTCATAAGCTGTGATACTAGGAATGGGTTTGTAGATTTTGTTAAACCCTCAGCCAGTGCACCCTCTAGCTATTATGAAATGTATGTATGCCATTGTGTATGTTTTGAGCTCAAATTTGGTTCCTTTTTATTAAGCTTTTTTATTTGAATGGAGCTGGGGTTATTTATTTGTATTATTTTTCACATATTTATTTTGGTTCAAGTGTCTTTTTATAGAGTTAACTGGCCACATTATGCCAGCCTGCTCTAAAAGGCTTTAAACTGGGCTTTTGAGTGATTAGGTCAGCTTGATTTTGAAGTATTTATTTGCAGTCACTTGAGAGTCACTTGTCCCCTTCTCTGACTTACAAAGTTTTAATTGCAGTATTAACACTATGTCTGTGTTTGAGTGTAATGACCAAGGCAGATTGGTTACTATTTGTTTTGTTAGGTACTTGTATGTGATTAGCCCCGGCCACTATGTAAAGTGTGCTCTTTGAGAGTTCCTAACCCAAGTATAACCCCCAGGTATGTGCATGTGGTTGGTCAGTATGCAGCTGCAAATTTAGTCTTTAGACTCATTGAACATTTTGGAGAGCTGCTGTAAATCTGCTAATGGACATGGAACCAACATGCTCCTCTTCATACTGGTGTGGCTGAAGGTCTTGTTGATGGAAATGGACCCTCAAAGATTAGTCCATTATTAAAATAAAATAAATTACATCCACAGACCAGACACAAAATAAGATCAACTACTCATAAAAAGTAGTATCGTAGAATATTATTACTTTTTTTAATTGCACTCTACACTGTATTTATACAGGAGCCAGTTGGATCCGTTATTTACCAAAAAGTCAACATATTAACTGGACCTTCTTATTAAAATCTAAACACGATTGTGAGATTTCCTTTATTGTTTCCCTGCAGGTTATGGCCCCCACTTTGGTCGCTAGAAGCATTAATCTTGATGACAATAATTGAGAAGACCATGTAACCAAGATGCTTAATCGCAATTGCATGCTTGGTTAGATCCAAGCAATGAAAATTCCTGTATTCATTCTCTATACATTGATTAAGGGATAGATGCATATTGCCAAGCACTCTGATTTCTAATCACGTCTGTAGTTATGTTATGTTATGTTAAATAGTATTTATAGAACGCCAATCACCAGAAGGTCTCTAAGCGCTGTAACATAAATCAGAAGGTCCAGAATCCTTTTGCGCAGCTATACTCGGCACACAGCGGAGTAAAACTTATCCAAACGCCTCTGTGAACAGAAGGGTCTTAAGTTTCCTCCGGAACGGTAGTAACCTGGCTTCCTTACGCATACCATCCGGTAGCTTTTTCCAGATCTGGGGGATAATAACTGAAAATGCCCGGCCCCCAAGAGTCGTTCTATTGAAACGTGGGCAGACTAACAAGCTAGAATCTGATGACCGGAGACAGCGTCCAGGCGCATAAGGCCTCAGGCGGTCTTTGATGTATTTGGGTGCCTCTCCACTGAGACTTGTGTGCAATGTGCAACCCCTTAAATCTAACCCTTTGCTTAATGGGAAGCCAGTGTAACTGTTGTAGCAGAGGGGTGGCATGGGCTGTCCTTGGCAATTTATAAATCAACCTTGCAGCATCATTCATAACCACTTGGAGTTTCCCCAGGAGTTTTTAGGGAAGCCCAGTGTAGACTGCATTGCCATAGTCTAAGCGTGATGAGATTAATGCCATCACGACCGTCTGCATGGTGGAGAAAGACAGCAGGGTCACCAGTTTCCGAAGTTGCTGCATCAAGCCGATACAGCTCCCCACAACAGAAGATACCTGGCTATTAAGGGTCAATCCGATGTCCAACTTAATACCCAGGCTCTTCACTGCTGGCACCGGTGTCTGGGTGGTGCCCAGCTCTTGGGGCCAAAAAAGACTAAACCAGGGCAAGACCCCTGAGGTAAGAGCAAGCACTGTTTTATCTGGATTGACCTTCAATGAATTAGAGGTCATCCAATTGATGGTGAACCGGAGAATATTCTGGACATTACGCTGTGAGTCGGGGGAGTTGTCAATTCACACAATTAACTGGGTATCATCAGTGTAGTTAAACACCTAGCAATCTGTTTTTGCCAGTGCATCTATCAGAGGCTGAAGGTAAGTATTAAAAAGCAGAGGGGACAGCGCGGAGCACTGTTGGGCCTCCCATCGTAGGTTGCCCTGCCTAGACGTGCAATCTCCTAGTTGGACTTTTTGAGACCGATCCTCCAGGAAAGAAGTAATCCATTGGAGGACCTTCCCAGTGACTCCCAGACACGGGCTAACTGCACGTGGTTCACCGTGTCAAATGCGGCTGAGAGATCTAATAAAATTAGAGCTGAAGGGGTCTTCTTATCAGCTGCCAGCCGCAAGTCATCCAGCACTGAAAGCATCACCAACTCAGTGCTATTGTGAGCCCTGAACCCGGCTTGCAGAGTGTGTAGCAGCTGATGTTGTTCAACGAAGGACGAGAGGATTGAGTACTTGTTGTTCGAGAACTTTAGCGAGGCAGGGGAGTCTGGAAACGGGTCGGAGGTTTTTAAGAATCCTGGTGTCTGCCCCTGCCTTTTTCAGAAACGGGATTACCAAGGCTTCCTTAAATTTCTGTGGTACCCTTCCTGTTGCCAAAGAAAGATTTAGTAGGGACAACACCTCCGCCTCTATCACTGGAATGATCACTTTGAACAACTTCGGTGGACAAGGGTCCTCCGGTGACCCCGATTTTACTTTGGCCACAATGCGAGTTAAATCATGTGGTTCGAGCACAGGGAACACAGAGAGAGCAGTGCCCTGAACGTCAGGCGGGTCCTCCACTAACAGGGTGCAGGGGGTGGTGCACGTGTTACCTATATCTATGATAATGTCTTCAACCATAGTTAAAAAGAAATCCTGTATCTTGTCACAGTCGGCTTGACTGGCGACCGTCCTTGGCTCTTTCAGACTACTCGGCTCCCTGAGTACGTTAAAAGTCTCTTTCTGAGTATCTGTCACCTCGCTGATCCTTGCTTCATAATGCGCAGATTTGGTTCTGATAATTGAAGCTTTATAGAGGGCCAATTTTACTTTGTATGCCTCCTTCGACTCTGGGTCTGAAAATTTCCGCCATAGTCGCTCACATTGACGGAGAGCTTGTTTTTCCCCTCGAAGTTCTTGCGTGTACCATGGGGCCCCCTTCATGCTATTTGTCATTCTTTCCCTGCGGGCAGGGGCTACCTCATCAATGGCTAGTCTCAACCGATGTAAGAATTCTTCATACTTCAAATCCGGGTCCCCAGACTGAGATCCAAGATGTACTGCCTCATTCAATACTTCCTCAGCTTGGCGTCTTCTATCGTACGCCAATTCCATACCACCCTCCACCCTGCGGATAAATGTTTGGGGCGGCTGTCTACAGGGAGTGAGAGGCTGACCAAAAAATGAACAGACCAGCTACATGGTCTGCAATCAGTATGTAGTTTAGCCGATGACGTTGTCCAAATAAGGTCCATGGTATGGCCCTTCTCATGTGTGGGGAACTCCATGATTTGGTACAACCCCAGCATGGTCATAGCTTCATCAAACCTGCTAGACGTACAATCTCTTGGTATCCGAGCCCAATGGTAGTTAAAATCTCCAAGAACCAAGATCTGTTGATATCTTGAACACAGATCACTCATAACTTTGTGGAACAGATCATTGAACAACGGGGTTAACTGGGGAGGACGGTATACTACTATCACTATCAGACATGAGGATGTAAGTCCCAAACTTAATCCCCAGGACCTCTGCCCCATCCAGACTCTCCTCTACTATTTTCTCTGTGGCGAATATCCTGCGGCTAAGTATTGCAACTCCACCTCCTCTTCTATTTCCCTGCCGATTATAAGTCAAGACATTGTACTCAGGAGGAAGGGAAGGCACTATATCAGGCCCTGAAATATCCTCTAACCATGTCTCTGATAATGCGAGAAGGTCAGGCTCCCTCTCCTGAAGCAGCGTAAAAATTTCTAGACTGTGCTTTGTAAGGGACCGAGTGTCTAGCAGAGCAACCTTTAGACTAGAGGGTACCTCTGCACCCGTGGCTCTAGACATCTGAGCCGGCACGTGGGGCATTGGAGGATTCCTACTGCCTGCTAGCAAGTTTTCTGACCAGAGCCGCTCTACAACTGAATCCAAGAGGGGCGGAATGTGGGGTGCACTCTTTAATTTGCTGAGTTCTTCCCTGCTATAAACCAATTTTGGACCAGGGGTCCTGGCCACGGTCTGGCGCAGACGGGCTTGTCTTCGCAGCATTGGTTTTAAAACCGTAGGTGGGCAGGAAACTGAAACGCTAACCTGCCTAGAGCGGAAGTGAGCCAAATGCTTTCTCCACTCAAACAGCACCAGCTGCGGTGGACCGGAAAGCGGCTTGTCAATAAGTAATGCGGGAAAAACTGGCAAGTAAGCACAAATCTGGTGTATGAAGGTGCAAAGTTTAAAAATACAATTTTTTTTTTAAACCATTATAAAAGACTCACTGTTACTAGCAAGAATTTAAAAGCTGTAGTGTGGTCCGCGCGCATAAAGAAGACCAGCGTCTGATCCGCTGCCCGTCCGTCGCAGCATTGGTTTTAAAACCGTAGGTGGGCAGGAAACTGAAACGCTAACCTGCCTAGAGCGGAAGTGAGCCAAATGCTTTCTCCACTCAAACAGCACCAGCTGCGGTGGACCGGAAAGCAGCTTCACAATAAGTAATGCAGGCAAAACTGGCAAGTAAGCTCAAATCTGGTGTATGAAGGTGCAAAGTTTCTACTGTGACAATTACTATTACTCCTACTATTATTACTATTTTGGTACGACAGAGAATCATCCTTTGCAAATTTGCAACAAGAAATCTTGCAAATTCAAACCTACTCGTAAGCCTGGGCGAACAAACCAATTCTTCCTTGAGCAAACTAGTATACTTCCTCCTCTTTCAAACATTGCTTCTATCCATGGAAAGGCAAGTCAAGTGACTTTGCATGCAGAGCCCTTTAAGATTTTCACATTTGTGATTCATTAAAAATAATATATACATTAAAGCACAGTAGTGCTTTTGAGTACACTGTGTCCTTTCGGCGTTTAATGTTTATTTGGACCAAATGATAAACTGTACAATAATGTGAGATTGTTTCAGATGCATGAGTTTTAGAATATAATATTTACATGAGTGAGTGTGCTAATCAGGTAATTTGGAAGCTGACAAAGAGTTGTGCCAATAAAAATGGGTCTTTGCTTGGTGCAGCAATTGTCAGCTTTTGCAAACTGGGTAATGTCTGTAGCCTCCATTTACAACCTTCCCATCCCATGCCAAATTTCTATCTTCTGGCATCTTTCTGCACTGTCACTGATTCACACTCTACACATCCCTAGGAACATTCTTCTACGTTACACACTCACTCAGCCATACCCTACATACTCACCACCGTGCTCCGTATAACCTCATCCATGCTTTGTTCGCCTCCATCAATGGAGAAATGTGTAAACGCTAAGTATAAGAGGAGAATCATCTGTCACATTCTGCAGCAGCTTTTTAAACTGAGTCTGTGGATGAGTTTCACCTGCCCTCATTTGGGGGGGGGGGGTCAGGACCCAGTGTCTAAATCTTTCTTCTTCCCATATCCCAAAGACTGTTGTTATGTTATTTTTTGTTATGTTATTTATTTGTTAAAGCGCAAACAGCTGCCCCAGCAACGGAGCGTCCCGGCGCTGACCTAACCAGTACCTGAGGGGAGGGGGGACCAACAGAGGAATTAGATGACAGAGAAGAGATGGGTTTTGAGTTCCTTTCGGAAAGCGATCAGATTGGTTTGGGTACGGTTGTGCAGAGGTAGGGAGTTCCATAGCTTAGCCCCTAAGACTTTGAAGGAACGTCCACCCTGTCTGCAGAGCTTAGTTCGGGGGACCATCACGAGGTGTTGTCCCAGTGAGCGCAAGTTGCGCTGGGGCGTGTATGGTACCAGAAGCGGGCGCAGGAGTTCAGGACAATCAGAGTTGAGAATTTTAAATGCCATGGTCAGGGTTTTAAAGTGGATCCGAGATTCAATTGGCAGCCAGTGCAAATTACGGATGGTGGCTCTGGCAGAGCACCTACGTGGGAGACCAACCACTGCTCTGGCGGCCGAGTTCTGGATACGTTGCAGTCTTGCTAGTTCAGCTTTGTTTGCCCCCAAGAGTAAGACATTGGCATAATCCAGCCGGGCAAGAATCATAGATTGTATAATGAGTTGGCGGGTTTTGGAGTCAAAGAATCCAAGTATGGGGTTGAGGCTCCTCATGAGACCCACACACGTAGCTGCCACTTTCTTCGTGTGGGACTGAAAGCTAAGTGAGGGGTCGAGCCAGACACCTAGGTTTTTGACGACATCTTTTGGCACGGGGGTGGGGCCAAGCACAGAGGGCCACCAATGATGGTTCCAAAGGGTGGGGTTTTTTCCCAGGAGGAGGACCTCCGTTTTCCCGGCATTTAGCTGCAAGCAGTTGAGTGTCATCCACCTAGCAACTGCTGCGAGATTTCATGGTTCCTTTAACAAATAGATCACCAATGTGTGTGCATCGGGCCTTTTCCTGTTTCAGAGTGTGTCAAGTTGTAGCTCTGGCCCAAATTCTGGGTTCTCCAGCAATGGAGTACATGGAGAAGGTTAGCCAGTGAGTCCGTATTTTATATCTATTTTGTCCCAGGCTGAAATGCATTGTGACAATTGTACGGTTTTCAAATCCTAGGGTTTATGGGTGGTTCATAGACCTATAATTAGGGAACGGTGTAAAAAAAGTATATTCCGAAATTGCACTCTTTTTTAAATATAATAGTGAGCGCTGAGAGGCTCCCTGTTTTCTCTCTCCTCCCCCCTCATTCTTACGCCCATCCCGTTACGGTATTGTCTTAATTTCACCCTGCACTGTGTTCCCCCTCTGTGGCTTATTCATTGAGATTGTAATGAGGCCAGTAAGGGTGTAGTTGAGCTGAGTTGACGATCTCTACAATACACCGCATGCACTTCGCCGCACATTGTAACCAGCACATAAAAGGTAGGTGACAACACTGCCCTTTCAGTAGCATTTATTGCCCCGGTCCAAAATGTTCAAGCCATTATGTGTAAAGAGGAAGACTCTGAGATTGCAAGTTTGAAACGATGTGTAAAAAAGTAAATTTGATTCAGTCTAGACCATCCAATTGAACCTAGTTGGACAGGTCTAGCATTATGACATGGTATGTGGTTATGTGCTTCACCTTTACGAGATTGGGTCTATAAACAATAAGGAATAGACTGTTGGTTTTATAATGATGATCAAGACTTCAGTGTTATCTGCATATTATTTGACAAAAACAACATCAAAGTAAATTACTCTAAGGTCTCCAAATCATTTGTTGTCTTTTTTTTATCTGCATTTGATTAGTCTTAGCCCAGCTGGCATGTGTTCTGTTGTAAGAGAGGACATAAGAGCTTTGTTTCAAAATAAAGTTTGCAGGTGTATATCACACAAACCAGTCCGGATTCTATTTCCAGAATTGTAGGGTAGAGCCTTCAAAGTTTTTAGGAACATATTCATTTTGATAATTTCAGTGTTCCTACGTTCATCAGGAATATCTCTGGAAGTCATTCAGAGTAGTTCAAAGAATATTGAGTTGCTGTCGGTGGGGCAGCTCCATTTCTAAAAATGTGATTAAGTATGTTGTTGGGATTCACACTTCTGGACCGTGTGCAGTTCCTAAGTTCCTGTAGTATGTGGGTATGTATATTGTATTTAGCTGTGTTGATTGAGGGTTTACCTAAGGAAGTAGTTAGAGATAACGGGACACATTTTTTTTATGAAGATATGGAAACATTTCCTGGGAAGAATGTTATTAGGCATATCCTTGTTCCTTTGTATAGTCCTGCATCCGATGGTCTTGTGGGAAGGGCTAACAGATTGTTGAAAGAAGCTGTACAAACAGCTGTTGCTAATAAATTGGATGTTTCCAAGTATTTGCAACATAAGGTGTGGAGTTATAACATTACGCCTCACTCTACCACCGATGTTTCACCTTATGTGCTATTAAGAGGCAGGAAACCCTTTTCACTGTTCAGTCCTTCTCGGTTAATGGATAGACTAGGATAAGGTCACTGCCTGGATGTATGGAAGGTAAGAGAACATGTGAAAGAAAAACAAGCCTCTTATAAAAAAGAATTATGACAGAAGAATGCATTTGAAGGAAACCGTTTTAGCTCCTGGTGACTGGGTGCTTATTAGAAAAACTATTAAGGTGAGTAAGGGGCAGTCTAAATTTACAGAACCTGTTAAAGTGGTTAGAGTTTCCAGGATCGCTGTTTTATTACAAGATAGAGGATGGTGGAACCGTAATGCTTTGATTAAGTTAAGTGAAGAACAAGCTAGGATTATCTGTCAGAGAGTAAAATGTCAGAATTATAGTAGTGCGAAAGGATTTGATGGTAATGATTGATTTGATGTAGGAGGTTTTACTCATTTTTGCAATAATTTGGAGAGCAGTACTGGTTCTGTTTGTTCCTCTATTCCTTTGAATGACAGAGGTGATGGCAGCTGTGTTTCCAATCCTTGTGTGTTAAGAGAATTTGATATTGACATCACTAGTGGCGTTGGTGATTACGAAAGACAAAGGAGTAGTTGTAGAATTAGGACTGCTCCTATTCATTCTAGAGATTATGTGTGTTATTGAATTTACTTTTGCTTTATGTTGCAGTCATCTTGTACTGCTACACTCTTGTTCTAGTTTTTAAAAAAAAAAAATTATTAGAAACCGTTAGCACACAATAAAAGACAGACAAGGGCCTACAACCACCAGGGCCGGCCGCTATAGAGCCCGAGGGCCCGCAGTGTAACGCCACACCTTCAAATGAACCCGAGGCAAAGCGCCCGGCAGTTCGTAAGCACATATAACAGGCCGGGGCCATAGGCCAGGAGCAATTGAAAACAACAGTTTCATTTTTTATTAAATACAAAACACACTCAAGGCAATGAGAGTCCGAAATAGCAGCGTGCTCTTCCCAGGACGGGGAATAACATACAGTGTCCAAAGCAGTTCTTGTCCGGAAGCGGTAGAGGGGGGCAATGGGAAAACAAAGCATGGAGCACACCTCATACCCTCCCGCAGAATGCGTGGCTAGGGGGTCAAAGCAATGTCGACCTCTAATGACCGAGGCGGGGTGCAGATACGTCCTCGATATAAATTCCACGGACCCCATACCCTAGTCCATTTCCCTGGCTTACCTCTCGCCACATACACCCTCTTTTCCCTAAACATACACCAGTCCATATTCTCCTTCCATACCTCGATCGTGGGCGACCTCGGGGTGTTCTTGTTTTTTTGATTTATTTTTTTACTATTATAAGAAGGGGTGTGTGTAGTTTGTGGTTATGTATATTGTATTTAGCTGTGCTGTATTAGGTACTTGCTGTAAAGTATTTAAATTTTTTAAAATTTTTTATTAACAATTTTATTAAATTGAAAGCACAGAGTCATCATTACGATAGCATAGTACATTGTAAACGTGATGAATAACAATACATCAATAGTCTTGTGTCTTGCCCCCCGCCGACAGGCCGGCGGGGGGCAAGTCTCTTCCTCCACGAAGGCGGCGGCCACTACAGGTGTGTCCCTCACTATCCTAGAGTCCCCTGTTCTCCTGCACCATCAAGATGGCCACCAACAAGGGTCTAAAGTCCCATACACAGAAACAGTTGGCGAAGTTTGCCTAGTCCAGGCAAGGAGAAGACGCCGCCGCAACGTTAGGAGAAGATAAAACGTCGCAACCTCGCCCTTCCGCCAAGACCCTGACACTCGAGGACGTCATGGAGGCCATAGCGGGAGTCCGAACCTCGCTTGAGACTCGCATAGACTCCGTAAACAGAGGTGACTCTCCTACGAGCGGACTATAATGGAGAAAATGGAGAAAATGGACTATAGAGTCAAAGACGTGGAAACCACGACGAAAGCCCTTGTTTACGACACCTCTACTCTACAACAACAAGTCACCCAGCTCCTAGACAACCAAAAAAGAATGAAAGCTCCTGGATGATTATGAAGGAAGGACGAGGCGGAACAACATCCTTATTCTGGGAGTTCCTGAAAGATCGGAGGGGCAGGTGGTGGATCTCTTTGTGGAGAAGCTGATGCTCAACAAACTCCAACCTAAGCGCCTCTCTAGCTATTTCTCCATTTAGAGGGCCCACAGAGTCCCTGGTGGGCGTCCGAGGCCGGGAGCTCCCCCGACCCGTTATTGCTAGAGTCTTTAACTTTCGAGACAGGGACATCATCCTGCAGACAGCTCGAGCTGGACCACCAGAAAATATAGACAATGTGAACAATACTTTCTTCCCGGACTTCACTGTTAAGGTTCAGGCACAGAGGCGCAGCTTCACAGCGGTCAAAAAAGCCTTGCGGGATAAAGACATCAAATATTCCATGATGTTCCCGGCCTATCCCCTCTGTTGTTTGCACTGAATCTTGAGCCATTAGCGCACTGGGTTAAACGCGATGCCTCGATACGTGGGCTGCGATGGAGCGAGGATACAGAAGATAAGATCTCGTTATATGCCGACGATATCTTGATTTTGTTTTTGCGTCCCCATAGTCATCACTCAATAGCCTGCTCCACGTCATTACTAACTTTGGTAAATACTCGGGGTACACCATAAATTGGTCCAAGTCGATAATTTATGTTTTACATGGCCCCCCGCCCAAACTTCCTCGGGGATATACGATTGAAATTGCCACAGACGGCTTCAAATACTTAGGGATCCACATTACCACCGACCCAAAACTCTTTTATGATCGAAATCTTCTGAGCCCCCTCCGATGCCTACAGGAAGAAGTCAAACACTGGAGGTCGCTGCCCTTGTCTCTCCCAGGAAGAGCTGCTCTATTTAAGATGCTTGCACTCCCTACATTTTTATATGTACTCCAGAATTGTCCGTTCCCGATCGCTAACACCTACTTTACTGCCATTGGGGCAGAGATCCGTAAGTTGTTATGGGATGGAGGAGCGCCTCGCATCGCCCTCCGGAAACTCACAAAGGGGTGGTACGATGGGGGACTTGTCCTTCCGGATATACGTCTATATTACTGGGCCTCACAACTAGTAGTCACAAATCACTGGATTTATGGCTCCCGATCTAATCCGGCATTCCATCTAAAACGCTACCAAACTGGGCATGAGGGCTATCTAGGCGCCCTCTATAGTAAGGCCCGAAGGGGTCGCTACTTAGGGCCTATGTCGCAGACAGTAAACATCTGGCATTAGGCCACTCGGAGATTGGGATGGGCGGACAAAAAACCACACCACTTGGGTCAGCTGTGTCATCACGCAGGTTTTGATAAGTGGGACACAAATTAGTATCTCTAACATCGGCGACCTACTAACCAGGGGTAAACTTCTCACTTTCAAAGAGCTGCAAACCAAACACGCACTCGCACCGGGTGAAGCTTTTAGGTATTTACAAGTTAGACATGCCCTCCTCGCCAACATCCCGGATGTGTCCTCTCTGCCAGACTCCGCCCCCCTGGAGGACAGGCTACTTTCGGAGCCGCTCCTGAGAAAGGCTGTCTCGTACACGTATCGAAATCTTTGTAATAATCTACCCCAGTGGTTCCCAAACTTTTGACTTCTGAGGACCCCCATTGAGTCACCACTGGAAGCCGGGGACCCCCAAGCAATTTGTAGGATTTAAATTTCAAACATTAAAACAGTAATTCGAATTTAAAAAACGCACGTGTGCACACAAAACAACTACTCAAATTACTAAGGATTCTAGGGGCATATTTACAAGTCCCTATTGCCATGGGAACGTCACATTTTGCGATGTTCCTGTGGCAATAGGGGCTTTGCCTTATTTACAAGGCAGCGTTAAGCCACTTATTGTGGCTTAATGCTGCCTTGTAAATAAGGCCCCCTTTCACGCAATGCTTAGCATGAAAAAGGTGGGCAGTGGGAGTTTCACTCCAACACCCATTAATTTTGATGCTGCCCTCTATTTACAAAGTCAGCTTAAATAGGAGACGGCACCAAAATTAAGACCATGAAAAACCTGGTCTTAAGTTGGCGATAGAAGAAGAAATGCCATATTTTTCCTCGTTTTTGCTTTTTCCAACGGAAAAAGCAAAACACCTTTTGATTGTTTATGTTCAGGAAGGTGACCCTTCCTGCACATAAACAATCTTTAATAAAAAATGACGTTTTGCAACTTCCATGTGTGCTGCATTAGGCAGCACACATAGAAGTGACAAAAAGGCATTACAAAATTGTTCATGTGCAGGAAGTGGGAATATAGCAGTATCAGTATAATGATAGACTGGGAATAAACATATGTTGCTAAATTTTACCATGCAGTTTGCAAGCAGCTGTTTGACAGTTTATAGGACACGGTGCTAGATTACGATTGTCCCTTATGAATTGCACAGTGACAAAAGAATCTCTGTGACAAAATCAGTAACCCACTGACCTATGCACATAAAATACTGTTTTTTAAAATGCATTGTACACGTTCTTTGCAGTAGGCATATTAACCCTCTGTGTTATATTAGATAAGTCAAAGCTGCCACTGGAAAAAACTCTCCTCTCTCTCCAGCAGGTACATTAATCACTGGCATTTTCTTGACACTTTTATAGTTGCTCGGGGACCCCGGGATGCCGAAACTGCAGATCCACTGCGCAACGCAGAAGTGTGGGGGGAGGGAGGCCAACAGTCCGCTGCGGAGTGCGCACCTGAGGCGGTGCTGATGTGAGGGTGGCCTCCCCAGGCCACGGCTTGTCTGCTAGTAGGTCGTAGCATGTAAGCCCCTATTGCCTGGGCTGTCCAAAGCCTGCCGGAGGCATATGCAGCACTGCTACTTCCTCCCTGGATCTCTGCCGGTCCCGCTCTGGAGGGTAAGTCCGTTTGGAGAGAAGCAGGCGGCGTCGCGGAGAGGCCGCAAAGCCGGAGAGCCCGCCCTGACCTCAGGTCGGCTCCGTCTCCACCCCTCGGAGGTCGACGCCGCGGGTCGTCCGCACCCCCACGCTGCCGCGCACGGACCTCACCGCCCCCCCCCGACATCGTCTGGGGGGTCCCCAGCCGGTATTGCGGTCGGATTCAGCGGCCGTCCTCACCGCCTCTGCGCCGGGGAAAGCTGCCTCCGTACGCGGCTGTATTTCTCAGGCCACCATCCTGCCGCTCTCTGTGGTCTCGGTGAAGGCGCTGCACGATCAGTGCACAGCGCACAGTAGCACGATCGGGTTATGAGGAGACCTCCGATCTAAGAGGGGGTCAGCCTCTCAGCAGACGGAGTATTGTACGGGTTTTCGGGCGAGGATCCCAGAGCCGCCTCAAGGAGCGACCATTCCCGGCGGTCGCTAGCCACCTAAAGTTATTTTCTTATTGGAATGTATTAGGTCACTGTTTCAGGGATTCTAAATTGTTAAGTGTTCTCACTTATTGACTGCCCTGCTGCCTATGCGAGCTGTCGTGGGTCTGCTGTGCTGGAATAAACCTTCCTTTTAATTCAGCAAGGTGTCTGATCTTGATTTGCTATCAACCTTACTACAGTTCCCTGTAGTATTAGCGTTTTCTGCGTATTAGATGAACATGTTCTTCCAACAGTTGCATGTCTGATCATAGAGATAACTTCAACTAGCGCCGTATTGAATGACCAATATCATTAGCAAGCTATCAACAGTGCCATTAGTAGTTTGCATTATTTACGTGTTTCATTACCGTCTCTTCCTTAGTCATGTGATAGAAGGGCAACTGATTGCAAATAGGACTACCAGTTCTTCGAGATTTTACTCTCAGGATAACAACCTTATGATCCTGTATGCTGAAATTACTGGTGTGCCCGCCTTTGGACTGTGACCTGAATGGGGTGATGTGGTTCAGTTCTCTATTTAAGCCACAATTACGGTTAGAAGATTCACGTTTCAGTGCCATCTTTCTCACTGTAAGAAGGGATGCGTTTGTAGACACTATATGAAAATGAACAAAAACAATGGTGACCTTGTTCTCAAGAGGCTTAGGTTGTTGTGTGAACGATAGAATAATTCCATTTTGGTAGATTAGATATGCCATCTAGGTTTGGGAGCCTGTATTCTGCATTTGTGTATATGCAGCTTTATCTTCTTTCCTTCATTCAAATCAAGTTACACTGTCTATGCAGGCATGTAAAAGAGCTGCATTGCCAAGAACCAAGTTAGATCTGCACTGAATAAATAATACGCTTTCCTTTAATTTTGGTGACTAAATATAGCCACCAACAGTTAACAGGGGTGCCAAGATCAAACACAACTTTAACTTTGACGCTACTACCTCTCACATCTGTGGAAAGGGAAAAGCATAGTGGAAAAGTCAGTGACGTGGATTGGTTTTTGAAGGTATCTGAAAAAACAGGCATGGAGTTGCTGTGCTTTTTAGGTTTTGCCTACGCAGCGCGCATGCGCTGCATAGGCAAAAAGACCTTTAGCGATCGCTTCTACTTTTCAGCCAAAAACGTGCACGCGTTCTATTGCCTTTAATGGCAACGCGTGCACGTCTGGAGATTCACTTGCGGGAGCGATCGGCTGGCTCCATATGTTATCAATTATCGTGGCGCCAGCCGCTCGCTCCCGCAAGTGAATCGCGCAGGCCCCCTCCTCTCTCCCCCTCCCCCTGCTGTCACGGGAGGCGCGCGCGCGCTTGTGCTTGTTATAGGGTGCTAATGAGTGCAGTATTGAAGGAAATCCACAGGAACGACTTGCACTGCATCATCAGTATAAGCAGATGTGGAACATTCTATGTATACTTTCCTGTACTAGCTTTCTGTTGAGAACAAATGAGTAATCAATGTGTGTGGAGATCAATTGTGGAGAGGGAAAGGATGTGGGTATCGGGCAGAGTGGCCGATTTGGCAACTGAGGAGCCTGCTTTGCGTCTCGCCATCAGGTCAACATTCAGGGCAAATCACTTAATCTGCCTAAAAACCCCACATGAATATGTCCGTGTGTAATGTAACCGGTGTCCACGTAAAGCACTACAATACTTTCGATTCGAGTTTGCGCTATATAAAACTGCAAAAGAAGAAATCTCCTCCTGCGTTTTGCAGCGATCCCCCGGGGGCGTCTAGTGTCAGGCGCTGGAAGAATGCCTATTTTCACATAATTTCACAGAGCAGTCTTGGCACGTAGCGTGTTCCTCCTGCTGGGTTTTAACTGTGTGGAGAAAGTACCCTTGAAGCTGAGGATTTCCTGTTTTTTGTGTGCCTATCGCTCCTTAATGCTCCAGATACTTGAACTTGGCTAAGCTTGTCTAACCTTGCCCGCTTCATATTAGCCACCCCCTCACTAAATTACGCGTTCGGTTAGCCGTCTCAAACACAGACGCCAAGGACTGGATAGTCACGGAAATTCTTCTCACGCATTTGAGCTGCTTTTTGTACACTGTTGGGAGGTGTGAGGCGATTGCACTGCTGTGGAGAACTTCAGGATTCACTGCTTACTATCCTGCGTTATTTGCACCAATAAATGTTTTGCCAGGTACCAATAGGGGATTCAGTTCACATTGTGCACTATAGAAAATCCCAATCACTTTGTTGTGGTTTCTGCGTGTACGGGCATCTTTCCATTCTATTCCTCATTAATTAAACTTCTTTTATAGGACATATGACTACATTCAAGCTCATAAAAGAAATTACATAACAATTAACATAAATAGCTATCCAAAGCCTGAAAGATGCAATTGCGGCCTAAAAACAAAATACTGGAAAATGGATTTATATCGGCGACTCTTTAACACAGGAATTGACCGTTTTATACAAATATCTAATTGAACATTATGCACCTAATAGCAGATATAGCTGCAGCCTGTTCTCCCACAGTCGCAAGGTCTAGTAATGTTTTTTTTCTTTTGTAGCCCAAATATGAATCAATCGGCGTGTATGTTTCTTGTTTTTTCTGCATGTGTGAATTCGTTATTCGAGTGTGCAATGTGTTCTTATTTAGATAGGCGGATTTTAGGAATCTTTCTGCTCACAAGTCATTTCCTATAAGATTTTCATGTGTATATGTATTTTGACTTCGATAAAAAATATATGTACACATGTGTATGCTTGATATATTTTGGAGCAACATAGCCCATGTCGCTGTATTGTGCTTATTGCAGTGTGTGTTTGGTTTTTTATGAGTATGTGTGTTTCAGGGCCCTACTTCAAATCCCATGGCACAAGTGTGCACCTTTCTTTAAGACCAGGTTAATCTATGTCTTCTCGAGGTCTTCCTCCTGAGCGCATCTTTTTCTTTGTTTCCTTTATTTCACCTGTAGGACTTGGAGCTAACCACAGTCCGAGTTTCTCCTAGAATCTATCCTGTAGTAGTTGCAGTTCTCTGCTTTAGGATGTCCAATAATCACTGACCCAAACCTGGGAGAATCCAACAAGACAGTCAGTTTTGTCAATTGAACAGGATTAGGAAGACCGAGGTGGACTGTGGCCAATATATTCCCTTGGGGAATCTTGTGGATTCCTTGGGTCCAATGAGTCGCAGCTGAATCACAAGGATTTTCTAGCTGCAAGAAGGTCTCCACGATGACCCAATGGTTGGTCTTGGTGTGATGAAAGGCGTTGGCTGGACATGGAGGCCCAGGTCCTACATTAGTTCCAGGTAGTTTGGCATGGGCATTAAACACATGTGGACCTTTTGAGGTACTCCGGTTCTAGTTCCACACTTCCACTTGAAAAATCCAGAGCATAAAGGATTGCTTCTGCCTTGGATCGAGAATGGCCATTAATGTAAGAAGAGGAAAACCATTGCATGTTTTCCCGAAGGAGAAATATCCTGGGATTCTTTTCGTCCACATCTGGAAATGGAGACCAATTAGGAGGCTGCTTGTTGAGCTTGAGCCAATCAGTGGCCAATCCAAGAGTATACATTTCTATCCTACTGAATGCCTTAGTGTGGAGTTACAAACAACTCTCCTCTTCCTGCTGAGGAGCTGCTTTTATTTGAAATAAATACCACAGAACACAATTATATATATTCTTCAAATGGAATTCCTACATAGACTTATTTCTGGAAGCCAACAAAATCTACGTTGGATAGTTTGAATGTTTTTAATTTGTTTGTAATAATTCCAGTGTTTATCCAGGAAAGAGTTGACACGTGTTGCACAAACGTTGCTTCAGTGGGCTTTAGATATGAAACAAATTACATTTCTGCACAATTAGGGTTATTCCACAAACCCATCCCAAAGGCATAAAAGACTACAACCCTGTGCCACAATTTTCAGTCATAATAAAAAAATTAAAACATTAAAATTAAGTATAAGAAAAGATTAATTTTACAGAAATTATTGTAAACTCTGAGCACCATTTTGGCATTTATTTCTGCTTTATTATTTATATTGAAATTCATGGAAAGAGCAGAAAAACTGTGTGTTAGAGGGCACACTTTGTAAACTGCATTATATGCCTTTGCATGTATTTATATATAATTTGTTGCAAAGGCTAAAGCTAAGTCCTCAATTCTTGAGCTGCATATTCTTGAATATTAAGATAAGAAAAACATTCATTGGTACTGCAAATTGGTTTGTTATGAGCATCTATTGAGGGAAAGATGGAAGGAACATATTTTTGCACAAGAGAGCATCTGATGTCAATTTTAAGAATAAATATGTGGACGAATTCCATTTGAAGGATTTGAGTAATTGATCCTTAAAATATTGTAAATAAATAAACCTCAGTCCTCGAGTAGCATTATAGATCATTAGATGATTTTGAAGCAAGTGATTTAACATGTGGGATTCTGGGTTTTGCAAACTTGTATTCATCTCTCTTGGTTGGGCGCTGGACAGCAAATGCTTGGGACTTTTTTTTTTAAAACAAGAGATAGAACCCCAGAGCTTTTGAGAGCTGGGAACCTGCAACTCAATTGCATTGTCTTTGATTTCTTTATGCACAATCCATGTTGCACTTAACACCTGCATTTGCACTGACCAGGTGCAACTGTCGTAGTCATCCTGGGCATTTCCATGTTGACTCATGATCTCTCCATTTGGAGGTATACTATCTGTGTCATTTCTGAGTAAATTAATATCTGCATGGGTCGCGCGGGCTCCCACTTCTGTATTCTAACCAGATCCTTCAGAGATGAGGATCAACTGTGTACTGGGAAGATGCACCACTACAACAAAGTGTGGCAGAGAAAGGATTTTTGTATATATGTTGGGTCTGTGGTTTAATTGTGTCAAGTTCTTATCTTTTTTTAAGTGGTGCATTCCACAGTTTACAGTGCTGTCAAAATGTAAACCATTCTTCCCCTGTGGATAAATTGAATATTTACCAAAGAAAACTATTCAGTTACCACATATTTGTTTATAGATGGACAATGTTTATTTCCAACGCTCATAGTAGACTCTTCGTCTGTGGTAAATAAAATTCCTTTACCGGGACTTAATTTGATACAGAAACATAATAAAATAGCTCAGTAAAATGAGAGGCAGAATCCGTGATATTAGAGGTTCGGAATGGGCTTTATTCCAATGATCGATTATAATCGGTTGCTCCAAGTTCCATCACCACGGGGGTTCAGGAAGTGAAGTACATACTTTATTGACAAGAAATGATTTTTATAGCACATTCATTACAATGAAGCAAATGCAGTAGGCGTAACAATTGATAAGGAAAATGACGATTTATATGCGTAACCGAAAAATGGGTGTAATAAGGAGTAAAAAGGAACATAATTGGTTATGATGTCACATATAGGTGGATCTATAAGATAATACTTGGCATAGATGCGCGCGCAGCAGCATGACGTGTAATTGACGTGCAACTAGGGGGTGAAGGGGACTTGACATTTAGCTCTACATGTGGAGACAAAAAGTCTGGGGGGTCAAGTCAACCTAATCCCAAATCATATCTAACATCCTATGTTTAAAGAACTATGTTATCCACAAAAGAAGGACTCTCGGACAGAATCTATTCTATACTGACTGTGCGTGCGTGTACAAGCGTCTAAGTGTCTACACTGAATGCGAGGGGGTAGGAATATTCCATGGTAACAGGGCCATGAATTACTTGCATGAGGACAGAGAAGCCGAGCCTTTGCTCAGTGGCTGGAAGAATGTTTACTTAAGCTGCTAGACAGGAATGCATCGGCTAAGGAGTGAAGCAGATAATTCGAAGGTGAAATACAGTTCTTGGCAGAGAATAGGCTGATGTCAGGCTTCGTGAGCCGCGCAGAGAATGAGACAAAGTTCATGGTCGCAGATGCAGGCTCAGACTCGAGTTTTCAGAGGCAGAAGGCAAGAGGAGTTTGATGACAGAATCAGGGCCTACTTGCCTGGACTGTAAAATGGCATAAGTGAACCATACAAAGCCGGTGGCCTTTCATATTTAGGAATGGAATATCCGGCCTATTCATGGCGGATCTGACAGAGGACATGTTGACGGTGGACGCACATGTATTTGCGTCTTCATAACTGGAACTGGAGGGAACATACATGTACTTGTGACATGCACATAGAACCGTTGGGGTCCAAGATAGGGGACATAACTGACCAGAAAAATCCATATTTCCACATTCCCTCCTTGTCCCCTACTTGCCCGTTAAGAGATATCAATCTTCATCAATCCATTGATCTGTTCATATAGCATCATTTGTTCTTCTTTCTTCTTCCGTGACGAATGAAATCTTGATGGTGGAATACACGATGTGGTACACAGACCACAAATCGCTGGTCCACATTGTAGACATAGACAGCAACTGAATAGAATGAGAAGGCCAATACCTAGGAAGGATAAAACTCTCCATCCCCAGGCTGATATCACATTCCAAAACCAACCGGACCAAGTCCAAGTGCCTGGGTTCTGGTGTATCTGGTTTACAATCTTATGAAGGCGAGTGATGGCTTTATATACGGATGGCGAATTTTCTGGTATGAATACGCAGCAGCTCGATCCGATGACCCTACAAGCTCCGCCCCTATCAGCCAGGATGACGTCAAGGACAAGACGATTTTGAAGCACAACAATCCGCATAGCAGACTGCTCTTCTGTTAAATTGCCTAAGGCGGAAATAGTCTCATTCACTACTGCTTCAAGGGTTCTAGTTAATCTACGTATCAGCTTACTATTAGTAACAGTACCTATATAGGGAAAGATGCCTTTATTAAAATCTACATACTTGTCCCATGCCGTCTCAGTGTAATCGACAATGGGGAGATCTCTCCGCTCTCTGTTGTGTACTAAATGAATATTTCTGTAATAATCAGGAGGAGCTAGGAAAACAGGTGGCAAAAGGAATGCAATGTAGCAGGTACCATCCCAATCTAGAGGTAGACGCATATATGCAGTCTGACCACATATAAAGTAGGAGTGGCGATAAGCTCTAAATGAAGATTTGCCTTGATCACTGAATTCTACTATAGTAGTGCATTTACTATGGCCCATATGTATGGAACCAACCTTTCTTACACACAATTCACCCTTCGCTGGGAATACTGACATGGTGGGTAAGACTAGTTCAACTTCGGATACGACATTTAGAATCATGAGATTAGGTGTAAAATTACCTAATCCATATACTTCATTTTCTAGATCAGTTCCTGTTCTTTTGGGGCGACCCTCCTTGTCAGGGTAGCAGACCTTGAGTAAAACTAGGTTCAGGTTTCCCCATACCCAATGATCTTGGTAAACTGCTGTGTCTGAGTCTATGGAATTGATTAAACTAAACCATGCTCCACAGGAGCCATTATGTGTAAATGGATGTGGAAAGAAAGGCAGGACTCCTTCATAATTCTGATAGGGAGGGAGTCGGCCACACACCCAACAATTGGTGGCATTACTAGTCTGATGGGAATGATGTAACATACTAATGAAAGTGTTATTGCGCAGCGCAAGTCTATAAGACAATTCATGCGGAGGTAAGTCACTAAAAGAATGTTCAGCAGTAACATTATAAACATGTCTAGAAATAGGGTAATATATGTGCAACAATATACTTGCAGTAATTATTAAAAGACTCAAGAAAAACAAAATTAATAATGTCACTATGCAGTGGCTACGCAGTGATTTACAATACGCCTGTCGTTTCAACATTTTCCGGGTATTTTCTCTACTCAGGTCCAAGGGATACATGTCAGAGACAATTCAACCGCTTCACCTTGGAGAGGACTTAAACAATCAAATTGCTCGACTTGTTGGGCCTAAGCTTTAGTTTATAGTGTTCAGAGTTATTCTGTTCAACAAAAGGAAGTTTTGAGTCAATGGGTGAAGACACACGAGGTGGGCTGTTTACATCTGCAGGAAGTCCATGAAATTTCTTGATATGACTTGAATGAATCCAGCCTTTCCTGCCCTCGATCTTCACGGCTGTTCTTGTGGTCAGCAGGACCAACTTGGGCGACTTCCACCTGGGCTCCAGCTGAGTCTTTCGGTCGAAATTCCTCACAAGTATGAGGTCCCCCGGAACTACGTCATGGGGTTTCACCTCAGTGTTGTCGGGAAAAGCTGCAGCAACCTGTGAACGACAAGATTGTAGTGCAGACATCAAGGAAGCCAAGTAATCTGTCAGCATATTACAGTCAATGTCAGTTATTTTGCGTGGTATAGGCGTCCCCCACATATTTGGTGGTCTGCCGAAGATCACCTCATACGGGGATAGCCCTGTTCGAGAGTGTGCTACCATTCTCATGTAAAAGAGTGCAACTGGTAACGCTACTACCCAGTCGACACCTTTCTCTCTGCATATTTTGGACAGTCTGATTTTCAGTATCTGATTATGTCTTTCTACGAGACCTGCTGCCTCGGGGTGTCGGACACAGTGGAATTTCCACTGATATCCTAACAGAAGTGAAACGTGTTTCATTAATTCGGATGAGAACGGCTGGCTGTTATCTGAGTGAACAACACGTGGTAAACCGTATCGTGGGAAGAATTCTCGAACCAACTGTTTGGCAGTAGTCGGGGCAGTGTAATCTGAAACCGGGTATGCCTCCGTCCAACGGGACAGAGCGCAGACAACTACGAGAACATATTTGAATCCTCGACATCGTTCCATCTGGATATAGTCCATCTGGAGTACTTCAAAAGGGTGATTAGGAGGATGAAATCCACCCTGTTCTACGGGAACGCTTTTTCCTGGGTTAAACTGACAACAGATCATACAGGTACGGACCTTTTGTTTGGCTGCTGCTCGTAAATGTTTATTGAACCAAATGTGTTGAATGCTGTCTAGCATAGCTTTTTCTCCTAGGTGTGCTGGACTATGTATAGTGTTAATTATAACTTGGACCATTGAATCAGGAAGGAACCATACAGACTTTTCCTTCATCATCCATCCTTGGTCCGTTTGGATCCCTCCTAATTCAGTCCATTTCTTTATTTCGTCTGGTGTAGCATGTGTCTGTATGTCAATTACGTCAAGAGTAGGATCTTTAACTGTCATACAATGTGTCGGTGTCGGGACTATTGTCTTTGTCATGTCGGGGGTTTGAGTTTGAGCAGTCTGTTTAGCTGTTCTGTCGGCTAGATCATTGCCTTGGGAAATGATATCAGTCACCTTCGTATGAGCCTTACATTTCATAATTGATATTGCAGTGGGTAGATGTATTGCATCTAATAAGGCATGAATGAGGGGTCCGTGCTGAATGTGGGCACCGTGGGAAGTTAAATAACCTCTCTCTCGCCACAGCACGCCGAAGTCATGTACAACTCCGAATGCATAACGTGAATCAGTGTATATGTTGACTTTTTTATTCGTGGCTTGAATACAGGCTTGTGTCAGAGCGATAAGTTCTGCGGCTTGAGCTGACAAAGTATTTATACGATTAGTTTCAATGACTTCAGTATCTGTTGTGACTGCGTAAGCGGCCACTAACTCTCCTGTACTTGTTCTCATACATGAACCATCTACATACAATGTCAGGTCTGGATCTGACAATGGGACATCGGTTAAGTCTTGTCTGGGTTTTGTCGTTATTGTAATAACTTCAATACAGTCATGGGCTAGTGGGTCTGTTCCGGTTACTGGCAAAAGTGTGGCAGGATTCAATGTGTTACAGCGTCTGATTTCTATATGTGGCTGAAACAATGTAAGTTCGTACCCTGTAAGTCGCGCTATAGTCAAGTGTTGTGTTTGCGTTCTATTTACAAGAACCTCTACTGCGTGTGGTACTTGAACTGTCAATGGATGTCCTAACACTATGGCATCGCTTTGTCTGATTGCTAAAGCTGTTGCTGCCACTGATTTTAGGCATGCAGGCAAAGCCTGGGCTACGGGATCTAATGTACTAGAAAAATAAGCACATGGTTTGTGTGCTCCTGCTTGTTCCTGTGTGAGTACTGACAAGGCAGTACCTTCGCGTTCTGTAACAAAGAGTGTAAACTGTTTTCTGTAACATGGCGTTGCTAAAACAGGTGCTTGACATAAAGCTTTCTTTAGGCTTTCAAAAGCTTGTGTATGTTCCTGAGTCCAAGGGAGAACAGTCGATGTGGCTGCCTCCTGTGTTGTTAACTGAATGAGTGGTTTTGCTAGAAATGCATACTGAGGGATCCACTGCCTGCAATATGACGTGAGGCCTATGAAAGCCCGCACCTCCTTTTGTGTCTTGGGTATTGGCATGTTAGCTATTAACTGAATACGGTCCGGTGTAAGCTGCCTTCCCTCCTTGGACAGCGAGTGTCCAAGATAAATAACTCGCTGGACACAGAATTGCAGCTTAGAAGGGGACACCTTGTGCCCCTTTTCGGCTAGAAATTGTAAAACTGTCAGTGATGCTTTTTCACATTCCGGTTCGCTTCTCGCGGTGATCAGCAGATCATCGACATATTGAAGCAAGGCAGTGTTAACTGGCATGTGGATACTGTCAAGTTCTCGTTTCAGTGCTTGGCTATAGATGCTGGGGCTTTCTGTAAATCCTTGAGGTGCGCGTGAGAATTTAAAGCTACGCCCATTTAAACTAAATCCGAACAAATATTGGCTTTCCGGATCTATTGGGACGCTGAAAAAGGCATTCTTGAGATCAATTACAGTAAAGAATGTTGCTTCGGAATCAATAGCTGTCAGTAATGACGAGATATCTGGGACCACAGGAAATTGTGGCACAATGCATTTGTTTAACTCGCGCAGATCAATAACCAATCGATATACTGGCGGGGCCGTAGGATCTGTTCGTTTAAGAATCGGAATTATCGGTGAATTACATACATTGGAGTCTGTTTCCACAACTACTCCTTGGGCAATGAGCTCGTCAATGATTTGTAGTAAAGCCACTACAGCATCTGGTGGTAACTTATATTGTCGCATTCGTGGTAGCACCACTCCTGCCTTTAATGTGACTCGATATGGTGTAATATTCATGCAACCAACATCAGTAGGGCCTTGTGCCCATAGATGTGTAGGTAAAGTCTGCAGTCGGGGATCCATGTCTCTAGACACATAGTGACCTTTAAAATCACGTAAAAACAACCTTACTCCTTCCGGAGAACAACATATTATGGCTCCTAGAGCTTTCAGTGTTTTTATTCCTAACAAGTTTTCTGGACATGATTTAGTAAGCAATAAATCTGTAGTTCGGGTCAGAGGTCCTATCGTAAGTGGAAGAGGCTGTGAAACTTCATTAACAATAGGTTTTCCTGAAAAACCAAGGGAAATATTCTGAGAGCCTGAGAGGGGTGCCCCTGGAACTTCACTACGTTTTATAGTTGTTCGACTTGCCCCTGTATCGAGTAAAAATTTTCTATCTTGGCCTAATAATTCACTATGTACATAAGGTCCTTCTTGATCTACAGGAATCTCGATAAGGGGTTAGTCAACTTCCCTCTCTAGGCTAGTTCATGCGTAACGCTGATACTCAGGATATTCATACTGTGCGGTCTGATACATTTGTCGTGTTGTTGTCTGTGTGGCAGCAACAGGCAACGGTGGTGTAGCTGGCACAAACTGTATTGGCTGTTGTGCGGCTGGCATGGCCTGTGCATGCTGCAGAGCTCCTTGTTCATTCTGATCTTGTCTGAGTGGCCGTGATCTTTCTTGTGTTTTACCTATGGCGATATTATGTTTTAAAACTGGACAATCGTGTACGTAATGACCTGGCTTTTTACAATAATTTCATGTCCCTTTTACAGGTCCTACTGAATCGGAATGTGTCATACCCTTTTTATGTCCTTCAGCTGGAACTGTCTGGGAAACTAGCATTTTCATTTTCGTGTCTTTCATGCGTCTGTGTTCATGTTCTTGTTCCTCTCTAATTCTATTGTGATGGTACTGTAACATTTGTAACATTTGTGATGGAGTGTTACCTTGCCAGGTACTCTCGAATTTTAATACTCTATTCTTTACTGGGGGCAGGGCATTTTCTACTAATTTTGTTACAAACAGATGCGGGTATGATTCGCTACTTGCTTTTATGCCACTATTTATACCAAAACATTTTTCGAATCGGGCATAGTAATCACTAGTGTCTTCATCTTGCTTCTGTTTACAGGCTGAAATTGTACCCCAATCTTCCTTTTTCGTAGTTAATAAACGTGGCAGTACCTGTACTAATAAACCTGGTAGTGCTTTAGTTTTATCCCCAAGTCCTGCTCCTGCAGTTCGGGCCTTTTCTTCCGCTTCTAACACTGACCATTCTATCTTTTGGTCTCCTACCTCCCACTCTTTTTCCTTGAGTTTCTCATAAATACCAGCAGGCATCAATACCTTTAATATTGTCATAATGTCGGGATAGGTATACTCTCCCATGAGTAACATGTCTTTAATTTCTCGGTGGAAACCCGCTGGATCTTTGTCATGACTGGGTACCACTTTCTTCATTTGTAACAATTCTATTTTCGATATGGGCGTATATACAAATACGCGTTTAAACTCGTTGTCCTCGCCTTTTATTGGGTGCACTTCTCGTAAGGGATTCTGTCTATCCATATGGTACGTGGTTCTTTCCTTGACGGGCAATGAGACATGCTCTGAGCATACAAAAAGAATATACTGCTTTCTTGATTCTAGAATTTCTTTAATTAATTTAGTACCTGAACCTCTCCATTTATTCATAAGCAATTCAGTCAATATGTCAGGTAAGGGACCAGGGTCCGAATGCTGACTCCGATATAGTATAATGAGTTGTTGAATCATATAAATCCCAGCTAACCTCTGTTCATCTGGGGTGAGATTCAAAAATGTGCGTACTACTGTATCATCACTATATTTTCCGGGACTGTCCACCCAATGGACAGCTGCCCTGGCTAAATCTTGTTCATCCATAGAATCGAGAAAATGATAACCCCTTCGTTCTCGGAGTAGTTTGTCGGCGGTTTGGAACGAATGTTCGTTAGACCTTATATTAATTATAGGTATTTGGAAATTCCTGTTATTATCTGGACATATCGGACGTATCGAGTCAGTATGACATCTATTACTATTACAAGATCTTCCTCTACCTACATAGGCTATGGTGTCCGACTGTCCCGCGGGCAGTCCTGACCCCTCTTCCTCGCTTTGTTCGAACTCGTCTGCCTCTAATCTTTCTTCGTGTAGGCGTTCTATTTCTTTACGGATCTTTCGGCACATGGCTATTATACAATTTTGCTCATCATGTCTCCCTTCTGATATATTCTGGCTCCATCTTGTAAGAATTTGCATTGCTTCCGGGTCTACCCCCGGTCGGTCTTGATTTCTGATCACACAGTTTATGAGGAAACGTAACAGTTCCCCCTGTATCTCTACTTTCTGGTATTCCATAGCTCTGTTAATACATTCTGGATCTCGCCCTGTTTGGACAAAATGATATATTTTATCTAGATGCGCAGTCATTCCTGGTAACTTCCCTAAATACACTGCGGCTCGTCTGATACGCAATGATGCCAGGGTCATTTCGTCCTCTTTACCGGGCACCGGGTCATATCTACAATCTATAAGAAGTTCCTTAAGCGTACGGGCACTTATGAGTTTAGGTGTACGTGAATGTGCTGACTCTTGAAAAGTAAGTTTATTTATTCTGGGTGGCGTAGAAAAAATATTGGTAGCACCTCCTGTGGCCCCATCTGGGGTGTCGGGTGTGAAAGGATTCGTCGAACGTGACACAGCAACTATAGGTGTGGACACAGCTATAGAAGTAGCTGTAGGAACAGATGCAGAAACAGATGTGCTTGCCGGAACTTGTGACTCGATTTGTTGCTGTAGGGATACGGGTGCTGGATCTTGGCGTTGGACCTCCCTGGTATGCGGTCTATGTGGGGCGGAATTAGCATACTCGGGAGCTGCGTCATCTAAATATGAGGAAAGAAAAACATCTTCTGCGGTTCTAGGATGCCCCTTAGGGTGTACCTTAATTGGGAATAATGGGGGTGGCAAGTCTTTCGGTATCTCTGGAGTAGCCTTAGGTAAGCCTTCGGCTAGAAGGGGATACATACCATTCATAAGGGCATTTCTTTGTCTATCTACTTGTTCTGTTTTCACTCGGATACCTTCCTCAATTAATAGATTTTCTCGAACTTTATTTGAACTTTCTTTATTCTTTTCTTCTTGTCGGAGTGCCTTTTCTGTGCGTCTATGAGATTCTTTACGCCATAACTCAACGGCGTCTTTCTGTGACTGTCTGACTTTCCTTTTCCATAACTCTTCCTCGACTTTCATGATGCACTCTGCATCCCAGGTCCCCGCTGCGGGCCACCTCTGACTTTCTGGTAATCCCTTGGTGTAGTCTACCCATAAATCAAGAAATAATATAGCGTCTAAGCCATGTTTGTGATACATGAAGTGCCCTGGAGTGTCCCTAGGAGGAATAGGGACGGCTTCTTCGAGTACCCCTTTTCTAGTAGTGATCTGTCTTAATTTCGAAAAGAGCGGCATATTGACAACTGATCCGATACTTAATCTTGAACACACTTAATACAAAAGCACAATAATGAACAACCATTCATACCACAATATGCAGGACGTTTAACACATTAAACATTAAACATTTTTTAACCTTTAAAATAAACAACAATGATGATCGTCTGCATAACTAATCACCAAGCATAATTCTTGACAATAACTAGATACTTCGGAATACTTGATATACTGCTAAACAGTACAGATACACTGCTAAAACAGTGCAGACCGGATTTGTGTACCCAAACCCGTCTTGACCGGCACAACCTATGTGCACGTCAGAAATGCCTCCCCAGTAATGGTACTCACCGGGTAGCTTCGGAAACGGAAGGCCTCGGTAACTTGAACTTGAACCGGACTGGACTCGACTCGACTCGTCGGAAACTGGACTTGACTTCGAACTGGTGGGTCTCTGTATACCTCGGATCTTGCTCTCTCAGCTAGGCTCTGGTCGGGATACTTCGCACTTCTCACCGCCTCGTCTGGGTGTTGATCGCAGCCTCAGTCGCCCCCGCTTGACCGGAGGGAGATACAGGAAATCCTGCTGGTACGCGTTATTGTCCGTCCAGCTGTGGCAGGAGACCGGGCCTGCAACTCACCGCCGGCGCGTGAGATGAGAAAGTGTCCCTGTTCGGGCGCCATTCATGTGGTAAATAAAATTCCTTTACCGGGACTTAATTTGATACAGAAACATAATAAAATAGCTCAGTAAAATGAGAGGCAGAATCCGTGATATTAGAGGTTCGGAATGGGCTTTATTCCAATGATCGATTATAATCGGTTGCTCCAAGTTCCATCACCACGGGGGTTCAGGAAGTGAAGTACATACTTTATTGACAAGAAATGATTTTTATAGCACATTCATTACAATGAAGCAAATGCAGTAGGCGTAACAATTGATAAGGAAAATGACGATTTATATGCGTAACCGAAAAATGGGTGTAATAAGGAGTAAAAAGGAACATAATTGGTTATGATGTCACATATAGGTGGATCTATAAGATAATACTTGGCATAGATGCGCGCGCAGCAGCATGACGTGTAATTGACGTGCAACTAGGGGGTGAAGGGGACTTGACATTTAGCTCTACATGTGGAGACAAAAAGTCTGGGGGGTCAAGTCAACCTAATCCCAAATCATATCTAACATCCTATGTTTAAAGAACTATGTTATCCACAAAAGAAGGACTCTCGGACAGAATCTATTCTATACTGACTGTGCGTGCGTGTACAAGCGTCTAAGTGTCTACACTGAATGCGAGGGGGTAGGAATATTCCATGGTAACAGGGCCATGAATTACTTGCATGAGGACAGAGAAGCCGAGCCTTTGCTCAGTGGCTGGAAGAATGTTTACTTAAGCTGCTAGACAGGAATGCATCGGCTAAGGAGTGAAGCAGATAATTCGAAGGTGAAATACAGTTCTTGGCAGAGAATAGGCTGATGTCAGGCTTCGTGAGCCGCGCAGAGAATGAGACAAAGTTCATGGTCGCAGATGCAGGCTCAGACTCGAGTTTTCAGAGGCAGAAGGCAAGAGGAGTTTGATGACAGAATCAGGGCCTACTTGCCTGGACTGTAAAATGGCATAAGTGAACCATACAAAGCCGGTGGCCTTTCATATTTAGGAATGGAATATCCGGCCTATTCATGGCGGATCTGACAGAGGACATGTTGACGGTGGACGCACATGTATTTGCGTCTTCATAACTGGAACTGGAGGGAACATACATGTACTTGTGACATGCACATAGAACCGTTGGGGTCCAAGATAGGGGACATAACTGACCAGAAAAATCCATATTTCCACACGTCTCTGGTGAGATGTGGCACCTCCAGTCCATACTAAGGCTCTCATTACAAGAACTGCAGTAAGGTTGTCCAGAGTGATCATTATACCACAGTGTTTGATTATTATTAGGCTAATATTACTTCGACAATCAGAACGGGGGATAATGTGGTAATACAGCAGGTTTCCACCACTCCTTGCTGCAAAACCAACCATAGTTCAACTTTTCAGTCCACAATTTCTGCCAAATTTTACCTAGCACTAGTTGTGTGGTGAAAAATCGCTGGATCTATGTGAAAATCACATACAAATCATTATGTGGATTGTGGCACAGACACTTGTTTACCAACCCTGTTGGGATTGCTGTGACATTTGTAACGAAGGTCTAAGACTGGTCGGTGTTGGTTAATGCTTGTTTCCCAGTAAGCCATCTTGTTCTCATTCACCTTACTTTCTACGGAGATTTTTGTGGACAACCATATTTCAGCCTCTTCAGTGACATTTTGGATACTTGTATCAATTTCAGGAAAATGGTAGATACCTGTATTAATATGTATGCAATTGGACTACTGTATCAAAGCCACAGACCTTTGTGGTAGGTCCAAGTGTTTAAGGGACATCTGCAGTTCTTTTTTTTTTTTTTTTTTTTTTTTTTTGAAATCTTTTTATTGGTTTTATTCAACAAAACAGAAAATAAAAACCACTCTTTCGGTGTAAGGCTTAGGACAAAGCAGATTTGAATACATCTTGGCAAGTCAGCACTAGCAGTACAAATATAAATAGGCAAGCAAAGGGCCAAACACATTAGTCTCCATCCCAACTCAATGTGCGAGACAGGGCAGCTAGTCATGATCGCTGAGGTCAGATTCTGGAGCATCGGGTGGGGGCTCGCAAATGTTTCCCCTATAAACATTCCAGCCACCCCACACCTGGGACCATTTCTTTGGGCACCCTCTGTGTACATATACCGCTTTTTCCGTCACCATTACAAGGTCCATGTCTCGGATCCAGTGTGCCAGGGTCGGTGCCTGTCCGGAACCCCATCTCTGGGCTATGTTACGTTTTGCGAGCATGAGCCCCAATGTCACCCAGAGCTGGGCCACTCTTACGTGGTCGGTCTGCTCCCATACGTTAAGAAGGCATAGCCGAGGTTCAGGCAGGGTGGGGATTTTGGTCACTTGGGAGAGAGTACGGAACACCCCTTTCCAGTAAAGCGCTATGACGGGGCAGTCCCATAGGGTGTGGAGGAAGGTTCCCTCGTGACCACAGTTCCTGAGGCATAGTGGGGATTCCGTCCGCTGTAATTTGAATAGAAGTGTACGGGTATAGTATGTGCGGTGCAGAATTTTGAGCTGGACTAGCCTTAATTTGGACGATATGCCCACCTCCCTGGGGGATGATAGCGCGGCCTGCCAGTCAGTATCGTCAAAGTCTCCAAGTTCTGCCTCCCATTTCCCCTTAAGGACCAAAAAGGGGTCAGGGCGATTATTGATTATTTTCCGGTATGTTAGGGACGTCGCTTTTTGAATCAGATGTTCAGTGAGGAGCCGGTCCTCCAAGGGCGATGACTCAGGGAGTCGAGTCCCGAGTGGAATCGCCGTCTGAAGTGCATGGTGAATTTGCAGATAGCGGAAATGCTCGGTGTTGGCCAAATCGTATTCTGCCTGGAGTTGGGAAAAGGTGATCACCTCTCCCCGTCGCCAAAGGTCCCCTACCCTCGAAATGCCAATTAGATCCCACTGATGGAATCCCTTGGTGGTACGCAGCAGCCCAAGCAGTTTAGCGTCCCATAGTGGCGTTGCCTGGGTGATCCTACCCGCCCAGCCCATCGCACGCTGTGCCGCAAACCATATCTGTAGGGTGTGCGCTGCGGGCCCTGCCTGGACACGACCTCTTCTAGGGTTATAGAGGGCTCCTAGCACCCCCCCCGGAGCAAGCAGTTGCCTATCCATACGGTAGGCAGGGTCGTCGCTTGGTACATGGAGCCACTGATTTATGATCATGAGGTGCGAGGCCCAGTAGTAGGTTTTAATATCTGGGAGGGCTATTCCCCCGTCGTACCAGCCATTGGTGAGCTTATGGAGCGCAATTCGAGGTGCCCTGTCCTCCCAAAGGAGACGGGTGATCTCCGCATTCACAGCCGTGAAATAAGAGGGCGCCACCGGGAAGGGGGTATTCTGTAGCGCGTAGAGGAATCTAGGGAGAGCGAGCATCTTAAAGAGCGAGGCCCTTCCAAGCAAGGTCAGGGGCAGGGCTCGCCAGTGTTTGACATCAGTACGAAGCCGTTGGAGGGGCTTCATTAGGTTTTCGGCCACAAATTTATCCCGTTCTGTAGTAACATATATCCCTAGATATTTGAATCCTTCCCGGGCCACAAGAATATTGCATCCCCTCGGGGGCCGAGGCGGGGGGCCTCGGAGCATATATAAGATGGATTTCTCCCAGTTGATTTCGTAGCCCGACCGTCGCCCGTATGACTCGCATATGTCGAGGAGACAGACGATAGAGCGCGCAGGCGAGGCCAGATAGAGTAGTACATCGTCTGCATAAAGGGAGATCCGATCCTCCCAGTCTGGCCTCCATTTGAGGCCACGGATCACCGGATCCTGGCGCACCCATGCCGCCAAGGGCTCGAGAGCCATGGCAAAGAGGAGAGGGGAAAGGGGGCACCCCTGCCTTGTCCCCCGCCCCAGAGGGAAGGGGTCAGAGACACGGCCGTTTACCACCACCTGCGCAAGCGGCTGGGTGTACAGAAGCTGAATCCACGCGCAGATCTTGGGGCCAAGCCCCATGTGGCGGAGAACGGCGAACAGGAAAGGCCACTCCACCCTGTCAAACGCCATCCGAGCATCTAACGAGAGTATGGCCGCATCCTCCTCTATCGTGAAGCGGCAAGCAAGAATGCTATGCAGACGCCGTAAGTTTAGAGCGGTGTTCCGGTGCGGCATAAAGCCTGACTGGTCAGGGTGGATTAGGGTGGAGAGGTAGGGCTGCAGTCGTGTTGCCAGTAACTTTGCCAGGATCTTAGCCTCGGCGTTGAGCAGCGAAATCGGGCGATAAGAGGAGCACTCGTGCGCCGGTTTGTTGGGTTTCGGGATCGCCACTATTGTAGCCATCCTCTAATCCAGGGGGAGGGTCCCCCTAGATAGACAATCCCTAAACATGGCTCGCAGGTGCGGGACTACTAGGGAGGAGTTGTGCTTATAGAACTCGATCGGGAGCCCGTTGGGCCCCATCGCCTTCCCTGTGCGAAGGGACAAGATTGCCAGCGTTATCTCGTCGTCTGTCAGGTCCGCCTCGAGGGCCTCTGTTTCAGAGGAAGTCAATCGCGGCATCGCGATGTCCCGAAGGAATAACTCATTTTCTGCCACGGTAGAGGTGGCTTCAGGCGTATAAACGGATTGGTAGTGGGCCGCGAACGCCTCCGCTATGCGCTGAGGGTCTGAAGTAAATTCCCCCTCGTTGAGCCTGATCCGAGCCACCCATCGCGACGCTCGGTCCCCCCTCTCAAGCCATGCAAGCAGTTTTCCCGCCTTGTCCCCAAGTTCATAGACTGTGTGTTGGGTTGCCACCTGCCGAGCACGCGCTGCCTCCCATAGATGGGACCTATACTCCTGCTGCGCCATGCGGAGTGTATGCGCCGAATCCTCATCCCCTTGTTGTGTATGGGACGTTTCAGCCTCGGTTACCGAACGCTCCAGCTCTAGCACCGCCTGCCGCTGGGTGTTCTTGTGATCAGAGATGACGGAGATGGCCTGCCCATGGAGGACAGTTTTGAAGGCTTCCCAGAGGGTTGCCGAGCTTCTGACGGAGTCAGCATTTTCGGCGAAATAGTGCTTGGTCGCGGTTTTGAGGGCCTTATTGATTTTGGGGATTTTGAGGTACCCGGGATGGACCGGAAACATGGTGCGTTTACACGGGTCGTTGGTCGCAAACGTTACAACCACAGGCGAGTGATCCGAGATGCCCCTGGGGAGGTGCGACACCTCGGTCACCCCAGTGAACCCGGCAGGCGAAGTGAAGATGTAGTCTATGCGCGAGAGGGTGCGGTGTGCGCCAGAAAGAAAGGTGTATTGTCTCTCATTGGGCCTATATTCTCTCCAAGTGTCTACCAGGCCTAGCGCGGCGGCGAATTCGGTAAGAATGGAGGTGTCCCCTCCGTGTGCCCTGTGTGACGACCTATCAAGTGTATGATCCATGGTTGCGTTGAAGTCCCCACCTATGATAAGTTCCCCATGCGGGAGTGCCAGCAGGAATTCACCCAGTGCCCTAAAGGAGACCTGGTGCAGTGTAGGGGGGATGTAGACGGTCACTAGGTTGTACACCTTCCCCTCCCATTGGCAGGTGAGTGCTGCAAAGCGGCCATATTCGTCCCTACGGGAGTCTAGAAGGATTAGGGGGAAACGTTTGTTAATCAGTATGCCTACCCCTCTGGAACCTGTCGTGAACTCCGAGTGTGTCGCCATCTTGAATCCAAGCCTATCCAGGGCCTTGGTGGCAGAACCCACCAGGTGCGTTTCTTGTAAGAGTGCCACCGCGGGCCCCCTACGCTTGAGGTATTGTAGCACCAGCCCACGTTTAATCTTGTCCCCTAAACCATTGACGTTCCAGGATAGGACCGCAAAGGAAGGACGTCGCTGCTGAGTAGGGACGTCGGGCATTGTGTCAATGGTTACGTGGGGAGAGCTATGTGATGCCATCTACAGGGTGGGATATAGAGATAGTCCACTGTAGTATGCCACCCCTGTGCCCCTGTGCTCGCCTAGTCAGCCCGAAGTGCCCGTGAGTGGTAGGTGAACCTGAACTAAAACACAATTCAACATAACAGCAAAATCCCCTGCCCTCCTCCCCCCTCCCTGCCTCCCTGCCATGCGGATTTAAAACTACCCGCCACCCCAACTCAGCAGAGTGCTTAGTTCCCATAAACTGGTTACGTGCGTGTGGGGGGAAAACCGCTCACTGTTCAGCTGCCGGTCCCCACACCAGAGGCTTGTCCCTTCAAGCAGTCAAATGTCCGATACTAGCCGGGGGCCCCGAGTTCGTAGCCTCCTGCAAAGTTAAGGCCCCCTTGGGCCGTCTGGAGCATCAAGGCCGCAGATCGCCGGGTGACAGCAAGTCCGATCGTCTCCATACCTTCATGTTTCACGGCGTTCCATCTCCTGCCCCCGACTCCTCGACACCCAAGTCCCCGGAAGAGGCTGAGAGGCCGCAAGGGGTATGGTCCCCCCTGCCCCTCGATTTAGCAGGACGCCATCCTTCCAGCCACTCCGAGGCCTCCGCTGGCGATGTAAAGAACCAAGTGCGCCCCTCCGCCTCCACTCGGAGCTTTGCAGGAAATAACATCGAGTATTTAAGTTCTCGAGAGCGGAGGTCCGCCTTGACCGCCATAAAGTCTCTCCGCTGTCGCACCACCGTTGCTGTATAGTCCGGATATAGGGTGACCGTACTGTTTCCCACCCGCAGTGGGGGGGCCGTACGCGCCGCCTGGAGGATCGCATCGCGGTCACGGAAGTTGAAAATGCGGGCCAGAATCGGGCGCGGGGGGGCCCCCGGCCGAGGCCTCCCGCCCGGCACCCGGTGGGCCCGTTCCACCGAGAAGAACTTGGAGAGCCCACGAGGCTGGAGTTGGTCAGTAATCAGTTTTTCCACGAAGAGGTCTAATGCCGGGCCGCGTTCACTCTCCGGCACACCAACGACCCGCACGTTGTTGCGTCGGGACCGTCCTTCCTGGTCCTCCAGTTTGGCCAGCAATTGCTTTTGCGTCAGTTCCAGGGTCTGTATGCGCTTGTGGTGGTCCGCCAAGTCCTGCGTGAGGGTCGTCGCGGTGGCCTCGACCTCTTTAAGTCTTGAGTTGATTTTGGCGACATCTGCTCGGAGTAGCGCCACATCCGTGGAGATCGTACCAATGGAAGCCTGCATCTGCGTCAATGTGGCCATGACGTCCGCCAGGGTAAACTCCACAGGTTTGTCGGAGGGGGGGGACTGCTTCCGATCCGGTAGGAATGCAAATTTGTCCAGTTTGGCCTGCGCCCCACCACGGTGGCCTTTCCCTCCCATGGCGCCAGGCAGGCACCGAGGGTGTGCCCGGACGTGTCCCGCGTGTAGGGTGGTCACCAAGATGCACCGCCAGACCCGACGTCAGGAAGCACCAGAGCCGGGAAGCAGCACCGGGCCCCCAAAGCACCAGGGCCGTGAAGCCATTCACCAACAGGTCACCGGATGGTCAATGTACCGGTGAGGTGCGACCGCCGCCGCCCGCGGCGCCCAAGGGCCCGCAGTCCCAGGGGGGATACTGTTCAGGCCGGATCCCCACGCGGGCGCCCCCCCAACCTGGCAGCACAGGAGTCAGGGGGAGGCAGCACCAGGCCCCAGGGCGACGTCCAGTAGGTCAGTGTCTCAGGCCTCAGCAGGTGGTGCGAAGGGAGTGTCGCCCGGGGGCCCAGCACGACCCGGTCAGGCGCGTCCTCTTTCCTCAGCAGGCCGCAGGGGCCGCGGCGAATCCACCCATGCAACGCCGGAGCCGTTCAGGGGACTCCGCCGTCAATGCGCACACTGACCTCCGAGTTGTAGGCCCCAGGCTGCCCCTTCAGGATATCAAGTCTGGCCGGGGCGCAGGCGGTTGGACGCGGAGGCCCACTCTTCCTCACCGCTGTCGGACGGGTCCGGTCCCTGGTCCGCCCCGAGGGGACGTCCCGATCTCCACCGGACCCGAAGCGCTTCGATGCTAGGCAGCCGAGGGCCGGGCGAGTCTCGTTGCGTCCGCTCCAGAGACCGGCACGTCTTAGTGGAGCCCAGCCGCACGCAGGGCGACGCAGCCACGCCCCCTGTCCAGCACACCTCGGGGATGTGGGGCCTAGCCCTCCGCTCGCCTCTCTGCTCCGCTGCCCAGGAACGGGGGGGTTTCGTGGGCCCCAGGCTTCAGATCCCGGGCGCCGAGGCTTTCGGACCCAGAATTAGCCGTCCAGAAGTAGGTGTGTGTTGAAGGGTGACAGGATAAATGCCGGATTAAGTGTCGGTGCGGAGGAGCTCCGGGCTCAGGCGGCCATGTTCTTCAAGAGCCAAGCTCCGCCCCCGACATCTGCAGTTCTTGTGTCCTTTTCTGTGAAATTGAGTTTAATTGCATTCATATCATGAATAATTTTTACATTTGTGTATTAGTTTTCTGAAGTATGGACACTAGCGACTATTGGACAACATTTGTTAAGATTTGTTATATATTGGCCAGTTCATGGGTATTTGTATTTGTCAGAATCCCTTTCAGATGGAGACGGACCATGCAGGAGCTATTGGCCCAACCGTGGCGGTTGAGGCCTTTTACTCTGCATGTCCCTGGGCTGGCCTACTATGGGCTCCAAGCAACTGGGCCAAGTACCCTTTCAGCACCTGACTCTTAGTGGTAGCATGGGTTAAGCAATCCAAGGCCTCTCGGGAAGGATGTAGGTGTAAGGTGAGCACAGCTTCACATCTCCAAGTATGTCCAGCAAAACCAATAAATGATTTTCCAGTCAAATACTTGCTTTTACGCTAAAATAACTATTTATCTACAAATACAAGGTACAGTACAACACACTGCAAATAATATGCACAGTCTTCTTAAGGCAGGCCTGCTTGCATTACCTAGATCAGCTCGTGTCCCACTTCCCCATCTATGGATGATGGTTATTCCCCATGCAGGTGTAGCGACATCCAAGCTAGGCCCCGCTAGTGAGTTCAAGTGTTAGAAGTTCTAGCAGGGCTTTTAGCAAAAGTCCACATGTACCTGCACATTGGCATGTCAGCCGAGCAAGTTCCCCCTGGCCTCATGGCCCGGTATCAGTCTTATGCACAGTTGCTGGAATGGTGGTCCAAAGTCCCCGGGTGCTCGGTCCCTGCCCGGTGGTGGGCAGGACTCCGGAATCTGCAGCAGCAGACATCCACACCGCTCCTCCAATCCGGCTTCTTTTTTTGTCCGGGGGAGGCTCTTGATGGCTCCCAGAATCAGGAAGGTGAAACGTAGCTGTTGCGACAGACATTGGTAGTGTTCCTCTGATCCGGCGTTAAGTCTTCTTTTTTGTCCAGTTGCGGTCCTGTGTACTCCCGGACTAAAAAGGTAAAACCTGGTTCCAACTCTGTGGTTCACAACCTGCTGAAGATTACGGCTGTGCACTGTCTAGGGTGATGGGCCTCTTTCTGTACTCCGGCCCATTCCTGACATGCAGGGGGTCTTCACAGCACATGCAGGGTGATGGCATTTAGTTTTTTCCTTGATCCCAAACTTAGCAAGGGCAACGGCTTCCCTTTGTGGCAGTACAGCACCAGAGCAGTAAATCTTCCTGTCAGCATTGGCCCCCGCCTGACATCAGGGGGTGTAGCAATGCACATGGGCAGATGACCTAATCGGTGCAGCAGTCCAGTCCTCTCCGTGGCCCCCACGTGGCAATTGGGGGTCGCACAGAACACACAGGCAGATGACCCGATCGGCACACTTGTCTCGACAGACCAGCATCTCACATTACGCTCCCAGGATACTCTCAGTAGGACCCCCACTGGACCAGGCTCCCTCTAGGCAATCTCCATCTCCTCACAGGGCCTTCCGGTCTTGGTTCAGGCAGAAGCCAGTGCTCCAGACAAGTGTTCTTGATTCTCCTGGGTGTTGCCCCCCTCACCCAACATGGGAGATTGGCAGATCTTTTGTCCCCAGTGCTGGCCACAACAGGAAAAACTCATTCTGAGCTTCTCCATGCTGATGTACAGTGTCAGTTTGGCAATTTAAGAGTCTCAAGCTCCCCTTTTTAGAGTCCATTTCCAGACACATTCATTATTTAGTGTCTCTGTCTTTGAAGTTTATGTTCAAGGGGTTGCCCACTTTGAAGTGCCCACTTCTTTGTTGTACTCTTCCTTCAGAGAGCAGTCTATCACAGTAGGACAGTCCCCAATCGTGATGGTGCCAAACACAGGCCATGGGAGTGACTAGAGGTTCACACCTGGATGTTCGCCTCCGTGATATGTGCATCAAGAGGATACCAAAGGGCCTCAGCTCTACACTTTATAATTATCTTATTAGCACCATCTTCTTCCTCTGATATGCCCAGGCTCAATTAACCAGTGGCCTATTTTCATAATCAAAGAGCCACAATTGATGTGCCCCAAAGAGTTTAGCTCTTCCTTCCTTCAATGTGTGTCCCACCCAACTCTCAGGAATTTAGAAATCCACAAATCTGTCAAGGGGAAACCTCTGCATGTCCCTCCTTCCTCCAGCAAGCCCTGGGCCTCCCAAAACGGAACCCAGTGTTTTGCATGTATTGTTTCCATTGCAAGCACACACATACGCCAATGCCCACACACATACACATTTGCATTCTCCAATGTAATTACCCTTGCATGGGCATCCATACATACCAGTGCGCTCATGCAATACTGCACGCTAAGTCCTACATGCAGTACCAGCTCACAGGCCCACATATAGCCACGCAAGTAAACGTAAACACGCTTGCTATTTCCTGCTGCACTGTACCTTCTCAGAGGCACACGTGTATCCCAGCACGCACATGCAACCAAACACACTGGTTCTGATGCACTGTACCTTTCCCACAGGACACACATGCATCCCAGCGCTGTGCACAATCCAATGCAGGCCGAGGGTGAGTTTATTACATAGAAGTGGACCTCTGCCAGAGTGGGCCAAGAAGTGCAACTCCTATGACAGGGGTAAAAAGGCTTGTTCACTGTGCTCATCAATGAAAACTAAAAACATGGTATTCTGCTACCACTGTACTCGTGCTGCTTAACTCCTGGTGAAGGCAGTAACCTTCCACCACTTGAGGGTAGCGCTGTGAGCAGCACTCTAGGTCTAAGCAGTCTGCAGTCTATGAGACAGGCCTAGGTCATAGCGCACATGCATAATCTGTGTTTTTCTTATGACCAACAATCGTTACCAAGGATTCAGATCACAGCAACTGGGGCACTCAGGGCATTGGTACACATCTACCTCCATGAAAGGGACTTTTCATCCCAACAGTGGTCAATCTCAGGAACATTTGGGGTCACATATAAATTTCAAGGATATGTAGGAGACTTGTGTCTTCTCCCAATTTCTGTGGAATTAGGGGCAATTGGATTTGTTACAGGGCCATTTAAGGTATTTCTGTACATTTCGTAGCATTCTGTTTGCTTGTTTCTATCCAGGGTCAATTGGGGAACTTTGATTAATTCAAGGACATTGAAGACTTATTTCGATTTCAGTGGTATTAGGGTAATTGTTTCTTTTTTAGGCTCTTGTTAGGTGTCGCCTACAAACACCCTTAGCTGTCTATTGTCAAAGACTTACTGACTACAATACAGTGATACATAGGGTGGGCTTTGGGCCATCCCTTTGCTAATGATTGGATGGCTTTATCCTATCTCGGGTTGATGCTCACGATTCAATGGCTTTCTCCTACTATTCACTTTGGGCCTAAGTCTTAATAATGTTATACTTACCAGCAAGTCTCTTTTCTATTTTATCTTTTTTAAATGGGGTTTGGGTTTGGCATGTATATCCTGGTGATGGTGACTCAACCAGGAAGACTTCAGCAATGGCACAGGCAGCTGATGTCCAAGTTGTCATTATACCGAGAGGTAGTCACTGCTATGCGAAGACACATACATATCCACCAATCCCACTCAAAGAGATACCCCGAAGAGGCAATAGCAGGGCAAGCCAACAATGGGAATGCACACCTACCAATTACCGTAAATGCAACAAAGCACAATCTTTATCATGCAAAGAGAGGAGAAAACATACAGCACAGAATGCAGCTATACATGTGTTTTGCATACAGCAAAGATAACAGAAGTACATGCTTCATTTATATATAAAAATTACATAGATCTGTGGGAGCACGATTTCATGCCTTTATAGACAAACATAAACTACACTGGTAGTACATATTTCCTTATACACACACAGTAGATATATAGCGAGTACTATCAGTGCAAGCTTCTGTAACACAAGGAGACCCGGTTCAGTGATTACAACAGCACATGCTTCCCCTATAGACCTAGAGCAGATACAGCAGCAGTGCATGCCTCTCTTATACACACAGAACAGTTGTGCACCCTACAGCAATACTTGCTTCCCTCCCTCACACAGAGCAGCAGTACAAGCTTCCCTCATCTAAACAAGTAATAGAGTTAGTTTCTCTCACTCACAGTGCAATAACAGCTTGAGGAGCAGTGCAAGTCTCATTCATTCAAGACTGAGAGTGCCATAAAGGGACCTTTCCCTTTGTAGGTCTCGCCTAGACAGCACATGTGCTTTCTCTTCAAGACATTTTATTTACTGTCCCTGGGCTTGGAGGTCTCCCTTTACTTACCATTGGTTGGCTTCATTGTCACTCTCAGTTGCTTGCATCCTGCTAGTAAGCGCTGCAGTCGCCACTTTTTATTCTTGTTTTTGACTCTCGCCTGGATCATGGCCCAGGTACTTGTGTCCTTCCACTTCTCACACTTTTGGGAGCGTTTTCTTTCTTTTTGTTGAGACACTCTACGGAGTGCATCTTTTGTAGTTTGTTTTGTCCTGTATTTCTCCCTTGTCAATCTGCAACCCACCATACTTCCTGTTGTCGTGTTTGCTTCTTCCTTCCCACCCTCTTTCCTTGTTGCCCTCCCTCCCATTGTTGTGTTGGCCCCCCCCACCCACTATAAAGAAAAGCGATATGACGTGGACACTGCAGGCCACATCATAGCATTTTTTCCCTTCTCCCCACCGCATTCCATCCTTTCATCATTTCCCCATCCCTGTTTCTTCTTCCCTCACACTTGCCCGCATTTCTTCTCCAACCCACCTATTCCCAGACATTTTGCATTGCTTACAGTCCTATTGAACCCCTTTGATACATAAGCTATTCTGGGTGGCCTGACACTGGGGTTGCCGTTGCTCTTTTCGATGCCTTGCTGCTTGTTTATCTTGCTGTGGTTGTTGCTTGCTCCTTTCTGATGCCGTGCAAGCGGCAGGCTGAATTTGGTGATATAGTTCGATTTTCTAGTTTGTGTGTTTTCCTCCAGTGGCTACCCCTCTGTTGAGCACAGGGCAACAACAGACCGTCTGTGCACTCTAGTCTCAACTGTATGTTTTTGTTTACTTTGATGCTGGTTTTATATACATTTTATTTAATTTTGTTGTTTGTATGACCGCAAGATTTCTTGCTCTTTTCAACTACTTTTTACTTGATCCATCATAATCTTCAGATGTGGTGCTCACATGGGAAGATGGACAGTCCCTATGATGGGGTTGTCCATTTATGTCCTTGGTGTGAAATATCGCTTGTGTTTGCAACATTTGGAAATAGACCTCACATAAAACTTAAGCTGCTTACCTTTTTGTCATATCATGTATAGAACCCAGTATAGTGGTACCTCCTGGTGTTATAACTCAATGTTCAACTTGGTCACACAATTGAAACTACTTTCCAAGTACTATATATTACTGTGTTCAGTAAAATCGAATTTGGGTCGTATTCTTGCTTTCAAAATGTATGTTTTATGTGGACTTGATGTGTTTGTCCTTCCCCTGGAGCATGGTTTAAGCGGCTCGTGCTTGCCTAGTGTCCTTCCACTGCTCGCGCTTTCAGAGCTGCTTTTTTTCTTTTTGTTGCAGCACTCGATAAGAGTGCATGTGTTTTCTGGCCGTCTCTCACCCACACCCACCCACGTCCCTTCTTACTGCTGTTGCCGTTATTGCTTACCCCTTCCTTCCTCCACCCCTGTTGAGCTGCTTTCCCCGTCCTTCCAAACCCCCTCTTGCATTATGTTACTTGCCCCATCCCTTCCACGTTGTGTTGCTTGCCCCACTCCCGTGATGTGTTGGTTGTCCTGCCCCTCTTGCCAGATAAAGTCCTATGATGCGGCCAGCACTTGCCACATCATACCACTTATTTCCCTGACTTTAAGCAATGCTGAACAGTAACTGTGCTGCTATACAACATGGTTCAAAGACATTGACAAAGCCAATAGCTCTATGCCGATGATTGTTTTTGATTGTTTTTCCTTCTATCCTTTTTTTACCCTCACCCTGCGGACTCAACTTCCCATAAAGTCAACGGGGTTGCAAATGTAAACTGTATCACAAGAGCCCTCAAATCCTGCCAGCTAGGGGTGGTCAAAGTGAGTCTTAAGTCCACTAGTCTTACATAGCTATCTGCATTGATGTCACAAAGTTAATGACATGGTCTTATGCAGGTTAGGTTGACTCCATCCCTGCATTCACTTTACCTGAATTCCCACATTATTATGATTATTGGCTGGCCACCATAACCACCTTAGTCCTGCTGTACTGAGTATACGCTTTGCCACAAGCCAATAATTGCAATATAAGTACTCTTTTTATTGGAAGTGCACAAATTTGGCCCAATCACAAATGACGAACCAACATGTGGGTGGAACCTAATCCCCGCCCTCAGTAGTACTGTGAAAGCTCTATTTTTTATATCACATAAGGGCATTTGACAGCTGTGCTATCAAGCCAGACCTAAACAAGGATATAAATTAGTGTAGCCCTTGGCATTCCATGCTGCTCTCAAACACACACCTGCACTTTGAAGTCTAAAGTTAATGATGGAAACGGAAGAGCACGAGTAGAGTGATGGGACTGGAGAACAGCAGTACATTCCTCATGAATGCCCTCCTTCCATGTGTGGCATTGCCACCGGAGGTCAAACACAGCAGAATATCTACTTATCTATGATATTTTAACAGCATTGCAGTGACGTGTGTGCCCTTGAATGGTCAAGCTTCATACTTAATGCATATTAGTGAGACTTATCTAGGCAGCCATACTGCTGCAGGCTCAGGTAGCTACACACCAAAATAGTCACAGCTGATTGGAGGTGAAGCGCACAACTTCTGCCCATGTACTCTTGTCCACCAACATGTGTGCGGAACCTCTCTAATATTCCTGCGGAATAATATTGCTATTTATAAATCTGAATTTTGATATCCTACCAACGTATAAGCCACAAATACAGTTGTTCATAAGTAAGTAAGATGGCTTGGCTGTAGCAGAAGCGGAAAATATACCAGTAAAGAAAATGCAAAGAAAATGAATACAAGGAAAATATGCAATTTATAGTTATGCAGAACATGTTGTGGAAAAAGAAAAAAATCTGAACTCACTTTTAACACACGCAGACTAGACTTTTAAGAGAAAGCGGGGGCGTGCAATATGGATTCGTAGACCACTCACATCCAGCATCGTTGTTTATAAAACTGAGGCGGGAGAAAAGGTAGAGCAAATAAAGAATGACGCTGGAACATGCATTGTAAAAGTTCTTGAAATTCTATAGGAGCCAACCATATTCTTAAGAATTTTTTACCCAACTGACCTCTTTTTAAACATTTTTAGTAATTATGAATTGTTGATTGTGTGAAATTACATTGTACTGTTCCTATGTCTTTTTATGATATTTATTTATCGAAATAAAGTATTTTGACTGACTGACAAAAGAATTTACCAGGCATGTCACGCAGAGAAAAATGTGCGTGAAGGACAAACCAGAAAATCAATATTCAAATGCATCAACCACCTCCAAAGATTATACAGCATCAGAATTCAGATATAAAGTGCATATCCTCTGTAATGTAGCAACCAAAGTCCAGGTTAAATAAATGCTCTTTTTGTACCATCGTCAAATCCTACAAATTCAGAAATGTAGGTATTTTTGTATAATAGACTGCACTTCCATATCATGCATGCCACCCTCCTCCCAAATATGGCCAGCATGTGCATAGTTCCATAGTTACAGTGCACCTGAAATACATGCAATGTCAAAGAATACATTTCCGTCTACAGTCTACACAAACATGTATCATTAAATAAAATCGGAAATGTGAACAAAAACATCAGAAGATAATACTCTACACTTTAAAATATAATTGTTTAACAGAGTAACAAACAAGCATTCAAAGAAACCAGAAGACAAGATTGCTTCCACTTGAAAAAATTTAAATGACAGATACAGAAATGGAGCATAAAATTGCACAACTAAAAACAATGGCTTTTCTCCCCTTATTATGTATTCATTCTTATGAACATTCTCAATTGCGCACCGATGCTCATATGTTGAATTATAATTATTATAGTCTACATTTTCTTTTTACGTTTTTGAATTCTGTTATGTGATTTTTCTATTTTTAATACAGGTTAATTATGAAAAGCTAAAATGACAGTTCCTTTATGGTCTTTAATGTCATTAATAATTAATATTTCGAACTAATGGAAGGCGAAGTAATTGAAAACATAGGACTTGATTTCGAGTTTGGGAGACGAGTACTCCGTCACAACCGTGATGGATATTGTGTCCGGCTCATTATAAGTGCCATAGAATGCACTGCACTTTTAATAAGGTCTGGATATCCATCATGTTTGTGAAAGAGTACCTCATTGTATTTGTCCAGTTGAGTCCGTAGCTATAGAGGCATTCCTTGGTTATGTATGCCCGCAGGGCAGGCTTTAGCACTGGTGCGCCCAATGCACCAATCTTTGGGCCCCAAATGACCTTCTGCTCCCTCTAACGGTCCTTAGCACCTCCCTCGCTTGGATTTAATTTCTATTATAGCGCTATTCTTATCAATTTTGCTGTGCCTGAATCTGAATTGGGGCCTACCTATTCAAGCCACAAAGCCAATATTACATCTCTGCACCCTCGTTCCGCAGTCAAACAACTGAGCAAAAGAGCATGCATCTGTACCTACAGAAGATTTCTAGAGGTTTTAAATTGCCATTTTCACATTTTGAAATAATTTTTCATTTTTTTTCAGGAGGTTGGAAGTGATGAAGAGCGTAGGTCAAACCTGAGGTAAATGAATTCTTTATTTCTAAACAAATCACTACAGATGACTAATGTTTTGACTACAAACGTTTCTATTGTACATTTTAACAGACGTTCTGGTTGTATAAAAGTGAATGCTCGTTAGTACTAATTACATATTTCTTTCTGCCAGGATGTTACCAGTGTAACTTTAATGCGCTGCCCCAGGAGACAAAGTATAAGCAAACCAGAAGGCTTTGGTAAAGAGCAAGGTTTTCAGAAGCGTGTGGAATAACCCATGATCAAATGTGGACCCCACAAGGTTTCTGTGGGATTGCTCAAGTGGTTGGTGTCAATTCTTGATGGACAGCGGGCATGACCGGTGGATGGTAGCAGTCTTAATATCCTAAAAAGCAAATATGAGACTCATAGCTTGGGTGATAACGTCACAAAGTGTTCCTACAATAAACTTAGATTTGTGAAAGGCAAAGAAGCTTTATGAGAAGCTACTAAACATGTAAGGCCAGGTGGAGAGAGGTCCTGGCGTGAACGACAGTCGAGCGAGCCAGCTGTAATATGTTGTGCAAGCTGGAGTTTGTTAACGCTTTAGCTATTTTGGAGGCTTAGGTGATCTAGTCTTGCCTCCGGACTGTACGGATGATGAGGGAAAATGTTGGTGAGAAACGACGTTTTTTTTTTTTGTTTTTTTTTTTTGAAAAACCTTTATTTGTGCATATTAAAAGAACAAATACGGGCCTACAACCATCAGGCCGGCCACAAAACATTTAAGCACTAAGACAAACATTACATCCCCTGTGCATCAATGGTCAAGATTAGCAACGAGTCAGGAGTTATACACTGGAGAGATCCTTGACACCAGGGGAAGGAGAAGTGGAGGTTAATTTTAAGGTTTTCAAAAAATAATTTTATCGAGAAAAAAGTCAGTAGAGGATAGAACCAAGGAGATTCGAGTCCGCAAGATGGCTTCATCACACAGGAGAGCAGCAGCATCATTAAAACGGCCATAGAAAATCTCAGACAGTGAGGCGATGCAGTTATATAACAGGATAGTCACAGGAGTAAATACGCACCCCTCCAAAGCCGCCCCCACTCAATCCACCCCACACCCGGACCCCGAATCGGAAACAAGGACAGCGCAGAGACATAGAAGAAAAAGGCCCATAGAACTAAAAAGAAACAGTAAATTACCCCCCCACCCTACACCAATGCGGAGGCTACGGCCTGCCCCCCCCCAGCATAGTGCCTGTCGCCCAATGAACCCGAAATATAGACAAGAGAGAAAGTAGGAATAAAGGAAAGAAAATAAGAAAACAAAGAAGAAAGCGGGGAGGAGCCCACGTAATCTCGGAGCGCCCGAAACCACCGGCCAACTACGTCTCCACACACTGAGAACCCACTACGCCCGAAGGCGATCGTGTGAAGATAACGTGTCACAACAATATAATGGAGGCAGACAAATCGCGACGAGTGCGCACAACATGTGCAGACAGTTCCAGTCCCAGGCCAGCCCATCCGTGAATCCATGGTGATAGAAATCAATCTAGCCCTGGCCCGATCGCGGGCGCAAGACTAGACCAGCCCCCACATGAAGGCCCCGCAGCCCGTGCAGACAAAGACAATATGGCCGCTTGGGAGGAGATGGAGAAGTAGAGTCACAAAATGGCCGCCGATCATCTATTAAGGTCTCCTTGTGCACCATATAAAATCCAGACCTGGCCTGTAAAGTACAGGAGTTCCACATAAAAGAAGCCGTAGGCCACCGTGAACGGTTCCTCGAGGACGTCAGGTGTCGCTCGGCTGGATAATCTTGCGGGCGCGGTGAGGCAGGCAACAACAAAGCAGGCGGCAATGAACGGGGAAACAAAGTGTCTACAATTGAGCAGGAGATCGGTTGATCCTGGGTGCCGGGAAAGCCAGATGCAGACCCCCAGTGTAGCACGATTATTCCCAGTCGTTGCGGCCCCGCAAGAGGACAGAAGCACTGGCAGACCCACGTCTTGTTGAGAACAAACGGGGCGTTCACGACCCGCAGCCGACAGTATGGAGTCGATCCGCTCACTCAGCGTTTGCAAGCCAACACACAATTGCAGACGAAAGTCCCGCAGGGCAGCCAGAACGGAGCCGCATGTCAGCGGTAGCTGCGCCCCCACATCGGCAGCAATCCGGGACGGCATTGTGGAGCTGGAGTCTGGTAGAGGGAGGGCGAAGCGGGCAACGGGCGAGACCGGGGCATCACCCCCCAGCAGCGAGCAGGCAATCAACGCCATGTTTTACCGCTGAACGGTACGGTGGCCAGGGGGGGGTCGTAACAAGGAGGCAATTCCCCGCTGGTCCGCGCCGCAGCAGGTGAAAGCCAACAGTCGCTTCCCCTCCCTCGGACTCTCTTTGCAGCCGACTAGGCAATAGAAGAAGGGGGTCTGCAGCCTTCCACAGCGCGGGCCACAGAGCGGGGCAGGAGACCCGCCACACCGGGGCTTACCCTATAGCTCCAGCCCGTCAGTTGAAAGGTGAGGGAGGTGTCCGGGCGTCTCTCCCCCGGCTCGTCTGGCGACAGTCCGTGGTGTGAGGCGGGATCGGGGCCGCGGGGCTCAGATTTGCGCCGGGGGTCCAGTGACTGCGGCGCTTCCAGGGGGCCGGCCAAGGCCACAATGGAGCAGGGGTCCAGCGCGGAGAACGAAGGCACCAAGAGCTCCGGCATCCGGGCGGGCTCAGACCCCGGGAGAGCGGCGGCGCGGTCAGCGCGTCGTCGCGCACGTTTCACCTCGAAAATCGGCGAGGATAGGGATCAGGATGATAGTCCGAGGCCAAGGGCCGGCGGAGCCGGGCGCTCAAGCGTCTGCTCCGGTCGCCATCTTGGCTCCTCCCCAGAAACGACGTTTTTAATGGTTTGATTTTACAGATATACTACACTTGACTTCAGTGATCTGTAAAAGGTTGACACCTTTATCTCAGACAGTAACACCCATTAAGTGACACGAATATGATACTCGGACCCCTGAACATTATTTTCCTAAATTTTAATGGTCTGATAAACTATGTTAAACGAAAGACCATGCTATCTTACCTAGCCTGCAAACAAATAGACATCGCCCTCTTACACCTGCTGAGGTCTGAGACTGAAAATCTCAAAGGGATTGGCTTGGGAGGGTTCTTTTTAGCTGCTGAGACCCCTAGCTGAAGGCCACCACTAACACCTCTCAGGCCAGTTCAAAGAGATGTGGGATTGCAAACTTAGTGAAAACAGCCCTCCTGTGTATTATGATGCAGTCCTGGATGAGTGAAGAGGGAAGATGCATATTTGCTAAGCTGAGGCCGGGCACCAGAGTAGTCAGAGTGGGCTAGATCTCAGCCCTGAATGTGAACAGAGCTACTTTCCTCCTCTGACTCAAAAGAGCATAGCTGAGCTGGGTACCACACGTTATCCTTGGGGGAGACTGAAATCTGGCCCTGGACGGAGTTCTTGTCCGGCCAAGACTGTTTGATATAGCCAATAACAAAGAAATAGGGGTTCGGTAGACGTTCTGGAAGACCACTGACGTCTTGACAACTGGCCTCTCCTACCCCCTCAGACAGGGAATAATACTACTTTTCGAATGCCCACAGTGCTCAATCGAGGTGAATTCCTTCAAGATCTCCCAACCAGGGGTCCCACTGGTGCTGGACTGTGACATATTGGAGTGATCCTTCACCGATCACATGCCTATCCGCATGTGTATTGACTGGAGCTCAAGTAATCCAACAAGCAATTCATGATGTCTTAACATCTCATGCTACCAAAGGTTCCAGGGCGAGGCCTATCTGAAATCGCATGTAAATTATTTGAATGATAACAAAGACTCAAAGAGCTCAGCACAAATCTTACTGGCGGCAGCTAAAGCTACTTTAAGAGAATAACTCGTGAGGGGCTCCGCGATAACAGATGCGGGTTGGATCAAGACTGCCCTAGAAGAGCATATCAAATACCTACACTGAAGTACACTGCGAACCCGATAGAAGTGGCCAGGTGGAAACTTTGAAAGGGCAAAAGTGGATCTGAGCAGCCTTTATGCTGCCACACTTAAAGCAATCTATGAGCAAGGGGAAAAAGTGGGCTGACTTTCGCCTGTGCAGCTCAGATAGAGGGGAGCAATGGTAGCCACCCCTGCAATTCGGTATAGTAAGAGCCAACTGGTCATAGGACTGCAGGATATAGCTACAGGGTTTGCTGTATGTTACAAAGGGCTCTTTAGCTCTGTATTAGAGGAAGACTGGGACCAGGATCCTTGCTGGTCTGGCACTCACTCGTGTTAATGCAGAAAGCAGGACACTTCTACTAGGGGAGATTACTGAGGATGACATTGCACAAGTTATCTCCAATCTTCCTTATAATAAGGCAACTAGCGCTGACGGCTTCCCAAATCAATTTTATAAATGGGTCAAAATAAAACAGCAGAGTTGCTCTACGATGCCTACAAGGAGGTATAGCAGTCTGGAAGCCTATCGCCCCTTTCCAATAGAGCACTGGTTGCAGTCCTCCCAAAGCCTGGTGGCATCTGTTGCAATGTTGTAGTTATTGTTGGATCTCTCTACTTAATGTGGATATTGAGATCCTGGAAGGAATATTGTATAATCGGCTTTAAAAAGTAATTCCTGATCTTATTCTTCATACACAGGTGGGTTTTGTAAATGGCTTAACGTCCTGCAATCCTATGCACACCTTGGCCCATCTCTTCTGGCTTTCTAAAGACTCTCACAAGAAAACTCCAGCCTTGTCACTTGACACCGAAAATAAATTTGACAGAATCGAATGGGAATATATGTTTCACACCCTCAAAAGACTGGGGCTGGGTGATGACTTTATTACCAAGGTTCAGTGGTTATATGAGGCTCCAGTCCTACCGCTCGGGTCACCTGAAGAGGATTTCTGTTGGATCCTTTTCCTGTTCGCAGGGGACATGCCAGGGGTTCCCTTTGTCACCCCTGCTGTTCTTATTGGCTCTGGTACCTTTGGTCGCAGCCATCCATCAGTCAGCTGCAGTAATAGGGATCCCTACCTCAGCGGGCCCCTCAAAAATACTATTGTATGTCGACAAAATATGTGGCTCCCTTCCAGCCACTATGTCCGTCACTGAGGGGTTCTCAGAAATATCAAGATATAAAGTCAACGAGGACAAGACTGAGGCATTTCCTGCGTCTAGTGTCACAGTACAAGCCGCCATTGCGGATTATACATTTCAGTGGAAATCTGAGCATCCTAAATACCTAGGGGTATACACCAACAGAGGGCTAGAAATAAGGATACAGGATCATCAGAACTCGCTTGCAGTCAGTACTAATGCATGCATGCAAAATTGTCACAGTTAAATCTGTCATGAGGCACAATAAGGGCTTTGATGATCGTTGTGGTCCCCCGATTCATGTATGTGCTAGGTGTATACCCACTGCAAGGTAGGGCCTTACCCCTGCAATCCATTGTTAGCAGAATTCAGGACTTTGTATAGGGTAATGTGAAGCCGAGGCTTGGAGTCTATTGAATGTTAGTCCATATGAGATGTGGAGGCTTGATCTGACTTATGTTGAACAATACTGTGCAGGTGGCCGAAGCTCGAGGACCCCCACCCCACCCATGGATGCCCATTGAACAGGAACTTAAATTCTTTAAAACAATGCAGGAGGAATTTCACATACCCCTGTGGCAAAAATGGAAGTACAACAGCTGAAACACTGCTTTAGAAATAGATTGGGGATGCCACCATGGGACATCCTCTCCCATCCTGTGATACCTAAAACACTGGAGGCTATAAAGGGGAGTAATGGCGGGGGGTCTATAACTTATGGAAGCAACAGTTACATTCTAAACCCGTTTTGTTCCACCTACAGGATAAATGGCAGTGGCTTTGGTAGGTCGAGTTCACAGAGACTGACAGGGGAAACCTAATTGCAACTTAGGGGTAGGGTATCCAAAATGAAGTTTTGTTTTTTCAGATTTCTCCAGGGTGGTATTCGGCATCCTAGAAATTACTGGCAGAGGGCATACTACACCAGTTGAATTGCTGGAGGTGTGGACAATCAGGATGTGACCCAAAACAAATTGCATTCATTTTTCTCCAATTACAGCACAGGAAATTAGAAAGTTAAAGTAATCGTTATTCATATTCATATATCATATATATTAGTGGTAAAAGAAATTGCATACTATTACTTCCTAACTTAACTGTGTCACCTTGATAATCTCCTCTCATTTGGGACCCAGCTGTACGGCCTACGTCCTAATATGGCGTCTCTTCACGTCCAATTGTACCATTTTCCTGGATCGAGGTATAGCAAGTAATACGGATTTTTGCAAACTCCCCACACCCCTCCCCTGCTGACGGCCTGCTCTGGAATTTCGGAAACCTAAATCTAGAAGGTTGTAACTAAAACCTAGCTTGTACGTAGCGTTAGCGGAAAATGGGATGTCCATCCAGGTGGGTGGATGCTTCGTAAATTGGGGGTGAATGGAGACCCGAATACGTCCCTGTATCTCGGCTGCAAGAGTGGGGGCTCCTATCTAGGCAGGGGTTTAGTGGTGGAGTGTGATGACATTTACAGAGCTTCATGGAGTGAGGGTGTCGGCTGCATTGAAAGTTTCCAGCAAGAGCTCCCAACTCCTAGCGATCGGTTCCTTTCTTAGGCCTCTTTTTTTCCTCACGACAGATAGCTACGATTTCAGGCAGCCCCCATTTTTCCACCTCTTCCTTCCAACTGAGCAGTGTTGGAGCCTCGGGAGATTTTCACTGCCTAGTAACACCTCGCTTTGCAAGAATCAAAGCCAGATCCGTGAATCTGGCTCGCACTTTGTGCTCTTTCGCCTTCTGTGTAGACCTAGTATATGTGTCTCTACTGTGTGCCATCCCATGTCACCCACAACTTCCTTTAAGGTAGCAGTTATTCCACCCCAGTATCTCCCTGATCTGGGGCAAGACCAAAGCATGTGTGACAGATCTGCGTCTTGGTCAGGACATCTAGGGCAGGACGGCAGAAGGGTAGGAAAGATGGCATGTATTTTATGCGGAGTCAGGTACGCTCTTTGTGTTACCATATACTGGATACGTTTAAAACGGATGTTGCGGGGTACTCGTTTTGGCTATTTTAAAGTCGTGCCCATTCTGTATGTGACACAATACACATCCTACATGACTGTCTAGACATAATCCGACTTTTGTCCCTGATTGGGAACACTTTAAGTAGGACCTTGGACCTGCGCCTGCCCTTAACAAGGTAACTGGTTTTGCTACATTGCACAGCTGCCCTACCATCCCTAACATGCCCAGAGAGACACTTACTAGCAAAGGCTCTGACCACTGCCAAGATTTGTGTATTGAGACATTGGCGGCGACCTCAACTATCCTCATGAATGGCTGATAGAAATGTACAAGGCAGACTCCCACGAGCAGCTTGTAGATAAACTACAGGATAATGCATTAGTCTTTTTAAATATTTGATCCCAATTCATTAGCACCAACCCATAATGTATATAGGATGGGAAATACTCTTAGATATGTGTGGGGCTTTTACACATGACCGGCCCCACAGCATATCTCCGCACCCTCTTCCTCTTCCTCCGCTAAATTGATTGAGATCATGAACCGCCTTCATGGATTCATTCTCTCGACTCATTTCCCATTCCGTATACTCTCCCCTTGTTTCACATGAGATTTATGAGTTTTATAGTGATGAGATGTCTCACTCAAAATAAAGACCAGGGGATCCCACAGCAGCATTCATTCGGACTGACCATACTCTTCCCCTCATCCCTCTCTTCTCCCTCCTTCCTTTTCAACTCGCAGAGACATGTTCCAGATGTTAACTCTGCATATGCTCTTTAATGCTTGGGGCTGCCACTAGTGTTACATCCTTCTTTCGCAGGGCAACGTAGATTGGAATGTCGTGTTACACAAAGGTGCTGAAACTTGTACGGTTGCTGGTTTACAGATACAGTGCTTAATTTGAGCCGGTGGTTTCTGGTGCTCGGCACTTGCACTTAATTGTCAATACCGGCTCTTATGATAGATAGTCTGCCACATGGTGGTGCTGTTTGTCTAATTTAGAGACGAGCACAACAACAGTTGTTTGTTCATTCCAAATACCTTAAAAATGACTAATCCTTGGCTCCCAAGCCATTCTTATAGCTGTGGAGGCCTGGTATGGTCTGAATTGTCGCACTTGTAGGAGTGCAATGCTTAGTAGTTCTGTTGATACTGTCACTGGCAGGAGGAATGGGAGGTGCAAGTTGCAGTGGCCTCCTGACCAGGGCCCCGGCATTTATTTTTTCACAAATTAAGCACAACGGATAACCGACCCTGGTAGCTTGGTACCGCCTTGAATGCTTTTCGCCCTAAAGTCACCCCTCTCACTGTTACTGTTTCAAGTTTATTGATTGTGTATGACAGATGGATGTGTAATGCAGAGTTCCCAGGTTCCCTACTCCTTTCCTTTCTCACACCCTTGGTGTACTCCGCATTCTTATACTCCAAAGCTTTTCTGACAGGTCCTTTTATCATAGTTTTAGAATTAACATGCGTCAGCAAACCTCGTCAAGGGCCTTAATACTTATTCTGTTTGTATCTTGCTATTAAGAAATGATTTTCCTTTGGATTGAAATCATGGTGAAATGTAAATGTAAATGTTGAGGTACTTATAGAGCGCACTGTCACCAGATGGCCACCTTGCGGTGTCGCCTTCGCGGTTTCCTGCCGCTGATACTCATACCGCTGTGGAACCCCTCCTGGCTTTCCCTGTGAAGTGTCCACTCCTGGGCACCCCCAGGGTGAAGCCAGGCATCCTTAGCGCTGTTTGGGCCGCTTTGGAGGCTAAGCAAGCTATTGCCCAGAGTTGCAGCGTGGGGCCCGTGGTTAGAATAGGTACCGAGGCGAGAATAGACAGGTCCGAGGAAATTGAGCCCGAGCCACGCCGAGGCGGGAATCGAACCCTGGTCAGAACTCTGCTTCAGGGTCTGTCGCTCTAACCATTGAGCCACACTCCTCCACAAGATATGCCAAAGAGTCATGACCACCCTTATATTTTCTTGCCCATGGATAATTATTTTTGATGGCTTATATCGATATATGGTTTTGTAATTCTCTATAGTGCTGCGCAGCCAACATTGACGATTGGTTCCTCGATCTTCGTTTCCTGTTATTTAATCCTAAATGAATTAAAAAACTTCGCTTTTGAGTCCCAAACTGTTGTTGTGTCAATGCCTGTAACCTTTAAAAGAAAGCTTCAGTAGCACACAGTTCTGTAGTAATCACATGTCCTAAATTGGCCAACGTTTTGCATGAAAATTTGCCTTTTCAACTATAAAGTGGCAGGACTTCTATTATTCTAAAATGCTCGTGTGAGGAAAAGCACGTACTCCATTTCTATATTATCACCACTCTGACCTGCAGTTGCTTTAGGGAGTTTGTTTGCGGAGACACCTCCTTTCCCTCCTTTCATAATCGTCGAACCCGTTGCAGAGTTCTGCTGGATCAAATCTCTGTATTTTGTTGATTATTCTACTGCCGTTTATTGTTTGTAATTTAGCGCACACTCTTTTTAATGAAGTTCTTTACACAGCTAAGCAAGTGGCACAATTAACCTATTGTCTATAATGTGCTTGTAATACCCATAAGCCACTGCGAAAATGTCGAGGCTTTTCTTGGCAAGTACTTAAAAAACCTTCGAAAGACAGAATTCCCCTGCCTGCGAGCTAGTTGGTGCATGTCTGTGTTCTGCATGGATACTACTTTCTGTAAGTGGAGGTGTGAATGAACTGATCCACTGTGGCTACCAGAACAGTTGATTCATCTGCATGCGTCCTTGGGAATGCATGGTATACTGAGTCCCTGGTGCACATACAAAGAACACTGATGTTGCCTCCTGAATCTTCGCTTTTGAGTCCAAAACTGTTGTTGCGCCAATGCCTGTAACCTTTAACAGAAAGCTTCAGTAGCACACAGTTCTGTAGTAATCACATCCGCTGGACCTTTCTGGTTGTGGGGATATATAGGACTTGTAGGTTCACCAAGAACCCGACCAACCCAGAGCCAATAACTGAGCAGCGTCTTGCAATGGTTTTTTATTATGTACCGGGTATATAGAAATTAATTCTGAAAATATATACATGGAAAATTAATATGAAAGACACCTATGTTTTTCTGAAATTGGAACAAAAGATAGAGTTTAGAAACAGAAGATATATGCACATTTCCGAAATTGTGAGTACCCATACTAGCATGAGAATTATAGGTCATTTTTGAATGTGACTTATTTTTTACACATTGTCTTTCATTTGGAAGGCAGAAATGCATCGAAAGTCAATAGGTAATAACAGTTGCTCTACAATTCTGTACCTCACTTGTGTGGGTAGGCCTAGTGCCCGCGACAGGAAACTGCTCAAAACGCAATGTAGATACGCTTTATTTTTACAGTGAAAACTAGCACTTTTTTTGCAAAGTGCCTAGCTGTAGATTTTGAACCCTTGCTCTGCCGGCACCTAGGGAAACCTAGCAAACCTATACATTTTTTAAAACTAGACACCCAAGGGACTCCAGGATGGGGTGACTTGACTGGCTCTCACCGGTTTCTATTACCCAGAATCCCTTGCAAACCTCAAAATTTGTCAAAAAACCCACATTTTCCTCACATTTCTGTGGTGGAAAGTTCTGGAATCTGCATGGATCCACAAAATTCCACCCACCCTGCGTTTCCCAAAGTCTCCCGAGACAAATGGTGTCTCACTTGTGTGGGTAGGCCTAGTGCCTGTGACAGGAAATGGCCCAAAACGCAACGTGGACTCCCCACATTTGCACAGTGAAAACTGACCCTTTTTTTTGCAAAGTGCCTAGCTGTAGATTTTGAACCCTAGCTCTGCCGGCACTTAGGGAAACCTAGCAAACCTATACATTTTTGAAAACTAGACACCCAAGGGACTCCAGGATGGGGTGACTTAATTGGCTCTCACCAGGTTCTGTTACCCAGAATCCCTTGCAAACCTCAACAATTGTAAAAATAAAAGACGCATTTTCCTCACATTTCTGTGGTGGAAAGTTCTGGAATCTGCAGGGATCCACAATATTCTATCCGCACCACATTCCCCAAAGTCTTCCGAGAAAAATTGTACCTCACTTGTTTGGGTGGGTCAAGAACCCGCGACAGGCAAGGGCCAAAAACCTATTGAGGCAACATCAAAGTTACCTATCACAAAACAACCTGGTTTTGCAAGGGGGGTCCCATGAGTTTTTGTCCCCGGGCTCGGCGGCCATCTAGGGAAACCTACCAATCCCACACATTTCTAAAAACTAGCCACCCGGGGGAGTCCAGTGAGGTATGGCTTGCGTGGGTCCCACAACATTTCCCTACCCAGAATCCCCTGCAAACCTTACATTTTGTTGAAAAATCAAATTTTTCTCAAATATCTGTGTGGTAAAGTTCTGGAATCTGCGTGGATCCACAAATTTTGTACCACCCAGCGTTCCCCCAGGTCTCCCGATAAATCTGTGGGTGGGTCAAGTACCCGCGACAGGCAAGGGCCCAAAACCTATTGAGGCGACATCAAAATTAGCTATCACAAAACAACCTGGTTTTGCAAGGGGGTCCCATGAATTTTTGGCCCCAGGCTCGCAGCCATCGAGGGTAACCTACGTGGGATCACCGTGCCGGCACCAATGTCCTATCACCCAGCATTTCATCCAGAGTTCCCCTAGATCTCTCGAGTAAAATGATACCTCACTTGTGTGGGTGGGCCAAAGCCCTGTGACATAGGGATTAAAGATATAGCACCGAGAATTTCAGGCGCTACATTTTAGAAAAATTCAGTTTTCGCCAATTCTGCTTTGGACACCCACACAAGTGAGGTATCATTTTACTCGAGAGAATAAGGGGAACGCTGGGTGGTAGGACATTTGTGCCGGCAGGGTGATCCCATGCAAAAATGTATGAAAAAATTGATTTTTTTTCAGCAAAATTTGAGGTTTGCAGTGTATTCTGGGCAGGGAAATGTTGGGGGATCCATGCACGCCATACCTCATTGGACTCCCCAGGGTGTCTGGAAATTGTGGGTTTGGTAGGTTTACCAAGATGACCGCCGAGCCCGGGGCCAAAAATTCAGGTGACCCCCCTCCCTTTACAAAACCATGTCCTTTCAAAATAGGTAATTTTTATGTCTCCACAATACGTTTTAGGTCCTTCCCTGCCGTGGGTACTTGGCTCACCCACACAAGTGAGGTACCATTTCTACTGGGATATTTAGAGCAATGCTGGGTGGTAGGAAATGTGTTGTTTCTTTCTGAAGCGTGAAAATGTTGGCACAATAATGCAAGGAAAATGTGACAGTCACATTTTGAGGTTTGCACAACATTGTGGGTAAGATAACTTGTTGGGATCCACAAAAGAGACATCACCATGTACTCCTATGGGTGTTTAGTTTACGACAATATCTACAGTTGGTAGGTTTTTCTTAGATGGAATGTACACCTTGGCAGAGAGACAAAAAAGACTAATATTACTGCACATCCATCTATTCCTCATGCACACACACATACTGGTTGGATTTGGCATGAGGGCGAGTGATGGTTCAGTATATAACATTTTATTAACAAGAGATTTCACAATAGCAGAAGGAGAGGCGCTGTCTCGTGAGGAATATAGGAGATTAAGGAAAAGACCAATTGTGCTAGAATTGGCTCAAGTGTTAGAGCAATTTAAGGCGGAAACAGAGGACGACGCGGTGGAAGCCCTGGACCCTTCTGTTGATTTAGCCACATCTGCCTAGTTCTGGCTTGGGCAGTGTCCCGGACAGGAAGGGGGTTTGCACCCGCCCCCCCCTCACTCCTTCCCCCTCCCCCTCCCACTCAACCACTTTCCTGGATGCCAGTCAGCTCCCTTCCTCCCCCTTCCACACCCCCTCCTGCATAGGGACAAACTGGAGCAACACTACCTTGGTTGACCCTCAAGATCCTGTTCCGGTGAAACAGATTGGAATAAAGCAGCCAAGTTTATGGTTAACAGTTAGTAGGGTGGGAGAGTTGTGGGTGGGGTATTGAGGGTGGGAGTTGGGTAGGACACTGAAGAAATGCAATGATACGAGATCTATTGTTCTGAACACATTATTAAGGTTTAAATTGGAGTCATGAGCTATTAACTCACGTGCCGAGTAATTGTATGCATTAATACAATGTCACATGGACACTTTTTAAAGTATGCAAGCAATCTAAAGGCTTATATGTACCCGAAAATGTTACTATATACTGTTACATGATATCTACTGGAAAATGCTAATAAAATTGTGTTAAAATAAACCATGAGATTTTCCAAAAATTAAATGCACTTTCAATAATTGAAAGGACAAAAAACTGAACCAATGACTCACAGCTCGTGAGCTGTAAAGCCACGTCAAGGCCCCAACCGCTTTACAGGCCATTCACACAACTTTAATACGTGAAACACACAAGACCATTCACACCACCTGGCACGAAACCAACACATTACAACATTCACAAAAAAGGACAAGGTACACCCTGCTTGAGAGACAGAAAAGGCAAATATTTCTGCACAACCACCTGTTCCTCAAGCACACATACATACCGGTTGGATTTGGCACGAGGGTGGGAGATGGTTCAGTATATACTATTGTATTAACAAGAGATTTCACAAAAATGAAATGCACTGTTAATAATTGAAAGGATGAGAAACTGAACCATTGACTCACAGCTCATGAGCTGTAAAGCCACGACAAGGCACCAACCTCTTTACAGGCCATTCATACACCTTTTATTCGTGTGACACATACAAAACCATTCACACCGCCAGCCGTGGGCTCATCACATTACAACACTCACACCAGCAGACAGCGCCATTCAAGGGCCCATCACTTTCCCACGCCCACATTCCTGACACAACAACCACACCAGCTAATGGATTGCGTGGAGTGGCGTTTGGCTTGCAGTGTGCGTAGTGACCAGCAGCAAGTCACTATTCACACACCGCCAGCCAAGCGCCAGTCCAAGTACCAGTCCACGCACACCGCCAGCCGAGCGCAACTCCATGCACACCGCCAGCTGAGCGCCAGACCACGCACACCGCCAGCCGAGCACCAGTCCACGCACACTGCCATCCAAGCGCCACTCCACGCACACTGCCAGCCAAGCGCCAGTCCACACACACTGCCAGCCAACAGCCAGTCCACGCACACCACCAGCCGAGCACCAGTCCACAAACACCGTCAGTGAGCGCCAATCCACACACACCGCCAGCCAAGTGCCAGTCCACGTACGACGGCCAAGCGCCAGTCCACGCACACCGCCAGCCAAGCACCAGTCCACGCACACCGCCAGCCAAGCACCAGTCCACACACACCGCCAGCCAAGCGCCAGTCCACACACACACCACCAGTCAAGCGCCAGCCTACACACACCGCCATCACATTTAGGTTTTTTTTAATACAAAAAAGAAAACACAAACAAATTGCAAATAGATACTTATCTACTAACACAAAATCTGAAACTAACTACATTGCACAAATGCCATCCTTGAAACTGAACAAATATATACAACAATAGAGACCAGGTAGTTCACTTTACCACTCGTGGATGCTCCCAAAAATTATTTTGCGGGTGGTACATTCTAAAACAAGCAGGCACACAGCGCAGGGTTAGGACACTCGCAGTACATACGAGTCTCCTTCCGCGTCACTCTACATCTCCTACTGGGAAAATCTTTGGAGGGCATGGGAGGAATGTGATCAGGAAAGTGGCGATCTTTCAATCTAGCCACATCCTCCACCACTCTAACTCTAGGAACACTTGCCTGTTCCACTACAACAAGACTGCCTATTACAGAGTCCTGAAACTTAGCAAAAGCTATCTTTGACTCAGGACAACAATCCTTGAATACAACAAAAGCATTAAAGGTTGACAAGTGGAAAAGATGGATAGCCAACTTCTTATACCAAATGTAAGCCTTACAAAGCGCAGTGTAAGGTTCCAACCTCTGATCTTCTCTATAAACACCACCCATGTGCCTATTCTAGCCTAAAATGCACACAGGTTTGCGCGCTTCAGCAACCTGACCGAAAAACAGTCACAGGTGAAGCGCTTTCATCATGGCTGGTAGTCGGCATGTACACATCTCTCCTGCCTGAAAACTTCATAGCTACAAGTTCCTCGCTACGCAACGCACTGCACTGTCCCCGCACAAGCTTTTGACAAACAAGTTCTTTTGGGAAACCTTTACGGTTAGAGCGGATTGTGCCACAAGCAACAGTGTCCACTTTGGCCAATTCCCTGAACAAGTGCACACCAGTGTAGACGTTATCTACATATAAATGGTTACCTTTGTTAAAAAGTCCTCAACCAAGTTCCCACACAATTTTCTCAGTCACTCCAAAAGTGGATGGACAAACAGGGGGGGGTTAATCCTGGAATCCTACCCGGTGTACACCCTGAAATAAGAGACATATCCAGTCCTATTGTCACACAGCATATACATCTTAATTCCATAGAGTGCCCTCTTACTAGGAATGTATTGCTTAGAAACCAAGCGCCCTTGAACAAGACCAAAGACTCATCCACTGCTATTTCTTTCCCTGGAGCATAGATCTCAGAAAATCGAACAAAGTGATCAATGACAGGCCGAATCTTAAAAAGACTGTCACAATCAGGGTGATCTCATGGCAACGCCAAACCATTATCGACAAAATGCAGCATCCGAAGCAGAAGCAAATACCAATACTGACTCATGACTGCCGGAAATATAGCCGTTGCCATCAAGGGACTTGTAGACCAATATGAAGATATTGATGGCTTCCTCAGCAGGCCCATCAAAAAAGTTAACCCCAAGAACTTCTTCAACTCATCCAGATTTGTGGGAGTGCATTGGGTAGCTTTAGAGTGGGGCCTAAGGCTGGCACTATTGTCTCTTAAATACTGTTCAGCATACAAATTAGTCTGCTCAACAATCTCTGCCAAAAATACATCGTCCATAAACAACTGAAAAAAATGTATCAGCAAAAGGTTTTCAGTATTCACTCTACACTCTGGAACACCAGTAAAGTCTGGCAATGCCGGCTGCACCAAAAACCGAAAGGCACCGAAAAATTCGGCACTGAAACACAAAGACACCCCTTCGGATCCGAAAGTAGACACTATTCTTTTAACACCAGATCCAAAGCAGAAGAGGCTAAATAACCTGGAGACTGGCCATATTTACACAAAACCACCCCAAAAATGCATGCTTCAGGATGAGGACACTTCTTACAAGATCCTCTTGGAGAAAAAATCGGTAGATGGAAAGGACTTCTAGCTACAATCACCTCCTCCAGCACCTCCGTCTCCACCTCTGAATCCTTTGCACATTACACCTCAGGATTTCCCACAATCCCACAATGACGATGCAGATGATGGGGGGGATGAATCTCCCAATAGATCCATGGACCGATTATACAATTTATCCCTCAGGTTATACTGATCCAGACATTTACCCAGCCAAACCATCTCCTCCAGACAGCCATGCATCACACCAAGAACTCATTGCCAGGACTGCACGTTACCATGGTGTTGAACTTCACAAAGAATCACTAGAAGAAGATTTTTTGTTTGAGACTTAAGCTTCTACACACTGGTCATCACAGACACTTCCCATGCTTAAAGGCATGATGCGACATGCTGATGAGATTTTCAAAGACCTAGTCAGAACACGCATCTGGACTCCTAGAGTAGACAAACAATATAAGGCCTCTGCTACAGATCCTATATTTATCAAGGTACAATTGTGTGAGAAAGTGCCATCTTTCTTGCATGGTATGCCCCCACTTTTTGCTGAATTGCTGAATGTACTTTGACTGAGTGTGCTCTGGACTCCTGCCAATCAGGTGCCCAGGGCCTATGTTCCTTCCCTAAAACACAAAACACAAATTGGCAAACCCTGGCCACATGTCAGCCCCTGGTCAATGGTAGCCCAGCTACCCAGGGCCTTGTGACCAAGGAAGGCCTCTAAGGGCTGCAGCACTCATTGTGCCACCCTTAGAGGCCCTGTACCCTTACACACACACACACACACACACACACACACACACACTGCCCTTGCAGGCTGAGTGTCTGGGTACAAGACAAAACAAAGAGTCGACATGGCACACATCCCTGTGTGCCATGCCCACCACCTACACTGCCATGGCATACATCAGCCACCCCTCTAGCTGGGTGCCCTATGCCAATGGTGTGGGCACAGGAGCAGGAGCCCGGTGCCCCTACAGTACCCAGGTCCATTCCTGGGCACTGTAAGTGCAGTACTGCCATTTAAGAGTATATGGTGCTGGGAGCTCGTCAAACACGAACTCCACAGCACCATAATGGCAACATTGAAGACTGAGAAGTTTGGTATCAAACTTCTCAGCACATTAAACCCACACTGATGCCAGTGTGGGATTCAATGTACCAAGCACCCCAGAGGGCATCTTAGAGATGCCCCCTGAAACCTAACCTACAATCCACGTCTGTGCTGAGGCTGCCTAGGCTGCCACACAGCAGACATGTTGCTGGACCCCTGGGTAGGAGAGCCCCTGCTCTCCTGGGTCTGCAACAATGCCCATCCTGGGCGAGGTGCTAAATCTCCTCCCCCAGGATGGGCAAGGGGAAGCTTCAAAGGCATGCCGCCTCTGTGAGCTTTCCCAGGCCACTGCAACCCCCCACTCTGGCGGGAAGCTTGGCCGGGAACCCCAAATAAGGACAGGGGATGTGTCAGCCTGCCAACCCCACCCCTCAGGTGGGGGAGGCGGGGTGAAGCACACCTCCGGGCTCTCGCCGTCTTGAAGATGGGAAGCCCTGTCCAATCAGGACTAGGCTTCTGCCCCCCTCCCACAGGAGAGAGGCAGGATAGGGGGTTACCCACCCCAGGACAGGGACCCATTGGTCCCTGCCCTTCACCTACCTGTAACACCCCTAAATCTAATATTTAGGGGCCCCCTGAACCTTCCTTCCCCAGATTCCAGATTCTGAAATTCGAAGAAGAGCAAGAAGAAAGAAGACCTGCCCGCAGCTGCTAAGAAGAGGAAGACACCAACTGCTTTGGGCCCAGCCCTACCGGCCTGTCGTCCCTCGAACCTGCTCCTGCTCCAACCCGGCATCTCTTGTGGCCAGCAACCTCACAAACCCCGGAGGACCTGGCTACCTTTTGACTCTAAGCCCCCTGGGACTCCCATGAGTAGAGGCTCTACTCAAAACCTACTTCTAATTCCTGGCAGCAGTCCGGAACCGCGAACCCAGCACACTCTGCACCCGCCAAGCCTGGCCTGTGCCGGAGTGAACAAAGACCACGAGGACGACCCCACGGCGACTGTGACCCTGAGTCCAGCACCCAAGGACCTCCCTCGACACTCCTGAAGAAGCCTGCAGCCTCAGAACCAGGTGCCCCCCCAACCGCGATCAACAGAGGGTAAGATTTCCCCACACCAAAAGGCACCCCTGCAACCGGCGCCCCGCGGCTCCCTGTGCCCAATCCCGGGGTACCTACCTATCCTCCAACTACCCAACTTACTTCTCGAAGTGGTGGTGGCACCTGAAGAATCTTCGTCCCCGAGCTTGCAGTCTTTATCTAAACCGGAAATTTCCCATTGAAATCAATTGAGAGCCCGAAGGCTCAAAAGCACCCTGCACCCAGCCGCCCGAGTGGCCCTGTGTTATATGCTGATTTCTACTTGCTGCCACATGACTTGTCATTTGTTATGTATTCTAGTTCCATTTGGAACCATGGACTAGAATCTGGACTGAGACTGGCCAGTTGTACTGGAGCTGTCTTAGGATCAGTTGTTCCTGTTGCTGTGCTGCTTAATTATACAATAAATCTTCTAATTAATTCTGGATTGATGGATTTCTTCAATGGCGACGAGCGGAGGAACATTCTTCTCAACATAAGAAGCAGCACAGAAGAAGATTGATGTTCCTGAACCCATTATAAAGAACTTTATTTATTTAAAAAAAAAGAAGAAGGAATAACCAAGAAAATATGCTTGGAAACGCACAAGATACAGCGAGCTAATTTTACTATATAAAACGGAACCTGGAGGTATGGAGTATTTCGAAGCCGCTTTCACCTGTGTCGAAATAAGGACGGATTAAACGAATTACAAGGAAAAAGATTAAGCAAAGGGAGAGATCGATAATCGAGGTGTCTGGAGACCACTTGAGTGTCTGCTGATCTACGCTGGAATTTCTGATTAACAGTGACATAAAGGTATTACAACGTTGGCCCAAAATGGACTGTTAAACTTACTAGACACTCGCTGCATCTTTTGAAAATCGCTGCATGGTTTTCGCGAGTCTCCCTGGAACGCTGGCACCTCGTGGTTCTTTTCGAGTACTGGGGTGTCGTCTCGGTCTTCCTGGAACGCTGGCACGTCGTGGTTCTTCTTCGAGTCCTGGTGTGTTCTCTCGATTCTGGTTCTCCGCCATTGCTGCTTCGTGTGGAATTTCGAACTGCAGTCTGGGAATCGGATGGAAACCTGGAAGTAACCATTGACGTGAACAACGCGCTTTGCCTGGCGGCCATTTTGGAACAGGATAAAGTATTCAAGGACTCTGTTTGGTGTGGCGGCCATTTTGGATCTGGATGAACACAGTGAGGAACCATAACGTCTGAAAGAGACTGAAATACATCACCGTTAAAAGCTATTGTACAGGTGACGGTTCGGAGTAACGCTTTCTGAAGCTGTGTGCTATTCAGGCCAGAAACAAAGATTAAACGCTTGTAAGTGTTTAAAATTATTTTTACTTAAAAAAAAAAGAGGACTTTGGGCAGAGGAACGTTACAATTGCTGAAGCTTCCTCATGCAAGAATCGGAATATTTAGTTGCTTCATCTGCAAGACTGCAGGAGTAAAGGAAGAAATGACATCTAACTGAATTGGAAGACTCGGTGTTGAAGTAACTGGATTAAAAAAAAAAAGGGAAAAGGGGCTCAAGGTCTTATGTATATACATATATGGTTAAGGTGATTTTTGTGGGTCAAATTTAGATTATTGAACGGATTTTATGAAGAAGAAAATGTATAAAATATTGTTTAAAGTGCGGTTAGTCTAGGTTGTAAAAGGTTAAGTAAAGTGTTACAGGCTTAAGGACATTTAAAAAAAAATGCAGTTTGAACCACCAGCAAAATTCTTACAAACGAAAGGCGATCCACCTCTTCCATGGGCCAGGTGGAAGGAAGAGTTTATAAATTACATGAAGGCCATAGATGGGGAGAGGATGGGAGCTGAACGGAAGAAAAGTATTCTGTTACACTGTTTAGGCTCTGAGGGACGGATGGTTTTTAGAGCTTTACCACAAATTACAGTGGCGGAAAATGCTGAAGCAACTAATGTGTACAATGAAGCGTTGATTAGAATTGAAAAAAGATTTAAACCCAGAAGCAATATAGCACTAAACAGATTTAAGTTTTATACGAGGGTACAAGAAGAAAGTGAGTCATTTGATGATTTTTTAACAGCGTTGCGCAATTTAAGTTTACATTGCAGTTTTGGAAACATTACAGATGAAATGATAAGAGATCAAATCATTGTACATGTAAGATGTAAAGAAACACAAAAACAGTTGTGGGTGATGGGGGATCCCAAATTATCAGAAGCAATTTCGACAGCAAAAGCTTTTGAACAAACTGAGAAGTGGATGCATGTGGTTAAGAATAATAGCAAGGTAGATAAAGCGGAAGAGATTGCGTCTGTGAAGCGCCAAGATGAGGTTAAGAATGAGGTGCATAATCCGCTGTCAGGGAGTAATCCTAACTTCAAAAGGTGGGGAAAGAGTGTAGCCTGTTACAGATGTGGGAACAGGAACCACATGGCATCATTTTCTGGATGTCCAGCCTTAAAGAGAGAGTGTAAGAATTGTGGTAGGATTGGTCATTTTGTTAACATGTGCAGGGAACAAAGGAAATTTCCAGGTCAATTTCGCCCCAGAATTTCATGTACGTTACAAGGCCCCGTACAAGATTTGGTTGAGGGAGGTAATCTAGACAGGCCACAGAATACAGGGTTTGTGGTGTCGGTTTTGGGTGGCATGCCTGACTGGGAAGAAAATGAGAACATTCCGGCCAAGAATCCTCCCATGTGTGTGGTTTGCGTTTCAGAGGTAGATTTAGATCTTATGGCTTACTCAGGTTCACCATGGACCATTATTGGAAAACAATATTTTGAAGAGAAGCTGGAAGGGGTTTTCGATGTTAATGAGATGTTGCCACCAGACATAAACCCGCTGAGTTATGATGGTTCACGCATAGACATGGTGGGGTATTTCAAAACATCAGTGACTTTTAAAAACAGGTTGGCAAAGATTAACTTATACATTGCAGTTAAGGGTATAAATGTGTTGGGCTGGAAAGATCAATGGAAACTTGGGATAATGTTGAATCCAAGACTTAAGGATCCGGTGGTGTTGGATGAGTCTGTTAATGATAGTTACATCTCCGTTACAGGATGTGACAGTATGGAGAACTTCATAAAAGACTCGTACAAAGAAGTCTTTTCAGAATCATTGGGAAAACTTAAGGATTATTCCCACCAGATTAAATTTAAGAATAATGCCACACCGGTTAGACAAAGGATTAGGCCAGTACCCATAAACGTAAGGGATGAGTTGAAAACTATGTTAAAAGATTTGGTATCAGAAGGCATCATAGAGCCCATTAATTCTTCTGAGTGGGTTTCGCCCATTGTTTTAGTCCGGAAACCAGATAAATCTCTGAGGTTGTGTGTAGATTTGAGAGCCTTGAATTCAGAAATAATTGTTGATTGTCACCCATTACCCAATATAAATGAAGTTGTGTCATTGTTGGAAGGGGCAAAAGTATTTTCGACCTTTGACTTAAGGTCAGCATACCACCAAGTCGCGCTAACTGAGGAATCGAAAATGCTGACAGCGTTTATAACTCCACAAGGGTTATTTCAGTATAACAGAATGCCGTTTGGTTTGGCCTCAGCGGCATCGGTATTCCAAAGAATAATGTTTAACATCTTCAAGGACATTGATAACTTCGTGAAGTGCTTTCAGGATGATATCTTAATATTTTCACACAATAATGAAGAGCACTTAAAACACTTGGAGGAGGTTTGTCTTAGGCTAAAAAAAATGGTTTAACCCTTAAATCTCATAAGTGTAAAATGTTTAAAGAAAGTGTGGAGTATTTGGGGCATACACTAACAGGTGATGGCGTGATTCCAAAAAAATCAAACGTAGATGGAATCTTAAATGCTCCCTCGCCCAAGACTAAGGAACAATTATTGTCTTTTGCAGGAATGTGCTAGTATTATTCGAAATTTGTGTCAAATTTTGCTAATAAAATGGAGCCTTTGAGGAAGTTATTGCGCCAAAAGGCAAGTTTTGAATGGACAGATGAACAACAAGAAGCCTTTATGGTGATCAAGAAAGATATTGTCAATGCTCCTATTTTAAGGCCTTTTTGTATTAACAAACATTGTGTAATTACTGTAGATGCCAGCTTATATGGCATAGGTGGTGTTCTTTCACCGAAATCAGGCAATGAAGAATGGAATGTGTGTTTTGCGTCGAGAACATTAAATGAAACCGAAAGACGTTAAGCTGTCATAGAAAAGGAGTTGTTGGCATGTGTCTGGGCGATTGAACATTTTAGGAATTACATTTGGGGTGGAAGGTTTACATTGAGGACAGATCATAAACCATTGGTTAACATTCTTTCTCCAGGAGGAGGGTGGAATTCCACTGCCAGGATTGCGAGGCTAACTTCGAGATTGCAGGAGTATTGTTTCAAAACGGAGTTTGTACCAGGGAAGAAAAATGTAACTGCAGATTTTATGTCACGTCATCCCTGTGTTTCTTTTCCTAGTAAAAAAGATGATGATACAGATATTGTTACTACCATTCAGGATGTGGTGGTTGGTGCATTTGCGGACATATCAGAGGTATCATGGAAGTCTAGTGAGGAGAATGATTCTCTATGGGAGTCAGTGAAGAAATTTATTGTGAAAGGATGGCCAAACAGGAAAGATGTGTCAGAAGAGCTTATGCCTTTGTATAATGTGGCGGATGATTTGGAGTTCGAAGGGGATTTTGTCTATAAAGCTGGTAAATGTGTACCACCCTTTGGAGTCCGAAGTATGATTCTCAATCTGGCTCACAAATCACATCCAGGAATGTCTGCCATGAAGCGGTTAATGAGAACTTATTTTTGGTGGCCAGGGATGGATCGCATGGCTGATGGGGTAGTTAGAGAGTGTGATGTTTGCATTTCTAATGATAAAATGCTTAGGGTCAATGTCCCTCCTCTTAGTCCCACAGTTTGGCCAGAGGAACCTTGGAAGAAACTGGCTTTTGATATTTCTGGTCCCTTTTTGAATTTGCCGTTGGATTCACGGTATGCTCTTGTGTTGGTAGATTATCATTCTAAATGGCCAGAAGTAAAGTTTGTTTCAATGGCCACCACTTCTAGAGTTTTGGATTTCTTTAAAGAAATTTTTGCAAGGGAAGGTTGTCCTTTGGTCATTGTGACTGATAATGGGGTCCAGTTGACTTCAAAGGAGATGGAGGAGTATCTTAAGTGTCACCAGATCAAACATGTTACCACGGCATTGTATGCGCCACACGAAAATGGGCAGGTTGAGCGTTTCAATCGTGTCTTAAAGGGTTATGTCTCAGAGGTTCTTAAGTATTCTCAGGATTGGAAAGGAGAATTAAGGGAAAGGTTGTGGACGTATAGAATTACGCCACATTCAATTACGGAGGTTAGTCCCATTTATTTGTTAAGGGGCAGGAATCCTGCTTCTTATATTTGTCCCTGGTGGCTTAAAGAGAAGTGTGACAATAAAATAAGGAATGTCCAGGATGTAAATGGTACCAGCATTAGAGTTAAGGAAAAACAAATTAAGAACAAGGAATGGTATGACCGTAAGTGGAATGTTAAGGAACACAATTTTAAAGTAGGAGAATGGGTGAGAGTAAAAAAAACGGGTTTCTTAGGGAAATGCATGAGTAAGTTCTATAAACCCATTAAGATCACCAAAGTCTTTAAGAATTCTCTTATAACCCAGGATGGTAAGCTTTGGAATGTCAGGCGGGTTTCTAGATGTCCAACGAATCTTAGATCTCGGGCAGAAGGTGTTTATAATGATTCTTATGTTTCATCTCCAAAATTACCTTTGGATGGTTGCTCCCATCTGGTAACTTCCAATGGTCTGGATACCACTAGATCACATGCTGATTCAGTTGCTCATAGAGTAAAAGGTTCCACTCGTGCAAGATCTTTCCCTGTGAAGTTCTCAGATTTTGTTTGATAGTTCTGTTATATATAATTGCACTATATTCATATCTTGTTTTCTTTGTTTTGTATAGAAGGGGGATATGTTATATGCTGATTTCTACTTGCTGCCACATGACTTGTCATTTGTTATGCATTCTAGTTCCATTTGGAACCATGGACTAGAATCTGGACTGAGACTGGCCAGTTGTACTGGAGCTGTCTTAGGATCAGTTGTTCCTGTTGCTGTGCTGCTTAATTATACAATAAATCTTCTAATTAATTCTGGATTGATGGATTTCTTCACCCTGGCAGTGCAACCTCTACACCTATCTACTTCCCCACTTGCCCTGAGTAAGTGACCAGGAGCCCAGCTCCCACAGCCGCGTGGCCTGCTAGTCAGCAGCCGCCAACCAAGGCCCCCCAACCTCTCATAGGATAACATTGGGCCTAACTCTCTCTGCACCCGGCCGCCCTTGTGCCGCTGAGGGTGAAACAACTGTACCTACCTGACCCTGGGAGACCCCTGAGTCTATGCCCAGAACCTTAACTCTGCCAGTCGAGTACTTACCTTTAAACGGATAACTCAATTTTCTCCATCTGGTAACATTGACTGGCTTTTCCTGAAATTTCTTCTAAAAGTGTGGACTTTTCAAAACTTAAAATATTCACCAAAAATCAGCCGAGTAACGAAAACGAAAATACTCGCCTGCTCTTAGGTGAGCTCACAGTGCTGGATCTTGGTGCCCAGCACTGACTCTGAAAAATACTTACAACTGTACTTACCAGTAACTTGAAACTTCCATTGAACTCAATGCATTATTGTGTTTAGAATTGTGTTGCCTATTGCAACCACTTGTAACTTTCTACAAAAGTCAATTGCATATTGCAAAAGTATTTATATAAAGCATCTCATTCTGAGAAAGTATATTTTAATACCTATTGTTGGTTCTAAAATAAAACAAGCATATATTTTTTATATATAAACCATTGGCCTAGAGTTCAGTTCTTGAGTGTGTGAGACCATTTGCTGACTGAGTGTGTACAGCAAATGCTTTACACTGTCCTCTGATACTGCCTTACTGCTCGACCAAGCTACCACTTTAGAGAGTAAGGTTATATCTAACTTTAGCCTCTGCCAAACCTCTGGGGACTGTGGACTCTGTACACCCTGTACCTATTTGGGAACAGTATATACAGAGCCACTTTCTCAAAAATTGCCATTAGATTCGCTAGTAGTATCTAATGCTCTTAAGGGGGTGAATTTTCAAACATCAGGAGATGCTCCTCCGCCAGATAAAGTGCCTAAACTAATTGATTCTTCTGGCAAGCGCATAGCTGCTCAGGCTGCAAATCAATGGCGCATTGCCAATACACAGGACCTTTTAGCCAGATATGACAGGGCACGCTGGGACGAAATGGAGCAATTGCTCCAATATCTCCCAGATGAGCATAGGGCTAAGGCACAGGACTTAGTAAATGAGGTTAAGCTCATTTCTAATTGCGCTATATGCTGTGCTCTAGATGCTTCAGACAAAGCAGCTAGAGAAGTTAACACCAGCATCCTGATCAGGTGACACGTTCGGTTAAGGATTTCAGAGTGTAAAACTGAAGTCCAACAATCAATCCTTAACACACCCTTTGATAAAGAATACCTATTTGGTCCTAACGTAGACCAGGCGTTAGGGAAAATGAAAAAGGACACCGAAGTAGCTAAATCTACTGGAGCACTCCAGACGTCCTCCAGCAGATGCTCCTTTCATCGCCCCTTTTAAAGAGGAGAGTCAAAAACACCATCCCAGATCAAAATACCTGAACTTACAAAGGTAACAACCAGTCCTCTCCCTCCAGAGTTTTTTTTCGAGGAAGTTATAGAAGCAACAACTTCAAGGGTAGGATTAAGGTCATCAAACCCCGTAACTCCCCTTCTCCCAACAAACAGTGACTTGCCCATGCTTCCCTCCGATTACACCACACCTGTCGGGGGAGGACTTCAACAATTTCTCCCCATTTGGCAGCCTATAACATCAGACAAATGGGTGCTTGGAATTATCCAACATGGTTATTGCCTGGAGCTTACCAGCAATCCCCCAAACATTCCACCTCGATCTCATAAGTTGTCTCCAGAATGTGAGAAAGTTATCTTTCTTCATGGTTGCCCCCACTTTTTACTGAATTGCTGATGTACTTTGACTGAATGTGCCCGGGGCTCCTGCTAATCAGGTACCCAGGGCCTAGGTTCTTTCCCTAAAACTGCATTGAAGCCTAAACCCAATTGGCATCTCTGGCCACAGGTCAGCCCCTGGTAAATGGTACCACAGGTACCCAGGGCACTGTGACCAGAGAAGGCCTCTAAGGGCTGCAGCACTTATTGTGCCACCCTTAGAGGTCCTCTACCATTACACCCATTCACTGCCTTTGCAGGCTGCATGTCTTGGTGCAGAACAAAGTGAATAGTCGACATGGCACGCATCTCTGTGTGCCATGCCTGCAACCCACTGCCCTGGCATAGGTTAGTCACCCCTCTAGCTGAGTTCACTATACCAGTGGTGAGGGTACAGGTGTGTGAGCCCTGTACCCCTACGGTGTCTAAGTCCATTCTAAGACATTGTAAGTGCAGTCCTGCCATTAAGAGTATATGGTGATGGGAGTTTGTCATTATGAACTCCACAGCACCATAATGGCTACACTGAAAACTGGGAAGTTTGGTATCAAACTTCTTAGCACATTAAACCCACACTGATGCCAGTGTGGGATTTAATGAAAAATGCGCACAGTGGGCATCTAGAGATGCCCCCTGAAAACTAACCTACCACTAGTGTCCAGGCTGAGTGGCTGCTTTCAGCTGCCACCACCAGACATGTTTCTGGACCCCTGGATCGAGAACCGGCTGCTCTCTGGGGCCTGAAACAATGCACATCCTGGGACAAGGTGCCATCCTCCTCCCCCAGGATGGGCAGGGTTCACGAAGGGGAAGCTTGAAAGACTTGCCTCCTTTGTGAGCTTCCCCAGGCCACTTGCAGCTCTCAGCAACTGGTCCCCACTGGTACTGACCTCCACTTTGGGCGGGAGAACCGGCGGGAAAAACAAATGAGGTAGAGAGATGTGCCCACCTCTGCCAACTCCACTCCTCAGGTGGGGGAGGCGAGGTGAAGCACAACTCTGTCCACGCCATCTTGTAGATGGGGAGACTCAGCCAACCAGGGACAGGCTCATGCATAATAGGAAGTGTACCCACCCCAAGGAAGATACCCATTGGTTCCTGCCTTTTACCTACCTGTAATGCCCCTAAATCTAGCATTTAGGGGCAGCCCTGAACCTTGCTTCCTCAGACAAGAACCTGCAGCAAGAAGAAGGACTGAACAGCCGTGCAGCAGCTAACAAGAGGAAGACGCCCACTGACTTGGCCCCAGCCCTACCGGCCTGTCTCCCCCTCGAACCTGCTCCTGCGAAATCCCAGTGCGTCCTGCAGCCAGCAACCTCGAAAACCCCGGAGGACCTGCCTGCCTTCAACCACAAAGACTCTGTCTCCCGTAAACACCAGATTTGTTCACCTGCAACCTCCGGCTCCGGCCGGACACCGTGGATCCTCCCCACTCTGCACCCGCCGTCCACGGCCCGAGCTCGAGTGGGCAAACACCACGAGGAGGTCACCCCGGCGATCCTGATCCAAGATCCGGCGACCCCTGACCTGCCTCAAGCCTCCAGCCGACGCCGGCAGCCTAAATCCAGAAGGTCCCCCCAGCCGCGACCAGGAGCTGGTAAGATCTGACCCCAAAAGGCACCCTCCACCCGACGCTTCACGGCCTTGTGTGCCCAAACAGATGGTGCCTAACCAACCCCTAACTTCCCAACTTACCTCTCGGAAGTGGTGGTCGCACCCAGAAGACCTTCGTCCCTTAGCCTGCAGTGCCTTTGCAAACCGGAGGTTTCCCATTGAAACCCACAGGGTGCCCAACGTCGAAACAGCACCCTGCACCTGGCTGCCCTAGTGCCACTGAGTGTGCACCTTTGGCGCTACTTTGTTTTCCCATTTGCCCTGATCTAAAGTCCAGGAGCTTTGCTCCCACAACCCAGTGACTTGCTTGCCAGCAGCCACCCACCAGACGGCCCCTAACCCCCATTGGATAACATTGGGCCTCAGCCCTCTGCACCTGGCCGCCCTAGTGGCGCTGAGGGTGTAACAAGATTGCATCCTTGACCCTGGGGGAACCCTTGTTCTAACCCCAGAAGCTCAACTCCGAAGACCGATTACTTACCTGGTAACCATTAACTTTGTGGAATTGATTTGTATGCTAACCTGAAAAATAACAATTGTGCAAAACTGACTTTACTTTCCTTTTCTCTAGGAAATGTCCCAGTGTGATATCTAGGCATACCACACCGAGTAGAAAAAGTAATCTCAAAAGTAACGTAAAAGTAACTTACCTGTAATTCTCATTACAAAATCGATACAAAGTATATGTACAGCATTTCACAGTATTGCATTACCAGTTGTTAAAACTATAACCATTTCAAAGTACATTTACAATTGCATTGCAAACTGTATATTTAAAGGCAAAGTATTTATCAACTTACCTGTTCCAGGCTTGCTTGGTTCTAGAAAATAAAATAACTAAAAGAATATTTGTATACAAAAACAATTGGTCTGAAGTTCAGTCTTTGAGTGTGTGAATTCATTTGCTGACTGTGTACAGCAAATGCTTAACACTTTCCTCTGATACTGCCTTACTGCTCGACCACACTACCACAAATGAGGTGCTATATAACTTTACCTCTGCCTACCTTTGGGGATCCACTGGACTCTGTGCACACTGTACCTCACTTTGGTATAGTATATACAGAACACATGCACTTGCTGGAACAAGAGGTCCAGTCCCTCTTACTGAAAGGGGCAATAGAGCCGGTTCCAATACAGTACCACGGCTCGGGGTTTACTCTCTGTACTTTCTCATCCCCAGAAAGGATGGTCCCCTAAGACCAAGTCTGGATCTCAAAGAGTTAAACCGTTATATACTGTCTACCCTAGATTTAAAAGACGCATATTTTCACGTTCCAATTCATCCGACTCATCGCAAATACCTCAGATTTGTGATAGCGGGCAAGCAATACCAATTCAAGGTGCTTCCCTTCGGAGTGACTACAGAGCCCAGAGTTTTTACTAAATGTCTGGCGGTAGTCGCTGCTCATCTCAGAAGACGACAAATTCATATCTTCCCCTATATGACGACTGGCTTATCAAAGCCAGCTCTCCCCACAACTGTCTACAGCACACACAGATCACAATAGATCTAGTTCATCAACTGGGGTTTACCATCAATGCTAAAAAATCTCACCTACATCCATCACAGATGCAGTTTTACTTAGGAGCCAGTCTAGACACAGTCAAAGCTCTAGCTTCTCCCAATGTAGCCAGCATACGCAATATTCAGGCTATGGTTCTACAATTTCAACCCAACCAAGATGTACCAGCCAGAGTGTTCATGCAAATGCTGGGAATGATGGGGTATTGCATCGCAATTGTACCCCATGCAAGGCTTCACATGCTCCCCCTACAAGAGTGCTTAGCACATCAGTGGAATCAGTCACAGGGTCAATTAGCCGATCCAGTGTTGGTAGAGGGCCGTACCCATCGCTCTCTGCAGTGGTGGAACCCACAAAACGTATCAGCAGGCCGGCCTTTCATCGACCCTATTCCACAGATTGTGCTCACAGCAGACATATGTCTAACAAGTTGGGGAGCTCATCTCAAAGGTTAAATAATACAGGGCCTGTAGAGCAAGAAGCACAAAACTCTCCACATCAATTACCTAGAGCTTTTAGCAGTTTTTCTGACACTCAAAGCTTTTCAAACTCACCTCATGACTAATACTGTCCTAGTGCGAACTGACAACATGACAAATGCATTATGTGAAAAAAGAGGGGGGGACACTCTCTCCAACTGTCAACACTTGCTCAAGCCATTTGGCAGTGGGTAATCCATCACAAGATTTATCTTCTGGCAGAACATCTCCCAGGAGTAAACAATCAAATTGCCGACCTCCTCAGCAGAAGGAGACAGCAAATTCACAAGTGGGAACTTCATCCCCAAGTTCTCCTTCCCTCTTTTGGACTATGAGGTTTTCCACAGATAGCCCTGTTTGCAACAGTCAAACGCAAAATGCCCAAGCTTCCACTCCAGGTTCCCACATCCGTTCTCAAAGGGCAATGCCTCATGGATTAACTGGTCGGGATATTTCTCTACGCTTTTCCGCCTCTCCCTCTCATTCCGTGTGTGGTTCAGAAACTCAGCCACACATCCCTCACACTAATTCTAGTAGCTTCCACATGGGCCAGTCAACCATGGTACACCACCCTGCTGGAACTGTCAATAGTTCCATGTCAAAAGCTGCATCTTACCTCCAGTTTCCTCACACAAAACCATGGAGAAATCAGACATCAAAATCCCAAAGAACTGGGTCTAGGGATCTGGCTCCTGAAGTCATAGAGCTTGGTTATTTAAACTTACCACCAGACTGTATGAATATTCTAAAAGAAGCAAGAAGACCTACCACCAGAGCTTGCTATGCAGCAAAATGGAAAAGGTGTGTTTTATACGGCAATAACAACAAAATCAATCCTTTAGATGCTTATATACAAAACATTATCTGTTACCTGTTACATTTACAGCAAACAGTACTGGCGTATACGTCTATTCGTTTGCACCTTGCAGCAGTAGCTGCCTATGTAGCTGCCTATTTACAAAATAGGCAACATCCGTCACTATTCAGAGTTCCAGTAATTAAAGCTTTCATGGAAGGCTTAAAAAGAGTAGTACCACCACGGATTCCTCCTGCCCCAGTGTGGAATCTCAACATTGTTCTCACAAGGCTCGTGGGTCCACCTTTTGAACCATTGTACAAGTGCCCTTTGCAATTCCTCTCATGGAAAGTTGCTTTCTTCATTGCCATCACATCACTGAGGAGAGTTGGTGAGCTACAGGCATTAACTTTAGAAGAACCCTTCTTTCAGCTACACGAGGACAGGATAGTTCTCCCCACCAACCCTAAATTATTTCCCAAAGTTGTTTCTGCCTTTCACTTAAAGCAATTGGTTGAGTTACCAGTTTTCTTTCCTCAACCTGATTCTGTAGCAGAACACGCTCTTCACACGCTTGACGTTAAAAGAGCTTAACTGTACTACTACTATTATTATCATTAAAGTGTTTATTTCGGACACAGCAAAAACCAAAGGAAATGATGGACGGAGTGTTGAACATTGCAAGCACTCACCCCCAGTCAACTGATCTGGGTTTAATCCATCACCGTTCTTTAGCCCACTCTGCCACCCCAGTTCAGACATGGCCATATGCAAATCAGTCTGACCCTGTGCCTCATGGGAACAGTCCAGCCCGAACTGCCAAGCCATGTCTTCCCTGGACCGGAAACAAGCTTCCTAGGACCGGTTTCTGGCATTTCAGCCGTCTTCAGCCAGGCTTGCTTGAATCCAGTGGCAAAGTGAGCAAGGGACTCCCGTCTGAGCATACCCTGCCAACTTATGGCGAACAAAGCAAAAACCAAAGGAAATGATGGACGGAGTGTTGAACATTGCAAGCACTCACCCCCAGTCAACTGATCTGGGTTTAATCCATCACCGTTCTTTAGCCCACTCTGCCACTCCAGTTCAGACATGGCCATATGCAAATCAGTCTGACCCTGTGCCTCATGGGAACAGTCCAGCCCGAACCGCCAAGCCATGTCTTCCCTGGACCGGAAACAAGCTTCCTAGGACCAGTTTCTGGCATTTCAGCCGTCTTCAGCCAGGCTTGCTTGAATCCAGTGGCAAAGTGAGCAAGGGACTCACGTCTGAGCATACCCTTCCAACTTATGGTGAACAAAGCAAAAACCAAAGGAAATGATGGACGAAGTGTTGAACATTGCAAGCACTCACCCCCAGTCAACTGATCCGGGTTTAATCCATCACCGTTCTTTAGCCCACTCTGCCACCCCAGTTCAGACATGGCCATATGCAAATCAGTCTGACCCTGTGCCTCATGGGAACAGTCCAGCCCGAACTGCCAAGCCATGTCTTCCCTGGACCGGAAACAAGCTTCCTAGGACCGGTTTCTGGCATTTCAGCCGTCTTCAGCCAGGCTTGCTTGAATCCAGTGGCAAAGTGAGCAAGGGACTCACGTCTGAGCATACCCTGCCAACTTATGGCGAACAAAGCAAAAACCAAAGGAAATGATGGACGGAGTGTTGAACATTGCAAGCACTCACCTCCAGTCAACTGATCTGGGTTTAATCCATCACCGTTCTTTAGCCCACTCTGCCACCCCAGTTCAGACATGGCCATATGCAAATCAGTCTGACCCTGTGCCTCATGGGAACAGTCCAGCCCGAACTGCCAAGCCATGTCTTCCCTGGACCGGAAACAAGCTTCCTAGGACCGGTTTCTGGCATTTCAGCCGTCTTCAGCCAGGCTTGCTTGAATCCAGTGGCAAAGTAAGCAAGGGACTCGCGTCTGAGCATACCCTGCCAACTTGTGGCGAACAAAGCAAAAACCAAAGGAAATGATGGACGGAGTGTTGAACATTGCAAGCACTCACCCCCAGTCAACTGATCTGGGTTTAATCCATCACGGTTCTTTAGCCCACTCTGCCACCCCAGTTCAGACATGGCCATATGCAAATCAGTCTGACCCTGTGCCTCATGGGAACAGTCCTGCCCGAACTGCCAAGCCATGTCTTCCCTGGACCAGAAACAAGCTTCCTAGGACCGGTTTCTGGCATTTCAGCCGTCTTCAGCCAGGCTTGCTTGAATCCAGTGGCAAAGTGAGCAAGGGACTCACGTCTGAGCATACCCTGCCAACTTATGGCGAACAAAGCAAAAACCAAAGGAAATGATGGACGGAGTGTTGAACATTGCAAGCACTCACCTCCAGTCAACTGATCTGGGTTTAATCCATCACCGTTCTTTAGCCCACTCTGCCACCCCAGTTCAGACATGGCCATATGCAAATCAGTCTGACCCTGTGCCTCATGGGAACAGTCCAGCCCGAACTGCCAAGCCATGTCTTCCCTGGACCGGAAACAAGCTTCCTAGGACCGGTTTCTGGCATTTCAGCCGTCTTCAGCCAGGCTTGCTTGAATCCAGTGGCAAAGTAAGCAAGGGACTCACGTCTGAGCATACCCTGCCAACTTATGGCGAACAAAGCAAAAACCAAAGGAAATGATGGACGGAGTGTTGAACATTGCAAGCACTCACCCCCAGTCAACTGATCTGGGTTTAATCCATCACGGTTCTTTAGCCCACTCTGCCACCCCAGTTCAGACATGGCCATATGCAAATCAGTCTGACCCTGTGCCTCATGGGAACAGTCCTGCCCGAACTGCCAAGCCATGTCTTCCCTGGACCAGAAACAAGCTTCCTAGGACCGGTTTCTGGCATTTCAGCCGTCTTCAGCCAGGCTTGCTTGAATCCAGTGGCAAAGTGAGCAAGGGACTCACGTCTGAGCATACCCTGCCAACTTATGGCGAACAAAGCAAAAACCAAAGGAAATGATGGACGGAGTGTTGAACATTGCAAGCACTCACCCTCAGTCAACTGACCTGGGTTTAATCCATCACCGTTCTTTAGCCCACTCTGCCACCCCAGTTCAGACATGGCCATATGCAAATCAGTCTGACCCTGTGCCTCATGGGAACAGTCCAGCCCGAACTGCCAAGCCATGTCTTCCCTGGACCGGAAACAAGCTTCCTAGGACCGGTTTCTGGCATTTCAGCCGTCTTCAGCCAGGCTTGCTTGAATCCAGTGGCAAAGTGAGCAAGGGACTCACGTCTGAGCATACCCTGCCAACTTATGGCGAACAAAGCAAAAACCAAAGGAAATGATGGACGGAGTGTTGAACATTGCAAGCACTCACCCCCAGTCAACTGATCTGGGTTTAATCCATCACCATTTTTTAGCCCACTCTGCCACCCCAGTTCAGACATGGCCATATGCAAATCAGTCTGACCCTGTGCCTCATGGGAACAGTCCAGCCCGAACTGCCAAGCCATGTCTTCCCTGGACCGGAAACAAGCTTCCTAGGACCGGTTTCTGGCATTTCAGCCGTCTTCAGCCAGGCTTGCTTGAATCCAGTGGCAAAGTAAGCAAGGGACTCACGTCTGAGCATACCCTGCCAACTTATGGCGAACAAAGCAAAAACCAAAGGAAATGATGGACGGAGTGTTGAACATTTATATTGTAATTTAACAAGGGTACCCCTAAAATAAATTTCCTATTATAGGGTTTTAAAGCAAAAAAATGTTTTTGAGCAAAACTTAATAGGAAACAATTCACCACATATATTGCACAAACAATCCAATCTTTTTACTCATAATTATCCATTGATTAAGTATGACAACTATTGCATATATCATTAATTCATTTTATTTCTTGCTTTTTCATTTCTATTTATATATATATATACATGTACAAAACCTTTCTTTGTGTACGCTTTATATCAGAATTATCATGTCATACATCAATGTAAACATTTGCATTTGCATTGTACAATAGATAATCATTAAGAGACAAAAGTTGATAAGAAAAACAAAAAGAACAAAAAGGAAGAGATAACAAAAACAGAAGATAATGATATGTTATGGCTAATATTTTTTTGGGTCTACGCGCGTTTCGGCGATCAGCCTTCTTCAGGTAGCCATATTCCTGATACCTCCTATAGTAAAAGAGAATGAACTATAATTGTCTGTGCAAACCATAACAACCTACAGTGCATATTCATAATTTTAAAAAGTGTATATACACATCTTTTTTTGTATTTACAAATTTTTACATACAAATATCTATTTACAATTTTATACCTTTTCCTATACACATTGAATTATATTCATTTCCAAATCACCATAGCTACCTAGAAATATTTTAAAAGGGTAGTTCAGTTTGGGGGAAACTCCAAGCATTCTGATGGATAAGCTTTTCATTTTTGTTAAATACGGTGTAATCAATTCATCGCTACTGTGCACTGTTACAGGATTCTTTGTTACAGGATTCTTTAAATACTCCCCTTAGTCTGAGACTGATATTATATATCTATAAAGTCGTCATGACCTTATTCTATACTGTACGAGGTTGAAATTATATTAGAGGTATAGACGAGTTTCATTAGGGTTCTATTCCTTCTCTCCTTGCTCGCTCTATATATTTTATATCGTTTCATTTCATTACCTTAAGGTGTGCCGTCACTCGTATTTACTCTATTGAAGGCAGGTCTGTAGGTATTAATATCAATTTGCTTTTTCACCGCCAATGGGTTGTGCTCAAAGTTCTATAACAGGAAAAAGTACGATTTTAGAGATGAGGCTGTTGCACAATCGGGCCCACTGTATCCATATAATTTCGACAAACTTACTTCTGGAAATATTTTCTGACATTAGGCAGGGCAAAATAGTGATGACGTGCATAAAAAGAGGCTTACTGCTGGATTGATGTCGCGATCTGTAAGAGACATAACATTATGATGTCCCAATATTAATATTTTAGAGGGCGAAACATTCATGGCTGACCTTCTTAGTCTATATTGGTTTTTTAGGTACTTACTTGGGCACAATGTCAATATATGATATCCGGATCGCTTCGTCCTAAATCTGGCGTGTCTGTCAGCTAGTGGACATATTAACGGTTAGGTGAAGAATAATGACGTTGTCTGGGGGAGAGAGAGGAGTAGGTTTAAATCTAGATGAATGTGAAGACTTACTACGCTTGTAAATCGGCGGGAAGAGCAACTTCCAATCTATTTATTTGATCGCGTAATCGCAAAATTGCACTCACCAGAACAGCAACGCTACTTGCTCTAGCGGGTCACGGCGTATGCAATAATCGCTCGTTGTGTACTTTTTTTCTTTTTTTTCAAACGGCTTGCGGTGACGTTATCTATAAATAAGTGTATTAGACTGGATTACTGATCATCATCTGCCTCTTATTAAGCGATATAGCTCGCTGTATCATCTCTGTTTCTGCTAGTTGTTAAGAGGCCTGATTATCACTCACCAGAGGTTCGTCATTTTCTTATTCAAAACTCGCCGTTCTCGGCCTCATCGCTCTCCTGTGGTCGTATCAGCCTGCAAACGCTGTCGACATCCGGCATTTCCGTTATATTGCGTAAGTCTTTCTGTCATTGGCTACTTTGCGAGCCAAGCTAGCCTATCATGTGCTATTTGGCAACTGTTTCCATTTGGGTAGGTTACGTCTGCATAGTCGATTGGACGCAGATATAATTGTGTTCTAGAAACCGCCAATCATACGTAGCCCGATTACTGCGCGCACAAACGATCTTAACGGCATAAACGTTTAGTTCACCGTCTGTTGTGGAGCCAGCGAACCAATACCTCTGCACAAAAAGAGGACAAGACACATTGGTCGAGTCCACAAGTGACAAAGTCTACACACCTCACGGTTAAAACATTGGTGAAATAAAGACTAATCATCAAACCAGACACCCAGAGCTAATAGGATCAAATTGGGGCATTCGTAACGCCTTGTATCTAGATTCAATAAAGTTATGTGTTAGTATTTAGATGCTACACTGTTCCTATTGTGCAATTTGCCTCTATGCCTTGCCCAGAGGTTTGCCAAAAAGTAAGAATGTCTATTTGATGTATTAAATTCATTCCGGGGTCCTACCTGTTGTTTCTTTCAATTATGTGCATCATATCAGTTATTGTAACGAATAGCTTGACTCCACGGGATCTCATTGTTTAACCCTTGCTTATATGTGTCCAGGGAGAAAATCCAAAAGACTTCCCTTCTTTTCCGTATCTCCATGCCCTTTGCTCCACTGATATTGATCTTTTCCAATATTAGCCATTTTATATTTTCTGTGGTGTGATTGAGATCAATAAAGTGTTGCACTAGTGGTGCTTGTAGTTTTTTCGTTTTGATAGCAGATCTGTGTTCTGTTAGGCGGGTTGCCATTGATCTTGATGTTTCCCCTATGTATGTTTTCTTGCAGGGACATTGAATTGCATATACTATATTAGTAGTTTTGCAATTCGTTAAGCTCTGCAGATGTATTTCAACTCCATTAATGGAGTATTGTTTAACCTCTAGGGCAGATTTACAGGCCAGGCAGGACATACATCGATAATTTCCTTTTACTGTATGTAAACCTTCAATGGTTGTTTGTGTGGCAGTAGTTGTCGGAGTTTGCATGCGGGATCTTGTGACCAGATCTTTCAAGTTTTTATTTTTTCGATACGCAAACATTGGTTTGGGTAGGCAGTTTGAGTCACTCCTTGTGGCATTTAAGATGTGCCAACTGGAATTTACAATTTGTCGTACGGACTCATTCATGGTTGAATATCTCATAACCATCACCAAACGTTTTTGTTCTTTTGGGGGTTTCTTTTTCAGTAAGCATTGGCGGTCAAAATACCGGGCCCTTTTGAAGGAATCACGTACTAGCCTCCTGGGATAACCCCTAGCTATAAATTTCGCCTTCATAATGACCGATTGTTTGTCATAGTCTTCTATGTTGGTGCAGTTCCTTCGAAGACGAAGGAATTGCCCAAAAGGGATGGTTGACTTCTGTACTGACGGATGATAGCTAGAGAAATGCAGGAGCGTGTTCCTTGCTGTGGGCTTTGTAAATAAATCTACCACTAGCTGTTGTCCGGTGGATTTGATCGTTACATCTAAGAATTCAACTTTATGTTTGTCACTTACTGCCACAAAACGGATATTTGGATCGCAAAGATTTAACCAGGAAACAAATTCCATTAGATCTTCTTCTGTCCCATTCCAGATGTAAAAGACATCATCTATAAATCTAGACCAGTTAGTGATGGATTCACTAAATGGTGCAACTTCATTGTATACAAAATGATGTTCATAGTATGCCATAAAGATGTTTGCTACCGTGGGTGCACAGGAAGCACCCATGCTTACTCCTTGGGTTTGTTGGTACAGTGCACCATTAAATTCAAAGGTGTTCTCTTGAAGGATGATTTGAAGACATTCCAGTAAGAATTGTACAGGACAGTCTATTTCATAGGTTTCAATAAACCATTTTACTGCTGTTAATGCTGCCACTTGTGGGACATTGCTATATAACGCCTCAATGTCCATGGTAACCAACAATTGTGAAGATTGGTTGAAACTGATTTGTTCAATCTTGTTGATAATGTCAACTGTGTCCCTTATATATGATTTTGTTTTGGGAATGTGGGGACGTAGTATGGCATCGACGTATTTAGATAGCGTCTCTGTTGCCGACCCAATAGTAGTCACTATGGGTCTATACAGTGGATTAGTGACACTCTTATGGATTTTTGGTATACCATATATTGCAGCCATTTTGGGTTTCGGTACATTTAGGAAAATCGATTCTTGCTCACAGATGGCTCCTTCTTCTAAGCCTTTTTTTGTTAAGTCTCTTATTAATTTGGACACTCGTCTGGTTGGGTCAACACTGATGGGGGTGTAGTGCTTTCTATCAGACAACATCGTGGTCATATTGGTGACATATCGGTCTGTATCTATTACCACTATTCCCCCACCTTTATCGCAGCTTTTGATAGTAATATCTGTATTGTTTTTGAGTTTCACGAGGGCTTGGTATTCGTCACGAGGTATGTTGTATCTGGGTGCTGGAATAAATTTTGTGGCTGTTGTTATTTTATTAAATACCACATGCTCAAAGATGGCCACCTCAGGTCCTACCTGCTCCAGAGTGGGAGTGAACGTAGATGGAGGTGCTAGCCCTGATCTATTAGGGGTACCTATTATTTGAGGGGGCCTATCCTCAAAGAAAGCCCGCAATCTGATCTTGCGAAAAAATGAGATAAGGTCTTGGAACAGTTCAAACTTGTTAGCTTTGGTGTGTGGGATGAAAGACAGTCCCTTTGTTAATACGGATTCAGTCTGACTGTCAATTTCGATGGTACTTAAATTGAAGATTGGAATTTGATTTATTCGCGCCAATAATGGGCATGTCTGGTCGTCAGAACTTGTGGGTCGTCCTGATAGAAATTCTGTGTTTGAGGGTAGTTGTATCCCTGCTGATAAGCGCCCCGTTGACGTCGTTGGTACCGAGGTCGCCATCTGGTTCTCTGGGCTCCACGCCGGGCTAAAAAACCAGGTCGATCACCCCTGTTATCCCCTCGGCCCTGACGGCTTCCCATGTTGGCTTGATATTGATTGTAGCCCTCCCCTTCTGAATCTGTGGTGTCCGAGAAGGTTACTATTTTCTTGATGGGCCTATCATTCCTAGACTGAAATTGATCTTCTTCTACTGGTAGCTGTTGGTAAAAGTTGTCTGCCAGGTATGGATAGATTTTTTCTTGGGTGGTGTATCTTACATCCTTTTTGAGCTTATCTGTTTTACGTTTCATTAGGTATTCGTGGTAGGATACCATCTCTGCTTCTACCTCTTCTAATTTCTTTTTCGCTTCCTCGATTGCTTGGTCATTTTTGATTTTATTTTCTAATTCCTGGATTTCCTCCATTAGTGTTTGTATCATCTCTTTGGATGTTTCTACTATAAGGATCATTAGATCCCGAGAACATCTATTTGCTATATGTGACCAGCGTTCTAGGAATTTTCGAATTTTAACAAATAGACTTGGGATGTTTCTCACCCTTAGCCCTTGCGGGATGACTGTAACAAAGAATCCTGTAACAGTGCACAGTAGCGATGAATTGATTACACCGTATTTAACAAAAATGAAAAGCTTATCCATCAGAATGCTTGGAGTTTCCCCCAAACTGAACTACCCTTTTAAAATATTTCTAGGTAGCTATGGTGATTTGGAAATGAATATAATTCAATGTGTATAGGAAAAGGTATAAAATTGTAAATAGATATTTGTATGTAAAAATTTGTAAATACAAAAAAAGATGTGTATATACACTTTTTAAAATTATGAATATGCACTGTAGGTTGTTATGGTTTGCACAGACAATTATAGTTCATTCTCTTTTACTATAGGAGGTATCAGGAATATGGCTACCTGAAGAAGGCTGATCGCCGAAACGCGCGTAGACCCAAAAAAATATTAGCCATAACATATCATTATCTTCTGTTTTTGTTATCTCTTCCTTTTTGTTCTTTTTGTTTTTCTTATCAACTTTTGTCTCTTAATGATTATCTATTGTACAATGCAAATGCAAATGTTTACATTGATGTATGACATGATAATTCTGATATAAAGCGTACACAAAGAAAGGTTTTGTACATGTATATATATATATAAATAGAAATGAAAAAGCAAGAAATAAAATGAATTAATGATATATGCAATAGTTGTCATACTTAATCAATGGATAATTGTGAGTAAAAAGATTGGATTGTTTGTGCAATATATGTGGTGAATTGTTTCCTATTAAGTTTTGCTAAAAAAAAACGGAGTGTTGAACATTGCAAGCACTCACCCCCAGTCAACTGATCTGGGTTTAATCCATCACCGTTCTTTAGCCCACTCTGCCACCCCAGTTCAGACATGGCCATATGCAAATCAGTCTGACCCTGTGCCTCAGGGAACAGTCCAGCCCGAACTGCCAAGCCATGTCTTCCCTGGACCGGAAACAAGCTTCCTAGGACCGGTTTCTGGCATTTCAGCCGTCTTCAGCCAGGCTTGCTTGAATCCAGTGGCAAAGTGAGCAAGGGACTCACGTCTGAGCATACCCTGCCAACTTATGGCGAACAAAGCAAAAACCAGAAACCGGTCCTAGGTAGCTTGTTTCCGGTCCAGGGAAGACATGGCTTGGCAGTTCGGGCTGGACTGTTCCCATGAGGCACAGGGTCAGACTTATTTGCATATGGCCATGTCTGAACTGGGGTGGCAGAGTGGGCTAAAGAACAGGGATGGATTAAACCCAGATCAGTTGACTGGGGGTGAGTGCTTGCAATGTTCAACACTCCGTCCATCATTTCCTTTGGTTTTTGCTTTGTTCGCCATAAGTTGGCAGGGTATGCTCAGACGTGAGTCCCTTGCTCACTTTGCCACTGGATTCAAGCAAGCCTGTCTGAAGACGGCTGAAATGCCAGAAACCGGTCCTAGGTAGCTTGTTTCCGGTCCAGGGAAGACATGGCTTGGCAGTTCGGGCTGGACTGTTCCCATGAGGCACAGGGTCAGACTTATTTGCATATGGCCATGTCTGAACTGGGGTGGCAGAGTGGGCTAAAGAACCGTGATGGATTAAACCCAGATCAGTTGACTGGGGGTGAGTGCTTGCAATGTTCAACACTCCGTCCATCATTTCCTTTGGTTTTTGCTTTGTTCGCCATAAGTTGGCAGGGTATGCTCAGACGTGAGTCCCTTGCTCACTTGCCACTGGATTCAAGCAAGCCTGGCTGAAGACGGCTGAAATGCCAGAAACCGGTCCTAGGTAGCTTGTTTCCGGTCCAGGGAAGACATGGCTTGGCAGTTCGGGCTGGACTGTTCCCATGAGGCACAGGGTCAGACTTATTTGCATATGGCCATGTCTGAACTGGGGTGGCAGAGTGGGCTAAAGAACAGTGATGGATTAAACCCAGATCAGTTGACTGGGGGTGAGTGCTTGCAATGTTCAACACTCCGTCCATCATTTCCTTTGGTTTCTGCCTTATTTCGGACACAGCCCATAAAACACATTCAATCAGTACAACATGAGTGCTCTTGGGTACATTGTAAAGTTATGCAATATAAAAAGATAAAAATATCATGGTTCAATTATCGTACTATAAAAACAGATTAAAAATCAATATGTCGACAGTAAAAAGGGAAGAAAGGGCATCATCTGGGCCGATCAGTTGAGAGTCTGGGAATGCAAAAGATTGTACAATTTGTTCACTACTATCCGCATTACCCAAGAACAATTCATATATGTACAGCAAGGGGAATGTGCAAAATGGCAATCGTTGAGGGCTAGACAGAGAAAAAGGAGGAGGAGATACTATATATATATATATATACGTTATTTCATTGTCGTATTTGTTAAATAGATGGAAAAATAGATACAATCAGTAAGGAATATGGGGCAATACCAATAAACGGACAAAGTGTCCTGCCCAAGCGAATATTTATCGGTTCTATGTCAAACTTTGAGATTAAGAACGGCCTTCCTTCTTAATACCCAGGCAATGTGCAAGTACTGTGAGACCGCAAGAGCTAAAAGTTCTCTATTCTCACTATTAAATAGTCTCTCCGCTTCCCAGTAATATCTCACACCCATGAGATTACAAGCAGCCAACAGACATTTTTCCTATAGAGGGGATAAAATAACATAAAGTGGAACTCTGTTTCCTCTACATTTGGGCAGTTTAGGAAGGAATTGGTCTTGGGAGATACGTTAGCCTATTTAAAGGTGTGTGATCTCAGGGGGAGACCCCCGCACCTATATTGGACATACAAACATTTTGATTGATATGGGTGCATCCTGTTCATATATGGTTCAAACCCTGGTGTACATGTATGGTTCAAGAACTTGCTTGTAAGGGTGTTGGTTGGATGCACTTCCCACGTCTGAGCTAAAACTGCCTCCCAATAAGACTTAACTCTTGAGGCATAACCTTTTACTATTGAGTCAGGGACTGACCATAGCTCACTCATGCACATTTTTATGTGTTTCTTGGATATGTTTCAGCCATGGTGTACTCCTATTTCTATCCAGAGCCAGAAGATCATTCACAGACTCTCTATAGGCTATCAATTCATGAGTGGACCATAGTCTGACCCAGTATAACAGAGGTTTTAAGACTTTAAGACGGCTGTTAAGTGAATAGGGTTGAGAGCCAGATCTAGTCGTACTGGGATGGAAGGGGAGCTTTGGGGAAGTTTAAAGAGTGTTTTAATAAACCTATTTTCTACTTTTGTTAATCTTTCTCCATCTGCATAACCCCAGATCTCGGCTCCATATAGTGCTGATGCTACGGCTTAGGCTTTTGTATATGGTTAGAACCGGGGAGACAGGTCCTCCAGATGCTGCCCTGTGATGCCTCACTATAGCAGAGGCTTTCTGATGGGGAATGGATTGCTTTTTTCCATCCGGGGGCCCCATGCTTGGATGTCACTTAGCCTCACGCCAAAAAAGTCGAAATGGTGGACTGCCTCTAGGGAAAGACCCTCTACAGTCACGATAACTCTGCTTAACTGTACTACATAGATAGGACAAAAGACTTTCGCAAAACAACTGTTTGTTGCTTTTGCTCCACCTCACAAAGGCCATCCTATCTCTAAATCTGGTAGTGCCAGATGGATTGTAAAATGCATTCAAACATGCTATGCTAAAGCTAAAAGAACTTTAATTATACCCACTAGAGCACATTCCACTCGCAAAATTGGGGCTTCTGTGGCCTTTTTAGTTAACATTCCGCTAGCTGGCATATTTAAGGCAGCTACATAGTCTACACCACACACATTTACCTAACACTATTGTGTGGATATGTTAGCACGCCAACCAGCTAATGTAGGCCAAGTAGTACTTAAAACACTGTTCCAAACAACTGCAACACCTACAGTTTAACCACCGCTTTGGGAGTATACTGCTTTGAAGACTATGCAAAGCATGTGTATCTACAGCACACATGCCTTTAACGGATAATGTTACTTACCCTGTAAGCATCTGTTCTTGGCATGTAGAGGTGTTGATTCACATGCGCCTACCCGCCTCCCTGGGTACCTGTGGTTGTTGCAGTTCTTCATTATACATTTATATGCATGGACATCTATATACAACACTTCCTTACTCCATTCTCACCCTATTGCGGGAAAACAATCTAACAATGGAGTCGATGCCCATGCGCACTATCACCGTAAGGAGGAGTCACCTTACCTTGTGACTAGGAAAGACTTCTTCGAAGAAAAACAACTTGCAAACATCCGGACCCAACACTAGATGGCAGGAGTATGCAAGGCATGTGTATCTACAGCTCTACATGCCAAGAAGAGATGCCTCCTGGGTAAGTAACATTATCCTTTTTAGGTGGAGCATTCAAGACCTCTTGTATATACTTTAGTATATACTTATATATGTATGTACTTTGTGGGCTCTGGAGATCATCCCTAAGACTTGTCTTCTTCCGCTTAGGGACTTTGGTTTCTGTTCAACCGCCTCTATTTAACTGTCTTGATAGAAAACGACCAGCAGAGGTCAGTAAAATACCAGAATTGCTTTCTGCTAAGGGACTTTTTATTTTTTATTTTTCTGGCAATTGCCTCTATTGAACTTTCTTGATAGAAAACGACCAGCAGTGGTCAGTAAAATACCAGAATCACTTTAGCATGCTCTAGATTCCAGTCCATAGAAATTGTCTTCCACAAGCACCTGTAGACAAGAATATTTTTTTTAAATCTTGTATTTTTAGTGATATGACCACCGAAGGCCCTGATTTTATATTAAAAACAGAGCTTTGGACTATACCATTTCCCGCTGAAAGGCAATATTTCTCTCCATGTGTTCCCGTACCTGGCGTGTAACGCAGTTTGCTGCTCACTTTCCCTCCATGTTAAAGAACAATAGATGTTTCAGCAACCAGGCTAATGTGCTGCACAGCTAAATACATATAAGGTCCCAAAGGCGAGAGCAATTGCATTGCAAATGCCTGTTGTTATTTGGGCTTGAAAAGGCATTCATACCATCCTTCGTGTTTGGTAGGAGTTTGTGTTGTTTTGTTGTTGTCGGATTTAAAAATGACTTGCGTTCGTGTTTATATTTTTTGGGCTTCACGTTTAAACACATTTTTGCCTCGGGAAGGCATTTATACGTTCGTTCCCGGTCACATTGTATTTTTGTGGGGGTGTTTGGAAAGTCATTACGAAGAGCATCTGTGTTTCTTTAGAGGATGCGTTTAAATATACTTTGTGCTTGATAAAGCATTCCTGCGCTCTTTCCGTTTGTTTTGCGGTCGCGTTTTAATCTGGGGTGTGTTGTATTTTGCTCTGAAACTGCGCCTTAAGCAAGACACATGCAGGCGAATGAATGTCTGAACACAGGCAAGTCTACATTTAGCCCGAAAGCATATGCAAACATGGACAATGCCGCTCCCCCTGGCTTGTTTTGTGTTGTGCGCACACGTCACAAAGCACATTGGAATAAAAATATATGTATTTTTTATTCTTCAGTTCATATGAGCACTTTCCTTAAGGAAATGCGCTTCCCCTACCCGCATTTTTTATACTTAATTTTAGTGTGTTGTGCTGGCACACGATGTTGTACATATTTACAACATATATGAGCCATTATTCCATTTCAACATGTTATCAGCAGTAACACTACCACCATTTCTCTCTGTGCATTCCCGGAAAACCTGTGGCTCAGATAGCGATTAGGGATTCCTGTTCATAAAGACAACGCTGTCGAAGGATTCTACATAGATGTCATCCCATACAGGGGCGATCCTTTCAGGTGGTGGCGGCGAGGGGGTTTCGGGGAAGGCACCCTCACTGTGTTTTCAATGAAGAGCCGCCCAGAATTTTGGAAGACTAAATAAATACCACCCTTCTGAAGCTTGAATTCAGAGGTTTTAAGGCTAGGGTGGGTTACATTGATCTTCGAATCTATACTAACGTAAACAAAAGGGGCTCCATAAACCCCCTGGGTCCGCAGGCAACGAGAACAGGGGAATAGCTAGCAAAATCATGTTCATGTTGTTGGTTACAACTACAGACACTGTGCTCCGTTTCAGGGATACGATGTGATTTAGTTATTTTGAAAGTCTTCCCCCCCCCCCCCCCCCCCTCCCCCCCCAAACATATTTAAGTAATACTGTAGACAGGAGTTTTAAAAGCTCAGTTTAGAATGTGTATCTTACGGCGTCCTATGCATGCAAAAAGCGCATTGCAAAAATATATATGCTCACTGCGTGCTCAGGTGTTACATTTCACTCGAAAGCATATGCAAATGTGAAAAGTGGATTGAAGACGGCATGTGCTAAAATGGTTACAAATGCAGGTGAATGAATGGCTGAACACAGGCAACGCAGATCCAAATAGATCAAACTACTATTTCAACACAAGGTGTGCCCTTGAAAACAGATTTTCGATCCTTGATTCCCCCAATGCAAGTTTTTTAAAGGATTTCTTTGAATTTATTGTTGTCTCCATCATGTGTTTCTTTTAAACAAATATGAATGCTCAATCAATCGGAACATTTATAGAGCGTGCTGCTCACCCGTGAGGGTCTCAAGGTGCTGAAAAGGGGGGGGGGGGGGGGGGGGGGGGGGTAGGGGGTAGGGGGGTGCTGCTGCTGTTGCTCGAAAAGCCAGGTCTTGAGGTGTTTCCTGAAGGTGAGACGGTCCTGGGTCATTCGTAGGTGTGCGGGGAGGGAGTTCCATGTTTTGGCTGCCAGGTAGGAGAACGATCTTCCCCCGGCGGTGGTTCTGCGAATCCGTGGGACGGTGGCGAGGGCGAGGCTGGCGGAGCGGAGCTGGCGGGTGGGAGTGTAGAACGAGAGGCGGTTGTTGAGGTATTCGGTGCCCATGTTGTGGAGCGCTTTGTGTGCGTGGGTGAGGAGCCTGAATGTGATCCTCTTATTGACGGGGAGCCAGTGCAGGTTTCTCAGGTGGGCGGATATGTGGCTGTGGCGAGGGATGTCGAGGATGAGTCGTGCGGAGGCGTTCTGTATGTGTTGTAGTCGTTTCTGAAGTTTGGTGGTGGTTCCTACGTAGAGGGCGTTTCCGTAGTCCAGTCGGCTGGTGACGAGGGTCTGGGTGACCGTCTTTCTGGTTTCGGTGGGGATCCAACAGAAGATCTTTCGGAGCATGCGCAGGGTGTTGAAGCATGATGACGAGACGGCGTTGACTTGCTTGGTCATCGTGAGGGAGGAGTCCAGGATGAATCCCAGGTTGCGTGGGTGGTCCGAGGGTGTTGGCACGGAGCCCAGTGCTGAGGGCCACCAGGAGTCGTCCCAGGCGGATGGGGATTGTTCGAGGATGAGGACCTCCGTCTTGCCTGAGTTCAGCTTCAAGCGGCTGAGCTTCATCCATTCTGTGACGTCTTTCATTCCTTCCTGTAGGTTGGTTTTGGCGGTGGCTGGGTCTTTGGTGAGGGAGAGTATCAGCTGGGTGTCGTTGGCATAGGAGATGAGGTTGATGTTGTGTTTGCGTGCGATGGCGGCGAGGGGGCTCATGTAGATATTGAAGAGGGTTGGGCTGAGTGAGGAGCCTTGAGGTACGCCGCAGATGATCTCAGTGGCTTCTGAGCGAAAGGGAGGGAGGCGGACTCTCTGGGTTCTGTCGGAGAGGAACAAGGTGATCCAGTCCAGGGCCTTTCCTTGGATCCCAGTGTTGAAGAGGCGGGTTATTAGGGTGCGATGGCATACGGTATCGAAGGCTGCTGAGAGGTCCAGGAGGATGAGGGCGGTTGTTTCTCCGTTGTCCATCAGGGTCCTGATGTCGTCGGTGGCTGCGATGAGGGCAGTCTCGGTGCTGTGGTTGGCTCGAAATCCGGACTGGGATGGGTCAAGCGAGTTGTTTGCCTCGAGGAAAGCAGTCAGCTGTTTATTGACGGTTTTCTCGATTACTTTGGCCGGGAAGGGAAGAAGAGAGATGAGGCGGAAGTTCTTGAGGTCTTTGGGGTCCGCTGTGGGTTTCTTCAGGAGGGCGTTGATTTCTGCGTGCTTCCAGCTCTTGGGAAAGGCGGCTGACGCGAACGAGATGTTTATGATGTTCCGGAGATAGGGTGCGATGATGGTGTCAGCTTTGTTGAAGATATGATGGGGGCATTGGTCCGAGGGGGAGCCGGAGTGGATGGAGTTCATGACGTTGGTGGTGTCTTCAGTGCTGATGGGGGTCCAGGCACTGAGGGTGGTGGTGGGGGTCGCTGGTTCGGTGACTGGAGGCGGAGTCTGGGGTCCGAAGCTGTCGTGTATATCTGCGATCTTTCGGTGGAAGAATGTGGCGAGGGAGTTGCAGAGTTCTTGTGATGGTGTGATGTCATTGTTGCTGGCGCTGGGGTTGGAGAGCTCTTTGACGATGGTGAAGTGTTCCTTGCTGTTGTGGGTGTTGTTGTCTAGTCGCTCTTTGAATGATGTCCTTTTGGTGGTGCGGATCAGCTGGTGGTGTTCGCGGGTGGCGTTCTTGAGGGCTGTCATGTTTTCTGTAGTTCGGTCGTGGAGCCAGGTTTTTTCGAGTGCTAACATGAATGCCATCGGCTAGCCACTGCCCTTATGCTATTAATGTAGCAAATGTTCTGTGATGCAAGGTAGTTCACATCTGTTAATGTTGTTGTTTTGGGAGGGGCGATTCTACCCACTGTGACGTGGCGCTAGGGGCTTGTCTGTCACCATGGGACGTCTACCTCCTCCCCATCCTTCAGGGACACACCGGCCAATCCCTTGACTGACCATGGTGCCTTATATTAGACAATTATTGACTCGGCACAAAGTTGTGGTCCTTTCAGTCGGTGGCGTCGAGGGAGCAGCGGGAAAGGAGTCCTTATTGCGTTTTCAATGAAGAGCAGTCCGGTGATTACATTTCAAAGATCAACACACACAAAAAACATACCTTTCCGTCTTGGCGTCAGCCTAACATGGTGTGATCCTGGCCAATTTACACTGGGTACAGCCTGTTCTCTGTCGAGGCTTTAGCAATCTTTAGAGCACAAGATAAGATCTTTTCACATGGAAGGGCCAGACACATTGTAACACTACTTAAGAAAAAAGAAAGCTTTTTTTCTCTTTGATGTCCTAAACATATGTAGTATTTACATAATCTGTGTTAAATACACTGTATGGGTGATTTCCATGTCGAACTTCCTAGGCGCTATGCGCTTCACTTTGTTACCAACAATAAAATAAAGAATACGGAGGATTTTGAGAAAAAACACACTGCAATGCATATATGTAATATCTTGCACACCACACATTACCATAACTAACAATTATGGGGCGGTACTACCACCAAGCCCCTCCTAGTACTACTCCATAGCTCCCCAGGCTGTGCAACACTGCTTTGGGATTGGCGTCGCTTGCATGCACTATTTCCGGTGACTCGCATAGTTACGAAAGGAGGCGGCAATACAAATTTCCGAAACTTCAGTCTTCCAGGCAGATGGCAGATTAGTCCCCTATTCGGAAGCAGAAACCTAAAACAAGCTGTTGGCATGTTTCTTGTAAAAGACAACTTTTAAGGCCGAAGGGGTTTACACCAACTTTCCAGAAACAACATAACTGTTCCACAATAAGTTGGCTGGGTCACTGGTGCAAATGCTACTAGATGGCCTAAACGTTTCCACGTGCTTCTGCTCACCAAGTTTCAGTGGGAATATAGATGTGTCGGATATAAGCAGCGCTTCAATGCATACTTTTAAATTAGCTGGATTTCCTCAAATTCTTTAAGTCTTACTTGTGCACAGGACGTTGAATGTGCTAACGAAAACTTGTGACCCAAGTTCGGAACACACCACATACATACAATCCACACCACATAATTCCACATCACACAAAAAAATTAAACAGCACTCCGCATAAGTAAACTCTACTACATAACACTCCAAAACACAAAATACCATACCACATAATTAATCTCCATAACACACAGTCCCACTCCACGTAATTCCTGTACACTAAATACCACATCATTTCTATCCACATAATTCCACTACACACCACATACATCCACTCCACTCCAAAACACAAGTTAAAAACATTTACATTTACAGCACCAGTAGCTCTAACTCTCGCAAATGCGAGACCTATTGCATTGCAAATGCTTGTTATTTCCTGATATCTGTGGGAGTCGCCGTGACAAATACTCGCATCCAAGAGCAATGCATTTTGCAGTATTCGTTAGCTCATGAGTCGAGACTGTGAGCGTATTTATGTAATTTCCTAAATTACAGAACTTTTAACTTGAATATAAATATCTCCAGAGGGTGGCAGCAGTGTGCAATTTTTGAAACGGCGTCTACATACAGCAGTGGGAACAGTAAGCCGGTAAGGTGCTATTCTTGGAAAGTCTCCAGAAAATACCCGCCTGTTTTGGAAGCCCAATAAATCTTGTAGTCTCGCAGAATCAGTATTTATAGATCTATAAACAGTCGGCAAATGTAAAAGAGACAGTTGTTTACAACGCTGTATAGGACCATTATGTCTGTACTAATCCCGTTGAAAAAAGTACATACGTAAACAAATGACCATATAAGGAAGAACCGTAAATGGAAGGTGATCACGCCAAGCGTAGGCACGTTTGGCATTCTGTGTGGCTTTTTAATTAACAACGTTAAACGTGATTTTGAGTAATTGTTCCTTTTTTTTCTCAAATGAGGATTCGATGACATGAAATGTAAAACACGTTTTAATGGATGGAGTGATATTCTGTAGAAAAAACATTTCGCTACGAATTATACTAATATTTATAACATTTTAATTTGTTAAAATACGTTTTACTTTTCACATAAAAGGAGAGCAATTTTAAATCTTCGCCTGGATAGGTGTATGTTAATGCTTTTACCAAAACTACGCTATCCATATTTCTCCTGCAAATGTTGCGTTAAGCTGGTTTCCCATTTACAAACTCTACAGTGCAATTATATCACATTTGCAAAAACATAGTTTAATAACTTATTACTCAATTAAAATCCATTATACAATTTTACTCAACATACCCCTATCACTGTTTAAGACACAGGAAAAGCAGCATTCACCACAAGCATGCATGTTCTTGTCCAAGAAGCAATTCTGCATTCAGAATGGTGATAATTAAACCCTATTCCAAATCTTAAGTCGGAGGGCTATGAACAGTACATTACAAAACATTGATGCACTTTTCGGCGGACTTTTAAAATCATGCTTAGCACCTTCTTCAGGATCAAGAATGCTCATGAATGCGTATAATCACTCGAACACAATTTATGAGTCATTCTGGGGCTGTTTTCCATTTTTTATGAGAATTATCACTTAGAGTCTGCATAGAATGCATACTTATTTCAGAGTCTCATATCTCTACCCTAAAAATGTTTGTGAAACATCAGTAAGTTCTTTCCTTGTATCCCTAGTTTTCCCTCAAAGACATTACCACAGCCTGGCGAGCCATGGAGAAATTACCCTCGTCCCTCAGTAAACAGCAGCACTACTTTGTGACTCAATGATAGCATTTAAAGCGCTCATAAATGCAACTCAGTATGTAGTGCTCATAAGTGTCAGTAAAGTCTGAGACGCACATCCCATATGACTCCAGTTGCTCGTATGTTTCTCCTCTCAGTCTGGATGAGTTTGGTTTCACTGCAGAATGTGGTTCGAGGGGGTCATGGTGAACTATTCTTCATGATTCTTGGTCAGCATGGGGCTAGGATTTTGTAGCGATCTACTATTACGGGGCATGCTGGGAGTACCCAGGTCTGTAGATTCGAACAGGTTGTGCCATAATGCATTTAGGGTAGATACATTTCCCTAGTGTAGCTCGAAGATGTGTGTCCTGGATTGTGTGGGATGAGTTGAGCCTCAACTATTTTTTCCAGAATTATTTGGGTTTCATGAAAGTTGTCTGATAGGAAAATAGTTGTTGAGCCTGCTGGGCCGGGAGAGGCTTTCTTGAGGAGGACAAGGAGGAGTGGCAAGGTGATTAGATAGTGTTTAGTTCCTTTGCCATGTTTCCCCTAGAGACTTGTTAATAAAGGCAGTCACTGGGGCAGCTTAGATGGCTGCAGCTGTGGTGGCGAGGGAGGTCTGACCTTAATGTTCACATGGTCTAAAGCTTTTTTAGGTCTCGCTGAGTCAACTCGCATGCACTGCTCGGAGAGACTTTAGTAACGGCTTTAAAAAAATGCTACCGCCGGCTACAGCTTGCGGTGCATGTGCGCGGGCGCGCGCTTCAGCATAGGCGCCATATGGCGTGATTACTGCTGCGCGCGCACCACTCACTCACATGCACTGCAAGCTGTGGCCGGCGGTAGCATTTTTAGCTTGCAAATCGCGGCACCGGTGCTTTACATTTAACATTAAAAGTAAAGCGCCGGTGCCGCGATTATAGCAAAAGTAAAGAAATAGAAACAAACATCTATTTCTTTACTTTTGCTATAATCGTGGCACCCGCGCTTTACTTTTGATGTTAAAAGTAAAGCACCGGTGCCGCGATTAGAAAGAAAACAAGCATTGGCTTAGCCAATAGGTCTCGCCTTTGGGACTTTATAAGTGTTTAGCCATGCAACAGTTGCATAACTAAATACTTATAAGGTCCCAAAAGCGAGACCTATCGGCTATGCTAATGCTTGGTTTTTTTTATTAGGGGCAGCTCTTGTGTTTGTGATAGATCTATTGATGTTGCTGGTACTTGGAATGTGGTGTTGCGGGTGGTTAGGTGACTAGTACGTTTTCAGTGATGAACTTGAATTGAGTGTTGCAGAGTGTTTGTGATTGGGTAACGTAGAACATGCTGCATTGAGGAGACGTGCATCTGTGTATCACTTTGCGCAGAACTTTACCATCACTGATAGCTTTCATTACCTTCCAGGAGAGCCATCTTTTTGGCTTCAATTATTTTTGTAATTTTTTTTTAGTACAGGCTTGTGTGTATTCAAGATATGGGTAAGGAGAATAGAGGTGTATTTGTGTGTCTTGCGACAGACAGGCTCCAACTTGTGGTGTAATTGTTTCAGCCAGCTCAGGTTGTCGTTGACAATCAGGGGATCTGGATTAACCTTCCAGATTTTGCCTCACCATAAAATACCTTTGGAGTTTTTTTTTTACAAGAGATACCTTTCTGAATTTCATAATTATTTATGCCTGTAATGGATGTTAGAACATATTGTGTTCAGTGCTTAGTTTGAGCCGATGGTTGAGTGTGGGGTCCACCAGCACTGTTTTTTGGGGACTGGGGCATTTCATCTTTTGACTTTGACCCAAAACAAAAGAGAGAAAACGAGCAACGGGTGAGGGAAGGAGGAATACAAACCTGTAAATACTGACCAAGTGAGAAAGCAGTGATGAAAACGAACTTTCAACTTCATGAGCCATGAGGTGGAAACAAAACTAGATAGCCTTTGTGTTCGGGTGCTCTGACATTCAGCAGTGCCACTGGTGGGCTTCGCAGAAAAACTTTGGGCCTCAACACTTAACTCTTTTACAAATTTGGCACTGATTCAATTCGCTGAAATTCTATAAAGTCAAGGTGAATGAGGTATAAACACTTGTAATGTGTTCTTAATGCGTCGTCATGAATGTGGGATCGTCATTGAAGCATTAAGTGGTCTGGCGGTATTTGTTTTCCACCTAGAGGGAAATGTATTTTGTGTGAAGGACGGGAAGGAGCTTTTGTTGAGGTAGAAGAAGCTGGGGAGGTGTCGGACTGTTTAATCATAAGGTGGAGAGAGTGACGGAAGAGTGTTTTGTGTATGACGACATGATGTGAAGGGGTAGGGAATGTTGCTGACTTGAATGCTGTACTGCTGATACTGTTCAGGAAATGGCACTTGATGAAAGTGGACGAATCATTGAAAGCTGAAACTTCAGCAAGTTTCCAGAAACTCTCTAAAGGAGGAGGTTGTGTTGTCTTCTAGCCAGAAAGTCCATTTACCAGAGATTAGGAGGGGTGAGAAATTATTTTTGGATTTGTTATGTAGTATCTTTTATGAGGGTAATTTATGCAGTACTATACAATGGAACAGATGGCTTTAAATCTGAGTTTTAGCGGGATCCACAGGGTGTTCATATTTTTAGTACCACAAATAGGAAGTTGCCTTCCACCCCATTCACTACAGTATCCGCATGAGCTCTCAAACATCGCATAGACTCATTGTGGGCACAATTCATTTTCACTCACGAGGAAGACTGGGTTTATTAGCAAAACGCTGAAATAGAGATGTATTATTAACAATGGATCTGAATAAAAAAGAATTGAGTGCGTGTCTGGTTGTATTCCCGAAGGAGCATGTGATCTGTGTGAAAGCAAGGAATGATGATAGATTAGAGCTCAATTTCAAACCCATTTGGACACTTAATATGTACTTAGGTGCGCAAAAGGCTTGTTTTAAAAATTTAAATAAATGTTATATAGTCATGTAACGCAACTTGACTTGAAATATGAATTCTGATTCACTACCCCATAATGTTGCGCTAGCAAAATGTATTTGTATGTCTGAGAAAATAAAAATTTGCTCAGATGGAGGATGAGTGTGCGTTCCCTGGCGAAGATGTCTTTGAAAATAGGTGTAACCCCAAAAGCATTTAGCAGTCATGTAATGTAGCAAATCACATAACCACCATAGATGTTGTTGGAGACTTATCCCTATCAAGGGCAGGAGTAAAAAATCCGTATTCAAGGTGGAAATGAGGGAGGAAAATGTTCCGCATTGAAGGCAAAACGCAAGCGCTTAAAGTGCAAATTAAGTTTTGCAAAGAATGTATACACATGCAGCAAGCATCGCAAAACCCGTAGGTCTCACCTTTGGGACGTATTCGCTGTTATCTATGCTGCACAGCATTAGCAAGATGTTGAGCAGCATGCGAAAAGCTTTTTCTTTTAAATTTAAAAAAAGGCACAATGACGAGGCAGTGTCATTTTGTAGGCACACTCATGTACTACTACTTATGCAGATGTAATTTTTTTTATTTACCCATTCGAGATGAATCGTAATGTGGGGCAGATACACACTAAGGTGAGCACAACATGCGCAGGAGGACCAGGAGAAGTACAAAGCCGAAATAGAGCAACAACAAGTAGTATAGTGGAGGGGGAAAGTGCAATACACGAGGGACACAGTTGGAAACCACATGCACTCTCATGGAGTGCTTACTCAAAAAAGAAAAAGGTAGTAGCACAAAAATGAGAAGTAGAAGGCAAAAGGAAATGCACCCCTGCTATAGGAAAGGGACAAACACAAGACGTAAATCCAACACAAGCTGACAATAAAAAGAATGCAAAGGGGAGTGACCAAAAAAAGCCAACCAAAAGTAGGTATAGGGCTGGCTTTAAGTCCACTCTAAGCTGAAAGTAGGTCTTTTTGTCAACAGACCATTCGTGCAGCCTGGTAGGTGAGACCTAAAAATGAAATATAGGTAGTCCAAAAGAGCTTTTAAAGGCGACAGACCAGCATCAATTGCTGCCTGGTCCTCCACCAGAATAAAAAAGTACATTTAAAATAAGACCATTTGAGGGGGGGGGGCCTTGCCAAGATGGCGGACAGTTCGGACACGAGATTGTGTCCCTCCGGCACCGCCACTCCTTTGCCTTGTTATAGCGCCCATCCCCAGCTCTACAGGGTGCTGTAAAGGCACGGTGGTCATCCGTAAGGGGCGTGCATACCTGTATGCCGAATCTCCGGTGGCACTGCTAATCGCGGCCGGTGTCGGACTTAAGACGGACTCGCGGCGTGCAGCTCAGGAGGGGCTGCAGCCAGACCGAGCGCCCACGCGGAGTGCCCGTTCATTGAACAAATACGGAGCTGCTGCGCTGCGGGCGCAGCCTGCAGGAGAGCATCGATTGGTCCTCGATTCCCATGGTGGGGCACTAACGCCAGAGCTGAACTGCGGCAACGGTGGGCTGTGCAGCGGAGGCCAGACGGCTGAGTGGCGCGGGAGCCGCCAACTTGAGGGACGCGGCATTCCGGGCAGGATCTGCAGCTCCGTAATGGCCGGCGGTGGCTGAGGCCATCCGCATGAGTTTTGGACTGACACGGGAGTAGAGGTGAGACCCAGCACGCGCACAAGAGAAGCGGCGAGCGGCCCCACGTTTGCACCAAGACCCTGGGATGCTGGGGGGTGGTCCGGCCCGCTAAGTGCCGACCTGCCTCAGATGACAACAGTGGCGGCCTTCTACCTACACTGCACGGGCAAGCGCCCCTCATTGGGCCTTGCGGAACCTCAGAAGCAGGGGTGGAAAGCAACAAGATCTGGGAGACGTAGCGCATTGTCCATCCTGCGCATTGTGGCCCAATGCTGCATCGGGGGGCAGTACAAAAGGGGGTGGTGATGGACGGAACATCAGAACCAATCAAACACTCACACCCAGTCAACAGATCTGGGTTTGATCCATCACCGTTCTTTAGCCCACTCTGCCACCCCAGTTCAAACATGGCCATATGCAAATCAGTTTGACCCTGTGCCTCATGGGAACAGTCCAGCCCGAACTGCCAAGCCATGTCTTCCCTGGACCGGAAACAAGCTTCCTAGGACCGGTTTCTGGCATTTCAGCCGTCTTCAGCCAGGCTTGCTTGAATCCAGTGGCAAAGTGAGCAAGGGACTCACGTCTGAGCATACCCTGCCAACTTATGGCGAACAAAGCAGTACAAAAGGGGGTGGTGATGGACGGAGCATCAGAACCAATCAAACACTCACACCCAGTCAACAGATCTGGGTTTGATCCATCACCGTTCTTTAGCCCACTTTGCCACCCCAGTTCAGACATGGCCATATGCAAATCAGTTTGACCCTGTGCCTCATGGGAACAGTCCAGCCCGAACTGCCAAGCCATGTCTTCCCTGGACCGGAAACAAGCTTCCTAGGACCGGTTTCTGGCATTTCATCGGGGGGCAGCGGCATGGCAGCGGCACACACCAAGAAAGAGAGGTCACTGAAAGAGATGCTCCGGAAGGCCCCTGGGCCCTCCACGATGACAGCCGAGAGGGCTGAAGGGGCGTTAAAAGGGGGTGATGGGCCGGCCATCAAGACCTTCATGATGGAGCTTTTCTTGGCAATCAAGGAAGATATCCAAGACCTCAAGCTCTCGACCGATCTCGAAGAGGTGAGGCGTGATGTTGAGGAGGTGGGAGAGTCGGTGGCTACTCTTGAAGAGCGTGAACTCAGCCGGGATGAGGAACTCCATCAGATGTAACAAGATCTGCTCCACCTCCAGGAGCAACATCTAGATCTACAGGCACATGCCGAAGATTTTGAGAACCGCTCTCGGCGGAACAACGTTCGGATTCAGGGTGTTCCCTGGCGAGAGGAGGGGGAAGACCTCCGCTCTTATGTCCGGGCATTGTTCTTGCAAATTTTGGGTGAAGAAGACTCAACGGACATACAGATGGACCGTGTCCACAGGGTGGGCCTCCCCCGGGGCAACAAAGCGCCACCTCCGGACAGCCTTGTGTGTGTCCATGACTTCCAACTCAAAGAAAAGATAATTCGCAAGGCTCGAGATGCTCACCCGATCTAGTTCCGGGGTCAGACACCAGCTATCTTCCAGGATCTGGGAGCATCTACATTAATCAAACGGCGAGAATTCAGGGCGGTCACCTCCTATCTCTGTGGGCAAGGCATTCCATACTCTTGGGGCCATCCCTTCCGTATAATTTTCAAGCTGCAGGGGAAACTACGTCAAATCCGTTCTCTCACGGAGGCACAGGAAGTGCTTGGCCTTGATACCACGAAGTCACCGGAGCAGACGGAGAGGTCCAGGGAGCAAGCTCCTCGCCAATCCACACAGTGGTAGATGGTTGGCAAACCGCCCACCAAACTGAAGCCCGACTCACCACGATAGCCAAGTAGCAGGAGGCAGTGCTCTCCTCCCTCTCGCAGTCCTCGGAGCGCCCGGCCACCCCATGAGCTGCGCAACTGTACTACGCCGGATGGGATGAAGCAGCTGGCTGCCGGGAGGACATGGATGGACACCTTCGATGCTCGTTTGCAGGCTTCACGCTTGCGGACTGGGTGAGTGTGCCCGTTCCACTCTACCTATTGAGGAGAGAGCCACGTCCTTCCTGGTTAACCATTCCCTGACGGACTTTCGTCTACCCGTGTTTGCAGTAATGGTTATTCGATATGTTCTCCTTTGATGTTCCTTGAGGTTTTGGGTATTTTTTTTGGGGGGGGGTTCCGCACCAGTCAGTCCTCCTTTCATGTTTCCACGCTAAGGCCTGTGGGCTTTTGGAGCAAGGCCGGCCCAGATAGCGGGGGGCTGGAAGAGCAGAGCGTAGCACATAGTCACACTCTGGATGGGGAAAGCTCTTAAGATAGTGAACCTCAATGTGCGGGGTCTCAACAACCCCGTGAAGAGGTCAGCCATCCTTTCCTTGCTGGAACACTCTGGGGGTGATGTATGTCTTCTCCAGGAGACGCACCTTCTTTCTAAAGACACCCCCCGCATGCGCACTAGACGCTTCCTGCAACAATTCTGGTCCACGGGCCCCTCCAAGAAAAATGGGGTAGCGATCTTAGTCAGAGCACACTTTCCGGGTAAGGTCTTAGCAACTGTAGCGGAAATTAAGGGACGCATGCTGGCAATTAGGGTGCAGTGGGGTGGTTCACATATTACATTGGCCTCACTCTATGCCCCCAACACACAACAGGAACACTTTTTCATTACAGCCCTCACAGAGGTTCTCACGACACAAGACTCAGCGATCTTAGTAGGGGGGGACCTTAACTTAGTGATGGATGCTGATTTAGACCGGTCAGGGCAAAGTTCGAATCAGGCTGGGAAATTCTCCGCACGGGGCAGTGAGTGGCTAGTAGACAATGGCTTGCATGACGTTTGGCGCGCTCATCATCCTGGGGTGAAGGACTACACTTACTACTCTGCAGCTCATAAAACATATGCGCGGCTGGATCATTTTCTGGCTTCTACCCCCTTAGCGCGACAAGTACACACCGCTACTATCGAACCTAGGTCCTTATCAGACCACGCACTCATCACTGTACATGTCCAAGCGCGGCCTTCACATGCGGTGCCCCCTGGATGGTGCTTACGAGAGTGCCTCCTCTATTCCTCCGAAACAGTGAAAAGCATTAAACAAAAAATAGTTGACTATCTGCAGCTTAATGACGTGAGTTCAGCATCGCTCTCGGCGGTTTGGGAAGCCCAGAAGCTGGTCATAAGTGGTGAACTCATTGCCACCTCTGCAGCCGAAAACAAAGCATGAACAGAGAAGCGCAGCGAATTAGAGAAAGGGGTGACGAAATTAGAATCCGTACATAAAAGAACTGGGGCGCTGAGGGTGTGGAGGGAGCTGGAGAATCGCAGGTGCCTTTTGAAGCATTTGGACCTCGATAGGGCTGAGCATTCTCTTCTCAGATTCCCCCACAAATGTTATCTTAGCAGTGATAAGTGTGGCAGTCTCCTGGCACAGCGGCTGTGGGCTAAAACACAGGCGGCTATGATCCAGGCGATTAGGGACCACACGGGGAGGAACAGAGCGCAGATACACACATAGTGGAAGCCTTCCGCTCCTTCTACTGCTCCTTATACACTGGACAGGACCCACCGACAAGGGACCCCATCTTATATCTGGACACCTGTGCAATTTCTCCTCTCCCTAAAGCGACGGCGGAACTGCTTGACTCCGACATTCGTGTAGAGATGGTGATCACAGCTGTCTCTCGCTTGAAGCTAGGCAAGTCGCTGGGCCCGGATGGCTTCTCAGCCCTCTTTTACAAATTGTTCTGCTTTGAGCTGGCTCCCTTCTTAACTAAATTGTTTAACTCCATTCTGGAGACGGGACGGTGACACCTTCTATGTCAGAGGCAGCTATCTCCGTTATTCTGAAACCCTCCAAATATCCAAGAGACTGTGTGTCTTATCGGTCCATATCTCTCCTAAACCTAGACGCCAAGATCTTTGCCAGTATCCTTGCAACCCAATTGAATCCCCTAATGGTGGACTTAATAGATCCCGACCAAGCGGGTTTTATCCCTACAAATCAAGGGGGGGAACAATACGAAGCGCATCTTCCACCTCATGGACAGCATACAGAGGTCGGGTAGGCAGGCCTTTTTCCTCTCTATTGATGCTGAAAAGGCATTTGACAGAGTAAGCTGGGCATACCCGTTTGACACTTTGCATGCCTTCGGGTTTGGGGATAACTATATCAAATGGATCAACTGCATTTATAGTGCGCCCGGGTGTTTGTGAGGGTGAATGGCACGAGATCCGTGACCATCCCAATATCGCGGGGGACACGGCAGGGCTGCCCTCTGTCCCTCCTTTTATTCGCGCTCTATATGGAGCGACTGGCCCAACGTATTGGAGCGGACCCGCGCATAGTCAGTCTGATGTTCGGGGCTGACGGTCACAAGAATAGTCTATATGCGGACAATGTGATTTTATCCCTCAGCAATCCTCAATTGACCTTGCCCACTCTTGTTGATGAGCTGCTCACGTTTGGGGAGGTCTCCGGGTTCAAAGTTAACCTGGGCAGATCAAACGTTTTGAACCTGTCGATCCCACCAGCTAAAGTGGCTAGCCTGCAGCAACAATTCTCGTTTCAGTGGACCCAGCAAGACATTACATATCTTGGTATATGCTTAGCGCAGACAGTGGCCCGGACAGTGCCTCTAAACTATGCCACCTTACTGAAACATACGACCTGCATTCAACGCTTGGGCCCGTCTGCGATTGGCTTGGTTCGGGAGGATTGCAGCGGTCAAAATGACTGTTCTCCCATGCATCCTTTATATCTTTCAGACGATCCCGGTGGCGCCTCCGCTAAGGGCGCTAGCTCAGTTGTAGATCCTTATCAATAAATTTGTATGGGGAGGGAAGAAACCACGTTTCTTGTTATCCCAAATGGTCTACCCGAATTCTGAGAGGGGGGTGGTCTTCCTTTGATTAGCGGCTACTACCAAGCGTCCTGTCTCCGCTACATTGTTGAATGGAATAGACCCTTGTCGGGTAAGCACTGGAACTTTATGGACCAGACGGTAGCTGGAATTAATATATGGAGGGAGCTGTGGCTGCCGCGTAAGCACAGGGCCTGGGGGCTCTACTCCTTACCAGTCACTTCCCCCACACTGAAGGTTTGGGATCGGGTGGCCCTTAAAGGGTGAGTGACCTTTCTCGCCTATGACTCCCATTGTAGACAACCCAGACTTTTCTCCAGGGCAGGCTTCCGTGGCATTCCTACGATGGAGAGAGGAAGGTTGCAAGAGAGCGGGATCTCTCTTTGACACAGAGGGTTTGGCCCCGTTTGCCCAGCTTAGGCGTGACTATGATCTTCTCGCGACTGACGAATATGCATATTGTCAACCAACTATATCACTGGGTCACCATGCCTTGTAATTATAATAAAATGTCACGACCTCTCACCTCATTTGCAAAATGGCTGGTCCGCAAACAAGATGATCGCCGCCTTATTTCTGAGCTGTATGCTATTCTTAATTCCCCTCCAGTGGAGCAGCGCACAAAAGCCCAAATCAGATGGGAAACGGAGTTGGGAAGGCCACTTTTTGCAAAGGAATGGGAGCATATACTCTACAGAACACATCACACTGCGCACAACACTGACGGGGCTGAATCCGCATTTAAAGTCTTCTCCTACTTGTACTATACCCCAATACGAATCCACAGCTGGGATACAAGTAAATCAGAGTTGTGCTGGAGGGGGTCTGGGATGTCAGGTACCTTGTCGCACTTGTTATGGCATTGTCCCAAACTTAAGCGCTACTGGAATGAGGTTCTCAATAACATTGACGAGGCGTTTGATACCGCCTTATCCCGGTCCCCGGAGTACACCCTCCTTGGACTGTCCCACTCGCGGATCTTCCCATTACGATCTCTGAGAGGTAGGCAAATGGCACTAGCTTTGTTAGCAGCAAGGCAAGTCATCTTAGCTCTATGGGGCACAAGGGTCATACTTCTTGGTTATATCGCCTGTGGAACGTTTTAGCTATGGAACACCTGTTCTTGGTAATGGATGGAAAGGGGGAGGCTTACGCTGAATTATGGGCTCCATTTCTGCGGCTGCTGTCCAAAGATATGAGGGAAATCACCTGTCCTAAATACCTGCAAATTCTTAAACTACTGCCACAGGATGCGCAGGGTGTCACGCCTCTGAATACAAGCTTAGTAGGTCAGGCCACCACTCCTATTGCCTGTGGGTCTTGGAGTGGAGTCGCTGTGGTTGACTGGTGCGGAAGGGGCGGGGGTGTGTGATCAAGGTTTTTTTTTCTTTTGTTCAGGTTCGTTTTCCTGGTTATTCTTTTTCTTCTTTTGTCTCCTCTTTCTTATTAATGTGTTTGTAAATACTGAAAAGTAAGAAGTCCTCGAGCACTATGAAGAGCTATACCTGACATAACGCTGCCGGCCTCCGGGTTGTTGGCATAAAAGCTGTGTCTTGCTGCTTTAGATACGCTCTGCTGGCCTGTGGATGTAGTCAGAAGGCTGTGTTTGCGCATTTTGACTCCTTAGCAATAAATAGATTGGTTCTAAAATAAGACCATTGTACGGGTAGGAGTCAGCAAAGGGGAGGGAAACTGTGTTCTGATGGATACTTATAATTGCAAATTTCTTGCCCTGACTCATTCTTGCTCCTGAGACTGTTCTCAGTAAAGGTCACCTTGTGGTTTAAGCCATACAGGTAAGTCTAAATTAAAGTCCAAGCGAAGCAGCACTCAACCCCATCCCGCCACTTCGTATCAAAGGAGAGGGGGGCAAGAGCATCATAATGTCAGTCAGTTTCCCTTGCGGTCCCTCGCCACTAAGCAGAGTTCCCAACTGATTCAAGTGTGCCCTGAGTTTGTTTCCCCGGCCATTGGCAATGCCACAACAGATCGAGGCCTTTAAAGAGGCCGTGCTGCAGATTTTCAGCTCCGTACTGGTTTCCTCTGGCTTGCCTTTGGTCCCAAGGAAACACAGGGGCCTCCAGTCGGGTTGCCACCGGTCTGTCCATCCCTGGCAGCATGTGATCCCTTTGCACTAATTCTGGGTCCCTTACCGGCTGTGGGACATAAGTTTACTCCTGCTCCAGGATCTGCCTAGGCTGTTCCTCATTGACATCGGGTCACAAGAGGATCCGCTGCTGATTCCAATGACTGATCCCAAGCCGGCTTCAACCCAAGCTTGACTGATGTTACAGTACGAAATTACTCAAGCGCAACTGATTGTAATTTATTTATTTATTTTTGTGTTTTATAGAGCGCTAACTTGACCCGTTAGGGTATCAGAGCGCTTTACAGGATTCACAGAAGTATACAAGAGACTCAGAGGGGGGCGTGGGGAGTGGATACATAAGGGATAAAAACACAAGAACAAGTAAGTACATTTTACGAGAAACAAGGGTCGAAGGTTCCATAGTGGGATGCCCGGAGGTGTCGGAATACAGCCAGACTCTGCACCAGGTCCACTAGTAGAGGCTTCATTATGTTTTTGGCTCTCACTCTATACCACCAGAGGGAGATGATGATTGTGGGGAGGAGGATGGCAACCTCCCCCCTCATCATGGCGATCAAATTTATACATGGACTTACAATAGGCCAGTGGGATAGCAGGCTTGATCACCCCGCCTGCACTCTCAGCTCAGCCCCGATTTATAGTTGTAATTGCCAACTGGACCACCAGTAGAAGAGTGTGCATCACTTGCAGTAGTGGCCTAGTGGGCAGCCGAGGTCCTGGAATTGCAGCTGCGTTCAGTCGAGACCTAGACTAACGTTCTTACAGACATTTTGCAGTCTTGCTAGCCACTCCTGAACTCTTGCTTTCCTTAAACCACGCCCTCGCTTATACCGTGATGGATTCCTGGTCAAAGACTTGTTTTTTCCCCTGGTGAAAAGACCGGTGACCAGACATCCCAGACATGCATCTGGTGATTATGAATTTTCCACTAAACACTGTACCCTCAGAGAGCATGGTGGTTCGGGCTTTACCAGCAAGGTGAACCCTAGTTTATTACCCATGACTCCTTTGGATAGGAAGTCCAGGAGATTGAGGCATTTGGAAAATGAATGGCCTTAATGCCAGTAATTCCGCTCAGAATGGTCAATGCAGTCTGTTTATTGGATGGCTGCACGCATGCCCTCTGCAACAGGGCCAGCAAGATATTCCGTCAATCCTGGAAGACCTTGGGTTCCCTCTGGCTCAAACCATTCATGATGGTCAGGATTCGGCCAGATACATGATTCGTGATGGCCTACATATTATTGATTGCCTGGAAAGGGCATTTACCTCAAGCGTTGTGCTACACTGCCATGCATGGATGCATTCCACAGGATTTTCTGGAGATATACTAACGTCTCGCATGAAAGTGCACTTGGTTGGGTCTTGTCTTTTTAGTGAAAAAGCTGATTCTGTCCTGGAACATTTTAAGGATCGTAGAGGCCCTGGATCTCTTGACCAATGCTTAGCAGTTAAAAATAAATACTGTGCTTACTCCAGGGGACTGGACTATAGACACCAATATTTGCCCCAGCCACTGTAGCAATCACCCCAGTTAATTCAAAGCTGAGGGGAAGCCGGTGTGGCAGGCAACGCACAGGCCAGGAAGTGCACATGTCCTCTTAGTCCCCTTCCCTTGTGGCAACAGCCACTTTAGTTTGCCTTTAGCGGCGCACACTCCTCTTGTGCGGGGAAGGTGCCGTATTTCCTCCCAAGTTGGCGATCAGTATGTTCGGGGCATATGAGCTGCAGATTACACAGTGTGCATAGATCGCCATCTGGTGTTGGGCCCGGATGTTTACAGTTGTTTTTCCTCTTGGAAAGTTTTTGGAAGTCACGAGGTATGTGACTCCTCCTTTGGATCGTATTGCGCATGGGCTTCGGCTCCATCCTCAGATTGTTTTTTTTCCGCCATCGGGCTCGGATGTGTTCTTCGCGCTCCGGTTCCGAACCGTTTTCAGTTCTTCTGATCGGCGCGCAATCCTTCCCTTTCCGCGGTATTGTTTCGATCGCGATCTCCACACTCAACGCGACTCTCATCATTCGAAGTCTTCGATTCCAGTCGTCGACGAAAGCCTTCGGGCCTACCTGGGCTCCGGTCCTGGCTAATGGAAAGGACTCCATTTAAGTGTCCTCAATGTGGGTCGAAGTTTGCCCACACCAATCTCCATAAGGTGTGCAACCTCTGCCTCTCCCCAGAACACGAGGCAAGAGACTGTCCGGCTTGCAAATCCTTCCGTTCGAAGAAAACTATTCGGGACCGACGGGCGAGGAGAACAATGGCACACTCGTCGGCAGCGATCCCCGACGACATCTTCGGAGAAGGCATCAACGTTCCAGAAGAGCAGCACACCAAAGAGGGCCTTGTCAGCGCCTCCAAAGCTGACGACTCAGATGTCGAGGACATCACTCCAGCACAGAGGGGCGTGAGTATTACCATCGACCCCCATCCTCAACGACATCGAAAAAGGCTTCGGTTACGCCTTCGGGCCTAGGCACGACCAAAGACACTGCTTCCCATTGCTCGCTTTCGGGCCCGGTTAAGAGGCCCATCAAGCCTTCCGGCGGCTCGGGCTCGAGCCAGCCTGCCCTCGGTGCAGAGAAACAATCCTTGGCACCAGCACCGAAAAAGAAGATGGCCTCCTCCTCCTCCGCGTCGAGTTCCACACTGAAGCACTCTGCGCCGAAGACTAGCACTAGCTCCTCGGTCCCGACACCATCGCCGGAGCCGAGCAAAAAACCAAAGGCCCTCGACACCCACACCTCGAAGCCAAAAGTCATTTTGGACCCGAGGAAACAACCAGACATTCCTAAGCCACACGGTTCAAAACAGCGAACCGATGCCGACTCGAAGATTAAAAAACCTACGGCTCCGACACCTTCGGCGCCGAAGGATCGGCCCCCCACAGATTAACTATTTCGGCCCGATCCACTACAAAAAACACTTATCAAACACCCTAAAACTGGAAATTTGATGCTCAGCATCAAAAAGAGACCGCTGAACAAGCCTGCCCCAGCTCCACCTCCAAAGAGAAAATACTTTGCTACCTCCCCTTTGAGACTGCCTTCACCCCCTCCTCCACCTCCTCCTCCTTCTCCTCCGCCTCCCCCACCCCATCATTCTTCCACACCCTCCCCTGATGAGGATGATGACGACGTCTACGATGACACAGGGGACGGGCCCCATGACCAGCCTACAGGGGACCCTAGTCCTACAGGCTCCCCAGACCCATGGGACGACTACAACATCCCAGACGTCCCTAACGTCCCGCAGGACGACCTTTACCCTTCAAGACCGCCCCCCCCCCCCCGAAGGCACAATGGGGTTTAACCAGCTACTCCATAGAGCTGCACACTACCACGGAGTTGGTCTCCATACAGACCCCGTGGAGGAGGACTTCCTCCTAGATACTTTTGACACTACACAAAAGGCCACTTCCATTCTGCCCATGCTTAAAGGGGTTATCAAGCACGCACTGGAGGTCTTTAAAGACCCGGTTAGGGCCAGGGTCATCAACCCTCGCATCGAGAAAAAGTATAAGGCCGTCGGCAGCGATCCCCGACGACATCTTCGGAGAAGGCATCAACGTTCCAGAAGAGCAGCACACCGAAGAGGGCCTCGTCAGCGCCTCCAAAGCGGACGACTCAGATGTCGAGGACATCACTCCAGCACAGAGGGGCGTGAGTATTACCATCGACCCCCATCCTCAACGACATCGAAAAAGGCTTCGGTTACGCCTTCGCCCTCGGGCCTAGGCACGACCAAAGACACTGCTTCCCATTGCTCGCTTTTGGGCCCGGTTAAGAGGCCCATCAAGCCTTCCGGCGGCTCGGGCTCGAGCCAGCCTGCCCTCGGTGCAGAGAAACAATCCTCGGCACCAGCACCGAAAAAGAAGATGGCCTCCTCCTCCTCCGCGCCGAGTTCCACACCGAAGCACTCTGCGCCGAAGACTAGCACTAGCTCCTCGGTCCCGACACCATCGCCGGCGCCGAGCAAAAAACCAAAGGCCCTCGACACCCACACCTCGAAGCCCAAAGTCATTTTGGACCCGAGGAAACAACCAGACATTCCTAAGCCACACGGTTCAAAACAGCGAACCGATGCCGACTCGAAGATTAAAAAACCTACGGCTCCGACACCTTTGGCGCCGAAGGATCGGCCCCCACAGATTAACTATTTCGGCCTGATCCACTACAAAAAACACTTATCAAACACCCTAAAACTGGAAATGTGATGCTCAGCATCAAAAAGAGACCGCTGAACAAGCCTGCCCCAGCTCCACCTCCAAAGAGAAAATACTTTGCTACCTCCCCTTTGAGACTGCCTTCACCCCCTCCTCCACCTCCTCCTCCTTCTCCTCCGCCTCCCCCACCTCATCATTCTCCCACACCCTCCCCTGATGAGGATGATGACGACGTCTACGATGACACAGGGGACGGGCCCCATGACCAGCCCACAGGGGACCCTAGTCCTACAGGCTCTCCAGACCCATGGGACGACTACAACATCCCAGACTTCCCTAACGTCCCGCAGGACGACCTTTACCCTTCAAGACCGCCCCCCCCCCCCTGAAGGCACAATGGGGTTTAACCAGCTACTCCATAGAGCTGCACACTACCACGGAGTTGGTCTCCATACAGACCCCGTGGAGGAGGACTTCCTCCTAGATACTTTTGACACTACACAAAAGGCCACTTCCATTCTGCCCATGCTTAAAGGGGTTATCAAGCACGCACTGGAGGTCTTTAAAGACCCGGTTAGGGCCAGGGTTATCAACCCTCGCATCGAGAAAAAGTATAAGGCCGCCCCTACAGACCCCACCTACATCAGAGGCCCCACCCCACTAGACTCCTTAGTAGTCTCAAATGCGAGGAAGCGTGCAAACTCCCAGGCAACAGGTGAGGCCCCACCACCCGATAGGGAGTCCAAACTCCTGGACACCTCTGGCAAGCGAACAGCCACCTAGGCTGCCAACATATGGCGCATTGCAAACACCCAAGCGCTCTTAGCAAGATATGACAGGGCACATTATGATGAACTTGAAGGCATAAGGCTACACCTCCATGACAAATACAAGAATAGAGCCAACGAGATAATCCAGGAGGGTAAAATAATCACCAATACCTCCATTCGTTGCGCCCTCGATGTAGCTGACACCGCCTCTAGGGCAATTAACACCAGCGTCCTCCTGCGTAGGCATGCCTGGCTACGAATTTCAGGGTTCAAACCCGAGGTGCATAGTTCCATCCTCAACCACCCCTTTGACGAGCAATATCTGGTTGGCCCCAACGTCGACGCTGCCCTTGAAAAAATGAAAAAGGACAACGACACGGCAAAATCTATGGGAGCCTTGCAGTCGCAACCTCCCAGGCGCTCCTTTCGCCGCTCTTCCTTTAGAAGCAACTCCAGAGGCTACTCCTCCGACAGCGCCTCCACTTCCTATAAGGCCCCTACCCATCCACCTTCACTAGGGGTTACCAGAGAGGCGGCTACAGGGGTAACAACAATAAAGGCAGAGGCAAAACTAACACCTCCCGCTCTGCCTCCACCCCTGCCCAATGACTTCCCTCCACTCCCCCCAGACCATCCCACTCCGGTCGGGGCAGACTCCACAATTTCCTTCCTGTCTGGACTACCATAACCTCAGACAAATGGGTAACACAAATAATTTGGTCAAGCTACTGCCTCGAACTAACATCTACCCCCCCTAACATTCCACCCAAACAGCGCCCAATGTCACAGGAACATTTATCACTTCTAAAGCAGGAGGTCATCTCCCTCCTACAAAAGAGTGCAATAGAACCAGTTCCTGCCCACCAAAAAAATATAGGAGTTTACTCCCTATATTTTCTCATACCAAAAAGGGACGACACTCTAAGGCCCATCCTGGACCTCAGTCCCCTAAACCACTACATACACTCAGACCATTTCCACATGGTCACACTACAGCAGGTACTTCCCCTACTCTCCCAGAACGACTTCCTTGCCACCCTAGACCTCAAGGACGCCTATTTCCACATTCCTGTTCACAAAGCTCACAGAAAGTTTCTCAGATTTGTAGTGGACGGTCAACACTAGTAATTCAAAGTGCTCCCATTCGGAGTCACCACAGCACCACGGGTGTTTACCAAGAGCCTAGCAGTAGTGGCAGCACACCTGCGGAGACAACACATCCACGTCTTCCCATACCTAGACGACTGGCTCATAAAAGCCAACTCATTCAATCAGTGTGTACAACACACTCACACCACTATCCAACCACTTCACGAACTGGGCTTCACAGTAAACCACACGAAGTCCTACCTGCAATCGTCCCACGTAAAACAATACCTCTGTGCCACCATAGACACCTCAAAAGCGCTAGCCTATCCCAGTCCTGCCAGGATAGCAAGCATTCAGGCTCTACGCGCCAAATTTCAACCGGAACACTCTCTTCCAGCTCGAGTGTTCATGCAACTTATAGGAATGATGGCCTCTTGCATATTCATAGTACCTCACGCAAGACTCCAGATGCGTCCTCTCCAAGAGTGCTTAGTGCGCCAATGGAACCAGGCTCATGGTCAATTGACAGATCTGGTGTTGGTAGACGGTCTTACCCATTGCTCTCTGCAGTGGTGGACCACTAAAAACCTTTCCAAAGGGTGACCGTTCCTGGAACCGGTTCCTCAGATAGTACTGACAGCGGACGCATCGCTCTCCGGCTGGGGAGCTCACCTACTACATCACACGATGCAGGGCAGGTGGACGCCTCAACAAAAGTTACTCCACATCAACCATCTGGAGTTTCTAGCCATATTCTTAGCCCTAAAGGCCTTTCAAACACATGTCTCAGGCAAGGCCGTCTTAGTCCGCACGGACAACATGACAGCCATGTACTATATACAAAACAAGGTGGCACACACTCTCCGCAGCTCTCTCAGCTAGCACAGAGCATATGAAGATGGGCCATACCCCAAAAAATCTTTCTCCTAACCCAACATGTCTCAGGAGTCCAAAACACTATGGCCGATCTGCTGAGCAGACAAACACAACAGATCCACGAGTGGGAACTCCAACGACAAGTTCTTCACCTGTACTTTCAAATGTGGGGGCATCCACAGATAGACCTCTTCGCCACCCACGAAAACGCCAGATGCCCAAGCTACGCCGCCAGGTATCCACACCCATCGTCCAAAGGCAATGCGATATGGATGAACTGGTCAGGCAGATTTGCGTACGCCTTTCCGCCTCTCCCACTCATTCCATTAGTGGTGCGCAAACTACAACAACACTCCCTCACTCTCATCCTAGTAGCTCCAACTTGGGCCAGATAACCATGGTACACCACGCTGCTGGAACTATCTGTAGTACCGCACCAAAAGTTACACCTCTCTCCACGCCTCTTAACCCAGAACCATGGAGAGATCAGGCACCCGGACCCAGCTCAGCTCAACCTTGCGATCTGGCTCCTGAAATCCTAGAATTTGGTTATCTAAATCTTCCCCCTGACTGTATGAACGTCATTAGAGAAGCTAGACGACCTACCACTAGAGCTTGCTACGCAGCCAAGTGGAAATGTTTTGTGGTCTATTGTCACAACAATAACTTCAATCCCCTAGATGTGTCCATTCAACACATCATAGGCTATTTACTACACCTACAAAGATGCACCCTAGCCTACACATCTATTAGACTGCACCTTGCGGCCATAGCAGCCTATCTACAAAACAGACAACACCTATCACTCTTTAGAGTACCTGCCATAAAAGCCTTCATGGAAGGCCTCAAAAGAATAATTCCCCCCAGAGTGCCACCCTCACCTGTGTGGAACCTAAACATCGTTCTCACCAGACTAATGGGGCCTCCCTTTGAACCTCTACACAAATGTGAACTTCAATTCCTAACATGGAAAACTGCTTTTCTGGTAGCCATTACTTTTCTCAGAAGGGTCAGTGAGATACAAGCACTTGCCATTCAAGAACCTTTTCTGCAAATGCATCATAACAAAGTTGTTCTCTGCACTAATCCAAGATTCCTCCCTAAAGTCATTTCTCCCATTCATCTAAACCAATCTGTGGAACTGCCCGTATTCTTCTCGCAGCCACAGACCATTGCAGAAAGAGCTCTCCACACACTAGATGTCAAACGAGCCTTACTCTACTACATCGAGAGAACACAACCCTTTCGTAAGACCAAACAACTGTTCGTATGTTTCTCACCACCACACAAAGGCAACCCCATCTCCAAATCTGGGATAGCTAGGTGGATTGTCAAATGCATACAGATTTGCTACCACAATGCCAAACGTATGCTCACTGTTCCCCCTAAAGTCCACTCTACACATAAGATAGGGGCTTCCATGGCATTTTTAGGAAACATTCCCTTAGATGACATCTGCAGAGCAGCTACATGGTCTACACCTCATACTTTCACTAAACACTATTGTGTAGATGTGCAAACTAAACAACAAGCTAGTGTGGGCCAGGCTGTACTCAAAACACTGTTTCAAACCACTGCAACAGATACTGGTGGTCGCCGCTAGGAGCGAGTACTGCTATATAATCTATGCACAGTGTGTAATCTGCAGCTCATATGCCTCGAACGGCAAATGCTACTTACCAGTATGCATCTGTTCGTGGCATGTAGAGCTGCAGATCTACACACGCCCACCCGCCTCTACAATTATCTGTTCCAGTTTATCTTATTTAGATACAGCACACATGGGCATCTTCACTGTTTATTACTACGCTCCATCATTTGCCTGCTGGCGAAAAACAATCTGAGAATGGAGCCGAAACCCATGCGCAATACGATCCAAAGAAGGAGTCCCATACCTCGTGACTTCCAAAGACTTTCCAAGAGGAAAAACAACTGCAAACATGCGGGCCCAACACCAGATGGCGATCTATGCACAGTGTGTAGATCTGCAGCTCTACATGCCAAGAACAGATGCATACTGGTAAGTAGCATTTGCCTTTCCAACAGAGGGCTATGGCTATGCCCTGCTCCTTTTTTTGCTCTACCAAATTGTCCTCCTACATCTGACGACTTTCAGCAGAACACCTCTTCATTCTGTTACAGGAGATGCAAGTGTTGCTCTCCAAAGGCGCTATCAAGAGGGTTAAGGACTCAGAACGAGGAGAGGGTTGTTGCTATTGCTTTTTCCTTGAACCAAATAAAAACAGAGGAATCTGGCCTATATGTCTTCCTGCAGAAGGACAAACTCAAACTTCTCATGCTACCCCAGATCTTGGCTGCTCTGACCTTGGCAACTGGATGGTTTCCTTGTATTTGCAGAACACATATTTTCATTTACCCATCCTTCAGACCCACAGACATTACCTGCACTCCTACATCGGCCAGGAGCATTTTCAGTTTGCCATGTTCTCCTTGGACTAGACCAGCTTTCCTCAGGTGTTCACAAAAGTGATGGCAGTGATCATGGCACACCTTCCGAGGTTTGGGATACCAGGTTTCCCCTACCATGATGACTGGCTGTTGAAGGTGGGCTCTCCACAGCAGTCATACACCACCGCCAGTCGACAGTGAACCTCTTAACATTGTTGGGTTTCATAATCCGTGAGCGGATGGTTTGCAAATGTACCTTTTTAGGGGTACACTGGTGCAGGGTCACCCTTTTGTCCACGGGTTCAGAGACCAACAAAATAGAGATCAGCACTGGAGTTGGAAATAAATAACACGTTTATTAATCACTCATGAGTGGGACCACATCCACACAGCACTCTCAAGTGCTGCCTGAGGTAGTACACTGAATTCACAGAACACAGGTCTTTTATACAGGTTTTCTGTAGTGTAAGCATGTGAACAGAAATAGGGAGAACAAGTTTTAGAAATAGTTATCGGCAAACAAGGGCAGATGAATAACCACGTGGTCAGCAAAGTGGGAGCAGGAGTGCTTATGACAGCAGTAAATAGTTGACAGTTAACATCTGAGACCAGGTGCTCTGGCAGCTACAAACCCTCAGCACGTGCATTGCTTTTAGCTGTGTCCGGAAGACAACTAAAATAGATAGCACAAGCAGAGTGAAAAGACGAAAGAATTATGAGGGATACTTAAATGGACACCACAGCCAAAATGGCTGTCACTTATGCCAAGTAAAATATTACACGTTTTCCACAGACTGCCCTTTTGGCATAAGCTAAGTCATTTTCTTATGCTTTAAATATCATGTATATCAATCAGCATCATATCGCTGACTTCTCGGTCTATTGCTAAACGGGCATTTACATTTTGGACATTTGTTTTAGATGGTAGACAAGTAGTACAAGTGGAAATACAGAGGGAACAAAGCATTGGCCTGCATTGGATACATAAACAAGAGAAGAGAATTGCAATAATTAAGAACAAGGCAGATAATATTTTTAAGCCCCATACTGAAAATACGCTCCAGAACCATCCAGCCCAAGTCCATGTTCCTGAATCTTGATGTACCTACAATGTTGTCCGGTGTATAGGGGAAAGCAAAAATGGACATGCTGCAGTGACTTTATCAAGTCTGAATTCAAGTGGCTGTGAAAGTGGACTAAGTGTAGGTGTCCCATCGAATCCTATCTATGTTATCATTGTGCCAGACAGGGGAGCCCTAGGAACCAGTTTTTTAGATGGAGCACTACGAGTAGCCCCTGAGTCAACCAGAAACCGATCAGTAGATCCCAAGACGTTTGCGTCAACATAAGGACCCATTTGATCTACTGGCACCTCAACCGGTTCCTTACCCCGTCCTTGGCATCCCTATGCGTAAACAGAATCTGCAAGGGCATCAGCAGAGTAATCCGACATTTGATATTAATTTCGTCTATCAAAAGTATTAGAGTAATTTGGTCCTTGTTCAACTGCTTCAAATCTGGGGTGAGCTCCTGTACCTCCCCTGTTTCCTGAATTCCCTAGGCATCCTCTCATGCTTCCCCTTCCCCGCTGATACTGCTGACCTTGCAAAAGAGGGCACTCAGAATGCCAGTGCCAGTCTCTTTACAATAAGCACACTGATCAGGGGACAAATTTGCTCGAGGGAGAGGGGGCACTCCAGGTGTATACATTGCACGTCCGCCTCTTCTACCTCCCCTAAACGGTGGACCATATATTTAAGCCAACATAACTTTTGTCTTTAACTCCTTAACCTTCTTATCCTCCCTGTCTTTTGCTTCCTGTTCCTGCGGCTCATAATATTGGGCCATAGTCCAAAGGGAAACCAAGGAAGACGTAGACCAAGAACTCTCGCTGGCCTTTAAGCGACTAGCTATTTCCGGTAACATATTAGCGACAAATTTATCGACAAACAAATGCTTACCCGTATCATCGGCCAATGACTGACCACTAAAATCATGGAATGTTTCCTCAAACCTTGAAAAGAAGTCAGAAACGGACTCATCCGTTTTCTGTTTACAGGACGCTAACGTAGTCCAATATATTTTCTTAGGGGGTATGAGAGTCTTTAACTTAGTCACAATAGCTTTAGGAAGATCTAACATCTCCTTCTGAGATTACTGCGCAGGCTCCCTTTCCGCATCTATTTGTTCTAAATGTTCCCAGGTATAATCCATATGCTACATTGTCATCTATTTTACGTATTGTTCTCCACATATCAGGAGGCAAAATAAGCCCAAAGAGCATATCAATATCTGGCAAGGTCATACTGCAGGAGCTAATGGCTCCTTCCACCTCCTCATAGAAGGCGGCAGGATTTTTCCGGGGGTCGGGCAAAGCAGCTTTAAGAGCCATCACATCAGCTCTACCTTAAGGAGTATAAACCTAATTATATATAAAATATCCCTTTGCATCAGCCGAAGTTTTATCATCATTGGGTCCCGCACCCTTCGGAGGAACATACAGGGGTGCAGCTTCACGCATAGGTTTTACAGTAACGGTAGTACTATTGGGTGTAGCCTCTTCCACCGGAGCATCTACATTCTGTGCTTGAGATTGAACTGCTTCTATGCCTCTCTGTTTTCTAGCACATTTTTTCTCCTTTCGTAAACGCAATGTTGCGTCTCGTATTTTAACCACTCGTCTAATCATATCAAATAGGTTTGAAAAATGAAAGGTCCTCTCTGTTAATCATTTGTAATCAATATTTATATCAGCTGGCTCTAGTTTCTGAGAAACTTGTCTATAAACAAATATTACCTCCCAAACTAATTTTTCTACAAAATAAAATTGGTCTGCACTGTTCCACTGTTGAACCATAGTTAGAATGAGTGATGCCGTGTGAGACCGACGAGCCTCCTCCCTAGCAGCGGTTTTTAATTTATCTTTTTCTGCTTTAGTCAACGTAGAGCGAGTCTGTCGCCCATCTTGTTTATCTTGTTTTTTGTCATCTGAAGACAAATGCTCGTCGTCAGAAACCTCAACGGGGCACTTGAAGTGGGAAATTTATACGGGGGTGGGAGGCGTTCTAATAGGATGCAGTCATCCTGAGGTTTATTAAGTATAGGATAAATAGGGCGCCTAATAGGATACTGGCCATTTACCTCTAATCGACGTTCCCTATCTTCTTTTTCTATTTTTTCCTTCTTTTCTTTATTTTTTAATTCTAGCGCTTTTTGATATATTGTTTTTCGTTCTTTTTCTGCTATAGCTTCTGCTCTTTTCGCTCTCTTGCACTTTTTTCTTCTACATACGCACACAATCAAACATATCCTGTCTACTTCTTCTTTTAAATAAACACTGCTCTACATATTGAAACTTTTTTAAATCAAATGACCGATTCACTGGCCATTGTAGATCAGAGTCATTTTTTGTGTATTTGTTCCACAGTAGACCTTACATTATGGAAGAAATACCATATTTGACATACATATCTCGATTAGGCCTCCCTTCTGGGGAAGCCGGCTGACTTTGTTCTAAACTTTCTATGGTACCTCCAGAGCAGCAACACCACCTACGGAGTGTGCTGAGAGCAGGCATGTTCTACAAATATCAGTAAAATGTTACTACTTCAAATAAATATTTCGAAAGGAGAAAAATCTCCACATTACCTGCCTTCAAACTTTGCGAAGATTGAATAACAAATTCAAACAAAAAGCCCAGGCTTAACAAATCAAGAGTGCCGCTTTAGCGACCTTACCAAACAAAGGACTCCAACTCCCACCTGCTGATCTCCGGTCGACCTAATGGTCACTTCAAAATTGCGCCAAAGAAAACCCCAGTTGAGACTGGCCACCACCTGGAGGGTCAAATCTGGAAAACCGGAAAAGTCACGTTGGCCTGCAAAGACAAAGGTCTCCTTGTGCAGTGCGCTTCCTCAGTAAAATTTCGGTCCTCCGTCAAGAGCGCTCCTTCGGACGGCCGCGTCTCCAATGGGGCCCTACGAGTCGGGCGCCAACTGTGGAAATGTACCTTTTTAGGGGTACACTTGTGCAGGGTCACCCTTTTGTCCACGGGTTCAGAGACCAACAAAATAGAGATCAGCACTGGAGTTGGAAATAAATAACAAGTTTATTAATCACTCATGAGTGGGACCACATCCACAAAGCACTCTCAAGTGCTGCCTGAGGTAGTAAACTGAATTCACAGAACACAGGCCTTTTATACAGGTTTTCTGCAGTGTAAACATGTGAACAGAAAAAGGGAAAACAAGTTTTAGAAATAGTTTTTGGCAAACAAGGGCAGATGAATAACTATGTGGTCAGTAAAGTGTGAGGGGAGCAGGAGTGCTTATGGCAGCTTATGGCAGCAGTAAATGGTTGACAGTTAACATCTGAGACCAGGTTCTCTGGCAGCTACAAACCCTCAGCACGTACATTGCTTTTAGCTGAGTCAGGAAGTCAACTAAAATAGATGGCACAAGCAGAGTGAAAAGACGAAAGAATTACGAAGGAAACTTAAATGGACACCACAGCCAAAATGGCTGTCGCCTATGCCAAGTAAAATATTACACGTTTTCCACAATGGCACATCTAACTCCTCAGCAGAGTCTGCCATTCATTGGAGCTATCCTGGATACAGCCTTCCCTGTGCAGCAACGAGTCCAAGACATTTAGCTATGATCGAGATGTTTCAGTCTCAGTCCTGGATCTCAGTGAGAGCAGCTCTGAGGCTTTCTGGCCTCTTAGCCTCCTGCATCTTGCCAGCTGACTACGCCAGGAGGCACATGCAAGCTCTTTATGTGGCCCCAGCACTGAGAAAATCAATCAGATTAAATCCAACTTTCGGAAGAGATGGTACACGATTTGCAATGTTGGCTGCTCGAACACAGTTGGGCCGGCAGCAGGTTCCTCTCCCTTCACCACCCAGAGATGATGATGGCGGTGACAGACGTATCACTACTAGGTTGGGGAGGTCATCTGGTGGACGTCGAAATCAGAGGATTCTGGTTTTCTATGGAGCCCCGTATCCATATCAGTCTTTTAGAGTTGTGGCATTCGTCCAGCACTGAAGGTCTTCCTGCTCTCCTTCAAAGGGACCACTGCCATGCAGCATTGCAACAAGCAGGGCATAGTTGGATCCTGGGAGCTTTGCCAAGAACTACTGCGCCTCTGGGGTTGGCTGCAACCACGAATTACATCTGCATCACAAGGTGGTGCAGGGCCTCTTCTGGTAGTGAAGAGAACCTGGCTAGATCTTTTCGCCACCATCGAGAACATGCAATGCCAATAGTTTTGCGAGTTGGAGTTTCCACAAAGTAACTTGCTAGAAGATGCATTGCGGCTGGAATGGAATATGAGACTCCTGAGCGCCTTCCTACCCCTCCTTTAAGTACTGAAAAAGATCAGTAACCACCGGGCCCAAGTCCTTCTTGTGGCTTCAGATTGCGCCAGGAGTGTATGGTTCCCTGAACTCCTGGACATGAACATCTACCCTCCGATCAGGCTACCATATGGGGAGGATCTTCAGTTGCAGCAGCAGAGGGTCCTTCATCCGAACTTGCACAATCTGCACCTTTGTGTGTGGAGATTGAGCAGGCAGTTGACTGCATATGATCTGCCACGTGATGTTGTGGATGTCATTCACGCTGTCAGGTGCCCTTTAACTAAGTCAATTTACGCTGGGCTCTTGGGCAAATTTGTGACCTGGTGTGGAGTCTGCAAGACAGACCCTTTACAATCCAAACTGTCTGACAGTTTATTGTTTGTTTTGTCTGTGGCCCAGCAATTCCTTGCTGTTGTCGCCACTAAAATTTAATTGTCGGCCCTTTCAGCATTTTTGTGTTTGCTGTTCCCACCATCCTTGTTTAAATCGCCTGTGATTCACACCATTTCTGATGCTACTGTGGAACTTGGTCTTGACTTTACTGACGTGTCTCTTGTGTACGCACTTCAAGCTGATGCATAGCTGTTTGTTTCGTCTCTGTGGGGTTATCTGAGGGCAAAGAAGTGAAAGGTTGTGCAGAAGAGGGCTGTGTTGAGGTGGATAGTCCTCTGCATTAAGATCTGCTGTGTACTGGCTAAAAAGCTACCTGTGTAATTACTGAGAGCCCATTCATGCAGGGCTAAAGCTGCTACCACTACATTGGCATGCGAAGTGCCTGACCATGAAATCTGCCAGGCTGTGACGTGGGCATCTCTGCACACATTCAAAAAGCACTACTGCCTTGATAACCAAGTTTGATAGGATGGAGATTTAGGTTGCTGGGTTCTGCTGGGCATTTTAGTCCACTCCACTCCACAGACCCTCCACCTTTGGGAGGTTGTGCTTTGGTATCTATTCGTTAGTTGAAAAACAAATCACTTACCTTACGTAACACTCTTTCTGGTGGATGCTCTACCTGACCGTAGATTCCTCACCACCCTCCCATCTCCCTGTTCTGTGGAGTGGTCTCCTTTTGACAACCAGAAAGTTCCCAGGTTAGAGATCTGCACACTAATACTGACAATTGTTTTATGCTCCACATTTGAGGGCACAGGAAGTGTCTAGCAAGAAACTGAGGGCAGCGTGAATGGGCAGTGCTTATATGCAATACGAAGCCAACACGGGGCCACACAAAGCCATTAGTAAAACACTGGAGTATTGCTGAAAAAGCATCTGGATCCAGTCTAGCGCCTGGGGAATTTTATTAAGGTGAAGAATCTGCAGATAGATATTGTATCCACAACTAAAAGTGTTACCTAAGATAAGTAACTTGTTAGTTTTTACAGTATTATTCGGGAGTCGCTGCGCCTTGGTGCCGACCCCTGCTTTTCACTTACGTGCTACCATGATTGAATTGAGTACTCATTGAATCATTTTCCCCCCTGAGATTCCTGTACCTGGAATTGTGACTACTATTGCGTATGGGGCGTTCTGACTGTGCCATTTCGGATGCCTCTGCCAGGGTTCGAATGCTTGTGTTAAATCTGGATCCTTACCTTTCATTGGGTTATTGTCCCAGTGCACATTTTACTCTAGGTTGTTTTTTCAGAAATATTCTCAATCCAAGATGGTTTCAAGGAAATTCCAGGTCAAATGACATATCTACTTATTTAGGAAGATTCGAGGTGAGTTTCTTCATGCGACAATGGTAATTGTGTGCTGCCTATTCCGGATAAGTATGAACTGTAATTGTATTCCAGTTATCCTTCCTATTTTCCATGCCTGTTCATTGCTTGCCTTCAGAAGTTGTTTAATCTGTAGACTTTTCCTCTGAGAACTGGATTTTTTCAATCTAGTCTTCCTGCACCCCGGATTCTCTGAATCTTCTAGGAGCAGCAGGCCCTGTATAGGAGAGTGAAGAAGAGCATCCGCATTCCACTTCAGAAATTCAGCATATGTAAAAAAAATATCACTGTTTCTATGCCTACCATCTATACTGACTACAAAACCACTAGCTCACCTCATCTCCTCTTTATCACCCCCATGCTCCTCAGGAAATGAAATCAGTCAACATAAATCTAGGTTATCACAACTGTAACCTGGAATGCTGAGGCAGACCAAAAGATTTCAAGGACTAAGTCTGCATCACTCTAGGATACAGCCTTCCTTTTTAAAACAAACTCCTGGTCTATTCCAGCGTCACCAAAATACCGGCACCATTTCTGACCCTCCACAGAAAATACTTGGCCACCCGTGTGCAAGATTCACATAAGGTTAATTGCATAATAGTTGATTACAAACAATTACTGCAGACTATATCACTAATTTCTCCTGAAGCTGGATCACATGCTGATATGAATTGTTTGCAAACCACAATATGTCTTTCTCCTAAAAACAGTCTCATCCAATGGACTTTTCTCCTGACACCTCCACCTTACACCTCACTCTCTCACATGTTATGAAGAGCCAACAAGCACACCAGCCCTCAAAGAGTCATGGTTTGCCTCTATGCACATTACCTATAATTCACCAGTCACGCCGTTAACCTGTATGACCACTTATCCCATAGCATTTCCTCTTACCACAATCTCCAGAGCTAAATGTCCGAAGCACAGTCCAAGATCAGTCTGCCCAAGCCACTTCACAAAGATCACTGCCTCTTAACCCTCTGACATATCTCTTATACACCACATAAAAGCTGCCTCCCTGAATTGTAGGTCTGCATTTCTAATGCAGCTTTGATTTATGCCTCCATCTAAGACCATGAACTTGACACCATTGCACTCACGGAAACCTGGTTCTTCCCATCGTCCATACATGTATGTGATCTTGCCTTTATCCTAAAGAAGTCCAATAAATGCAAACTGATTGAAAAACAAATCTTTGTTCCGTACCTTTATTTGTTTTGCCTTTATCCATATGGAGTCCATTAAATGCAAACTGCTTAAGTAAAAAAGCTCTTTGTTCCAGTGCTGCCCTGCAAAGACTACAAACACCACACTTAAACCACTGAGGCTGCACCTCATGTACCACTGATCTGGCGGAAAAAAAATAGTTTTGATGATGGTTTCTTTGTTTATATTAATGAGTAAAACCTGTGAAGTAAAGAAGGCTGCCCCTACCTACTGGCAGTAGGTAGGTTGAGCCTACTAGACAGTGCCAGCCTACTGGTTACAAAAGTCCTATTGTCCGTTTCCAAGAATGTATAGTGAGCTTAAAGCCCGCCAGCGATTACCATGATCACTCTCTTTTGTTTGCTTCTTATTTGGTGGCTTGCCTAGTTTATCTTGTGTTTGTCTCTCCTCTTGAGTAAAGCCTCTTTAGTTGTGTCCTTTCACTGCTCACTTTTAGGGAGCTACTTCTAACTTTTTGGTTAGGCGTCGTGAGAGTGCATGTGCGTTCTAGCTTTCTCTCTCGTGCTTCTTTCCGCCCCCGTGCTGCCTATTATTCTCTCTCGTCTGTGTGCTTTTTCTTTCCCCAGTGCTCCATGTTGGTTTCTTGTCCTTTGATTTACCCCCCCCCCCCCCCCCCGCCCCATGTGTTTCTGTATTTGCCGTCATGCTCGTTCTTTGCTTCCAGTCCTCCTGCTTTAGAAATAAAAGCGCTTCAATGCTACTTCACTTTCATATATTTCTATTTGTTGATCCATCTCGGATCAGTAAACGAAAAAAATCACTCTTGCAAATGCATTATGACATTTGCGCGCGCCTACAAACTAAGTAGGTGCACCATTGCCCTTTTCTTTAAAAACAAAACTCCTTTTAATCATGCTGTACAGCATCGGTGTTTTCGCAGATGCTCTATGGCATGAACAAAAGGTTTTGGCAGAGCCAATACGGTCTCCCAGGGGAGCCCTTTTGGCTTTGCCAATGATTATTTTGTATTGGTTCTGTGTCTGTTTTGTAGAGATGGAAAAGGAGGAGGCAAGAGAGAGTAATATAGAATTGGATTGACATTTAATTACATTTCATTATTCTCATCATGGTTGTATAAAGCGCTTAAAGCTAATAAGCATCACAGTGCTAAAGGGTTATAGTCAATTAGCCAATCAAATTGGAAGGTTTTAAGACCTTTCCTGAAAATCATTTTCAATGTGCAGGTCCTATAGCCTGAAGAAATTCATTCCATATAGATTCTTTAGAAACTGAAAAGGGTGACCTGTTCACTTCATATCATTCAGGGAAATTTCCAGTCCTGTTTTTTTGAATGTCTGCTCAATGCCTTCTGGTTATTTTAGTTTTAGTTTGCTTCCACTGAACTAATAATGAGAGCAATACCCCTGCTAGCTATAATTTGTAGGTGAAAAGTTCAGAACTGGAAACACTAGATGTAGTGACATGGAGTGTGATGGTCACCCTAAACACAAACAATCTACCGCCTGCTCACTGTTTAACTTTAATAAAAACAATTTGCCACAGGAATTTAATAATCTATTCAGCTTGTACATTTCTCCTTCAGGTATTCAGGAGAACCAAATATTATGAGGAAATTAACACAAACGCAAAAAGAAAATAGAAAAGCCCCGACCCCCAGTTACCACCCACCACTCCCTAGACTATGCATATCCGAAGCATATATAGCACTTTAATTACCTATTCATAGATGATATACCACAGTACAGGTTACTATCCTGATCCAGATCCTGTGCTCACACTGTGTCCCCCCCCCCCCCCCCAACTGTGACAGGCCCTCTGGTATTATTCTAGAACCTTTAAGGAAGCATCGACATGTCAGCTCCTTCGATTCGGTGGCCACGCATCTCTGAAAATGGGATCAATCTATGTAAAATCCATTTTGTTTGTTATCAAGGACAAAGGGATTTTTCCATTGATAAGAATTCCCACATGTGTAATGGTCTCTTGTTTGAGACCCTTAATTTGCTCCATGCCCTCAGGGTTGATTGTAACACTGCACTTGTTGCAATGGACCCTTAATTCACTTTTATGAACCAGGGCTGGACTGGGAACCAAAACCGGCCCTGGCAAAGTGCTTGGCCGGCTCCCCGGGGGTTGGGCTGTGGCGAGCTATTTGCCAGGGCCGGTTTCTGCTGATTTTGTTACAGGGGCCGATATTGCAGCTATGCTGCAAAAACAGCGCTGTAACAAAAACGGCCCCCCAGGTGCCCAAAACTGGCCCCCAGCCTGGCGGCCCACCGGGGAAATGCCCGGTGCCCGCTACGGCCAGTCAGGCCCTGTTGAGAACACAGCAACCATACTCCAGATTGAGGGAATCCCAGTATCACCATTTATGGGCAGCAAGGGACCTTTAACAAACATACTTTTTACCAACCTCGGAATGTCATTTTAGTATTTTCCAAGCTTTGGGCAATGCACAACAAATGTAAGAGTGATCCTATCGCTGTGTACCTCCTCCAGCACTTTCCTGAGACCTCATTAAACCCCATGTACAATTTGCAGGTGCTAATAACAACACATAACAATTTTTTGTAGTGCCCGGTTTCCTGATACATTCATAAATATCCTGCAGGATCTCTCAAGCCCTTTCTCCCATTCGTCTTCAATCAGTTCCCTTCCCAATTCTTTTTCTCGCTTTTTCTGGAGTGGAGTCTTCACCAGAGGTATCATGGTTCAATCGGGCCCTCAATTACCCATTTCTCTAATGCCGGTAGTTCCCTAGATGCTCCATCCCTCATTGAGGCGTGCAAGGCCCAATGATCTATTTATAAAAAAAATGAAATCTTTCCTTCGCTGTGATCCCACATTCTATTTTGATTGACTCAAAGTTCTTAATCTGTCCTTTTTTGGAGAGTGACATAAACAAGGGGCCTTTTTTTCGTTTAACTATTTTTGGAGCTCATCACCTCTAAAGTGGTGTAAAGTCCGGTTTATAGCAGATAAGACTAAAAGGTGATGCAAAAAAGGTAACCAACATAGCTGATATCAGCTTAGCCTGAAATCCAGTAGTCGCTCTGGTCACAAGTGATGTGTGTAATTCCCATCTTCTATGATTTCTTGCCAGAGGCCTATTCACAGTGAACCACCTGAAATTCGTTGGTCTATAAAGCACCACTGTGTTTTGTATACATATTACACCTCTCAGCTGTTTACCTCCGCTGAGATCTCGGAGTATAAAATCAGATGAAGAGTTCTAGTCCTCCCTTCCTTGGTGGGACGTAGGGAACTATCTGGACCTGCTTGATTAATAAATGTGGTATTAGAAAGTACAGACTCTGAAATAGGTATAACATTGTTGGGAGTGTGAATGTCATTTAATAGAAGGGAGTAATTCAAGGATACGATCTGCCCTATTAATAGACTGATTCAGATCCCTAAGTAGGTGATAGCTTTTTATGGCCATTTAATCAGCAGATTTGGACTTGATGCTTTTATTTGATTTGGACGGCAAGTGCAAGTGCTCTAGATTTCTGTAAGTTGATTTTAAAGCCTGATTTCTGCGGTGGTATGCTTATTCTGGCAGCACCAGGGGCACTGAGTCTGTAAATGAGACCAGGAGGCTATTGGTGAATACTGCAAGCTTAGTGTATCTGTCACACACTTTTGATTTCTTTGTTGTAACAAATAAACTCTGCAAAAGTTCCAGAGTAAGTGTGAAGAGCAGGGGTCACGGAGGAAACCTAGTACCCACTTCTGACTTATAGTATCCTTAGAAGATATGCCATTGACCCTGCTTATTGCGCTGAGCTCACTAATATCACCCTAGTAACCCACGGCCTGAAGCCTAGTGTTTTCATTATAGGCATGAGGTAGGTCCAGTTGACTCTGTCAAATGCTTTTTCAGCATCCAGTGATAGGAGTACAACCACCTGGCGATTGTGCGGTGCATTTACTACCACAAGAATAATTTGCTTTGTATTGTCTCTGTGGCCGTCCCCAAATGAGGGCTTATGGATCAAACAAATCTGGCAAAAGAGAGTTCAGCCTTGCAGGTATGAAGATCTTCGCATGCAGGCATATGAGTGATAATAGCACGTTTGTGCCACATATCCTTTCCCATTTTGGGGATAACAGTTCTAGTTGTGCCTGCACAGCAGATGTCATGGCACCCATTTCAATTATCAAATTAAATAATATAGGTAATATCTGCACCAGTGTTGGATGGAATGTTGTGTAGAAACTTGTTGTATAATCATTAGGCTATTTTCCAAGTGTCTACCTTTGGAAACATGTTATAACCTTTTTAGGTCTCGGCTGCGAAGGCTGCGCTTGCGCAGTCTAGCTCCGAGATTTAATGACTTGGAGAAGAGGGGCTTGAACCCGCCCCTCTTCTCCCCTGTTCTCCATTGGCTGGCCTCTTGAATGCTGGCCAGCCATTGGAGAAGAGGTCAGTCATTCCGATTAGGCCCCGTCCTTTTCGGATCGGGGGGCGTGTTTTTTGCAAGAAGTCTCATTCTCTCCTCCAGCCAATGGCTGGAGGAGAGAAAAGACAAACACGCCCCCGAATCCGAAAATGCCGCTGCCTTTCTCCGAGGCATTTCTGCTCTGCCTCGGAGAAAGGCAGTGCTGTGCCTTTTGCTCTGCCTTGTTTTACTGAGTTTATAAACAGACCTCTGCCCAGTGCAACCCAACAAGCCAGTACTTAGCTTTATTTTTTGCCAGAAATTGGAGAAGACAAATTGTAAAAGTACTTCATGTGGTCATCGGGTTCCTTGGTCTGCCGGCTGCGTACCCCACTTTACAACGACACACAGTCGCGTCCTAACTCCATTGCCTCGGTCCAGACGGGCACAGCCGAGGAAACGGGTGCAAGTTACCAGCTAATGTGCCAAACGTAGCTTTTATTTTTATTTTACCTGTCTATGTTTGGGGGGGAGGAGAGGAGGGTCCTATTGACTGGATTCATTTAATTTACTTTGCGACCCCTGGTGAACTGTTTGCTCCTGCCACTGTATTAAATGCTTTCATTGCTTGTCTTCGGGTTTGACCCACACCCTCGTATTCAACCCCTCCCCAAAACCCCGCCCCCACCCCCAAACCCCGTCTAACGCTGATAAATCTCCTTGTTTGATGAATTGATCGATCACCTCTCTGAAAGGTCACCCGGGCTGGCAGTAATTTCCTTTTTGCCTCGGGCCCCTCTGTTCACTTTTACTCCGGCACCGACAGCCAGCCCCGAGCGCGTCGGGATCCCAGTCGTTGGTGCCTGATCCTCATATAATTTACAAATCGTATACAATAATAACAATCCCATTAAATACACCCTGCCCCCCCCTCCCAATGTCCCCCCCCCCTTTATGAACAGGGGAGGGTAACTCTACAAAGTCCATTCTCGTGGACGGTTCTGTCACGTGGACCCAAAACCACTTGACACACTATTCATTTATTTGCCCACCCCGGGGGTCCTGAACCCAATTAATTCCTAATAATTGCAGTCTGGGGAGGTGGGGGCGGAGCTGTCATCCCACAGCCCTGTCATTTCCCCGCCGCCCCCCTCTTTCCCGGGTCAGCCTCATATGACAATAAAGTGTGGCTCGGTGCAGGCCTGCAGGCCAGTGAGTTATTGCAGTGCAATGGGAGAGCGAGTCCATTTTGCCTAATTGGGCCCGTGGCTGGAAGCCGCTGCGCAGTCTCTAAAGAATGGCTGTGGGGGGAGGGGGCGTTCCACATGGCGAGGGTCTGCCCTTCTCCCTGGCAGGGCATTAATTTCTTAACCGCCTACTTTGTGTAAACAGTGCATTGCGGTGATTAAACCAGCCTTGCTTGGTATCGAGCCCCTGTGGCACACTCGAAAGTTCACTGCACAAAGACAATGAGATCAACCCCTCCTCCCCCCCCCCCTCCTCTCATCTTCGCCACTTCAGTCCTTGTCCCAAAGTGTTTAATCAGAAGGGGTGCGCCTGATATCCACACTTGTGTCTAGCGAGCGACCTATGTTACTTTTGCTGCGAAAAAACATGCCAAAAAATATCCAAACTTGTGTATGAAAAACTAACAAAAAATGCTGACATGGTGGCAGCAGGGTGCGGCTACCCACAGACTTGCCGCCTAGACTTCATATGCAAGTTATACGTTTTAAAATATTCACGTTGTGTATGCGTGAAACCGTGTTTAATCTTCTGATAAGCGAGAGCGTCAGGGTGCGTGTTAACGTCACGCTTGTAAACGTCATCTGAAGGGGGAGTGCAGAAGACAGCCGAAGATTGACCGGGAACCTGTAAGGGGGCATGCGGGTGCATGGCCAGAGTCAAGCATGTCCCGGTGTGATCCTAGGATGTCTAGGATCACACCGCGTGCACCGAGTGGCGCCTTGATTTGCGTGTTTATATAGCAAATGGAGGTCTTTCTCCATTAATTATTCCAAAAGAACTGCTCAACGGAATGCAAAGTTCTGTTGGAACAGCAGTTTGAGGATTTCCAGTGTGCTTTTCATATTGTGTTTTATATTTCGCTGCAAACATACTCTGTTCATGCTTGGCACCTTCTTGCCTCCATGAGCGTTCATGTAAAATTATTTACATTTAGGCAACTGTTGCATTGCACCGCCGCAAGCCCTGAACATTCCAGAATCGAAATAATATCTATTCGCCATTTTTGTAATTCTTTTTGAAGTGTTCTGTGCTCTGCGGTCCCGTTTCTTAACCTTTATAACACACCTGTATTTTTATCTGATCATGGTTTAATTTTCGACACTACAATCTATTTAATTAGACGCTTTCACATTTTTGAACCTGCTTTCTTTTAATTAAATGCGCATTTAATTATTTTTTCCGACATCTTTTTGTTTTTCCTTGTGGCACTTTTCTTCACTCTGTGCCCCTCCTCTCTATGTCACAAAACTTAACGACGCTCTACAACACTCCACTCTACGCCATATCAGTCTACACCGCTCCATGACACTTTACTCACAGTACGCCCCTCCATTGTTCGCCCCTACACCACTCCACTCTGTGCCACTTCACTCACACTCCCTCCACTATATTACACTCCAATGTATGACATTCCATACCACTCTACTCTTTTCTTTTTTTTTGTAAAAGTGCCCCATGCTGATATTTCACTTTTTTTATTTTTGGTGAAAGCGCCCCATTCCGTGCTTTCACTTTAATGGTGGCTGTGGCCCTTTCTTTAGCTGCAGCTCGCTGTAAGCTGAATACGGCGAGCAGCGTCTAAAGAAAAGGGCGCAGCCACCATTAAAGTGAAAGCACGGAATGGGGCGCTTTCACCAAAAAGAAACAAGCATTTACAATGCAACGGTCTCGGCATTGTTAAAGTTAGAGCTATTGGCATTGCTCATGACATTATTTTTGTTTGTTTTTGTTTTTAACAATGCCGTTTATTTAAATGTTTTGAAAGCAAAAACATAAACAAAAATAATGTCATAAGCAATGCCAATAGCTCTAACTTTACCAATGCCGAGACCATTGCATTGTAAATGCTTGTTTGTTATGGTGGGGTCTAGTGTCTTTGCATGAAAGTTTGAAATTCAGCCTTTCTTTAAATGTAACACAAATGTTTACATCTTCCTCGTCTACATATTCTTCTGTATACAGTGTTTGCTAAACTTCCTGAAAGGTGTCTGCTATATCCTGGTCAATTTATAGCCTACTTGTTTCCTGATTAATTTCCCTTGCTCTCAATTTAATGACAGTCTTCCTCTGTTGTTACCTAATACATCAGTTTTCCTGCTTTGTTACCAAACACAGAATTTTTGCTTTGTTCCACCCAAAGCATATTCCGCTGTGCCAACGTTATTTGCTCATACGTGTGTTCTGAGTGCTAACATTTAGCACCATCTTTTAGTGTACAATCTTGCTTTATGTTAATTCCTGAACCTATGAGGTGTTATTTTAGTTTAGTTCTGATCTGCCACTTTGCCCTATTTACATTTTACGCCACAGAGATGTAGGTTCATCTGAGGACTGCTTTCAGCACATTCTATAGGATTGCCGTCTCCATGCCATCCTTGTAACTATCTAACTTGAAGTGTTGAGTTGTGGTTGTAATCTCCTCTTTATGAGCAATTCAGGTTAAGAGATTATCTTTCAAGCGCTACCCCCTTTCCAGGACGCCTCAGTGTACCTGTCAGTGATAGAGGTATTAATATATGATCTAATAACACAGCTTGGCCTATTGAGAAATCCATCACTATATGCAGTATGCTATCACTAATCAAGACATGTTCTTTCCACCCGTTTGTTGCTGACTGCAGAATAAAATGTGTAGTTAATTTCCTCTGTTGAGTCTTTAATATATCCACTCATCCAAACTCCTTCACCCGTTCTCCAAACCACTTCAACACTGTTCATTTTCAGTGAAAGTTTTACAAGCATGATAGAGCTACTCCTGTTTTTCTTGATAGGCCCTAATGAAAATGTTTTTAGGGAACAATCTTAAGTCATCCACTTTCCATCTTAACTATGTGTGTTTCTGTAACCTGATTATGCATAGACAATGTTGAGTAAAAGATATTTAGAGTCTTGGCCGTATCTTAAAGCATGATGATGGAGGTTCTCGCTGAAAAGCTGGGATATTTATCCCTCTCTTTTCTGAGTATCTTCTCCAATCCAATTAGCAAAAATATGATCTTGTGTTCATGAGACACACTGGCTGTTCTGTATCCATTATTTTATTTTAGTGAAAGCGTCCTCTACCATGTTAGAATCCGAATCTGATTTATTAACAAGACAGAATTTTAGATTTATGAAGTAGTTCATGAAGGTTCATGAAGATGTATACATCTATCCATCCATCTCAGCGGCGGTCGCCACAGGGTAGTTATATATTTAGGGCCACATTTCCAAAGGAAACAGACTTTATAGTTTGGCCATAATTTTGGCATTGTTTGACTTACGTTCACAGAACTTTCCAGAAAAGACTAATCCACCTCGGCTCCTTCCTCCAAAGTATCAGGGTGATCTCTCAACCGGGGGCCAAGATAGGGGAGCAAAATGTATTTTCCATGCAATTGCCCATAGGAAAATTAGACACCGCTACAGCCAAAATGGCTAAACGAAATTGCACCATATTTGAAAGAAAGCTAGATCTTTACCGTGACAGTGTGCTTTTTATGATTTTGTGTAAATCCGTTCAGTAGTTTTTGAGAAATTAAGGTTCACAATTTTTGTATATTTCACACAACGAAGGATTCATGAACCCAACTGATCAAAAGATAAGATCTGATTGACTACCACAATATCAGCAAAGATGTTGTGGCAGCCATTTTGAGACTTGTGGACTTGGTCCCCTGTCCTGTAATTTTTTTTTTTTTTTTTAATATGTGACCGGCAGGGTAGAGAGACCATGACCCCCCTATGCCTGGCAATGTGTCCCTGAGGCCCACATTTTTTTTAAAAAGGGGTGGGCGAGGGGTGCAGCTATAATAAATTAATGGGAGGGAGCATGTGGCTCCTTCTCCCAAGGTATTAAAAAGCCCCACAGACCGCATCCCCCAGGGCTGACATAATTTTTTTGTGGAGTGGGATTGTGGGGCCCCCTTCACCAAGCCATAATATGGCCTTGGAGAGATCATCCCACAGTGCCTGACGACATATAGTGTCCTGGGGACCCCTTTCCTGAGATAAAGTGCTCTTCCCCGCCTGCAAGAGTGTCGCATGGGAGAAATTAAACTCCCTGCTCGCGCTCTTGCGAGCAGAGAGCACAGGATTTCTCCTACCAGGTTAAAGTAGAACCCAAAGCAGTTCCGCTCAACAGGAGCAAACCATTGGAGCCAGCTCCCACCATACCCGAAATGTTTGCAGACAGGCAAGCCAACGAAGCAGCAGGGGCCATGGGCCTTCCTCGCTGCCCCCAATAGTAAATGGTTGTTGGGTCCCTCAGCTGGGACCTAGCTACCCAACCATATACAAAATACGAAAATTAAAAGTGTGGCTGGCTTGCGTGCAGGGAGCCAGCAACCGTGAGGGACTTTGGGCTCCTCTCGCAGCCCCAAATAGAAAGAAAGCTGTGGGTGTCTCAGGTGAGACCAGGACACACACAAAAAGAAAATTAAAAGCAGTACAGAATGATAAATGAGTGGCTCATTTTTCATTCAGTGTTCCTAATAAGGAGTATACCTCAATGCCCTTCATGGGCTTATTTACATATATTTTGTTGCATGGTCGTGCCCCAATCCGGGCAAGGCCATCTCCAATATGCTATTTAAGTGTTATGAGGGACTGCAGGGGGCAAACATTAACCATATGTTTCCAAGGGTGTACATAACATGACCCCAGGGAACGATGCTGATATTTCTTATTCCCAGAGCTGGAGATTTTGCACATCAGCCAGGGAATGCAAGGACTTCTTGTGGTCGGTCTCATGGCTGCTTTACGTGGCTTGAGAAGTGTAAAAGAAAGACTTTAGCACATTTTTTATGTTTTTTGGACTACAACTGCTTTATTTACATGTTTATTGACAGACAGTTGCACTGATGTCCTGACTTCATGACAAAGCCAATAGGCACCCGGCATAAAAATGTGGCTGAGTGACCTGTGTGAGTGGGCGACAGCAGAAGCAATACGTATGAAAAGGGTCAGACATGACGAAAAGCTAGAAGACGACTTAAGTGCATGGACGGCAATGCAGGCAGTCATTAAGGATATGCAAGCAGCAATAACAACACCCATCAAGAATACCCCATAATAATACCAATACATGGATATGTGAGGAAACCAGGAAACAGAACTAGGATAGAAAACAGGTGACATTATAGAGATCTAAATAAGACCCTAGAAGTACTAAGACGGGAGGTCTACAGAGCTGAGTCGGGTGGGGGAGTGGGAAAAAGATTAAGTTAAGAAAATAGAAAAGTTTGATGTCGATAATAGTTGCTGTTTAAGCTAAACCTCGGAATACAGTTTGGAAATGTTGAATTGTAAAACATTCCGATACATAGTATGTATAGAAAACTAATGTAATCCTAGAATTATGTGAGGACTAGATAATGGTCCTCTTGCTTGTACAAAATGCCAATAAAAATCTTTTTTAAAAAGCCAATAGGCTTGTCTTGTATATTGATATAATCACTCCTTGACAAAGGCAATTACCATAGAAATATAAAACAAAGGTTAAAGTGATAGTATAGTTAGGTATAATAAAAAAAAAAAAAGAGAAATTCACTGATAACAGCAAAGCTTAAAGTGACGTTAGGTCAAAATGTTATTGACTTGCAGCATAACATTTTAATGTAACCACTGAATTCACCGGTTGTAGTTAAAAGAAGTAACTAAAATTAACCCCATTAAGTAAATATCTCTCTCGCCCTCGCATGCACTGCTTATGCCCTCACATATTACTTCATTTATGACAACACCATGCTTGACAGAGAGGCGCAAGTTATAGTTACTTTGTGGGGCTAGTTCTAGTTACTTCAGTTAACTATAACCGGTGCATTTCATTGGTTGTTTTAGTTTAAAATGTTATATAAAAGGAAAAAGGACATTAACACAGATTTAAAAGATTTTTGACTGGAAAGGACCTAGTTCACACATAGTGGGGTTCATGGTAGCATTGACCTTAGAGCAGTAATGCAAAGCAGGGTTGGGTGGCCGCTTGCGGCCCTCTTTACCTTTCCATGATGCCCCCCTTGTGAACAGCAAGACAAGCTGCTGTTTACTTGCTGAGCACTGATATTCATAAAAAAGTTAAATAAGGATTACTATTCAGAAAAAAAAATTAAACTGGCAAGCATTTATTTGCAGGTTAACTGAATTTATGAAGTAACTTAGGTGGTGTCCTGCAGCACTTAACTTTTGTAACACTTTTATTTGTAAATACTTTTTTCAACAAATGTGTAAAAATAGGATTAGGTTTCTTCAAAATTTAAAAAAGTGTATTTCATTAACATGCATAAGCATTTTACCATACCACTGCATTGAGAGGTATTTTTGAGTGATAGTTTTCAAACGTATTTAGAAACATTGATGCTTCCCTAACCCACCAACAATGGCAATAGTGAACTGAGAGGCAAGTCCATTGTCATATGCACTGTCTGGGTGGCCTAGGTTGCTCATATACGTAGACAAAATTATAATCAAATGCAGAAGATTTTGTACAGCGCACATTCTGGAACTCATGTATTTCAAGGTCCTCGTATATGCCATAATGAAGAAAAAAGAGGCAAAGTGAAAAGTAAAATTGCCTAGGGTCACGCAGTTTGGTCAAGAGGAAAGCCGGGATTGGGGCTTCTACTAGTGCCATATCCCTAAATAAGAATGCGAGTTTCGTACCTTTAATATGTTTACTCTTTGCAATTCATTGCAAAGCTAATTCTCTCAATTACTGAATACTGCTCAGAGGCTTGTATTTTTGTCTATTTTCTTTTTTTAAAGAAATGTGTTGCCTTATGCACAATTCCCTAGATTTCTGTGTGTGTAATTTCTTAAGCTCATAATATTTTGAAAGATTTTGAATACCTGTGTTAGAGCTTTCTGTTTTGTACTACAAGATAATTATTTACTTCTGCTATTGCTGTACTACTCACACTTAATTTGAGCTTGCTCATATTTTATTTGATGTGTTTTGCCACACTGGCACTAGTTGTCTTGATTTGTGTTGCATTTCCTTGAAAGAGATATTGTACCTAATACGTGATTTTGTATCCTAGCTTAGTTTCCTATTTTGAGGATGAGTTCATCCACGCATGATTTCAGTATATTTATTATAAAATGTAATAATGTATTCAAGTGATTCATCTTGGAGCATGGTTCAGGGTTATTAAGCAGTATTCGGAAATATTAATTTAGATTCTTAATCTTCTGGTGCTGCATATTTTATCATTAAAAGTGTCTTGATCTTACTTTCCTTGGTTAATTTGCAATCTGCTAGGTTGTTGGTGACACCTAGACTATTGAGATATGGTGGATCAGGATCCAATCTAATGCATTCCCTCTGTTTTGTTTGAGAGGGCATGCAAATTATGCAGAGGGCATTCAGGCGTACCATAATTGTTCTACAACTAAGCTAAGATGTCATGATCAGCACACCCTTGTGGCCATTAGTTAGGTACCTAACTCTCACACCCCCCATTTGAGCTTGTTCAGCAGTTTAACCCATGCCTGTAGAATCCTTAATATTAGACCATACTGCAGTATTTGAGGTCTTCTCTCATGTATGCCTTTGACCTATTGTGAATGCACACCTTTGTCATCATATGAGTTCAGTATTCCCATGAGTATTCAAGCATCCTGTATACATATACGAAAAGAAAAAGATGAATCTATGCAAGTGGGTTGTGGTTCTAAAAGATTTGGGAAGCACTGGTCTACAGAGGTGTCCAAAAATTGTTATACTCGTCTGGCATTCAAGGTATCTGCGGGCGCCGAGAGGTCTCACGATTAAATTTGGAAAATCTAGATTATTGCGCTGAAATGGCATGGTTTAATGCAGTTTCTGGCCCACTGTGATTAACACATGTTTAACTGTATCGAAGCACACCATAACCTCTAATATGATAGTCCAAATGTGCCTTCTTTGCACTGAGAATAGTTACAGTGAGCACTGAGACTTCTGTTTTCACACAGTGCAAACAAAATCAAAAGTGGGAAGCTCTTTAACTAGAAATAATATTTCCACAGTTTCTCCATTGATGTAGATCGATTCCTTTATTGCTTCACCCCCACTTCTGGCGATGAAGTATGTGACAGTTAAATGAGTTATACCTTTTAGATTCAACTATTCACCCTATATTAAACTTATAATTTCGGATCATTCACTCCAAAGGGGACTGTATTTTGGTAGGAGATAAGCTGATTCGTGTTTCCTACATTTTATTTCTAGAACAAGAAAATGTTATCTTGACTGTAGTTTCCCTTCAAGGTTGTATGTTCGTTGCTTGAAGTATTTTTATGGTCTTATGGATTCAATTTTTCTTAAACTTCCATCTGTTAATTCAGATTTCGTTTTTATGTTCTCTTCCAAGTTTCTTTTCCACGTAATCCGTGAAACAGCCAATTTAATGGAAAGTATCATCAAAAGATTTCAAATACATACCTTTTCTTCCTACCCGCTCTGTGTTTCTGTCAGTCAGGTGCTAATGGAGACCTCCTGAGGTCCGCGTAGACTGCACCTTCTCTGCTTCAGCTGCTAATGAGGAGAATGTGAGGTCTACGCATCCAGTTCCACCGTCCCCGCAAGCTCAGCTGCACACAGTGTCTCCACCCATCAGCTGCAAACGCCTATAACCCTGGCACTATGCTATGTAATGACTTGGAGGCTGAACAGGTTCATGAAATGTTTCGCAAAAGTTTCGAAGAAATCTGTGTTAATGAATCAGTCTCTATTTAAGCACGGCAAACGTTGTACATGCGCCATGTGATGGATCTTTGAATGGATATACGGCTACTCTTCAGCAGTGTGGACTGTCATAGTGTCCGTAATAATGGATCTAGTCTAGTTAATTAAAAGTTTTCACTATCTTCTTTTCGGAGTACTGCGTGTATGGTGGCTCTGCAACTGCCCCCTCCCTCGCCCCCAAATTACATTTATAAAATGGCGAAATGCTGAACTACTACACTGTAATTCAAAATTGAATAAAGCTGAGTTTTTGGAAGGGAGGTGACAAGAATTGCTGAGAAATAGTATCCATGAAAGGCAAATCTGCTGTTAATTTATTTGCAAGAGTTTTAAAAAATTGGTATCGGCTGAGCAAGTTTGTGTGCCCACTAGCGTAGGGACACCTGGTCGATCAAGGAGCCAGGCCCATTGCAGGAATTTTTCCTGTGATGTTTTGCAGGAAGCTGTGGATATGTGGGTGTGATGTCACTCTTGCTTAGGACAGCAGCTTGCTCCTACTATTATTTTCATTAAAACGTAGAGAATGAGAATTGATGCTGCTTTCCCAGTACCACCTATTGCTGCCAGAAAGAAACATGTCATTCTCTTAAAATCTGGATTCAAATCCAGGAATTAGTTAATTGCTAATTAGGATGATGTTAGACAGTGGTGGACTGAGTCAGAAAAATGTTGCAAATCTGCGCAGGGATTTCTCACTTTTAATTAACTCACAACACCATCAGATAAATTGCCAGTAAAAACTATTGTTTTCATGGGTTCCTTCCCTAAGTCTTTGCCCTATACTACAGTCAGCGAATTTCAAAGCTGTACCCTCATACGGCATGCTCCATTTGTGCAGAAGCTAGACGCGAGAAAGCAAGGGCCATTTGTAGTGCCTATTCCTGGAGGATGCTCCCTGTCCCTTTTGGTTGAGCTCCTCAGAGCTATTCTATGGTGGCTAGTATAGTACCATTTTAAGTGTTGCTACTTTGCTGCTCTTGAATGGACTTCTGAAAGCATCTGCTATAGCTCTTTGTATAGTTGTCCATTCCTCCCCTTTGCATTCGCCATACTCATGGGTGGACTCCGAGCATACACGTTGACTAGTTCTGTAAAGGGGGCTCCCCTGCGTCACCTGGTTGGACATCTCAGAGCAGATCCTATGGCTGGCAGTATAATGCCAAACTCACTACTGCTGCTTTGAGAACTCTTCAGAGCATGTACTCTTGCCCCTTGTATTAAGGTCGCGCCAGTGCTGCTTTTGGGTGCAAATTGACAGAGCGTTAACCTTGACTAGCTTTAGAATCCCCATTTGTATGGGTTGCTCTTTAGATGCTCCTCAGTAAACTCCTCTGAGCACTGAGTAAGACTTGTATTTTGTCCATTCCTATGACTTGTTTTTAAGCTGGTCCTCGGTGTTCTTCTCAGGGCATATAGCATGGATGGTTGTACATGTCCTTTTTTATGGGCTGCTCTTCGGCTGCCTCTGTATGGACCCTCAGATCATAGACCCTGGTTGGTTATGCACTTCCTTTTCCTGTGGGTTGCCTCTCTGCTGCTCCTATATGTCCTATTATTAGACTATAGCTGCATTTATAATGCCCATTTCTCTGTTTTGCTTCTCTGATGCACCCGGGTGAGCTTCATCAATCACGTACCATAGTTATTACAAGATTGGGCTTCCTCTGGTTCCTTCTCCTCTCATATTCGAGGATACAGGCGACCCTAAAAACAGTTGGTATGTGCAGGTTTTCTGCCCCATACTCATACTTAAATTTACACCCATGCGTATGCGCAGCTACACGTTAGCTGCAACATTATGTGAGTTTTCTCTGCCTTACACCTATGAAACCAATTTATATCCCTCGACGACCATACTGCGTTCATGGACATTTTCTTAATTAGTGCACTAAAACCTAATGCTTGCTTTACTCTTTTTAATACGTGTGAAGATGCAGTGACAAACACACTGGAAGAGGACAACCATGGTTGTCACGCATTACATCAAAACACAAACCTTATGGGCCACATGACAGATACGCACACTTGCTTCCAAGAAGTAGGGTCGTGCTAACGATCCGCAGCTGTAGTCCTGCAACTTGTCAGAGTTGAGAAGTGAAATATAAATGCAACTGCAACGCAGTACTTGTGGTGATTGTCCGCATGCAGAATATCCACAGCCTTAGTGTTAGTGTCATAAAGAGACACTCGATAAAGATGAGGCAAGACCTGGAAAATATCTGTGTGATTTCTTTTTTGATGTTTGCAGAATTCCAATCCTGGCCTGTGCCAGGACGCACAACAGAGTTGGAAATGGTGAGCCAAAGAAAGGGGTGATGGCGGAACTTGGAATTGCTACTTCGGGTTCCCTCCTATGTGCTGTACCTCTTCTGAATGCTTCCAGAAACGCAACCACTCGCATATCCACCCACCCACCCCTAGTATGCCCAGATTCTGCAGGATCAGGAAAGACCAGTAAAAAGAATGGTTCTCTTAGTATATTATCTTTGTCTCTTCCCTGGTGTCCCCTCACCCTCCTGCCAGATCTTAGCCGAAGCTGACACTGCACTGTAGTAAAGTGAAGGTGGTTGAGGCTGGCCTGTGGGTTTCCCTGGGCTCCACAGCATAACAGCTGCACCCATAATCCCAGAAGTCTAACACAGCAATGGGGCTTTGTTCTTTGCCCCCTGGACCTGACTAGTAGAGGTCCAACAATACTTCTGTTTGCTTCATCAAAGCACACACTTTGAAAAGCCCAGAAGGTGATAGTGAGCCCTCTACCAAACACTGCAGCCGTTGTATTGTAGCACTTATGTAGCACTCCATACCGAGTTGTGGGGTGCTGAAGCATGATATTCGGCCCCACAACATTGGGGAGGGTGTGGCTGGCAGAATGTTGTATTTGTTTTAATCCTATGTGGGTTTAATGTTATGCATGAGTAACCAGAGAGGTGCTCTTATCTTGTCTTGGGGCACAGCACCTAGCAGTATGATGGAGGTGAAGGTATGTGAGATAGATGGGCAAATTCTATTTAAAATGAGCTGGCGGTTATAATTAACCCTGCAAGTCCTGTGTTATTTTCCATTGATTACAGCAGTTTGATCTCCTCCTCTTACGTTTTGAGGGTCTGGGAGGAGGATAGGTAGAGATCTTCCTCATTGTTCCGCATGAAAGTAGTTCAGTTTAGTCACACAGCAAGGGGGACTAAAGAATATAGGCTGCTACACAGCACCAGGCTAGGCAGAAGTGCAGCGAGATGGTATATGCATGTACAGGAAAAAAGACGCGAATTCAGAGAAAACACTGATATATACATGGCAGCATGTGCAAAGTATAGATGCTGTCAAATGAGTACAAATATGCCAAATGAACAGGAATGGAAGCTGGTGACATGAGTAGGAGGCATGCAGCTTTTTAAAGGCAGGAGTAAAGCCTTCAGTAACAATCACCACTCGAGCAAGGAAAGAAGTGGAACAGCAAGCAAAGACTGACAACCTGAACAGAAGCCACACTAGCCCTAGTCTGGTCATAGCTCCAATCCAAGCTAGGCTGACACCTTGCCTGCATGAGTGTGTGAGAGACAAAACACTGGGCAGGTTGGTACCCTGATAGAACCACAACAAATTGGCTGACCCTTCATTCGAGCCTAGTACTTTTAAGTGACACCTGCTGCTTCCCGCTCACATGAGAAGGCATCCTCATGCTGCCCTTGTAGAATAGCCTCCTGACAACTTTCACTTTTGTACAGAAGGACATTTCAGGGTGAAGAAAAAAAACTGTTGCAGTTATGGTGGAAGGAGACTTCAATTGTTTTGGTTAAGCTTGCTCCAGGTAGGTTACACTGAGAAGCTTTGGCATTGCGTACAAATGTAGCTAGTCATCCCATTCCCACCCTTGTTTGTTGATTGTCACCACTTAGGAAAAATCTTCACACCTGGTGGAACTTAAACAACTGTCACATCTATGCATGGAAAACTGGGCAGGTTCTGATGCGATTCGGTTTCGGGAATGTATAAGCATAGAGGCAATGTTTACTGTATGTAAGTTAAACCTGCATGTAGAAAACGTTTTAGGACGTGGGCCCTGAGAGGTTTCAGCCCAGAATCCCTCAAAGTCCAAAAAATGTAATCCACGAACCACAAAATAATAATAATCTGATTTCTAAAGCACATGGTTACGGCCAAGGGCGTGTCGTCAGGCTGGAGGAAACCCCAAAAACCTACAGCCCCACAGTCCTCACCTATAAATAAATACCATGCCAGTGAACTACCACCCCCCTACCTTACCCAACATGACCTTGTTGCAGAGCAAATTGAAAGAGCCAGGTTTTGAGCTTCTTAGGAAATGTCTTTTCCGAAGCTGCCATCCTCAGCAGTAAAAGCAGAGATTCCACAACTTCGCGGCTAAGAAACTAAAGAGCAGTCGCCACTCCCCCCCTGCCTTGGACAGGCCTTGAATTTGTTCATTCTTTGAGACCGAAGCCGCCTGTTGCAGCTGGTGCTTACTGTTTTACAAGGGGGGAGTGAAAGAGCTTCAAATTGGCGCCAGTAACGCGCATATGTTTTTAAACGGACAATAGGAGAGTTGTGTGTTGGCCTTGCATTGGAGGGTGTATTGCAGTGTGGTCGGTTCAGTGGGAGATGCTGAAGGCCAGGTTATTGATTGCACGAGATGTTCAAAACAGGAAACGGAATCACTTCCTGGCAAGCCTGCAGCTTCCGGGCTCTGTGTGCGCTGTGCCGCAGGGAAAGGAAGAGACCGGTGACCCTGGCAGCCAGGCTGTAAGGTGCATCACATCTGCCGGGAAATACTGCCAGAGTTTCCAGGGAATGTCTGCCACGCTGATGTGTGAGGTTTCATCAGTGTGGTGTGCGTGAGAAGCTGATAAAGGTGGTTTATTTGACCTGGAGGGAAGTGTGAAGGAACTGTTGACACAGACACTCTTCTGGGTTGAGTGTGATTGGGGAGGGCAGAGGTTGGGAAGGGGGATCTTTAGCCTCACACAAGAATGTACATCTTTTAATCTCAGTAGGTTTTTATGTTCTTAAATAAAGTAATTGTAATGTGAGGTCATATGAGGAACGCCTGCTTTGTTCTCTACCCACAAGAGAGATAGTTTCCGTGTGTATGCCAGAAAAGCAACATGAGAAACTGGGCCAGGCGGTGTAGGTAATAGATGCACGGAAGGGCTCTTCGCATGCTGACACTTGAATTTAAAATGATGGTGCCCTCGTATGGCATTTTCTAGATGAATTTTCTTTTCAGGATAAATGACTGACTAGACAATCTCAAACAATAGAGACACCCGTCGCCTCTGACTCGTAGTTAATGTGTGGCCTGCATTTGCTCAGCATCCCCAGCAACCTAAGGTGGCATACACTTAGTGCTGCATGCATAGTATGCAGTGCACACGCAGGTGCACAGAGCGCCCTATGCAGTTTATCTTCGTGGTTGAATGCGAGGAGGGGCCATGTCCTACTAGTGGCCAAGTCTCGAGTGGACCATATTGCCCCGCTGTACCTCAGTGATCACTCTAACTTACGTATTCCCGCCTGTGCATCAGCGTTTTCATAAGTAGCAGTTCTAAACAGAGGTGTTTAACCAGAGCATGGGCACAAGTGGGTACATGGGTGATCTGAGATAGCATCTCTGAAAATTATTCCAGTTGTTTTCTTTGCGAAGTCTTTGTAACTTGAAATCTGTGAGGCAGTTTCACATGTGCTATTGCAACAACATAGAATGTGAGCTTTGCACTGTGATAATAAATAGGTGAAAGCAAGTTTATTGCTACAGTTGTTTTAAGTAACCTGTTTTAAGTAACATGTTTTAATGGACACCGTGCAATTTCGCTGGCACTGGATATGTAGATGTTTTTTTCCTGCTAAAAAAGAAGAGGTTCAAAAACTATAGTTCACAGGCAGATGCAATTTCATAGATATGACTCATTCCTGTGAAATCCATATTTCATCCAATAGGAAAACTAATCTCAGTCTGAATCGGACATGTTTGTTGTGAAATAGAATTTAACAACCAATTGGAGGCCTGGCTTAGCTTCCTTCAGCCAACTAGCCTCTAAGTGTGGGGTGCGTTTTGAGAATGAACATGATCAATGCAATAGGGACCATTGTTAGCTCTCTCTTAGAGAGCAGCTTAAAACAACGTTCACTTCTACTGGCAGAATGTTTTTCTAAGAAAGCAAAATGTGATCCTTCTAATACCGCATCTTCAGAACTCCATAATGAAACTTTTTCATGCCAATTGCACCTAAATATACAGTAATTTTTTTTAAAAAAAATAGTAACACTTGTATTATGGTCCTATATTGAACTCTTGAGGATCAGCTGATATTCCTGTGTGGTTTTTCCACTGGAACTCCCAAACTGCATTATACAACGATATATTGCATTGTTACCCCGTTATGTGCATTCTATATATGTTTTAAACCTGGGGGCGGGATGCTGAAGCAGAAACAATTCTAAACTCCCAAAATGGTGTGCGTTTAGATGAACATTGAAAGGGGATAAACTAAAAATTATAGATACAATCATTAGTATCTCAGTCTTTGAGGAATAAGATATTCTTTCAGGTCAGCAAAAATATCTTTGGAAGAAATCTAGGATGTAGAAAAACAAGAAAATAAGTATGCAAATCTGTGCCTAATTTTTTTTGTGTTGCTACTGACTGCAATTCAGCAGAAACTCTCCGCAACTTGTACTGACAACTGAACTGTCAACGAACAGCCTACTGCCAATGCGACTAAGAAATCTCATTAATAATAACCACAAACTAAGCAAATAGGGAGAAAAGGATTGACGATGGTGCAGTGCAAGGTAGTTCTAGACCTTACACTCTACATTATCTGTCTTCCTCACAGTTTCTGAGCCCTATGTGTGTTTTTTGGAGTACGAACCCTTAATAACGCCTGCCCGCCTTCTATTTTAGAGGGTTACATGCCTACTGGTTTAACATATTCGCACCAACAATGCAAGAACCTGGTGATTTGCGCTGCTCTGTTTTGTTATTTATTGGGTGTAACCCCTAGCAGTCACACGTTTGGTCCAAAGACTATGTTGATGTAACAGATGATTTAACAGTTGGCATAACTGATCACACTAGTGCCATAGCATATTACCTTTCCACTACCGGTACGAATGACGTCTATGGATCCAGTAGGATCTCTTCGTGTATGGATTGTAATTTGAAGAAATGGTATGATGTCCCCTTTATTTTTATAAATATTATGTGGTCATAAACGATGCATTCGGATAATAAGTTAGCGTTTGCATTGCAGGGTTGTGAGCTAACCATAACTGGAATATTTCAGCCGGTTCTCAGTTTTATTTTGTAACCATAAATGTACTTTATCTGTGTTTTTAAGTACATTGTAAAATATATATTTTTTATTAAATGAAGGTGTTATGAATAAAGTCAATCTTAATTCACATTAACCATTTATGGAAACGTTAACGTGTTTTACTTGTGAATGTATGGATGTATGTAGTGGATGAATGATCATGCCTTTGTGCCATGTTTCAAGCTAGCTCTTTTCTACATGCCTTTGGATTCGTGCAAATGGAATTGGCTGGATGGCCTGTCTCTGTGAAAACTTGCGGTGCAGCTAAACCCTGTTCTGGTATATGAACTGTCATGCAAATCCATTAGATGGTTCAAATGCTATTAGCAAATCAAATGCTTTTTGATCCCTCCCCCACATCCTTTAACTTTACCCACTGTAAGATCGGCGGGAAACCTGTGATCCCTTCCCTTCACTGAGTCCACCTTAATATGCCAACAGACATCTAAATAGGATGAATTTTGTGGGGATTTATTAGCAAACGAATACTCCTCCCTTCCCAATAACCATTCCCCAATTTACAAATCTGCAAGAAACTCAACTCACTACAAGTAAGTTAAACATGCCAATGTCCTCCACAATTCATGCATATCTATGAAATGGCTCCAAAGCTCCTAGCGAATCAAAGATTTTTTGCTCCCTCATCAACTAAGACCCCCTTAACTGATCTCATAAAAAACAAGCATTTGCAATGCAATCGGTCTCGCCTTTGGGACCTTATATGTAATTAGCTATGCAGCACATTAGCCTGGGTGCTGAAACATCTACTGTTCTTTAACATGGAGGGAAAGTAAGCACCAAACTGCGTTACACGCCAGGTATGGGAACACATAGAGAGAAATATTGCCTTTCAGCTGGAAATGGTATAGTAAAAGCTCTGTTTTTAATATAAAATCAGGGTCTTCAGTGATCATATCACTGAAAATACAAGATTTGAAAAAAATATTATTGGCTACGGGTGCTGGTGGAAGACCATTTCTATGGACTGGAATCTAGAGAATGCTAAAGTGATTCTGGTATTTTACTGACCTCTGCTGGTCGTTTTCCATCAAGAAAGTTAAATAGAGGCAGTCGCCAGAAAGATTAAAAAAAACAAAGTCCCCCAGCAGAAAGCAATTCTGGTATTTTACTGACCTATGCTGGTCATTTTCTATCAAGACAGTTAAATAGAGGCAGTTGAACAGAAAAAAAGCCCCTAAGCACTAGGGCTGATCTCCAGAGCCCACAAAGTGCATACACATATCAGTATATTCTAAAGTAGATACAAGAGGTCTCGAATGGTCGACCTAAACAGAAAATCCTTCCACAGTGCTTAACTTGTGAACAGCCTGCAAGCATTTGTGCAGCGTCCTTAACCGTACCAGAGCTATCAGCAAATTCTCCGTTTTTTGCATCCCTCTTTAAATCTGTCCCCTCCCTGTCAATGGATTTGCATAAAACTCAGAATATAAAGAGTACGCATAAGATACTGTGGGCCTTATGTAGGTGAGCTGGCATTTACCACTTCATAAATACCGAATCATACCGATTCGGTATTTATGAAGTGGTAAATGCTATGTAGGTAATTGGTCGGTAAATATTACCGATTCGGAAAATTCGGTAATTACCGAATCAGTATTTACCGATTCGGTAATGAGGCATACCTTCCCATTGATGGGAAGGTATGCCTCATTACCGAATCGGTAAATACCGATTCGGTAATGGGGGAGCACATGCAAGGGTGGCAGGGTGTCACATTGACACCCTGTTGCACCCCTGATTCGGCCATGTGTGCACATGTGGCACACATACATGCCCTGAGGGCATGTGTGTCTGCCACATTGCACACATCTACGGGCAAAATATTGTATTTACACACATATTCGTCATTTACCACCAACTATTAGTTGGTGGTAAATAACGAATCCCCACACACACCACACAGTCCCCCTACATCTCATTTCTGTATTCGGAATTTACCGAATCGGTAAAATTACCGAATCGGTAATTTTACCGAATCGGTAATTTTACCGATTCGGTAAATTCCGAATACAGAAATTCTCCCCCTACATCTCAAAAGCCAAAATACCGGTCGGTAACGGTATAATTACCGAAAATCGGCCGTTACCGACCGGTATTTGGCTACCTACATGAGGCCCTGTGTGTCTTACGAGTGTCAGGCAGATCTGTTAAACTGCACCAAAGTTACTGATCAAATCAATCAAAAAATCTTTATTCGCTGCATTTCTATAGCATAAAAACACTGGTAGAAACACAAATATACATTAATTAGCCTTTCTTGACAATAAATACCCCTTACTGCCCAAAAAAAAAATTAAAAAGAGAAAATGGCATATCGCCTAAGGAATCATTAGAATAAAATAACATGAATAAAACTTTAAATTACAGTACATTACGATCACACAAAGCAGTACAAGTCATAATGTCTTTAAAGCTGTCTACAGCCACACAGCCTTTCAGCATATTGCACATCTCCTTATTTTTAAAATCCGCCATATAAAAAGCACCATAGAATAACACACCAGAGGGCAGTGCAATTGCTGCAAGAACAGCAGCGCTGATCTACACTGTCTGAAGTTAAACACCTTAAAAAGTGGCAAAATTATATCTCTTCTAGGGCCGTTATAAAAGATGCAAAAGAAGAAAATGTGTAAATTAGACTGGGACAGATACATCATCACAGGGGTAGGACCTAAATCTGAAAGTGAATAACCTTTCTCTGGATAACCCTCCACAGGCAGTAGGAGTTTTAACAAAATTTGGTTAAAACAAAACGGTGTTGCAGGTTCTGAATTAAAGAAAGTTAGGTTTGTAGACTTTCTTGTATATGCATCAAATTGTAGGAGAACGGAATACTGGGCGGAGGTGGCGAGTAGCATGGAGGAAGTAATGGGTTTTATAATTCATTGTAATATAAAACTGTGCCTCTTAAATATTTGGGGTCCCACTGACTTAAATACCAAGGAGAGGATATGGGTGACATTGGGAATGATGTTTGCCAAGAGAAATATTGCAAGGTTGTGGGGGGCGCAAGAAAAGGCGTCACTGAGACTATGGGAAAATGATATGGACCATTGTATGTTCACTGAGAAGACAGTGTACGAATCTAGAGGCTGCCCCAACAAATGGACACAAATATGGAATACATGGAATTGTTATAGGGGCGAGATCAGTAAACCACTGTTGCCTAGACAACGACACAAATCAAGATAGGATGGTCCATTTTGATTGACTGTGTATAGTTTGTAATTTGATGCTTGCGTTTGTATTTGGAAGGTGCTACACCTATGGATGACTCATTGGCATAAATGATTGTACATTGTTTTTACCTGTGCTACCTTGTCTTTAATAAAAAGAAAAGTAAAAAGCAAATTGTAGGACATCACTAATATTTTTTATCTATCAGCCACCAGTCTTTTTGTCGCAGCGTTGGCTGAGAACTTTAGCTTGGCCTTGCTGTAGCCAGGCATACGTTGGGAGAAGAAAATAGGAATGTGCAATGGTATTCCGCAAGCCATAATCATGCTGTGCCTTCATTAAAACAAATGTGTCTTTAATATGCATTAATTCAGCGGGTGACGCTGGATTTAGGAATAGGTTAACTTACTATTACAACTCCAATATGCACAACATTAGGGAAGTTGTTGGACTTTAAATCCAACACCATTCCACCAATGCTTCTGTCTAAGGCAAGTCATTATAACGACTTGCGTGCTGAACAACTGCATTCTAAAGACGTGTTCGTTCTTTCGCCGGTGCTGTAATGGCATAGCGGGATTCCGGTTTCGGTCTGAAGGATGTTTCCTGAAAATAGATCAAGGAGCCTAATCGCCTCACCTTTCGATTTCACATACACAAGCCAAGGAATGTCCAGGGCTGCATGCAGTTTCAGGCAATCCTGTAGGATAAGCTGATTTAATAGAGCACTCTCCCGAGTCCAAATAGAGTGCCAAAGCAAAGGTAGCGCTAGTTTAATTTTGTCCGCAATATAGAGGGAACCTAGTTCTAGTTCTTGGTTATTAGCAAATCAAGGACTTTTTACCTTGCTTTTATATCTGCCTTCCCCAGTTAGACATGCATGAAATTAGAGATTCTAGCACTTAGTTTAGCTTGCTAACAGCCAGCAAATCCATTGACCAGCACCAATGTTATTAGCACATGAAAACATTTTTAGCCCCTTTGGTGGATTTGCACAAAACTTGCCACGTCCAGAAAAAACACTAGACATGGAAGATGTCTACCAAATTGTATGTGACTTTGCCAGAAGGATTCACAAGTTAGTAGCAAATGAGCACTTTATTGACCCCTTTTTAAACTTTTTTTTAAATTCGACACCTTGGGAGTATTCTGTCTTTTCTCTGAGTGCCCCTAGGACTGGGCATGTTCACCTTTTGATCACTCACTTAAAACTCTGGGTCGATTTGTGTTTGCTTGACCCCCTAAGGACTGGAGGGTTATAAGAAAACATAAGGGGTAAGTGATCCAATGCACAAAGATAAGGATACTAGGTAGTAGCACAGGTCTAGAGGTAGGTTGTGAGTCCTTATAACCACAGTAAACATTACTGTCATTTGTAAGGTCCACCCAGGTGTACTTTAACAAGTATTACTCAGAGTTTCTCAGTTCTGGTGGAAGATATTTATGAAGTTTACCCACATGAGGAGAAAATGAATGCAGATTTACTTGTTTCCCCAGTAGATCTTTGTTTTTCATAGAACCATCATACCTTACAAAACCTATCCAATGTTGTCTTTATACTTCCCATCTCCTTGCCAAAAATCTTCAGTTACCAGTCATGTTAATGCTTAACTTAAAAAAAGAATTGCAAAATGTTGTACAAAGTCTCATTCTCAAACTACGCCTTACTCAACTGCATCCTCCACTGTTGGTATGCTTAATGTATCTCCGTACAGTCGATGTGTTGCATACATGCAACACGTAGGCTTCCTGAACTCAACCAGTAAGCTTAGGTACGCTATATGGTGACATTATATTGTGGCCATGAAATCAAACTGGGCTGATCTTTGATTCTTCTCTTTGATGCTTTAGCAGTAGATATGTGTAAGAACTAACCAGCTATAGAATCTGTTAATTGTTTTTTTTTTAATTTTTAGGAGGGCCATGTTTTTCTATTAAAAGAGGACTTCACTGGCCTTCTGTAAATGTTGACGATTTGCCTTGACTTGCTTCCGCAGTTGTTTTTATTCTTTTTGCTGCACAGTTTCTTAACGCTTCTGACACCACTTGGAGTTTTTTGTTTGTAGTAGATGATGAAGTCCTTATCCTTGTGTGTGGAATGAAATCTCATACCGCTAGTTTTTCTATTAAGTGCTTTATGTTTACTTTCTTATAATTATTACTAGGTTCCTTGGTGTCCTGTAGCCAAAGCAGAATACTACATTTAAGTACAGAAATAAGGTTTTAACCCTGAAGACCTTGTTTAACACAATGTGAGATCAGCATATAAAATTCAAACTCAAAAAAAGAGAAACCAGAAGAATCTATTTAGGATGAAATAATATTTAAAAAGAGCATTCTGTTTCCTGGTATAAAACACCATTGGTCACCATGTGACATTTGAAAGGCGATTGTGCAAAAACATATTAAGCATTGGATAAGGAGATCGGTGTATGGGATATTCAGGGATATTGAGATAAACTCTTGCCAGTGAAAGAGAGAATGTTGTAGTTTAGCAAACAAGCAGAAACTAGAAGTATATGCCCAGTAAGTCTCATAGGAGCCAGAGGAAAAAGACAGCCGTAAGGAACGGAAGCATACTCTACTACCCAACTTGAATTAGGTGAAATTGCCCTAAATTGCAAACTTGTTATTTTTTTCTGGTGCCTGAATGCTATTGGGCCAGACACCTCTCTTGGTTCTGGACCTGGGAAAGGTTTGGTATCTGTTGCTATCCAACATGGTATGGTGGTGCTAAATGGCTTTCAACGAATATCACAGTTTCCCTGTAGTTTGAGCTCTGCCCCAACAGTTTGTCACCAACCACTTGTGTTTCTCTGTTGTCTTTTTAGTCTTGTTTAATGCATATTGAGTCTGAAGAGACATAAAAAGACCCGGGATTTGGAAATGGCTGAAGATAAAGGGCTAATCTCAGCAGTTATGGAAAGGGACAGTCAAAATAGTCATTTATTATTAATCAACAGGATGTATAACTTCTTGAAAAAAAAACATATTTGCTATTATTGATCAGCCCTGGCCTCAAATTCGTGTAAAAACAATCAAACGCATCAATCTTGACTTTTTGGCCTCTAATAATTCTACTTCACATTACCTCTATCTCCATTCCCAAATAAGAGTGTATGGTATTTGTCATATATCCTTAAATGTGAAAAATATTTTCAAAACATTTGTTTGAGAGAGTCTTCAACAAACTTACTTTTTTAGGTCTCGGTGAGTCAGCGCGCATGCGCTGCTCTGCGAGACATTTAATTAGGGATTTTAAAAGTGCTGCCACACGGCTTAGCGTTTGCGTTCACGCCAGCGTGCACACGCGCAGCCGCCAGCTTTCTGTGCCCTGGCTTTCCTTTATGGCTCACCCCCTGCTCCCCCTCCCGACACATAGCGCGTCTCTCGGCCGCGCGTCCAACTCCCGCTCCTCCCTCTCCCCCACGCCTCCCCCTCCACATATCACGTCTCGCAGCCGCGCACGTGGCCAATGCTTGTTAATAGCGCGCCAGAATGACTTTCTTCTTTATTATGTTTTAGCGTAAGCGTTTCGAAATTACCAGCAATTTACCCATGCTCTGGTGAAACTTTTCTCCGAGAATTGTTTGAGAAAGAAATTTTCATTCTTGTTAGCAACTGTAAGACCCATTTGCTTGTTTACCATAACGTACAGAAAATATTTGGTGGTTGACGCTAACAGCCTTCCTGTGAAAAGCCCAGGTTGTTTTGTTTTCTCTCGGCCGCGCATCCGACTCCCGCTTCTCCCCCTCCCCCTCCACACATCGCGTCTCGCAGCCACGCGCGTGGCCAATGCTTGTTTTACTGGGCCTTTATTTCATGATTTTCATTAGGCATTTTCTTACTCCGGATGCTAGGGTAACTGATATTCCTTGTCTAAACGATACTCATTCTGTTGACAGACAGTGGTAGAGGCCTCTGCTTAGTGGCAAGTCTGTCACCCATGCTGGACGGCAATGAACAAGTTACTGTACTTGATGTGTTCTTGACTAAAATGTCGTCGATAGGTTCACCGGATTTCGAAAATCAAACACAGGAACATTCAATAAACCTAGAAGTAAGACTGAAATTTGTCATCAACCAATGGGCACAGAATGACTTAACCAAAAGTGATCCGTATCATAGAAAACACAGTGAGTCACTGAAAGGAATTAAATGCAACGTTTATACACAGTGTCATCTGTTTAAAGCTTTCTGTTAAAAGCTCTTAACTAATCCTGCACCGAAACATGTGAACTTTCCTCACTCTGGGTTCACTTAGTCACCCTAGTCTGAAAACTGGGACGTGCTGAACTTGCTGTGGCAGACAGAAACAAGCATTGGCATAGCCAATAGGTCTAGCCTTTGGGACCTTATAAGTTTTTAGCCATGCAACAGTTGGTGTTATTGCACCAAGGATATTGTGCTGCCTGACTAAATACTTATAAGGTCCCAAAAGCAAGACCTATTGGCTATGCCAATGCTTGTTTGTGCTCGCCACCTTTCCTCCCTATATTCTTCGCTAACTTAAAAACATAGCTTGGGGCCAGTTGATAGTGATGAAATGTGCTTTTTGAAATGCAATATTTTTTTTGAATTAGGAGTATATTAATACTTGACAATTAAGCAAAGTTAGTTATTAGTGACATTGCAAACTGTGACTGTTGTTGTATTTGGTAACCATTATTTGTGTAACTTTTGGCAACATGATTGTGATAAGCTATGTTTTGTTATTAACGTAGGTGAAGTGAGGATTCTTCTATTTGCATGGTAAAAGAGTACAATTGGCACTCCGTTAATTTTCCAAATGATTCTGAGGTTATCAATATGGGCTGGAGTGTGATACAACTTGTGATGATGCGTTGCGGGTAATGTTTCGTGGTCTTCTTCCTGTTTGCGCTCTGCTATCATGCTCATTGAGTTGAGGCTTAGGGCTAGAGGGCTTTGCTATTTGCTTGCATGTCTTCTAGGTCATTCTATCAGCATCCGGCCAAGGGACAATATTTTTGTGTCTGTGTGTCCGATAGCATTGACAGCCTGCTGCATGAAGCAAAAAGCACTCCAAAAACTAGAAAATAAATTTTCTTTGTCTCCCAGAGGCAGTGAACTGTAGTTTCCTTGTTTACTGATCGAATTTGAATGAATCTGTCCGCCATGATGTGGCAGTCTTCTGGTTTTGTGGAGTGCCTTTGAACACTTCATTCTGAAACATTCTGGTCGTGCGTGTCTGGTCCGTATGTGTAGGCCCACTGAAAGCCCCCACAATCCCTGAGTACCTACCCAGGCGTGCAGAATGGAACTGCAACCTGTGGTAGGGATCTGGCTAAAACAGTTACGGGCAGCCAGAGAGATAAAAACAATCAACTAGAACTCACCCCCCTGCAAGGGATTTGTCTCAGTTGATGAAAGTTAGAACTCGGTCTTGATGTGGAGAAAGGGCTCACTGAACCGGCTGAGTGAAAGATATCAAGTAGAACTGGTAAGTAAAACATACCAAACATTTTGAACATTTGCATCATCTCGGTGTTTGACAGGCTTACTGGTTTTGGGAGCGGGCGTTGCTTTGACAAGTCTTAAGCAAAGCTGGACTTCAACTGAGGACCCTAAGGACCCCTCCACAAACTCATCATTTATAATCTACGAGGCTAACAATAGAAGGAGCACATAAGCTCCCCACATTGACTAAGAGTAACCTAACCGGGAACATACCAAGAGGAATCGAAAAGGAGAAAAGGATATAACACTTCCTAAACTTTAGGAGCGATGATTGAGTAGCAAAAGATAATTTGGGTTTACATTGGCTGCAGCAGAAAATTCTCTTTCACCAGTGGTTTTACCAATGGTGGAACGGCTGAACTGGAGTACTGGGTCAAGAAAGTCATTATTGGATCATAGATGGCGATTATTTTCGTAAAGCCGGAAGCAATGTGTCAGCAGAGTCAGATGAGAATCAAAAAGTGCTTTATGAACTACTCAGAGATTTAAACAGGGCTCACTGCTTCAGCTGAAAGATGCCAGAGAGGGAGAGACCTGATAAGTTCTCTTAAATCTAAGAAGAACCCTGGCCCCTCAGCTCTGAGTAAGTGGTAGCTTATGCAGTGCATATGCGAGTAACTCAAGGTTAACTGAAGATGTTCAGAATTTAAATCGTGTGAGCAAAAGAGAATATATGGTTAATTCGTTTCAAAAGGCAAAGTTGACACATACACAAACTTACCACCAAATTCTTTTGATTCATCAAAATTAGCAAGGAGTCGAATTTGAGTCCTAGGTTTTTTACACCATTTGCCAGTAGAAGTTTATCCCCAGGAAGGACGACCAGAACAGAAGGTTCCAAAATGAAAGGAAGAAAAAGGTGAGGTTTAATTGATTCCTACACATCCAGAACGCAACTTTTCCCAGACAGGCATGTAAATAGATAGCACATTGTTTTAGATAGTCAGTGATCTTTCAAATAATATGGGTGTCATCAGTATGCTTAAACAGGGAAAAACAAAAGATTATGAAAGGTATGCCAGAGGGATTATATACAGATAGAAAAGTTATGGGGACATCACCGTGTACTGGGAAACTCAGCAGACTGAGCTCTGAAATGAAAGAAAGAAGAGACAAGAGCACTGCTCTCACCAGATTACAACTGTGCCCTTGTCACCAAGATCTTAGCAATGACTGGTGATCAATGGGATTGAGTGCCATCAAGAGATCCAAAATGGTTAGGGCATATGGTATATTTTGATCAGCATGGATGCTGATTAGGTAATACAGCCAGCTCCTAATTGAGACTGCATGGGAAACATGTTGTTAGGGTGTTGTACAAATTTAGTTGGCTAAACAGAGCTCACTCTAGTAGCTAAGCATGGATCTGCAGTTGGCAAATGGGTCTATAATTAGACAGACTACCCAGGCGGTGATCAAGGCAGCTAGGCCAAAACATGTCTGTTAATCATGCTGTGCACAAAATATACAGGCATGAATGCTAGGCCCTGAGGAAGTGCTGCTTATTTTCTTGGATTGGGTGTATTTTTGCTGGCCTGTTTCTCCACTACAACAAGTGCGACACCGTTGCTGGGCCATAGGTGGAACGGAAGCACAAGTTTAGATCATATATGTACATATCTATCTATCTATCTATCTATCTATCTATCTATCTATCTATCTATCTATCTATCTATCGGTCTGTCTATTTATCTATCTATCCATCCATCCATCCATCCATCCATCCATCCACCTACCTCCTGCCAACCTAACCACCTACGTAATAGATATGTATATCAGACTTTACAATGCAGCGTAAAGGCTACATTGCAAGTCCTGCATGGTATTACAACCAAGTGTAAACGTCAGCGGGTTCTTAAATACCCACAGGGTGAAGGAATAGCGGGTGAAGACCAACGCTGTAACATCTGATACTCAATCACGAATGGTCTGCAAACCTTGCATCAAGAAATAATATCAATTGAGGGCCAGAGGGAGCCCAATCTAGGCCAGTGAGGATGCGGAGGGACCCACAAGCATGGATGTCACAAGGGTATGGGGCACCTGGGGCTCTACTGCTGGGCCCGTTGATTTTCAGAACACTGCACTCCTACAGCAAAAATGTATTTATGGAATAAAAAGCTAGCCTCATCTATTCATTCACAATGATGAGGATACATTTCTTTTCTTCCAAGACTGATGTGCTCTTTGTAAAAATGCCAGAGTGAGGGTTCTCCATAAAGTTTTTGTTCCAGGCCCCACAAAAGCTTCGGAAGGCTCCCCCCTCCCCCAAACAGACATACTAAATGCTCACATATATATGTCTCAATATGTGCCACTGTTAATCAGTCATATCCACAAATCCTTCTTTGAGTGATCTATTAACACTGTGGTGCCCTGCATACAATATTCAAATCTATGAGACAACCGTTGTTTTTGCACACCAACAAATAAATGTAGATTTCAACTCTTGAAAATTCAGACAAATCTGATTGTTCCTATAGTATTTTTACTTCACTAAAACTATGATCTTATCCTTTTTTTGAAAATCAGTGTCTTGGGTCCAGTGCTTAATTTGAGCCAGTGGTTTACGGTGCTCTGCAACAGCACTTAATCAACACCACAGTTTATAGCACCAGTTAAGGACACACTCATTTTAGTAGGCAGGAGGAGATTAAGTGATTTGCCCAGAATCACAGGATGATGAGCCTCTGCCCAGCCTCAAAACTGGTTCCCCACTGCCGAAATCGGCAGCTCTTGCCATAACGCCACATCCTCTCCCCACTTGCAGGGGGTTACATCTTTAGTAGTTGGTCTGTTTTAGGCGGCAGTAACAGGAGACCGGAGCATGGTGCAAGCTTCCTCCTGACGGGAGCCCAGACACTTACATTTTTACCACTGCTTGGGTCAAAAAAGAATAGCGCATTTATGTTTCAGTCCGACAGGATGAGCCTCCTTCTCTGTGCTGGTTTATTTTGTTATTTTGTCTGACAGGAAGATATGAAATAAGCTATTTAGTCATTTTCATGGATTTACATCCCACAAGGTCATTGTAGAGTGTGGTGTGTTGTACCTCTTTCACGATGTGTTGAAGTTTTACTCCTTTTTCTTTTTCAATGACATAATGTCTGCAATCATTTGATTGCTCAGACTCTAAACAAGGTGGTAGATTTGACTAATTACTCATCCTGAGGAACAATCGGTGAAAGCCCAAACCAATTTTAATCAGTATATTCTTTTGAGAGATTGGTGTTCTGTAGCCTCATTGAATAGTGCCTGTAGATCATTTCAAAACCAAGCAAAAGATTTGCAGCGAAAGGCAATGTTATTTCTGTGTGAAGCTGTAAAGACAATCGTTATGTCCAGAAAACTATGTTCAGAAGCAACATCGGAGTATTCCACAGTCACTTTATGCTTTGTGAACAGAATAGCGCAGAAGCATCGTATTGTGAAAGTAAGACGATGGTCAGCAGGGGGGTGGTATCGCAGTAGTTCTTGGATATAAAAGTCTACTAGATTTATTATCTAGTTGCTTGTAGGAAGCAACCTATTTCGATGAGGTCTGTAAAAAGAATTATGGAAAATAGGTTTTTGAAATGACCATAACTCTGACCCCAAAAGGTGAGTATGTTAAAGAAAGTTTATAAAGTGCACTGCTATAGCTGAGGCTGTAGGCATGGGCGTGGTTCTAGGCAAGGCCTTTGCTGTAGGCCTGTCTCTTGGTTCTGGTCTAAGCAAGACTCGTCTGGAGATTTGAACTAGGATTAGAAATGGAGAGATATTTAGCTTGTGTCTGAATTTCTAAGTCTGCATCTTTCCATAGTTCATATAAAGAAACTTCCAAAGACTGTACACAAGTGAGCCCAGACAAATACCTTCTGTGGTGGAGAGAACCTAATAGCTATGGTAAGGATGTGCTGTTTGCAATATCTCAGGGGTGCTGTGCTTCCACTTGCAAAAACATTTACATTGGATCATAACCTCTACTGGTACCCAGTGACATGCCATCCTAACCTAGGTAAGGTAGTTCCAAATATTTGAACCATTTGCTGCTAAGCCATACTTTACTGAATCTTGTAGAAAATCATCCAAACTCGTCAAGTATTCCACTTGCTGAAGGTTGATTAAACAAAGCGACGAATCAAAAAGTATTTTAGTGTAAGTACGTATGATAGACCTTTAAATGTCTGTTTGTGATATTTAGTATGGATTTATGTTTTGACAACCAACCAGAGCGCACTCTGATACTTTGCCCTTTTCTAAAATGGTGAATACGGTGCTGTATATTTTGAGGGAAATTGGTTTAAATAGCGTTAGTTGTGCTTGTACCTGCTACTTATACATTTCATTATTGGGAGCTGAAAAAGTCTTGAACCATACTAAGACTTGCACTGCAGAACGTATTGACAAAGATCATGTGTGTTCTTTGGAGCTATAATACAGGTTGTGTTAGTAGAGGAACGTTAGGTGATATTGTATTTGTCTCCCTGTAACCTGCTTTTTACTATTTGTGTAATAACCATGATTTGTAGAGTATATCCCTTGGATGTTTGTAGGATGACATCAGCTTTCACTCTGTAGTGCACGAATAGACTATTTTCATGAGGTTCGCTTATTGCCGTAGATTGTAGGGATAAGATGCCTTGCAGAAATCACTACCTCTCTGCCAGGAAAATAGTTTATCATTGAGCAAAGTCATGCAAGTTGGTCATGACCAGTTAATAGTCATCGGCTCACAAACATACATTAACCAGGTGTTAGAGTGGAGAACGTTTACATTTTCAAAGAGCGTCACTGTGGTGTAAGTGGAGCTCTAAGCAATAGGTCACCGTCTGCTGAGAAGTTTGCAAATCTGTGATCACGGATTTCTTGCCTAGATGGGAAGGACAATGCAGAGGAACAAAGTTAGGATCTTTAGGGATCTAGAGTCCCTATGAGGGTCAGGGCGTGACGATTCCCATCTTGGCTCATTCTCTGCTCTTAACTAGTTACTGATGGGACATTCTGTGTCGCAGAACCCTCGCTAAATTTCTTTGGTTGACAATGTTTGAGCGTGTGTGCTATGGTGAATAACTTGCTAGAGTAGAAAGGAGGGAGGGCAAAGCTGTGTCTTCTTGCTTACAATTTAATTACTATACCGCTGAGGGAAGAGGATCACTTTCTACTGCGTTTAAAGGAGAAAGCAAACACTGGTCTCATAGCTCTGATTACTTTGGCCTCCCTTTCTGCAAATTAACAGGAAGAGAAACCATGCATTAATGTTTGCTCTTTATGTTCATTATTTATATTAATTTAGAGTTCTGAAAAAAATGAAACCACAACAGTTTATATAATGTTAGGGGATAATACTTTTAGCATTCTTTTGCTTTGTTTGTAAAGTCAAGATATGTACTGTGGAGTTGTTATTCTTATTTACATTTCATTGTCAATTTACAAAAAGACACATTAAGATAGTGAAAGTATTTGGTATCACAAAAGGCATGAATGATTATCCCCAGTTTAATAGCTAGAAGATTTATTCTATTACATCTAGTGTTACCACATAATATCAGTCAGCTCCCGGAAGGGGATTTTATTTGATTTAAGCATTTAGAAAGAAAATGGATTTCTCTACTGTCATACACCTTCTAGTTTCCTCTCCTTATCGATAAACAACAACTAGAGGATGTGTTTCTGCTTTTGACATGTTATCGATAGCCAAGGACCAACTCTGTTTCAACCTGGGGGAAACACAGATCATCCACTTTAGCCCTTAACCTCGGCTGGTCCTCCTTCCACCCCCCAAAAAAACAATTTTCTTCCTTCCTGATGTGGTTTACCTAAAGCTAAAGAAAATCATCTGTGGTTGTCTCTAGACAAATACTCCTCCCATATCGAGGATAGACGCACCAGTGTGAAGGAAATCCTCGACCTGGAACAGGACCTTGAATTTTATGTGTAAGGCTTGGTGTACAGACTCGTATGGTTCCCACTTCAGCATTCTTGTTACTGCCCTAGCGATGCAGGATGGGTCCCTTTGCATGGAAGTTCATTGGTGCTTTCTAGTATTTTCATTGCAATATTTCTGTTTTGTGGAGTTCAGCCAAAGATCAAGAAGACAGTTCTTTCTGTGCTCTTTCTGTGTCATGGCTACAGAGATAGAAGTAATCACTTTCTGAGATCTGGACAGGAGCAATCAACATCCAATGAATGGAGGGGTGGCCTACCAAGATGGCTGGCAGAACGTGCTACTAGAGAAATCTGTGTCCCCGCTAAATCCTTCACCATCCTGCCGCAACATACTAGAAATAGTCCTGCCATTCTGCGGTCCCCCTTCCTCACTTCTTCGGAAAGAATGTGTAGAGCGTCATCTGATTTCAAGCAGTGCCGAAGGAGTTTGCAACGTGGCTTGGTCCCAGCAATGCTGCACTTTCGGAAGCTGTAAGGGAGCTGCTGGAGGGGACTGACAATCTCCTCAAGAGATCCGGACCGGGGGCTTGTGAGAGTGCAGTTTTTGGGGCCCCCTTTGACACCTGTGAGCATTGGGCTGCCTGTTCCGACAGCGTTGGCCAATCCTGTGGCCAAAGTGACGCTTACGGAGTGAGGGGCTTCCGGAGGGACCTGACGCCTGCATAGATCATGCCCGGGGGCCCGCCAGTGTTCAGCGGCTGAGCCCTTGTAAACTATTGGATGCCAGGTGCTGAACGGTGTCTCAGCGGGCGGGCCGGCCGGCAGCATGGTTTGCGCTGGTCTGCCTGTAGCACTGGACTGATCCCCCTCATTGATGGGCCATCGGGTGTTGGAGGACTTAGCCCAGTAGAGTGGGGACTCCTGAAATACTTCGGGCCGGGGTCCAAGCTGACAATGACTGGATTACAAGCCCTGAGGTAATGGGGCGGGTTATCGAGGTGTGTAAGGAGGAGCTGCCTTCCTGGTCCTAAGGGTGCCCAGCGACCGGGAGGACGACGCAGGCAGTCAAAACCCTGCATCCAACGCTGAGGAGATCCTGTTCTTCTTGGGGCCTGCAGGGGAAAATTCAACGGGGCCCCATAGCAGCCTGGGCAAGGCATGGAATACCATGTCTGGACTGGACATGTTAGATATGCAGGCCTCGTGAGTCGATCCATCCACGGTGACAAGTGTGGGGTGCCCTGGTGGCGAGTGTTCCTGGACCAACCTCGCTGTTTGAGCTCTATGTGGGGATGTTGGGCACCTACCTACCAGGGCCCTGCTGGACACTTGGACCTCTCTTTCCTTTTGGTGGGGCAGGAGGAGGAGGTGGAGTCTGGAAAGAACTTTTGGCCACTGGCTTGCCCTCCACAAATTGCATATGCCCTTTCAACATTAAGGTTTGACCGTGGCCTGCTGCTCCACTGGGGGTCACTGTCCTGTTGGGTAGCTCTTTCTTGGCCCTCACTACGACTCCTGTGTACCTGCGACCCCTCGGGTTTGCTGCATCTTGCCTTCTGTGTTTGGCCTTTGCCTACATGCTGGTTTGATCCTATTTGTTGAGGGGGTTGTGATTTGCTTAGGCATCTGGGATTTACTGTACCCCCTCTCTCTGATACCTACCTCTGACTGGCAGGGTGGATGATCAGAGTCCTTGGGACCTGATCTGGGTTGGGTGCTTGACGCTTTCTTGTTGCAAGTCCACAGCTGCAGAATAGGGAGGGACAGGCCTCAGAGACAACAGCAGGGAATACAACTACCCAATATACTACCCCTCGTAAGGCCTCCCATAGAATCCCTTGGCAGGACTGCCTGGAGGCACCGGATCGGTCTCCACAGCAGCAGGAAGAGCTCTCGCAGGTTGTTCTCTTGGAGGCAATTCAGGGTGGCCCTCGAGTGGCAAATTATGGGAGTGTCCATAGAAGTGAACTTGCTGATAGGGGACAGCTGCAGAGTTGTTGGACAAGGTGAAGAAAAACATTATTTCCCCGTAGACGAAGGTGCAACAGCTCAAACACCAGGTCAACTGATTGACGAAGGTATCCAGTACCCTAGAGGGTAGAGTAGAGGATGCTGAGGGCTGCTCTTGGAGGAACAATATGCACCTACTGGGATCCCGGAGAGGGCGGAGGGTAAGTCTGCTGAGCGGTTTCTGAAACATTGAGTGTGGCACACTCTGTGACCAAGAAACTTGTCGCACTTTTTTGTTGTTGGGAGGGCACATAGGGCACTGGTGCCGGTTCCTCCCCCAGGTGCCCGCACTCCCCGAGGGGCCGCATTGCTAGAATACTGAATTACAGCAATAGAGATTAGATTTTGAAAAATGCCAGGGAGGTGCCTGTTCCTCAATTTGAGAACCGAAACATTACAATCTACCCTGACTATGTGCAGAGGGTGCAGGATCTCAGTAAACCATTCCTAGCGGTTAAGAGGTTGCGAGTTGTGGACCACAAATATATGCTTCTCTGCCCAGCTCAACTCTGTCATTGCAGCGGGAAAGTCTCATTCTTTGAATGCCCTGAGGATGTTTGGTCCTGGTTGGACATGTCAAATGGACCCTCGATTAGACCTTTGAGTGAGACAGAGCCCTTCCATAAGTGGGCGGTGTGGGCGAAGGAGTTGAGGGAGCCTTTGTCAACACCTATAGGCCCAATATTGAGGACGAGTTCTTTTATCTGAAAGTGCGGATTTCCTCCTGCCTGCTTTGGACTCGCGAGTGCTAGGGGACTTTAACTGTGTGATGGATGGAGTCCTCAATTGTTACCCCCCCACATTCTAAAACTAAGCCATGGATGACCACTTCACTACGGGAGGTTACGACTCAATTAGCTTCCCAACCTGTCTTGAGGGAATGTGCCTGTTATTACCTGACTCACGACACTTACAGTAGGCTTTCTCGCATGTTACTCTCTGTCCCCTTTGCGCCATAGTCTTCTGGGTGGCGCATTTGTCCTGGTATTTATCTGATCATGCTCCTGTCTGCTGCACACTTGAGTGGGGTGGTGATGCTCGGTCGCCGTTAACATGGAGATTCCCTCCAGAGGTGTTGCAGGACCATGTGGGCGGAGAGACATTGGCAGGTGCCCTGACCGACTTTTTAAGGTTAATTGGTCCTTTACACATAGTCGGTCTACTGAGACAAAGAAGACTGTGATGTGGGGGCTGTAATTTGGTCTCTCCTGCAGGGTACAGTAATCTTTGCAGGCTCTGCTCACCCGAAAGGAAGGCAAGCTTGCACATATTCAGCAGCTTACCCCGGATGATCTGGAGGGGCAGCAAGGACAAGTACTGGGTCAGCGGCAGGTTGCAACTGTGCGAGATAGACTGGAGAAATACACTGAAATCTTATCGTCAGCTCCTTCATAGGGGGACGCACTAGTTCAAGAGTTGGCTCGCTTCCCCATTCTTCACCTTCGATCTTCTTAGGGGTGGGAAGTTAACACGGCAAAGGGGCATAGTGGATGTCGCAAGGTCCCACTAGGAAAAGGTGTACCATAATCTGCAGCCCCCTGGCTCTAAGCATGCTTCTGCTTTCTTGGCCACCATACTTCCATGCCTTGAGGAGGCTGTTTCCCAGGATCTGGATGCAGCTCTCACCTTAGAAATTTTTTTGATAGCTTTTGCCAACCTGCCGAAGTGTGGGCCCCAGACAGTGATGATTTCCCTTTGAATTTGATCAGGCATTTGTCCCCATGGTTTCACAATAATTGCTTTGGGTATACTTGGTGGCAAAGAAGTCTGGGATGCTCCCCCCGTTGGTGCGTGAAGGCTGCATCTATAAGATCTTAAAACCTAGATCCGATGCATCGAATCAACCCACCTATACCCCATTTACAATGGTCAACATGGACACGAAGGTGCTTTGTAAAGCACTGGCCCTCCGGTTGCGCCCGGTGATCTCACAGTTAATTCATGATGACCAATGCGGTTTCATATCCGGGCGAAGCACCACAATGAACTTACAGCAGCTAATGCATGTACTCCACTAGGTGAAGTGTAGTGATCAGTAATTGGCAATAGTCTCCAGTGATATTGCCAAAGCATTCGACTTGCATGATCTTATGAGTGTCCTGGAATAGATTGGGTGTAGGTTGTATGTTGGTCACACGGCTAGGGTACGAGTCGGTAGGTTATGCTTAGATCTGTGGAAGGTGGGTAGGGGCACTCTTCAGGGGTGCCCGTTATAGCCCCGCCTGTTTGAAATAGCTTTGGAGTCTCTGGCCATTCAAATCAGACAGGTCATGGCTGGATGGGTGATCAGAGTGGGGGCGGTCAATCTCCCAGTGTCCCTATATGCAGACCAATCCCTTTTCTTTCGGTCGACCCCTCGCAGGCCCCGTCCTATTACATTACTTAGATTCCTTTAGGTAGGGAGCTATCAGACCTTAGGAGTCATCACAGGAAGTCGTAGGTTTTTCCATTGGGAGCATCAGTTGGTTGCAAACTGAACACGTTGCCGAAACTGCCCCTATATTGGGAGATGGAGCGGTTCCATTACCTAAGGTTTATAGTGGCACACATCCCCCAGAAACGCATGCAGTATAATATCGGGAGGGTCACTGAGGGCCTGCAGTCCTCCGTCCAGTTCTGGAACTGCCTCCCACTCTCCCTCATGGGCCAGGTGGTAGTTTCCAAGAAGGTGTTTCTCCCGTGTTGTGTGTATTCTATTCAACATTTGTTAGATACTCTTCCACACGTGGTGTTTTGGAGATTACTCTCCCTCATTACCATGTTGATCTTGGCTGGGGGTAGGAGCAGAGCGGCTAGGGATTTTATGTTCCAGCATTTGAGGGAGAGGGGGTTTAGCGGTCCTCATTCTGGAACAAAATTTCTTGGCATCTCAAATTCAGGACGCTGCTCGCTGGCTTGCGGAGGAGGGTAACTGGAGAGATCACTGTTGCAGGGCGATGAGGTAAGGACCTCTCTCCTGCAGCTCCTGATGGAGGGGATTCAGGAAGCGGCGCCAGTGCCATATCTCATTCGACTCATGGCCTCTTTGTGGGATCGGACGGTCAAGGGAGTATTGGGGAAGGTTCCATTTACCAGGGACTTCGTCTTTTTGGATTTACCAGCATTCAGGATGCTAGCGGAGTCAGTAGGCACGTCTGCCTGTCAGGAGGGTGGTTGCGAGATGCTGGGAGATCTATATTCCAACGAGTAGTTTATTATGTCCAAAGACACACAGGAATGCTTCCAGGTAGGGCCTGGGCAATTTTTACACCATGTCAGTATAGCAGCCGTTCTTAGGCATATATGGCCCACTTTCCCCGCGCTCACTTTCCAAGGACTGTTAGAGTTGTGTGGGTGCCGTCACTCAGTCTCCCAGCTGTACAGAGCCATGGGGGATTGTGAACAGGTCCCAGCTGTACAGAGCCATGGTGGGGGATTGTGAACAGGTCCCGTTACCTGCTTGGGTGCCTGGGAAGGTGTTCTGATGATGCAACTTGAGGATGCGCAGTGGACAAGAGTATGTGTTCTGGTACAGTCCATATTGTGGAACACCAGATTTAAACTTATACATTTAAATTTTTTATACCACACGTATGTGACTCCAATGCTTTTGCATGAAATGGGCCTTAGTAGGTCAAGTCGGTGTTCGAGATGCCTGGCCCCTGTGCCTTTTTTTTTACATTTGATAGGGATTTGTCCGGCGCTAGATGCATTCTGGTTAACCATAGTGGAACGTGTGAATGCCATGTTGCGGACACCAGTCACGACAGAACCTATTGTTTGCATGTTGGGTAATGTTTGTTGGTGGAAGGGCCGCAAAATGGATTTTAAGTTTGTGTATTTACTGCTACTCCTGGCAAAATGGCAGGTAGTGATTACTTGGGATGGGTTTGATGGGTCTTAGTGTGGAAAGATGGATAGCGAAGGTTGCTGAGTGGACAATGGTTGAAGATATGCTTGAAAAAATGTATACTTGAAGACAAGAAAGAAGAGGACTTGGCGGTGTGGATGGATCTTCTGATCTAGTTGTACACCCAGGGGACACTCAATTGCACTCCTAGACTGAGGAGGGAGACTCTACTGATACAGATAATGGCTGAATCATGCCCTGATTACGAAGAAGTCTGCCCTGCGTGTAATTCTCCTGCGATACTGTTTGATACGAGTTGTATGGTCTGTACCTCTCAGTGACATAGTCGAGGATGGCTATTGTTTGATTAACAGTTGCCGTTAATTTTTTACAAAACCAATAAAAAGTGAGGTGAGGATGACGGGATCTGCTGCAGAATGCTCAGGGAAGGGAAATCGGACCAACCACACAGAGTCCAAGACACCTCCCTATTCAATGAAGAGTAATTTACCTGGGTGGTCAAGGACCTAAGCTTCTAACCAAAAGACAAGGATAAAGTTCCACCCAGGGCTGCCATCCATTTCTGCATCAAGTAACACAATCTAAAGCCAAACACCACCTACGCAGAGAAACAACCAACAGCTGAGCAATGACAGTAAATGCAGCAATTTACTGTCATTGCAATTGCAAGGCAATCGGTGAGGTATTTGCTGGAGCAGAAAAAAAGTGGTTGCTCCAATGGCTATGAGCAGCAGGCCACCATCTTCCATGCCTTTCTTAACATATTCTTGACCCGAAACGTGTCGTTTACCTGTATCCTCACCATAACGTTGACTGAAACCTTTAGTCTGAGTGTGAACTTGAACTTAGCCCTTTTTCTACCCTTTATCTTGACCCTATTTTTCCCACTTTTTATTTCTAATTTCAATCAAATGTATTTCGCTGAATTGTATTTCAATGAAATGGGTTTTTAGGGAAATCCTTTCATTGGAATGAGATTTCTTGGAAATGTACTGGTATGTGATTACAGGATGCTGAGAATACCCTCTGTAGGACAAGCTGTCCTGCCAGTGTGATATGATGGGAAAGGCTGAAGGGATCGCCCCCGAAGGGTCACTTGATACAGGGATGCGCGCGTCATCCTTCGCCAGAAAGGAATGAAGTAATCATCCTCTCGTGAGCAATTAAGTATTGTGAGGAAGTTGTATGGGCCACTGTCCCTCGGCACCAGGGGCTTGAAAGCCCCATTCATTGTCATCACTTTGAGAAGGTCTTGACACATTGGGAAGAAGTGCCGCCTTGATGCTGCCACTGCCGAGGGGTGGACGGGGGTCTCGGTGGGCGGGGAATGGACCTCGAGTTCTGTGTACATTTCATGATGTGCCCCCAGCCCCGCGGTTTCCCAGTCAGGGACGTGTCTTCGCTGGTGATGAGCTTCAGTGTAGTGTCCTGTGCCCGGGCACGTGGGCTGAGGCCAGCGGGGAACAACACTGCCTTACTGTTTAGTTAAACGTACCAAGCTTCTATGTAAAAAAAAAAGTGACGCCCTTTTGCAGAAATGTTGGTTTTTATTTCGAATTCCGATGCTTCAGCTTTCAGCTGTAGGTTCACGCTACCTTCCGTGCCGCGAGAAGCGCCGTGGGGGAAGCAAGGGGCCGCCTCAGCTGCTTCCCATGTGAATGCCCCTTTCATCGGGAGGCGCTGGACAAGCGCTTTGTGCGAGCCAAGAGACGAGGAAGGGCGGACAGGGCTGGGCTCGCAGCCCTCCTCCTGCAGCCTCTTCCATCCCTGCTCCCGCCAGAGGCCACCAGAGCAGGATGGGCGCGGACTCTCGGGTATGGAGTCGGGATTTCTAATCCGGATGCCTGTGACTTTAGAGTTGGGTCCGACTCCAGCACTGCAGAGACAATATTTTCAGCACATTATGAGCATCATCTCGAACCCATATGGATGTAGAAGATCAGTTCAGCAGAAGTTCATTGTATTTGCCTCTAGGCGCTTCCATTGCTAAACTAGCATCTTTAACGACAGCTGTAGCTCTCTGCAGCGGATGCCTTAGTTGTGGCCTCAGCGAGGTATGTACCTTGATGTAACGCGGCATCAGAACTGGAGAAAAACGCAGAATGTTGTCGTTTCTACACCTGAATGCACAATGTGCACCCTTGTTGCCACGGTAGAAAGGAAGCTCTAGTATTGGATGTAAAATAGGCACAATGCATGTTTGGGCATTTTCGAAACACTCAAGGAAGACACAACGCGTAGAATGAAATGGAGAGGCCCCTTCCACCCAAAACACCAGTTGATAATATATTGACTCCTGCAATGGGCCCTCACGCAAGATCATTCATAAAGTCTGCTATATGTGTTCTATTTGTTGTTAATGCGTCAAAAATGCTAGATCCATTAACAAAGGGGGTCTGACAAAACCACTGTATTGCATCTGGACCGAGACCGCCCATCTGAGTGTTCTTTCTCTTGGCAGAAGACGTGTGAGCGCTCAGAGCCCCATTGCTTCTATGTGTCTGTGTCACAACAGAAGCCACAATGCCGGCCTCATTGACTCACTCTGCCGCTGACATGAGCAAGGGATGATCTCACACAACTTGAACCGCACGCCAGATTGTTTTTCAGCTTTTTGAAATGAGAGCATTATTGATGGCTTTTACGAAGACTGGACCGAGCTTCACAGATGCAGCAGCATCTTAAGCCCATGGAATTTAGTGCTAGATAATGGGATGAGAAGGATGCTGTTTGGGCTTTGGATAACATCTCAGGAAAGGCTGAATCCGTACAGTTCATGCACATGGAGATGTATTGGATCGGTGGTACCCTCTGTCGCCTGTTCGGATGCTTGCTGCTTCGTGGCTGAAGTTGGATGTCCTGCATGGTCACGTTGAGGTCCAGTTATAAGGCGCTGCACTGATCAAAGCTTCATGGACAGAGTGGAAGCTGGTAACCATGCACATCATTAAAGATTGCTCCCAGGACGCCCTGGTGAAGATGCTGCCATGCTTCCTAGGAAGTGACATCATCACACAGAATCAAAGATACCACCTGTAAGTAGTGCCACTGACCTGACATTCGCACTCAAGCCCTTTGAAAAGGGAATGAACTACGACTTAGGGTTTAAGTAAATAATAACGCCAGTGTCGTCCATTTTGATATTCATAAAAATTGTTGCATGCAGACTTTTACTATAGCTATAGGGCAGAATAACTTCCCACTTTGAAGGTCAGCTGTTTTTATAATTCAGTTGCTGTAGTTATTTATAAACGTATTTCAGATGATTTCTTTAAATGATGTGATTTTGTTTTGTTAAACATATATCTGTTTTCTGGTACCTTTCAGTGTGTGCCCTGCTAAATGCTGTTTAACTTTATAAACATTAAGATGGATGTATGTATGTCCCATTTATGTAAGTTTTTTCAGATGTTTTGCACTTTAATGGAATATTAAAGACTGCTGACAGACAGCCCATTGTAAAACTTTCAGCTGATCAGTTAGATATTGTGTATGTTGTGCAACAATATATACAGTAGCTCTTAATGTTCAAACTTTTAAACATTTACTCTACTTTACCCCTATTGCCAATGTGCAAAATAGATCATTATTGCTTTTTGGCCTCACTGGTACAAGGTTCTTTCAGAATGAGGTATGCAGAAGGTTCCAAGACTCCCAGGGATTTTGATTGGTTTCTGTGAAGATATTTTCATTCTAAACTCTTTTTTAGGTCTCACCTGACCCAGCGCATGCGCTGGTCTGGCGAGATGTTTTGAGAGGGCTCCAAAAAGTGCTACCAGGCCAGCCTAGAGCTACAGTGCATGTGCGCGGGCGTGCGCGGGCGTGCGCGCCGTACTTGACCGCGATTACTTTCACTTTCGCGGCCGCTTTGATGTTTGATCACGATCACTTTCGCGGCGGCACGGCCGCTTGACATGGCCAATAGGTCTCGCTTTTGGGACCTTATAAGTATTTAGTTATGCAACTGTTGCATGGCTAAACACTTATTAAGGTCCCAAAGGCGAGACTTATTGGCTATGCCAACGCTTGTTTTATTTTACAGAGGAGCCGTGCCTATTTTTATCACCTCCTTTTCCCCTCCATGTGAAATTTAAGTGGGCTTTCTTTTTCACCTATTTTCCAGGTGTGTGAGCGCTCAGAGCCCCATTGCTGTTTTCCAGGCTGCTTAGCCAGTCATGTCCTTTTACCTGAAAGATGGTGATCATGTGTTTTTGTAGGTTAGATGATAGGTGTTCCAAAAACACAAACTGACTTATTGTCTCAACACTGTGAATGCCCAAGACAGCGAAACCTTTCAGAACCCACGGCTCTGGGATGGCAATTTGTATTGGCATTTGAAGAAATTGAATGTACAATTAAGTGTCTTAACAGGGAGAGAAGAGATATCTGTAAAATACCCCTGAAACAGGGCTAATCCTATATATTCACTATCAATCATAGCCAGTGCCTCATTTTCCTCTTTATCTAATGTTCGTGTTTACCTTAAAAAAAGAAGTCCCAGTTGCTGCTGTACCCCAATAATAAGCAATGACGGTCAAAATCAATGTATGGAGAAAGCTAACCATTCACAGCCGAAGATTATTATGTGGTAGATGCCGCCCGATTACTTTTGCTTTTACAAATACTTGTAATTAAAAAAAACTACACTTAAGTGATGACTGTTATGGAAACGTATGTGCATCCTTGACATGAAATACTAATTTAGAATGTGAAGATCTTTCCGGTTGTTTATCCGTGTTCTAAGCAGATCTGTGATTTTGTGGGCTTAAGGTATAGTGTTTGTTTGCATTAGTTTTGATTTGAATTTTTTTTCTGCCCATTTTTGTTGACAAGGCTTATGTGTATGTCTTTCAGCCTAAGTGAGAGCTTTTTCATGGTGAAAGGAGCAGCATTATTTTTACAGCAAGGGAACAACACACAAGGACATCGGAGTCTTCTTCATCTTCATAAACATGCAGGTCAGTAATTGCTCCTTCTTGAGAAAGTCCACAAAATCATGTTGCTCTTTTTTAATATGAGACAAATTGTTGCCACCATTCCACCATTGCACCTTCCTAACCTGGATCCCACTTTGGAACCACAGTACACAATAGCACTGCAGCCGTAGATGAGGCATCTACTAGTCTTTAAAGACCCTCTCTTTGAGTTGGCAGCCTGTGTCACAGGCAACACTCTATAACGAGGGAGAGAGCCTTAGCCGACCAGCAGGCTAAGGCTAGGGTGCTATTAGAGTAGTCCACCTTCTGGGGAGAGAATGTTCTAAATTAAGCAGAGAGAATCGGAAAGACAAGCACTAGAATGTTGCACTCCAGGCCCACACTAGCTGTGGTTCTCCTGCCTCACTACTGTTTTCACATTGTCAAAAGAGAGCAGAAAGTACTCACATCTGATTAAATCAACAGAACTTTTCAGATAAGTTGAAATCTGCAAAAATCAATTAACATAGATAACATTGACACTGACAAAGAGAGGGCAAGAAAGATTAATCGTATTATTGGAAGCCCCTCGTTGTTGTTTTAATGACCTTTTGGTCCAATTTCACTTAATTTTCACCTTTTTTAGGCTATGATCACCTCACTGGGACGCACTGTTTCACTTTTCACTTTTCACTATATTGTGCTTGTAGTATAACAATATAATTGTTATTGTGGTAAGATTGTTAATCGCAGTCTAGGAATATGAAATAAATTATATTTACTTCGGCTGAAGTAAATAACCTTTTCTGGGTTCCTTTAATATTAAATCTACAGTTATCTATGTTAATTGATTTTTGCAGATTTCAACTTATCTGAAAAGTTCTGTTGATTTAATCAGATGTGAGTACTTTCTGCTCTCTATTGACAATGTGGTATACTTAATAAGTTCCTTGTGGACATTGTTTCTTGCTTTTCGCAAAATACCCAGTTCACAAGGACATATGGGTCGCTCTTGTGTTTTGAAATATTCACTACTGTTTTCAGCGGCACTTCCAGCATTCCATTGTTCTGAGTAAGCAATAATAACTGTTAACTGCCCACTCTTGCAAATATGGTTCAGAGCCTCAGGTAAGTTCGCATAACAAGAGTTTGGTAATTAACATAAACATCATCTAATCAAGAATATAACATATTAGCATTCTAGATAGAACATTGGGAGCCTACCAGCCAATCCGAATGCTGCCTTTGGAGGCTGAAACAAGCGTTGTAAGCCTCTCAGGGAGCATTCTATGCCTTCCAGCTTCCTTTCCTATGCGGTAGTCCGTGTCCTGTGGGCCACACTATTGTCTCTCCCGCTATTCACCTTAGCGTAAGTGCTGGCGCTGGTGAAAACAAGAGGGTGGAGCAGGAGCAGGAAGACTATAAAAGATGGCTTCTTCCCCCTTGTGCTCCTCTTACTTCCTTCGCAGGAGCTGCTATCTCAGACATGGCTCGCCGGCCTCCACCACTTCCTTTTCACATGGGGGAAGTCCAATCAAACACGGAAAGTAGGACAATATAAACAAACTGCCATGTTTTTTCTGTATTTCTTTTAATACTCCATGGCAATCAGGCTAACATTCTCCTTCAACAATGTAAAAACTAGAGCTTATACAGTCATGTTGGAAAGGACAGTTTTTCTGGAGGAAGCAGGAGGAGCGCTCCGGGGAAAAAGAAGAATTTGTTTTAGTCTATTCTACAGGTAAGAAACCGCTCTTGCATCTTATCTTACCACCACAAGCAGGGCAATAACGGCTATTAATTACCACTCCCCTTGTTACGCTTCCATGCCTATGTCTGATCCCCTCTTTGCTTGTATGGGCTCAGTCGGCCTCTTACAGCCCCAGGGGAGGCAGAGATTAAGGTGCTTCTCCTGTGTCCCCAGCCACCACCGCTCTTGTTGGCGGGTCTCTGCAGACCTGTGGCTTACGCTCGCCTGTCTTCATTTCCCCTCGATAGTTCTGTGTGTGCATGTATGTATACACTTCAAATGCAGCCTACATATGCTTGCAAGACTTCTGTCTATTTTACAGGTGTGATATGTGGATGCTTTATTACTAATGGATCTGTTATTGAAACTCAATTTAAACCATCCTCACTCCGTGTCTGTGAGTTTTTTTCCACTTGAGGCAGTGGTGTGTTGGTCTCTGGGAGGCATCTTTTCATGCTTGCATTATTCTTTAAACACTTGCTCCATTCAGTGTCGAGTACAAGTTTCTTTTCAGAGAAAATGCTTGTTCTCCTTTCTTTCTCTGATATGACTAAGAATTCTTTGCATTCTTTCTCATTTCTGCTTAGAAAAGGCCCAATTGTTTTGTCTTGTGCTCGCTCTCGCCAGTGTCTGTGTCATGTGGCTCTCTTCCCCAGGGACTCACGTTCCTTTAGATCCGCGCTTAGAAGGAACATTTCTTGCTTCTGACCAATAAACTGTATACATTAATGAAGTATTTCTACTCGGCATGCCTTAGCATTGCCACCAAGACTGGGAGAAAGTCCAGCGTCCTTTCAGAAAATATCTTCACTCCAGTTAATTCATCAGTAATATTGTGACCCCGAGTACTTCCGGAACCACAGTTCTTCAGTTAGTGCTTGTGGGATAAAGTCCCCCTCGGCAGGGAACATCTGCAGGGCAGAAGCTATGGCAGGTTTTCAGGATAATGGCGATCTAAATCATTTCTAATTTAGATATATTGTATACACAAATATCTTGTTTAGGAGCAGGTCCAGTCCCGCTCTCCCTGACTGCCACCAGCAACCACAGGCCTGCCTGACCTGTCACTCGGCAAGCGGCAGCAAGTACAGGTGTTCCCCTGCCCCCTAGGACCAGCACCAAGATCTCCTGTCCCCTTGGAGCCTGGGGGACAACGGCAGAGGGCTCGAAAGCCTCGCCGTTTCGCGCTCTCTCGTACCCCGCTCACGCTCTCCCATTTTTTTCCCCGCTCTCCTGCGCCCCACCCAGGACCTACATAATGGAAGCCGCAGCGCAGCTCCATCATGCAGGTACAGTTCAGCTCTCTCTGGCTGCTGCCAGCGACCACAGGCCTGCCTGACCTGTCAGTTCCCCAGCAGCAGCAAGTGCAGGTGTTCACCTACCCCTCAGGACCATCACCAAGGTCTCCTGTCACCTAGGAGCCTTGCCTGCCTGTTTCATGTTCTCCGGCATACCTCTCCCGCCTCCTGTTTTCCCTTTTTCCTGCTCTCCTGTGCCCCTCTCCTACCTCCCAGGACCTACTTAATGGAGGCCGCAGTGCGGCCGCACTGCCAGCTCACCAAGGGCAAGCCTGTCAACGCCATCGCTGAATTCTTCACCCCACTCGCCATCGAATCTGAACACAGTGTCTTCTTGGGAGACCTCAACTTCCACCTAGATGATTACACCAACTCCACAAACCTACTGGAGAGACTGGACAACATTGGCCTCAGGCAACTAGGCACGGGCCCCACGCACAAAGCAGGACACACGCTGGACCCCATCTTCACGTCTACCAACAGAATTCGATACAACCACACCTCAGAACTCACGTGGTCGGACCACTCCATCATGCACTTCACCATCGCCGGACATTGCCTGCACCAACCCCAACCAACACAGCGTCCCCTTCCACAGCTGGTTCAAGGTCACTCAGCAACAATGGATGCACGCCCTTCGCACCACACAGCAAGTAGACACTACCAACATGGACCACGCAGTACAGAACTTCAACAACTGGACCACTAGTGCCACTGACCAGGCCGCTCCCTCCAAACCAGCCAAAATGCACATCACCGTCAAACAAGCCAACTGTTGCTCCCCAGAACGCAGTACATCAAAACGCAAGTGCAAACAGCTTGAAAGAAAATGGCGCAGTAGCAAGAACCACACAGACAGATCCACTTTTAAATCAGCCCTCAACGACTACCATTGACAGATCAAAGCAGCAAAAAAAAGAGGCCCGACCAATCAGATCAACACCAGCACCAACTAAACCAAGGAACTCTTTGCCATTGCCAGAGAGTTCACCTGCCCATCAGCCACCAAAAACTCAATCCCCCTCACAAGAACTTTGCGATTCCCTCGCTGACCATTTCCACAGCAAGATAGTAACCATCTATAGGAACCTCGATCCCCAACCCTCCAACCTCTGCACCATCCGATCGACCACTACTGCCAACCATTTGCTCAACACATGGAAATGGCTCAGTGCACCGAACACAGCCACCCTTATGAACTCCATCCACTTGGGAGCACCAACCGACCCCTGCCCCCACTGACTTTTCAACCTTGGAAGAGACGAGATAAGCTGCCAACCCACCACCATCATCAACGCCTTGCTAACTACTGCCACTTTTGCTGACGCTTGGAAACACGGCGAGATCAGACCCCTTCTCAAGAAACCCTCAGGAGAACCAAACGAACTCCAGAACTACCTTCCCATCCCACTACTCCTGTTCCCCGCTAAAGTACTGGAGGAGGCCATCAACCTACCACTTACTGAACACTTGCAAAGAAATAACTTACTAGACCCCCCCTCAATCATGATTCAGAACCTATCACAGCACCGTGACTGCTCTGATCGCCACAATAGACGACATCCGCACCCTACTCGACAGAGGAGAATCAGCCGCACTAATCCTGCTTGACCTCTCCGCCGCCTTCGACGCGGTCTCCCACCACACAGTCATCAATCTCCTACACCAGATTGGCCATCAACCTACCACTTACTGAACACTTAGAAAGAAATAACTTGCTAGACCCCCCTCAATCAGGATTCAGAACCAATCACAGCACTGTGACCGCTCTGATCACCACAACAGACGACATCCGCACCCTACTCGACAGAGGAGAATCAGCCCCCCTGATCCTGCTTGACCTCTCCGCCGCTGTCTCCCACCACACAGTCATCGATCGCCTACACCAGATTGGTAAAACAGACAAACCGCTGAGATGAATGCCATCCTTCTTACAGGACGCACCCAGAAAGTTCGCCTCCCTACATTCACATCGCAAGCCAAGAACAACATCTGTGGTATTCCCCCAAGGCTCATCCCTCAGTCTAAAACTCTTTAACATTTACATGATTGCGCGACATCAACATCATCTCCTACGCCAACAACACACATCTCGTCCTATCGCTCTCTACCAACCCTTCTGCAGCGAAGACCAACTGGCACAACTAAATAAATCAATAATCTTGTAAAGCATGACTATTCACCCGTGAGGGTCTCAAGGCGCTATGTGTGGAGGGGGGGGGGGGATCTGCGGTTCAGTCGAAGAGCCAGGTCTTAAGATCCTTCCTGAATTGGGGCAGAGTTGGTGATTGAGGTGCAGCGGCAAGGAGTTCCAGGTTTTCGCAGCATGGTAGGAGAAGGATCTTCCTCCAGCCGTGGTCTTTCATATCCGTGGAATGGTGGCCAGGGCCAGTTGGGTGAAGCAGAGATGTCTGGTGGGAGTGTAGATGGAAAGGCATGTAGGATGTCTCAGTGTGGATGAAGGACAACTGCCTAAAACTTAACACGAAGAAGATAGAAGTTCTCATCTTTGGCAAACACACTGCCCTCTGGAACAACTCATGGTGGCCCTTGGAAGTCAGTCCTACCCCCATGCCGAAAGGCCATGCCCGCAACCATGGCATCATCCTAGACAGTGAACTTTCCATAAAACGTCAGGTCAACGCTATCGCCTCAGCCTGCTTCCATACGCTACGCAAGATTTTCAAGTGGCTCCCCATCAGCACCAGGAAGACAGTAATGCATGCCCTCATCACCACCCGACTGGACTACGCCAACGCACTCGGTGCAGGCACCACCACTGACCTGATGCAAAGACTCCAGACGATTCAGAGTACAGCAGCCAGACTGATTTCAACCTCCTCAAGAGAACCCACATCACCCAGCACCTGAAAGACCGCCACTGGCTCCTGGTCCTGCAGAGATGCCATTTCAACCTCCAGACCCACATGTGCAAAGCCCTCCACGGCCAAGACCACTGGCTACACTTCCACCGTCCCCCCAGGAACCTCCACACTGCACACCTCGCGCAGATTCTTCGTATATGCCACTGCTGGTGCTCCTTTTCCCAACTCGCCACCAAAGCCGGGAACACACTCCCTCTGCACCTTGACCTCGCTGACCGACTTCAGGAAGGGGTTCAAGATCTGGCCCTTCGAATGAGACCTACAGCAAGTGCTTAGATACCCCTGCGGGTGACAAGATGCACTCTATGATAACACTTGATTGATTAAGAATATTCTTGAAAATCTGGCATATCTCCTGCACTCCTGTCCCTAGGTTGAATAGCCCCAGGAGGAAGTGCTGCCTCAGTCATCAGTAAACGAAAGTAGCTGGTTTGTTGCACTGATTAATCAAAGTGTGGGCTAGGTGGGGAGAATGCGGAGTACTGCACCTTACGTAGTCTCTGATTTAAACCTGGCTGATCTAGAATTTTTCACGGGTTCCATGCAGGCTTTTGATCTTCTTATTCTTTGCTGACAATCACATTTGCATATAATGAATACATTTGCAGAAGTCTGCATTTCGCGACCCACTTTTCAAGGAGGGGCTAATGCAAAGAATGGTCTTTGACACGTAGCCCTCTTACATGCGGCTGCAGCAGGTCATCAAACGCAGGGACTGCCAAGGTGCGGCCAAAGGTCTAGCTACTTCCACTAACCCCCAATCGACCATAATACCTGCCTTTGTGAATTCTGACCCTTCCCAGGGGCATCCTGCTATGGACGAGGAGCCTCGTGTTGACAGTCTGGAGCTGCCTGTGTCACCCTCTGTGTTTCCTGGGGGCCAGTAACCTTTATGTGGGGCTACAAAACCTGGAGGGATTGGTGAGTTTGGGCCCTCCAGGAAGCAACCACGGAGGGGATATATTAATGAAATGAGGCTCGAACTGAGGTGGGATTGTTTCCTTATTGAGATATCACACAACGAGAAATGGCACACCAGGGAAAGGAAGCAGAGCCTCGAGGAGGGAGCTCGGTCTGACTTGTCCTCACTTCATCTTGAAACCATCCAAAGCCACACTCCGGCAAGACGTAAGAATCCAGCAGACCCATAAAGTGGGTAGGCTTGTAGGAAGGGCCGACCAGGCCTGGCCTTGTGAGGGATTTAGGCATGAGGGACTCGGTGTTTTTAAAACCGGGTAGATTTCTTTTATACTGTCCACTTTATTCCATGTCTAGGTCTGCAACCCTGCTGAAGAAACCTGAAAGAGAAGACGTAATTCTTTTATTCCCTCTGCACGAGAGACCGAAGACATCCGGATTGTTTTATAGGAACGAGTCTTGCAGTTCCTTTGATATTTCCTGTTGTCTCTCATGCTCTTAGTTCTGGCTTTTGATTCCAGGGTCTCTCTCCCCCGCAGTCTCTTGTTTTACAGCATAAAAACATTGCTTCTGTTAAGGCATTTATTGGACATTTTAAATGCAGGAAAGTTCAGGAACCTAAAGCGCTAGATTATATTTACTTTAACCATTTATTACAGCTTTGGATTCTCACAAGTATTTTAAACTGCCCTGCACTCATTTCTCCACTTGCAACTCTCTCCGCGTTTCCCCTTCGCTCTCTGGGCCAGTCTGGCCTCTCAACAATCCAGAAAGCTGCTCTGCTTTAGTTTCTTGCCCCTGCTTAAAAAACTGATCGCAGCGGAATTCCTACTGGCACTTGAGACAGCTACTGGCCCTCTTGGTCATGGAAGTTATTTATTCCACCACTGATAAGTTTGGAAGTGGACGAGCTTCGGGAATCAATGCCTGGCTTCCAGCATTTTAGAGATGACATTGTCTAGCCACTGCTCCCAACATTAAACTCTAGCTGTTAGCTTTCTTTCACTCTTTCATTTATATTTTTAACAATTACACGCACTCGGGGGGTCTAGAATTCTAGCTGCCAAAGTGCATCCTCTGAGCTCAACATGTGAAGGTAAAAGAAAATGCTAGAATTTTTGTGTGGCAGGCACTGTCCCAGCACGCCTCTTCTTCAGCACGGCACGTCACCGGGAACCATGCCCCATTGATGTCTGTGGTTTTGGAAAGTTTGTATTTTTGCCGATGGAGAGAGTTGGAGATGGGGGTTTAATTGTGTGCGGAATAGAAACGTTAGGGATTTACATAGTTTTATAACAAGTTTCCCACTTGCCCTCTGCCCCAAAACAATATGGTATGAATAATCGTGAGGGGGGCCAGGTAACTGAGCATGTAAAACATAAAATCCCCCCCAAGTATTGTACTCTTAGTGGTGGGGGTTGAAGTGCTGCATTATTTGAGCAGGTCTGGAGTTTGAAAACCTCAAGTCTGTTTAAAAATTGATTTGTTATTGTGATGAAAATCCATATATTGACAAACAGTGCCCCCTCCAAAGAATTCCACTTGAATAAAGGCAACAAGTAGCAACTTCTCTTTATTTGTTATATTTTTTTATTTTACAGAGTTTTTATATAGCGCGAACTTGACCCGAATCGGGCATCAGAGCGCTTTACATAGCACCAGTTGCATTACATGAGGACACATTCATTTTTCTTTTAGGCACAGGAAGATTAAGTGATTTGCCCAGAATCACAGGATGCTCAGCGTTTTATTTTCGCCAGAGATTAAATAGAAAGCTGGACAGGGCTTGACTAAGCACTCCAGTTTGACATAGAACAGAGTGCCTGATTCACAAAAGTAAACTTCCACGTTTGTGTAAGTTTACTCTTTTTGGTATTCACAAAACTGCATTTTAATAGTAAGTTTAGGACTGTGGTGACTCCGCAGTCAGGGCGGAGAACTCTGCATACAGAAACATAGGATATATTAAAATGCAGTTTTGTGAATACCAAGAAGAGTACATTTGCACACACGTGTAAGTTTACCTTTGTGAATTAGGCCCAGAGTGTTTTGACAGGTAGCAGTGAAGTTGCTTCATGTGGTATAACGGCCACTCTGCTGTGAGGGCGGGTGCAGTGGGACAGATTTTAAAGGATGACATCTAGCGGTTAAACCAGCTCTTGGTCCTGTGCATACCCGACGTGGAGGGCACAGGTGAAGAGAGAGAAGATGATGAAAGGAAACGATGTGCTAAGTTTGTGAAATTGGCTTTTGCTTAATTTGGCATGGTTTATGTGAAATGCAAAGCTGTCATGTTGGGCTAAATTTGAGTGCAAAATGTATCCCTGCATCAATATTTGCCACCAGGACGAATTTTATGCAAAAAAAAAAACTGTGCGAAATATGCAGTTGCCACAACATATAAAAGCTCGCACTCTGGTTGTTCGCGTTGTTCCTGGCCTATCATTTTGATGCTGTTATGAATCTTGGTGTAGTGATGTAATTTCAGGCATTTCATTCAACAAGCATAATACAAAATTCCTGAAATTACGTGAATTATGCAGGTGTAGTTTAAATTTAGACACCCTGTGGGATACCAGTGAATAGGAAGCTACAAAGGAAGGGGGGGGGGGGAGATGATAAGGATCGAAAAAGAGAAAGAGGAAACTTGGTTCCCAGTCCTTGGGAGCAAGTTGCTGTTTTCATGTTTTTTGGCATGTATCTGATGCAACGCATCTTAAAAAGGCCAGTTATCTAGGATTTTTTGTAGTAGAATTAACGTTTTATTGTGTAGCCAAATGTGAAAGACACGTTTTGAAAATGTTTTGGCCTCAATTCTAATGGTTGACTATGACGTTGCAAGCCTAGGTCTGTGAGACTTGTCATCTGTGGAATTCACTGCCTGGTTGAACCACTGTTTACCATGCTGAGATACTCAGTGACTCAGTCTTATCAGACACTTTTCCTGAATGCATAGATGCGGTTGATGGGGTCCGATGTTTTAGTGCCCTGAGATTAATATAGTCTTGTTCATAACCCTTGGAACAGTTGAACAGGCTCTGCAAAATAAAATCCAAGGAAGTGCAGTGCTTCAGTCCTGACGGATCCAGAAGTTGGTTAGCAGCCATTCAAATCTCTACTGCAAAGACGCAGACAAGGCTCCTGATAGTATTAGTTATTGTTGTGCTTGGAATGGTCGTTTCTGACTTTCTTGAATTGGTTGTTAACTCCACCAAAATACAATTTGCACTAGGTCTGCTTAGGTCAAGCAAAATCCCTAAAAACACATTTTCTGGCTAGTTCACTTTCTTTGGAAATGCCGGAATCTCCTGGCCAGCAGACTGAAGATAGGCAACAGTTTAATGTATGTAAAGTGCACATTTCTCGAAAGGAAATTCCTGAGTGTTGCGATTATAGTTTCAAGCGCAATACGCCTGCCACAAGGTCTCAGTGCAGCGCCCATGTTTATTTGCAAAAGTCGTTGAGGTGGTAGCACAGCTCAGACCTTCAGAAGTGCATATGCCCCTATTTCCTGTCTCCTCATCGGAACCATAGTTTCTAAACTCACATTTTCCAGTCTCCAAATACTTCTGTTCACTCAGTATTCTAAAGTGTTATGTAAAGGTGGCAACATCTACCCTGCAATGATTTTAAACGTAGAATGTTTTATGGCACTACTCGGTACAAAAGGGAAATAGGGAGAATCAGTCCCAGAAACTGTGTTTGGGAGCACTCACTACTTGTCTGCAGTCCAAGGCTAGCCGGGAAGGCTCAATAAATGAGCACATGGTAAAGGCACAGTATGGGACTGTGCGTCTCCTGCTCTGCTGCTTAGTAAGCACATCAAAGCACAAAGGCTGAGCTTCACTGCCAACACTGGGCTCTGGTTTCCTCTGAGTCAGCAGATTTGTAGACACAACAACAGGCATTTATCGAGTTTGATATTACTCAGACCTTGAAATCAGCCCCCTCAGCATAGGTTCATTTAGACACGTGTTTTGCATATTTACATTGCTAGTTGATTTTTAACATGGAGGATATTATTATAATTATACTCAGTGGTGTACGTTAGGCATTCCTTCATATTTCACAATTAATACACTGAAATAGATATTCATCCTGACTTATAAGGCCCCTATCTTCCAATCACTTAGAAATTCATTCTGAATATCTTTTAACCTTCAAGAACGGCTGGATCTCAATTGTTAATAGCTCTCACCATCGTATAATTGTAGGTTTGCTTCATTTAAGTTCCGGTCATTTGGCCATACTACTTATGTTAGCGCCCTTGACTGAGGGCTTGATAACACAATCATTTATTTTGTAAATGTACCCCTTTCATTTAATTTCTTCTCAACCTGTTTTTCTCCCTGTGCTTTTTTTAAGCTCCCACTTCACTTCACAAGAGGATGGATCACACGGTGGATTTCAGAACTTTTGTCACTTTTCACTTTGAAAAGAAAACCTATCTTATGCAACTTAGACATCTATTTGTTTTCTTCGCTCAGGGTTATTTAGGGAACCTTTCCTCCGAAATATTAATTTCTAGGGGGTTGGTATATTCCATTGTGTTTACTTGTATCAAGAGTCTGTCAGTGGCTGCCGAAGAAGTTACTTTTTCAGAGCAGAGAAAGTCTTGCTTTTATAGACATCTACAGGATGTATGAACGCTTAGCACATTATTATTTGTCCATAAATACCAAAGCACATGGATCTGGCACAAAAAGCTGATAAGATTTGACGGCTTTTCCAAATCTCTTCAGTTTTTTTTCTTTGCACCTTTGCTACCAGCAATACTTTTTGGTGACATTATTTTATTATTCATAGTTTGGTGTAGAACTATGCAGGTAAAAAGATTTTCGTGTCCTCATTTTTCTTTTACTGAGACAGAAGTGCTAAGTTATAAAGTGTGAAGGAGAGGTAGCAAAAGTATGGTCAAGATAGAATAGCAGGGAAAGGGAGCATACTTTTTACTGTAGATTCCTCACATGTAGAATATTCCCAGGTGCCAGACAAGATCTAGAGACTTCTTCCAGCAATTCTCTTGGTAGAGTTGGTAGAGTTTCCTGAGTAGTTGTTGACCCTGCAGCAAGGAGCATCCTTCATAGAGGCTGTCCAGCAGAATGTTTCTGCAACTCCAGCTCCCTCTAGTGTGCCTTTGGTCCCCACAGAGCCACACGGATCGCCAGTCGGGCTTTCACCTGCAGGTTAACCACTGATGCTGTCAATCAATCAATCAATCAATCAGTACATTTATTTAGCGAGCTACTCACCCGCGAGGGTCTCAAGGCGCTGGCACTGTGGTGGGGGGGGGGGGGGTGCTACTGCTCGAATAGCCAGGTCTTGAGGTGTTTCCTAAAGGTGAGATGGTCCTGTGTCAGTCGTAGGTGTGCGGAGAGGGAGTTCCATGTTTTGGCTGCCAGGTAGTTGAACGATCTTCCTCCGGTGGTGGTTCTGCGTATCCGTGGGACGGTGGCGAGGGCGAGGTTGGCGGAGCGGAGCTGGTGGGTGGGGGTGTAGAACGAGAGGCGGCTGTTGAGGTATTCGGGGCCCATGTCGTGGAGCGCTTTGTGTGCGTGAGTGAGGAGCCTGAACGTGATCCTCTTGCTGACGGGGAGCCAGTGCAGGTTTCTCAGGTGGGCGGATATGTGGCTGTGGCGAGGGATGTCGAGGATGAGTCGTGCGGAGGCGTTCTGTATGCGTTGGAGTCGTTTCTGAAGTTTGGCAGTGGTTCCTGCGTATAGCGCGTTTCCGTAGTCCAGTCGGCTGGTGACGAGGGCCTGGGTGACGGTCTTTCTGGTTTCGGTGGGGATCCACCTGAAGATTTTTCGGAGCATGCGCAGGGTGTTGAAACAAGAGGATGAGACGGCGTTGACTTGCTTGGTCATCGTGAGGGGGGAGTCCAGGATGAATCCCAGGTTGCGTGCGTGGTTTGTGGGTGTCGATGCGGTGCCCAGCGCTGTGGGCCACCAGGAGTCGTCCCAGGCGGATGGGGATTATCCGAGGATGAGGACTTCCGTCTTGTCTGAGTTCAGCTTCAGGCGACTGAGCTTCATCCATTCTGCAACGTCTTTCATCCCTTCCTGGAGGTTGGTTTTGCCGGTGGCTGGGTCTTTGGTGAGGGAGAGTATCAGCTGGGTGTCGTCGGCGTAGGAGATGATGTTGATGTTGTGTCTGCGTGCGATGGCAGCGAGGGGGTCAAGTAGATATTGAAGAGGGTTGGGCTGAGCGAGGAGCCTTGGGGTATGCCGCAGATGATCTTGGTGGCCTCTGAGCGGAAGGGAGGGAGGCGGACTCTCTGGGTTCTATCGGAGAGGAACAAGGTGATCCAGTCCAGGGCCTTTCCTTGGATTCCAGTGTTGAAGAGGCGGGTTATTAGGGTGCGATGGCATACGGTGTCAAAGGCTGCCGAGAGGTCTAGGAGGATGAGAGCGGTTGTTTCTCCGTTGTCCATCAGGGTCCTGATGTCGTCGGTGGCTGCAATGCGGGCGGTCTCGGTGCTGTGGTTGGCTCGAAATCCGGACTGGGATGGGTCGAGCGAGTTGTTTGCCTCGAGGAATGCAGACAGCTGTTTATTGACGGTCTTCTCTATGACTTTAGCCGGGAAGGGCAGAAGAGAGATGGGGCGGAAGTTTTTGACGTCTTTGGGGTCCGCTGTGGGTTTCTTCAGAAGGGCGTTGATTTCTGCGTTCTTCCAGCTCTCAGGGAAGGTGGCTGACGTGAAGGAGTTGTTTATGATGTTCCGGAGGTGGGGTGCGATGATGATGTCGGCTTTGTTGAAGATATAATGTTGGCATGGGTCAGAAGGGGAGCCAGAGTGCATGGTGTTCATGACGTAGGTGGTGTCTTAAGTGCTGATGGGGGTCCAGGCACTGAGGGTGGTGGTAGGCGTCGTTGGTTCGGTGACTGGAGGCGAAGTCTGGGGTCCGAAGCTGTCGTGTATGTCTGCGATCTTGCGGTGGAAGATCTTGCGCTATCTGCCATCTCAGAACCCACTACCTGGCTTGTTCCAACTCCGGTGCAGATTTCTACTTCGGAATCAAGATCCAAGCTGGTGCCTTCTATCAATGATCCCAATGCCGGTCTCTGTCCCTAAATGTTGACCTGCTTGAGGGTTATAATGTGCTATGAAATGACAAAGGCACAACCAGTGTTTATTTAACTGGATACTGAACCAGTCCTCTGCCTCAACAACAGTATCAACAGAGGAATAATGCTCTTTTTGGCCCGAATTTTGAGCCAGTGCAGGATACTAGTATCCCTCCGGACACTGATGATGATGAGGTAGGGGACAGTTTGGTGCCTCCTCATCATACTGATGACCCATTGTATCTTCACTTACAAAATATCAATGTCCTGAATACATCTCTGGAAGCAAAGCTTCACCAATGGGAGAAAGTGCTTCATTTGTGATGATGGTTTGAGGGCAGCTGAAACACTAGAATTGCGGTTGCCCACTATTGTGAGGAAACCACCAGGGTGAGCTTCATTTGAGTCATTATTGCCATTTAATGAAGCCCTTACTGATGCTCTTCTGGCTACGTCGTCATAGCTACACTCAATCCAAATTCCTTCCTGACCACTCCTCTGGATAGGAATCGGAATGACTTAATGCTTTAAGAAAGAGAATGTTTTCTTCGACTAGTCTGTCCTTTAAGTGTATCAACACACTTTGTGTATTGGTTAGAGACACCCATGCATTAAAAGATATAACCAGCGAGATCTTGCTGGCCACCCCAAATACCTCTGGCCCTCTTTGGCTCAAACAATACAGAATTCAGGATGTAGCTGTGTATGTCCTCCAGGATAGATGCTACAGATTGCTTTTGCAGAGATATTGCCTCCAGTGTGATATGCATTCCTAATTGATATGTCTTTCAGTGGCTGTAGACTGTGCAACGAAAAAGCTGATTGGGTGCTGAAATGATTTAAGGACGTTCAGGCCACAACATATTCTCTGGGGCTATTGACAGCTGAAATATGTCCCCAACAAAACAGATGGCTGCGTATGGCTGGGTCCAAACTGGGGTGGCTTAGTGAGCAGAAGAACTATGATGGATTAAACCCAGATCTGTGACTGGGGGTGAGTGTCTGAAAAGTTCAGTCATCTTATTATGTTTGCTACATTCACCCTAAGTGACCAGGGTATGCCCAGACGTGGGTCCCATGCTCACTTTGCCACTGAATTCAAGCTAGCCTGGCTGATGAGGGGTGAAACCCTGAAACCGGTAACACAATGCTTGTTTCGGGTCCAGGGAGGACCTGGCATGGCAGTTCGGGCTGGACTGTTCCCATGAAAAACAGGTTCAAGACTAATTTGCTTATGGCTGGGTCCAAACTGGGGTGGCGAAGTGAGCAGAAGAACGATGATGTATTAAACCCAGATCTGTGACTGGGGGTGAGTGTCTGAAAAGTTTCAGTGCTCCGTCTATCATCTCCTTGTGTTTGCTTTGTTCGTCCTAAGTAGGCAGGGTATGCCCAGACATGGGTCCCTAGCTCACTTTGCCGCTGGATTCAAGCTAGCCTGGCTGGTAAGGGATGTTACCCCCGAAACAGGTCCCAGGATGGTTGTTTTCGGTCCAGGGAAGACCTGGCTTGGCAGTTCAGACTGGACCATTCCCATGAGGAACAGAGTCAAGACTGGTTTGCATATGGCTGGGTCTGAACTGGGTTGGCGAAGTGAGCTAAAGAACGATGATAGATTCAGCCCAGATCTGTGACTGGGGGTGAGTTTCTGAAATGTTTCAGTGCTCTGTCCATTATCTCCTTGTGTTTGCATGGATCCTATTAGGTCTGACTGAAGGGGACTTGATAGCATTCTTTGACTTTCAGGATGCATATTTCCATATACCCATCCTGTAGTCCCACAAGTGTTACATGGGGTTCAGGGCAGGCCAGGCCAGGAAGGCTTTCAATTTACCTTGTCTCCCCCCTCTCCCCTCCGTTGGCCTCACCTCGGCCTCTCGAGTGTTCATGATTGTGTTAGCATAGTTGCTGCTGAACTTCGGAGTTCAACAGTATGTCTATTCCTGTACCGCTTGAAGCCAGAATTCACCTAAAAATAGCGTGCATGACGCATAAAGCCCTACATCATAATACACCCAGCTACCTCGCACAGAAACTGATGATCTCTGGTGGTTTAAGATCCTCCAGGAGTGCTGGAAACGTTCAACAAGAAGAAAATATATAAACGATCCTTCTCGGGGATGGCGCCCAGAATATGGAACACAATTCCCCCTGAAACCAGACTGAATGCCTCTACCTCATCTTTCAAAAAGGAAGTTAAAGCGATTCTCATGGCAAAATTCACCTGAACACAGACTAAATAGACACCGAGTTCTACAGCTCCCTTATGTTAAGACTCCACTGAACACCCTACTCACTTTTTTTTTGCCCTTGACTTGACTCAATGGGGATGTTTCCTGTTATGTACCCTACTGCTGTTTGCACTAAATGTTTTATATACGAGTGTTACCTGCATATATTTGTTTGTATAACTAACAGTTGTTTAATGTAAAGCGCTCTGATATCCGCAAGGATCTTGTTCGCGCTCTTTAACCCCTTGAGTGCCCATGACGAGATGGTCTCGTCATGGGCCGCGGTTGCGCTGTGCCCATGACTAGACTATCTCGTCATGAACCCCGCCCGCTAATTCAACGCCCGGCACAGGGCGGGGAAAGGGCGGGGCACACAAGGGGTTAAAACTCTCTAAATAAATAAAATAAATAAGTACCTCGAAGACTGGTTGCTGAATGTACATCAGTAAGTCGTAGACCTCTTCAAGTCTATGGCCGAACTCCTGAGCCCCAGCAGAGGACTCCATTCATTAAGGGGATTCTGGGCACAGTTGAGTTCAAGACTTTTCCTCAACCTCAGCAAATCTTGGATATTCAGAATATGATTCCGATGTTTCAGGATCAATCCTTGGTGAGGATGTCTCAGAAACTTTTTGTCCTCCGGGTTTCATGTATCTTCATTTTCCTGAGCGGCAGGTGGCACGTGCAGGCCCTGCAGTTGACCCTCAGATCTTTGTGGACCCAGCATCATGGCTGCCTCTCCAACTCCATGCAGATCCTCAAGGATGCAGTGCTAGATCCGTAGTGGTGGCTGGTAGATGCCAAACAGGCTGGATCTTCTGGATAGCGGTAGAGATCAGAGGCCTCTTTAGTCTGTAGAGAGTCAACCCCATATGCATGTTTGGGAGCTTCGGCAATCTGTCTGGCCCTAAAAGCCTTCTCCCATCCATCCCAAAGGGAGGCAGGTACAAGCCCTTATGGGCAACATGACCCCCATGTAGTACTGCAACAAGCAGGGGGGGTCGAATGACCTGAATCCTGTGCCAGAAGAACCATGCTTCTGGAGGTGAATGGTCCAGCTGAACTTCATGATCACCAACATCCCAGTGTGGTTCCTAAATGGTGGAGTGAACAAACTGAGTAGGCGTTGTCTAGTGGACCATGAGTGGCTTCTCCATTCCGAACGATGCAGGCATCTTCAGTGAGTGGGGCACAACTTGGCTAGATCTATTTGCCTCCATCAAGAATGTGCAATAGCATCAACTATCCATGTTAAAATTTCTTGCAAGATGCTTGGTAGGAGACACATTCTGGCTAAAATGGAAGGAAAGACTCCGGTATGCCTTTCCATCACTATTTCTCCTCCCTCAGGTTCTGCGAAAGATCAGAACAGACTGGACCCAAGTGATACTCATCGCCCTGGACTGGGCCAGGAGAGTGGGGTTTCAAGTGCGTCTGAGTATTTCTCCTCTGATCTATCTTTTACGTTGGGAGGACCTACGGTCTCAGCAGCATGGCTGGGTCCAACATACAAATCTCCACAACCTACATCTCCATGTGTGGAGAATGAGTGTTTCGCAAGTGAATGCCTTTGACTTGCCGTCCGAGGTGGTTGATGTCAGATGCCTTTCTATGAAGCCGATCTACACTGAGTGATGGAAACTTTGTCGCTTGGCATGGTCCTCTAAACACTGACACATTACAAACCAAAGTTTCTGATGTCCTTTTGTTAGTTCTTTTTTTATCCCAGCAAAGCCTTATGGTGAACAGTGAAAGGATGTTTGTCTGTTCCTTCAGCCAATCGGTGTTTACCTGACCAACCGTCTTTATTTAAGTCGCAGGTTGTGATTTGTTTCAAAAAAAGTTTGACTCGTGTTTTGTTCCCCCAACCACCAGACCATTTGTTAGGCCTAAATGGGCCGTGAACTTTGTTTTGACATTTCTTATGTGCATGCTCTTTGAGCCTCTGCCCAAGTGTTCCTCAAGGCTATTGCTAAAAGACATCTTTCTCGTTGCAATTACGTTAGCATGCTTCACAACTGAACTACAGACGCTTGCTCTCTCACCGTTCTACTCAACCTTCTTTACAGACACATTGGTAGTGAGGATTCAGGCCTGAGGTCCTTAAGAGGGTGTTAAGCTGTTACATCGACTTCACAGTGGCTTGGATGATCAGGTCTTTGTGGGATTTTCTGATGTAAAGAAAGGTAAAGCAGTGCAGATTGGGACCCTATCAAGATGGCTAGTCCTCTGCATCAAAATCTGCTATGCACTCGACAAAAAGCAGTTCCCTCAAAGCAGGCAGGACCATTCCACTAGAGCCAAAGCCCCTATAATAGCTTTGCCGAAAGGGCTACCTGTTCTAGATATCACACATTTTCACGAAACCCTACTGCTTCGACAGCTAGGTCTGGCTGGAAGTTCGCTTCACTCACTTAGTTCTGCAGGACAGTTTGATCTGAGCCCACAACTCGGACCGTCCATCTTTGGAAGGTACTACTAAAGTATCTATTCTTAAGGCGAGGAATCTGCAGTTAGAGGTATGCATCAGAAGAACAAGCTATGTACCATTGGTAACTCTGTTTTTGATAGATACTTTATCTAACCGCAGATTCCTCACTGCCATCCCACCTCCTTGTTCTGTAGAGTGGCCTCATTACCATCTAAAAAGGTCCCAAGTTAGGAATCTGCACACTGTCTCAGACAGTTTGCTCTATGCTCCACCTCTGAAGGCACGGAAGGGGAAAGACACAAGAATCTGGTGTCACCGTCCAGTGGTGGTGCTTATCTTTGACTGCTGGTCACTTCAGGGGTGTTAAGCAGTCATCCTAGAGCCAAACAGCACCACTCACTGGCACGTGGGAGCATTGATATGAAATTCTCTGCATCCAGCCTGGTGTCTGGTCATATTCTAAAAGTAAAGAAAATATGTGGTTAGAGTATCCACTAGAAACAGCATTTTTGAAGGGATGTAATTTGTCCTTCAGCACACTTCAAGTGACCATAATGTAATCATACATATTAAAGGCTTTCCTACTGCTGGAGATTTCTGTTAACCCTTTATAAACAGATGCTTTACCTGTCTTACAACTTCATCATTACATTTTAAGATTTTGTGCTAACATCCATTAAAAAATGTAGGTCACAGATATTTGTTTTTGCACATGGCCCCTTAATAGTGAATGCTACTTTATCCAGTGACATAAAGAGCTTGCACTGTAGGTAGACTACAGTTATTATCTGAAGGCGCTTGTTTAATGACTCTTCTTTGATCCTGTAGGCTGACTTAAATACATTTATAACTTCCTCTGACCCTAAGTAACTTTCTTTATATTGTTCGAAAAAAGAGTTTCCTGTTTGCATGCCTGGATCTCAAACCTAGGCGAACTTATCTCCAGATTTCTCAGATATCCCGAAAGTATTTTAGTATATTGCACTGTGCAAGCGTGTGTATGTATGCATTGTACCTCACGCAGTTGCCATGCTTATCTATTGATCATTTTTTCAGTTTTGTTCTGGTGGATAAAAAAAAGCCTCTGTAGAATAAAGTAAATATTATTTGTTTTTTAAACTTGGTTGGCAACATTATGTAGCAAATTGGGATATACTTCAACCATCGTATAGCCGCCTCTGTGGTAGCATCTTCTTTTTCCGCATACAAGCCAGGATGGCGTCAAAATTACAATTTACAGCGTTCTCCCAAAATAATAAAAGGTTTCATTCAGATGATATTTTTCTCCAGAAAACGTATCATCTGTGTGTAGTGTGTGCATGTGTGTGTATATGTATATATATATGTATATGTGCTTATCTTTCGGCTGTATTTTGCCTTTCACATTCCCATCATATCACCTTAACATCTACAGTCGGATGTCCTTCATAGCTGATGTTGGCGCTGCTCAGTGCTATGCGTAGAGATAAGGGATTGCCAAATTGAGAAATTCTGTCTGATGCATGAGATACTAGTAAACGTGGCCATCAGAAGGAATGGTCTTCTGTTTTCTGGTGATTTTTTTGTTATTTTGGATTGGCAAAACTGTGCCGATCGGTTTAGGGAGGTCCTGCATCATAACATCACATAGCTTTCTTGGAGTATTCTGATAGTTGCCGAATCTGATTTCTTGGGAAATATTTCCCAAAAGCAGTGCTACAGATTTGAAAACGCCCACCCTCCTCTCCGTAACTGGTTTCTTAATTTTCCCAGCAAAGTCTTGGGGTCCTGACATCAAAGCGAGATAGTTTACTACGGATTAATACTTTTGTACCTCTTTCCGATGTAGATAAATAAACGTTTTTCCAAAAAAGAAAGTTAATTTTTGCGAGAAGCATGTGTGCAAAGTGTATCCATTTTAAGATCGTTAATCCGAGCCTTTCCTAGTTACTTAGGTGGTTCTGCCATTTGTATCGAGACATTTGCAACAATACCATCAGGTCTGGTATTATTTAAATGCCGGAAGACTTGATTTCCTTTTTAAACCTGAACTAATTGTACTAATGTTCCAATACGTTCTCTGCTGATTCCAAATGGACTTTATACCCGACATGTGATTAAATTGTGTGTTGAACACGATCCGTAAATGACCTGTGAGGTTCACTGTGCCAGCGTGATGGAGGGCCTGTCTAGGGAAGGCCACTGTGTCATACATGAAAGAATAGAGCTGCTGCTCGGGGGTGGCTGGTCCTCTGTGCAATCATGCATTTCTTTACAAAATGTCCCGATTATCCATGTTCTCTTTGCTTTTGTTTAGCTGAGGGTACACAGGTCTTGTGTTTGATTTTATTTTTCTTCCCATTAACAGGTGATTTGCCTCAGCACCTCCAGGTGATGATCAACCTCTTGCGCAGCGAGGACAGGATCAAATTGGTAAGGAATGAACACGTGCACTTGTTGGATTGTATATTCGGAGTCGTGTGCTTTGTACTTCTAACTGTGAACATGTTGGCATCTGTGTGACTGTGATCTGCAGTTCACGATGAACTGTGTTGATACGGGTGTTTTATTAACGTGACCTGTGTGACTGCTTGGCAGTTGCAAACCCAAACGTATATATTTCTAAAAGTCTAGCAATCTTTTATGACCTTTTTAAGTGCCAGCTTTGTTTTAAGCATAGTAGTGAGTCGGTTCTCACTACCTCTTGGAAGAAAGCTGTTGCCCAGCCTTTCCTGGAAACATGAGTGACGTCACAAAGACATCGCGGTGACGCTGAGTGCAGGCAGCAGCGTCTCCTGGGAGACGGCTTCAGTGAGCTTCTGAGTGAGAGGAGAGAGCCAGAGTCCGCGAGCAGGGCAGGGAGGTCCACTGGAGGCCCATGGGACAGAGACATGATGAGCACTGCTGGACCGCCAAGCCAGTACCCCAGCACTGCAGAGGCAATGAACGAAGAGCCAGGCTGCGGCGATGCACCTAGCAACAAACCCCGCATTCTGTACATAACGCCCAAAGGGAATTCAGGAGCACAGGCTGCGACTGCAAAGCAAGACACCACAGCGAGATACAGGGAGAAGAAAAACCCACCTGTAGCCTCAGTGTGCCGTGACACAAAGCAGTGGCAGTAAACAAATACCACCCGTCGAAAGAGACGTGAACAGCAGTAGCATACAGCAAGGTGAGACGAGGGCCGTGTGATATCCGTCTGCTTGTCTTTAATAAAATACAGATTTCTGTAACCTGGAAATTGCCATTCCCAGCAAAAATCCAATGTTAGACGAGGATGGGAAGAAGCTGGGAAATTATCTGATACCCCCATGGGCCCTATAAAGCAGCCGGAGAGGCGGAAGTTAAAGGGGGGGCAGGTTCTTTTAAAAGTAGTGGCCAAAGCGAGGCTGTTGAAGACGGTATGGCCGAAGTGCCTCTCTTTTTCCTGGGCTTGGCATTTCAAGGGAAGGCGAGGGGGGAGCATCCTGGGGTGGGGCAAGCAGGCTACCTGTTGTCAGAGTGTAAAGATGAACTCCACAGGAATTGGTGCAAATGCAAGTTTATTCAAGGTTGAAACACCGGAGGAAGGGAGCGGACAAGAGAAACTCCCTTCCTAGCTCCGTCCTCCAGCGACCCTCCTTGCTCCAACGCGTGAAGCAATCGAGATCACTCAGAGAGGCACTCAACAAGAAGGCCTCCCTTCATCCACATGCAAAAGATAACATGGCATAACGTGTGATAGATAACGTGGCATAACGTGTGATAGATAGCGTGGCATAACGTGTGATAGATAACGTGGCATAACGTGTGATAGATAGCGTGGCATAACGTGTGATAGATAGCGTGGCATAACGTGTGATAGATAACGTGGCATAACGTGTGATAGATAGCGTGGCATAACGTGTGATAGATAACGCGGCATAACGTGGCATAACGTGTGATAGATAACGTGGCATAACGTGTGATAGATAGCGTGGCATAACGTGTGATAGATAACGTGGCATAACGTGTGATAGATAGCGTGGCATAACGTGTGATAGATAACGTGGCATAACGTGGCATAACGTGTGATAGATAACGTGGCATAACGTGTGATAGATAACACGTCATAACCAAATAAACGAACATGTGACAGGAATGATACCAAAGCCAACAGAGAGTGCAGCTGCTGTAATTCCCACGTACCTGCTTGGGCCACTAATCAAGGGGGCTGGAGAAAAGAACGTGTGTGTGTGCGCGCGTGCGTGCGTGTGAGAGAGAATGTGTGTCCTTGTGTAAAATGAAGAAGGGGAGGAACCTTGAGCCCCAGTAGCCTCAAAGTCTTCCTTCGAATAGATTTATAGTGTTGCTTCTTAAAGTACTGTCTTTACCCAAGCTGACTGGACAGTAATAGCAAGCTATGCAGGGCGAAAATGTAACTAAAGATTATTTTACCAAGATATTTGTTGTATATTGAATTGCAGTTAACATTTTTAACTGTACCACCATTGAGGAAACCTGCTGATGAGCTATGGGTCATCTGTCTAATCACCGACATTTTCACAAAATTGTGACATTGAATATCATTTTAATTCTATTTGGCACTAACGCATATTGACAGACTTCACTGTCTAAATAAAGTCGTTTGCATTGATTGTGTGTGTGTGTGTGTGTGTGTGTGTGTGTGTGCCCATGTGTGCGCGTGTGTGTCCGTGTTCATGCTGTGTCTTGGATCTGGGGAGTGGGGCTGGAATGTAGTGTAAGTGAACCTGTACTAAAAGCCCCTGGCTGACGTCTTTTCACAGGCCATTTTACTTCCTGCTAAGTTTTTGATCTCCTTATTAACCTTGTTGATTGAAAGGTATTAAAATAACGTCCCCATCACGCACACGTGCATAGCTAAGACATGTACTATTCTTGATATTTGAGAAGCTTGTCAATCCTGCAGATCGCGCAGACATTTGTGTATTAGAGCTTTCGGGGTAGCTCAGTGAGCAGAACTTTTGACGTAGATATGGGTAACGTGCATCTCGAATACCAGTAAGACTGACTCAGCCTTTCATCCTTCGGAAGTTGGTGAATTCTGTTAGTTACACGAGTTTGAAAATGTAACTATTGTATTACGCATTTTATGGAAATCGAAATATTATTAAAGCTCTCGGAGCTCAAATGCTTGTATAAAACATTGATTTTAAGGATCACTGTCGAACTGCGCCTCTTGCCACTCCAAGTGACTGTGTTCTAGTTAATGACATTTAAAGATTGATGCATGTCACAGTACAGAGTTGTTGCTTCGGCACACATAGCTGTTGTGCCCCCTTTTCAACCAGCATCAGCTTACTTTCTGAGCCTCATAGTGTTCCTTTACCAGTGTACAATGAAGTGATGGGACACAGTGCCGCTTGGCAGCTGTGCACGCCTAGCCCTCCATGCTGCATATTGTGTATCCTGCCCGGCTTTGATGGGCAGTCTTCCACAGTACCTGTGTTGTGTTAGGGAGGCTTCTTCCTCTGCCTTACCTGTTTGTCCTTTGTGTGGGGGAGGCTTGCAGTGTTGCTTCTTGCTGAGCCTCTTTTGTGAGCAAAGGTTACACAGTTACGTCTTATGCTGCACCGGTTTGTCTTACTTATCCCAGCAAAGCTGCGCCTAGTGTGAGACGTGTTCTCTGTGGGAGACTGCCTATCTGAATGTGCATTGAACTGACACTGCTGCTACACGTGCAGTCCACAGTTATGTGTAAGGGAAGCTTGCGCTGCTGCTGCTTGCCCCAAAACTGTTTTGTATGTGCATTGAGCTGACAGTGCTGTTACACGTGCAGTCCACAGTTATGTGTAAGGGAAGCTTGCACTGCTGCTGCCTGTCCCATGCATGCTCTGTTAGAGGGGCGCTGGCCCTGGTGCTGGTTTTGCTTTACATCCTGTTGCAAGTGCTTTCTAAGGACCCCTTCAGCTTTGAGAACTGCACTCGGACAGAGAGTCCTAAATAATCCTGGGGAGAGACTACACTGATGGGATCTGAGGTACCGAGTGTGTGGGAGATCAACAGGTTGAGAGGGTGACCGAAAAAGACACATAAAGACAATGAGGGAAAAAGGTGGTATGATGAGGCAGGAAGTGCATGGATTCCTTTGGTATTCATGCTCTGCATAGTTCTGCCTCCCTCCCCTAGTGATAAGACTGTCCGGCTCAAAGGAAGTATTTCTGGCTCTTCCGGGAGTCTGGCCATGCAGTTCTTATGCTTGTCGACAGCCTTACATGCAACAATAAATCGGTGTTGCGCATTCCTTCCTGCATGCAAAAATCAGCGAGTCCCATGACCTCACCCAACCCCCCGCCTCCCCATGGTATTCGGAACATATACTGCACTATGCACGCCACTCTTTTTCCTCACAGAAGCATTTTCTTTATAATATCTCTAGATGCATTGATCCAAGATTAATATCTACATATTTTGCAGAATATCTAATATTCCCAGGACCATTATGATTTTAGGCCAAAAAAGATAATCGGGGACTGTAACCATTACCTAGCTGATTTATTTAGCCTGTTTTGTGGTACCCTGTCAATGCATCTTTTCTCACGTGGATAACAACTAAACATTGGGAAGGAGAGCACTGAAGAGATATGGATCTGAGCATTACAGGTCTGTATAGGATATAAAATGGAAATGGACAAGTTACGTGTAATAAAAGAACTATAATGTATAATAGTCCCCGAGTTTCGAACATACAGCAGTATGTAACCCGCAAACATACGTGTCAGAGAAGTAGCAGACTCTTCAGTGGCTCCAGTATGAGGGTAAATACAAAAGGCGACAGCTCTTTATTGATGCTTGGGGTACTTCAGACACGCCTTCCTAATTTTTCCCCCACCAAATGTGTCCATGCAACATTTGTTTCTTTTTTTACCCACATGTTGGTGATTCCAAAGATACCCAGGGTTTGTAGATTCCATTACTGGGAACTGAAGAAATAGTAGAGATATAGCCAAATTATGTTTTGGGGGGGAAATCGTGGGAAACAGTGCTATGCAAGAAAGTATATTTTTTTTCCTCCAAAAATGTCATCATCAGAAGGTAGGCCGTGCTATGATCACCATCTTCCCAGCTTTCAGTACCAAGCAAAGTTGTGAAAATAAACCACAGATTTAGCATTTTCCTAAGTCGTAGTCAACATTTCCTAATTTGGGTGCTTTCTACCTGCATGCAGTTTGTGGTGGACAATGGAAACCCATTGGTGAATTCTCAGCAAAGTATGGTCTGAGTGTGATTAGAATCAACCAAAAGTACATAATATTTAGATGATGTTCCAGGGGGCTAGACAACACCAGCCCTCCCAACCTATGCATCAGCAGCAGGTTCACGCCTTTTGGGATAGAGGTTGCACCACCAGTGACAGCTCTCCAGTAATCCTTCCTCCCTGCTGCAGTCGGTTAACATAGTTTACAACGAAGTGGATACAACAAATGCCATTACAACGCGGTCATTACAACGACAGCTTTGTTACATCGCATGCCATTACAACGCAAGAAGTTACAACGACTTGCTGTAGGGGGCAGAAGGTGTTGGATTTAAAATCCAACACCTTCCCTACTGTTGCACAGACTGGAGTTGGAATAGTAAATTATGCTATTCCAAATTCCTGGGCCCTACCTACAGCAAGTCGTTGTAATGACTTGCGTTGTAATGGTATGCTTCGTAACAATGCCGTCATTGTAATGACCGCGTTGTAATGGCATGCATTGTAAACGCATGCGTTGTAACATGTCCTATTCACTGCAGTCACTACCAAGCCGCTTTCATTTGACCCCGCACCACCACATCCAGGTGGTAAGAGGCAGTATTTGACATTTCCTTCCCCGGCTGGTGATCCATCACTTTGGAGAGCTGTGTTTTACAAATTAACATTTCACTTAATGTGGCCCGCAAGATCTGGCCTTTAGAGAAGTCTGCCAAGCGTGTAGTAATATACAGCTAGAGCAGCTGGTGCAGTCTCCTACTCATGCGAAGGGGCACACACTGGACTTGGTATTTGCTGACAAGGAGCTGGTTGTAGTTAATAGGGTCATGGATCACTGCTGGACTGACCATGCTCTGGTCCTCATGTCTCTTTTTGCCGGGAGGACTGCGAAGTGAAGGTGGTCCGGATAGGCCTAAATTCAGTAGGCAATGGTCTCGCCTGTTAAGGGGGTCAAGTCTACCTTCACTACTGCCCAAAGCATTCTCTGTGGGGGATACTGTGGATAAGAGCTATGCTGCCCTTAGTCAGCAAATTTTGACATCCTTAGATGAACTGGTCCCCCTAAGGAGGGTGAAGGACAAACCCATGAGAGTTAATGCCTAGTTCACTAGCGATCTTAGTCAGCAGAAACTTCGCTGTAAACAGGCAGAGCGCGCTTGGAGGAGAGGATACGGAGAACCGGACCGTGTGGCTTATAAACAGGCCTTGCAGGAATACAAAGTCCATCTAAGGATTGCCAAAGCGAAGTTTTTGGAAGTTTCCCTGGCTAAGGCCTCTAATAAAGTACAGACCCTTTTCAAACTGGTGAATAATTTGGCTAATCCTGCCTGTGCAGTACCAGTCACTGTAGCATCTCAGGAACTGTGCGACTCTTTGGCCTCTGCGTTCGAGGAAAAAATTAAGACAATCCTAACCGGCCTTTCGACTTCGGGCCAGCCGGCCTCGGCAAGGCTTTCTCTACCAGAACCCCTTTATCTTTCGGGTGCTGAGGGGATCGAGGTTAAAGTGGGGCAACTTCAATTGTCCTGTTTTCCCACCCCTTCCTTGGAGGAATTTTATGCATTGGCTAATGGTGTATCCTCGGGCTCTCCACTTGACCCTTTGCCACATAAGATCTGGAAAGCGCTTCAGGCAGAGCTGCTGCCCCCGTTATATACCATCTGCTGCCAGTCACTGGCGACAGACGTGGTTCCAGACAGCTGGAAGTTGGCAGTAGTGACACCTCTGCTAAAAAAGGCTTCTTTAGACCCTCCATGCCCGGCCAATTATAGGCCCATCTCGTTGTTACCATTCCCTATAAAAGTCATAGAGAAGTTAGTCACAAGAACCTTATCCAACTTCCTAGAAACCAGCTCATGTCTGGATGCAGCCCAATTTGGATTTAGGCTGGCCCATGGGACTGAGACCGCTTTGATCACCGTATTGGATGATCTACGAACGCGTGTCGACACGGGTAAGGCAGCATTTTTAGTGCTGCTTGACATGTCGGCCGCGTTCGATACGGTGGATCATGCTGTCCTATTGGACCGCCTTCTGAGAGCGGGCGTGGTTGGTTCGGCCCTAAGCTGGTTAACATCCTACCTCTGCAATAGACAACAAGCAGTGGCATTGCCACCTTTTCGCTCAGCCGTACGCCAGGTGAAGCAGGGTGTGCCTCAGGGGTCTGCGATTAGCCCGATCCTTTTCAATCTCTACCTCCGACCCCTAATCAATTTGATAAAGTCATTCGGCATTTCAGTCATCAACTATGCCGATGACACTCAACTGATTTTCTCCTTTGAGGGCAAGGAGGCGGTTCTGAGGGACACCTTTCACCAGTGCATGTCGGCAACAGCAGAATGGCTCCGGCTTAATTCGCTCCAATTTAATGGGTCAAAAACCGAGGTTCTCCACTGCTCCTTGGATCGGCCCCCCCGCCCGCTGCCAGAGGATTTTTGGCCGGCTTCTATCTTGGGCACAGTGACTGCCGCCGAGTCGGCTCGCAATTTGGGGGTCATGTTTGAGCCTAGTCTGCAGCTCGATGCCTCTGTAAACAGGACCACGGCAACGTGTATGGGCTTGCTTCGAGCCTTACGTAAAAGCTTGCCGATACCTCCCTTGGGAGTACGAGCAGAAGTGGTGCGCAGTACCATCCTCAGTAGGTTAGACCACTGTAACGCACTGCTTCTGGGGGCTCCTAACACTCTGGTATCTAAGTTGCAGAGGATTCAAAACATGGCAGCCAAATTGGCCCTAGCTCGTTCACGCTCTACGTCGTCTTCGGCGGCACTATTCGATCTCCATTGGCTGCCTGTTCAGCAGCGGATCTTCTTTAAGGCCTCGTGCCTTGTTTTCAGGGCTGTGCACGGGCTAGGACCTTTGCCGCTCCAAAATCTTTTCTCCTGGTATCAGACTGCCAGACCTTTGAGATCCTCCTCGGCGTTTTTGGTAAAAGTTCCTAAGATCAACAGAGTGAGGATGGGCGGCCGTGCTTTCAGCTTTGCAGCCGCTAAATTGTGGAACACCCTCCCCCTGTCGCTGAGGAGTAAGCAAGATCTAACCTCTTTTAAAAGAGATTTAAAGACCCACCTCTTTCCAAGAGCAATGTAGTGTGTTAGATCTGATGAACTGTGAAGGTCATAGCGCCAGGATACCCTTGGGGTGGCAGTTGCGCTCAACAAGAACGTATTACATACATACATATTACATACTTCCTTTCCACCCTGATTTTTCCCCACTTCAGAGCGACTGTCAGCAGACCATTACCCGGTCTTGCTGGAAGAAGTGAACCTTCTAATTGCAATGGTTCTGTCAAGAGGGTGTCATATTTGGAGAGAGGAGATGTGTGCCATTTGCGCTATTTCCTCATCTGCAAGAAGGACAGAGGCTTTCGGCCTATACTTGACTTCCACCCACTGACTTCCTTTCTGAGGAAAGACAAATTCAAAATGCTCACTCTGTCTCATATGCTTTCTAATCTTGACCCAGCAGACTGGATGGTGTCCCTGAACTTGCAGGATATGTTTTTCCATATTTTCATCCTGCAGTCTCACAGGCGTTACTTGTTAACAATATGGTCAAAACACTTTGTTTACCATGCTCCCTCTCTCCCTTACTGTAGCACCTCAGTTGTTCACAAATATGATGTTGTGGTCACTGCCAACCTTCAGAGGTTAGGGACACATGTGTCCCAAAACTCAAAGCAGGCTGGCTGTAGTCACTTGTAAGACAGCCGAACTCCTGATGTCGTTGGGACTCTCCATCAACGTGCCAAAGTCCCACCTGAGCCCCGCACATAGATAGGGACTATACTGGGCACGGTGGCATTCAAGGCTTTTTCAAAGGTGCTACATATCTGAGACATTCAGGATATGAATCTGATGTTTTGGGCTCAGTCCTGGGTCTTGGTGAGGATGATTCCAAGGCTTCTTGGACTACCATGTTTTGTTGATGTTAGAGGAGCATATGAAGCACTCTGCTGAAAAAGGGCGTCCTGCCACTAAGACTGCCAATAGTGGCTGCTCAAGGTAAGCAGCAGTGGGGCGGGGAGGGGGAAAAGGAGGAGGCGGGTGGGGTTTAAAAAAACAACTACCTGCTGTCGCCACCTCTCCTGTGTCCTCTTCCTGGCTTCTTCTCTGCAAAGGGAGCAGAAAGCACCTGACTCCCAGCATCCCGATTACCAATCACAATGCTGCAATGCAGCATTGTGATTGGTCTGAGTGCCGTGGATCGTTGCTCAGCCAGAGAATTAGAGGCTGGGCATGTTCTAATGCAGCCTGCTTGGAGATACATGCAAAGTGCGCATGAATGTTTGGCTGGCCCCAGACGGTCAAACATTCATGCACACTTACATAGTGCCCACCACTCCTCCCTCTGCTCTGAGAGCAGAGCAGATCTGCTCCGCCCCCGAGACGCTGCAGCAGGAAAAAATAACATGATACTAACGTGGAGTTATCATTTTAGTTTGCCTTTGTTTCCACTGTGAAAAGCAGTGGGGCGACGAGCCGCCACTGAAGACTACACAGGACAAATAAATGAAAGTGTGAAAAGACTCCGGGTGAATAACCAAGCCTTTTGCTTCTTTTTGAATAATAGACAATTGGATTCCTTGTGGAGAGCCAGAGGCAGCTTATTCATTTTCTTTGGAGCAAGATAAGAGAAGGCTTGACCTCTCCATCTATAACAATGTATACAAAGAATGGTAAAAAGAAGACTAGCAGAGTAGGATTTAGGATCATTCCTATAAAGGGACTTATGCAGCAAGCAAAGAATTTTAAAATTGTTCTTTTCCCAATTAGGAGCCAGTGCAGACTCTGTAAAAAAGGGGAAATATGGGCTGACCTAGCAAGATTCAAATTCAGCCTGGCAGCCGCATTCTGTATTCTTTTAAGTTTGGCAAGCTCGTTTAAACGAGTGCCATAATATAGATTAACATAATCTAACTTAGATATGACAAGTGAATGGGTTTTGCAGCGTGAATCTTTCAGGATTCACTATGCTGTGCATTATTCAGCCATCTAGTGGTTGGGTCCGGAATTGTAGTATTTCTTCTCTTTTTTTTGTTTTTCCGTTGCCCAGGTGGGCGTCGACATACCACCATTTTTTGTCCTTTGTGACGTCGACGCGCCTCCTCCGGAAGCGCCCACCTTTGGTCGCCATCTTCGGATTCTTTTTTCCGCCGTTGGGTCTGGATCGTTACCGAAGAGTTCCAGAGTTTTTTGGAGAACGAATCGACGGAAGAGAAGAAAATCATCGAAAATCAAATTTTTCAGCACACCCGACTACAGGTCTGGTAACCAGGACGATGAGGGAGAAGGTTTTCGACCAGGCCTCGACGTTCAACGGCGAATGCGCTCGCAGGGGGCTCCCTGAGCGCCGGAATGGACAAAACTCCTTTCAAGTTTTGCACCAGTTGTCACCACAAATACGTCCAGGAGGACCAGCATCTAGTCTGCAACCTCTGCCTGCCTCTCGACCACAACAGCGAGGACTGCAACGCGTGCTCGGCATTCACACCTAAGACCCTCAGAGTAAGAGAGAGGCAGAGAAGGGTGAACCACAACATGCAGGGGCAGGGGCTACCTCCAACGCTCCGGGACTTGGGCCTCTCCAGTGGAGAGGAGGACAACATCGCCAAAGGACTGGAGGACTGCACAGTCGTCGAGGTCCAAAAGAAGACTTCGAAGGAGGTAAGGGAGTCGTCACCCCCAGACCCTCGAGTGACTCTCGAAACGGTGAAGCTAAGTCCTCAAGCGACACTCATAGGAGTGAAGCAAAGTCCTCGAAGGGAACATTGCCGCCGAAACACCCGGCGAAAGCAACGGCACCCAAGGACAAACAGCCCAGCGGATCCTTCGAAAACTACTCTCAGAAGGCGAAAGCCCTCGAAAAACCTAGGCCGTCGAAGGATGCCCTCAAAAAGGACACCTCAGCGCTGAGAAAAGAAGGGCCAACAACTGCTTTGACGTCGACGACCTCGAAGCGAAGCTCGCAAACTCTCGATGCCGAACAGGCCGCCGAGCTGGAAAGGAAGAAGAGGAGGCTCGAGGCTGAAATGGCCAGCATCCTGCAGCAAAGAAAGGACTTAAACGAACGGATGAGCCAGTACACCATCCCACCGAAGCTCGCGCTCGAAGTCGAAAGACACGACGAGGACACCGAACCACTGAAAATGCCTGAACCGGTCGAGGAACAGGAGGAAGAAGCCCTTTATTATTTCGAGGGAGAAGATGACGAGGATCAACAGAGCTACCGGGACTCGACGTCCTCGGAGGCACAAGACTTGGAGTGACATGACCTCGACGCCGAATTGCCGGAAGAAGGAGTAGCCCCATACCCTTCGAGGCCTTCACCGCCAGACGACATAGGGATCTACAAAATGGTCATCCAAAAGGCTGCACAGACATATGGGGTGAAACTGAAGAAGCCCAAGGCATGTTTCCTCCTGAAAACTCTGCTGACTCAACAGACTAGGTGCCAGTTCCTGCCCATGCTCCCTAGTGTGTTGGACTAGGGAGGGGATGCTTTTAAAGAACCAGCAGTATGCAAAGCAGTGACTCCTAGAACAGAGAAAAAGTATAAACATTCCTCAAAGGACCCTGCATACATCCAGGGGTCAGTGCCAGCCGATTCCATCATTACAGCAACGGCTAGGAAGAGTGCCAATGTACCCAGAAATGCCGGGCCACCTCCAGAGAGTAGAGGGAGAAAGGTGGAGCGGAGTGCGGCAATTCAATGGCACATTGCAAACTTCAACGCCCTGATCAACAGGCATGCATACAAGGACTGGGAGGAAGTGGGGCAACTCCTAAAGCATCTACCAGACCAGTACCAACAAAGGGTAGCTCACCTGGTAGAAGAGGGCAAAAACATGGCGAATACATGTTTGAAATTGGCCTTGGATGCTGCGGACACGTCAAGCAGACAAATGATGATCAGGGTGACCGAGAGAAGACACGCATGGCTTAGAATTTCAGGCTTCAAGCCAGAGGTGCAAAACAACATCCTTAACACACCTTTTAACGGAGAGCAACTGTTTCGCACACCAGTTGACAAGTTAACACAGCTCAAAAAGAACAACGAGACAGCAAAGTCCATGGGAGCGCTGCAGTTCAGAGGGATGTGAAGGGGTACACCCGCGAGAAGGCCAGGTGGTAGGGGAGGCAACGTGCCTACTGCATCACACCAGACGTTCCAACACAGCTATCAAGGGAACAACCAAGGCCAGCAGCAGCAGGGACAGCAGCAGCAGAAATGGCAGTACCAGCCCCGGGGACAGTCCTTTTGAGGGCATTCAAACGGTCGAGGGCAGACACGGAGAGGAGGGCAGCAGCCTTTCCCCAAGTGACTTCGCCATGGAACGAAAACCAACCCTAGCAACACCTTGGGGTAGGCAGAAAGACATGGAGAAAAACAAAATCCTGACGTTCCACAACAAACAATACCTCGAACACGCAACACCAGTAGGAGGCAGAATAAGAGACTTCCTCCAGGAGTGGAGGAAGATCACAACAGACAAATGGATACTAAACATCATACAACACGGATACTGTATAGAGCTAGAAAAACAGCCTCCAAACAGGAAACCAAGAAACCAGACACATTCAGCAAAGGAACTTTCGCTCTTGAGACTAGGACCGCAGGAACTGCTCAGCAAAGAGGCGATAGAGGTAGTACCGCAAACCGAAGGAACAAGGGGGTTTACTCCACTTATTTCCTCGTGCCAAAGGTGGACGAAACACTTAGACCTATCCTAGATCTAAGGTTCTTGAACAAATTCATAAGGACACAAAGATTCAAAATGACTTCCCTACAAGAGGTAATACCACAAATACAAGGGGCTTACATGGCAACAATAGATTTAAAGGACGCGTACTTACACATCCCCATCCCCATCCCCATCCCCCACAAGCACAAACGTCTACTAAGGTTTGTGATCAACGAAACTCACTACCAGTTCACAGTACTGGCATTCGGGCTCAAATCCGCACCAAGGGTGTTTACAAAATGCCTAGCAGCAGTAGCAGCACACCCACGAAGGCAAGGAATACACGTATATCCCTACCTCGACGACTGGCTTGTAAAGGCAAGTTCGTACAGCCACTGCAGATAACAAATACAGCAGGTTGTACAAACACTGAACCAACTGGGTTTCTCAATCCATTGGAAAAAATCGTCAGCCGAGTCGGAACAGATCAAGATAGTCTTAGGGGCAGAGATCGACACCATACAGGCCAAAGTGTTTCCCAGCAGGAAGAGAACATTGGCAATACTGAAGGAAACACGTCTTTACCACAAAGGGCAAGTTCTGACAGTGAGGACGGTGAGCATGCTAATGGGAATGATGGCATCATGCATCCACCTAGCCCAAAATATTCGACTCCACATGAGACCATTCCAGGGATGGATACAGCAGCAATGGTCACAGGCAACAGGGAGTTGGGAAGATCTAGTGGGTGTCACAGACGCAGTGCATCAGGAAATAGCGTGGTGGAACAAGGAAAACATATCACAAGGGAAATCATTCACACAACCAACTCCAACAGTAACCATCACAACGGACGCCTCCCAGCTGGGGTGGGGCACGCACATGAACAAACTCAAGGTGAGGGGACTATGGTCGCAGCAAGATGCGGTCAAACACATCAACTACCTAGAACTAAAAACTGTGTTCCTAGCCTTAAAAGCCTTTCAGAAGCAGCTGTACGGAAACAGGGTGTTGATCCAAATTGACAACACAACTACCATGTTCTACATCAACAAGCAAGGTGGAACACAATCAGAAGCACTATCAGGGCTCGCACAGGAAATATGGACATGGGCCATTCCTCTAAGGATAGACCTACTAGCAATACATCTCCCAGGGAAGGCCAATGTGGAAGCGGACCGACTCAGCAGGCTGACGTCAGCATCCCACAAATGGGAGTTCCAAAAAAAAGTATTCCAGAAGTAGGGGACACCGCAAAAACACCTATTTGCAACACACCAAAATGCAAAATGCCAACATTTCGCCTCCAGACAACCAGAACATTGGTCACAAGGGAATGCGCTATGGATAAATTGGTCAAAGACATTTGCATACGCTTTTTCCCCAATACCACTGATCCACAGGGTACTCAGCAAATGCAGAATCAGCAACATGTCGCTAATACTAATAGCGCCTCAGTGGGCCAGACAGTCCTGGTCCTCACAAACAGTGTCGATGGCGCAAGCACCAGCACACAGATTCCCAAGAAGAAGGGACCTGTTAACAATGCAGAATGGAAAGGTGCTGCACCCAGAGCCAGAGAGCCTCAGCCTAGCTGCATGGCTCCTGAAGACCTAGAATTTGCACACATCAAACTACCGGCAAGCACAATGGCAGTGCTCAGGGAGGCAAGAAGTCCTGCCACAAGAAAGTGCTACGTAGCAAAGTGGAAAAGATTCTCCGAATGGTGCATTATGGAGAAACTGCAAAGGAAAATCACAAGGGAATCAACAGTACTAAAATACATAACGCATCTACTACAAAGTAAACTAAGCTACACATCCCTAAGGGTGCACTTAGCGGCGATAGTGGCTTACACAAGAGGAGAAACGGGGAAAAGTTTCTTCACCTCCCAAGTAGTAAAAAGATTTCTAGAAGGAGCAAAGAGAATCGCACCTCCAAACAGAATGCCGACACCGGCATGGAACCTCAACGTGGTGCTAATGCAATTGATGAAGGCACCATTTGAGCCTATTTACAAAGCTACACTGCACATGCTCACGCTAAAGACAGCCTTCTTAGTGGCTATCACATCATTACGAAGAGTAAGTGAATTGCAAGCGCTAACGCTTCAAGAGCCCTACCTGCAAATACACAATGATAGGATTGTAATGAGAACAGACCCACACTTCATGCCAAAGGTGGTGTCACGGTTCCACATCAATCAGACAATCCAAATACCTAGTTTTTTCAAAAAAACAGCCACAAGCACAGAAAGGGCGCTACACACACTGGACGCCAGGAGGGCGGTAATGCACTATATAGAAAGGACAAAGGAGTGCAGAAAGACAAAGCAGTTCTTTGTTTCCTTTGCCAGCAGTTTGTTGGGACGACCAGTTACCAAAAATACCATTGCACGGTGGATTACACAAACCATACAACTCTGCCACAAACAAGCAGGACAGCTGTTACAAGGAGTAGCTCATGCCCACTCAACAAGGAAGAAAGGAGCTACAATGGCGTTTCTAGCTAACACACCAATTCAAGACATTTGCCAAGCTGCAACATGGTCTTCAGTGTACACTTTCACTAAGCACTACTGTGTAGATATCCAAATGAAAAAGGAAGCACAATTGGGACAGAAGGTATTACAACACATATTCAGTAACCAGAGCTCATCTTCCACCCAGCCACCACAATAAGGACAAACCGCTACAAAGTCTATGCACAGCATAGTGAATCCAGAAAGATTCACTCTGCAAAACGTATAGTTTCTTACCTGTCGGTGTAGTTTTGCAGCTGGAAGACTTTCTGGATTCACTAGCGAACCCACCCTCCTCTGCCAGAAAGATGAGACAGGAGGAAAGGGATTAAAACTGGAGAAAGATTTACAAGATTAGAGGAGAAACAAAGTAACACAAGACAAGAAAAAAGAATCCAAAGATGGCGACCAAAGGTGGGAGCTTCCGGAGGAAGCGCATCGACGTCACAAAGGACACCAAGTGTATGTCGACGCCCACCTGGGCCACGAAAAAAAGAAAAAGGGAAGAAATACTACAATTCCGGACCCAACCACTAGATGGCGGAATAATGCACAGCATAGTGAATCCAGAAAGTCTTCAAGCTGCAAAGCTACACCAACAGGTAAGAAACTATACGTTGTAGCTTTCCTTGCCTCCGAAAGTAGAGCTTTGAAAATTACCCTTAGCTTTTATAGTGGAAGGAAGCAGGAAGTAGCAATGTATCTCAACTGCATAGCCATCGGTATGTCCTTGTGTAACACGGCTCCAAGATTCTTAATCGATGTGACCAGGGTAGGGCCGAGATTGGAGAGCCACCAATCATCTGTCCTTGGGTGATCAAATTTGCCTAGGAGGAGCACCTCTGTCTTGTCTGAGTTAAGCCGCAAACAGCTGGAGACAACAATTTGCATGTTTTCTTCGCAAGTAGGAATATCGGAGCCAAAAGAGAGAACTAAATTGGTCAACGTTGTCCTGCAAATATTAAATAATGTATGTTTCAGAGAGGAACCCTGAGGCACTCCCTTGACCATAGGAGAGACAAAAGATTTATAAGAGTTAGAGCAGGCAGCCTGTGATCTTTCTGATAAGAATGAGCTGTTTCAATGCAGATTGGGAGATTCCAATTTTGCAGTCTTTCAATAAGAATTGGGTGGGACATGGTGTCGAATGCCACAGACAGATCAAGGAGGACCAGCAGAGCATAATATACATGGTCCATAATCATCTTAAGTTTGTCTGTAGTAGTGACAAGAGCGGTTTCCATGCTTTGGTTAGCACTGAATCTTTACTGTGAAAAATCTTGCAGAGTGTGCAATTCAAAGTATTATGTGAGTTGTCTATTAATGATTTTCTCCATAAAGTTGGAGGAGAGGCATTGGGCTATAGTTAGCAGAAATTAGGGGATCTGCTGTGTTTTTGTTTGTTTAAGTAATGGAATGACATGCACATATTTCTAACTATCTGGGACTCTCACAGCGGACATGGCTCAGATGGAGAGCTAGATTGTGTGGCGATAAAGGTAGTTCTGAATTTGTTAGTAGTGGCTGACTGAAATGTACCAAGAGAGTAGCCATTTCTGCTTATAAAGGGTTGGTCTCAGCAAGTAAGTTTATTAATCACAGGTTGGGGATTTGAAGTTACTGTGTATTTTATTTAATCTGAAAAGAATGCATATAAGTTGCCTCAGAAAAGTCTGTTAGGTGCAGAATGCACACACTCTATTGGGTGGAAGAAACTTCTAATGATTTCAAACATTTCCCTGGCTGCCTTACTTGGTGACAGTATTTTGTGGGTATAGAAAGATTAGTGAGCAATGATGTATCTCCCTCTATTTGATATTCCCCATAGACAAATTGATACCCAACTTTTTAGTCAGTGGAGTACTTGCACATCATTTCCACTGCAATTGTTTACAATGGGATTTCATAGCACAAAGCTCATCAGTGAACCACGGTACTAAGTGTAATTTATGATGTTTTTTGAGACTTTTAATAGGAGTAATGGAGTCCACGGCTGATTTAAACAAGTTGTCATAGTTAGAAAACGCAGTATTGATATTGTCTGTGATGTCAAGGGGAGAGGGCAGTGAGAGCCGAACCCTAATGTCTCTAATGTAAGTTTGGAGCACTCTGCGTTTTAGGGTGAGAAAGAAACAGCTGCTTGAAGTTATTGTGGGTTATCCTGAAGGGAATTGCATAGTAATCCCTCCGAATTAAGGGGGCGGGAGGTAGTAGCCGTGTCTGTCGCCAAGTTCTCAATATTACTGAAAACTGGGTCACGTAGGTGACTGCCAATTTGTGTGGACTGTCTGGTGAAGAGGGTTACACCCAATATATCTAAATCTTGGACGAGAGTAGATATGTGAGGATTGTGTGCATCGTTAGGGTGGTGGTTAAGATTGTCTAAGGGTATGCTGCTAGAAGCATTTAGCACAAAGGGAGCCATAAGGTCTGCCAAGGCGGCATCAAAAGTCGACTTCAGGATAGGCTTTTGTAAATGAGAGAACCGATCGGTATAAGTGAAGAATCAGTATCGAATTTAAAAATCATTCAGTCGATGTTGTCTAGAGATGGTACAGCACTAACAAGCTAGAACAACAAATCACTGCTACCCCTCCTCTACATTTAATGGGGCAGTCAAGCTGTATCATAGAGAAACCAGGGGGTAAGGCCAGTGCGATTTCAGGATTGGTAGTGGGTTGGAACCACATTATAAACAGAAACAGAGCATCTGGAGTTTGTAAGACCTTGAATATATGGAGATGGTATTTAGGGATGGACCTGACATTTATAGAGAAGCACTGAAGGTGAGAATGGTGAGCAGAGAAATGGGATGCAGACCCGAATGTCATATGATTAAAGTCTGTGACCGAAGGATAAAGGGAAGTATATGTACATTGATAACAATTTGAAAAACCTAGGAGTGAAATCACATGTTTGAAAGAGCAGGCCTGATTGGTAAGGTTAAGTGCACTAAGGTCTTGTGCAGATTACATATTATGTCAAGTAGAGTACTTGGAGAGCAAATCAGGGTCTCTAGCACAAGGTGCAGTCCGGACGCAGACAGGCTTGCAAAATAAAGTCAATGTCCTTAGCAAAGTTCATGTAGTTTTGCCAGCAATACATCCACACAGTAGTCTTTTCCAGTGTTCTCCTTGATTTATTATGCCAGATCTTGTCAGATGAGTACTTCAATTCTCATAATCTTTTTTTCTTTTCAACAACAGTTAGCCACAGAAGCCAACACGTGTTTCGTCTTATGTGGGCATTCACCCAAGACTTCCTCAGGGCACAATCACTTGTTTCCCAAGTGATTGAGATAATGCAATCTGTATCCAAAGTGTTACGACACTTTAATCAAAGCAAAGTAATACCCAAAGAGTCGCCGACTTGAGAGACGGAGTACTCTCCGATGGACAGTTGATCTCATTAAAATAGATGAGACGAACTCTTAACCCATTGACAAGAGCACTATCTGTATGAGCGGCAAAAGCCTTTGGTCTTTTGATATTTACTCTTTGGGTATTAGTTCATATGCTAATACAAATACACCAGATGCACACACTGAAACATCCAAATTATACAAAATCCACACACTTTGTCGAAAATTATCAAAATTACTGTTGCTGACATATGAGGACAACTGTCTGCAAACCAACTAGGGTAACATGCCTGAAAGAAATAACTGGTTAAAGGAAAATCCTGGAATGGAGAACTGGTGACACACACAGCTATTATAACGAAACACACAAGGTGGTGATAGTGACACGCATGTGGCACATATACTGAGTGCACACTGTTAACCAACACATCCAATGTAAAACTGTTACACCCAGGGCACATACATATAGGAATCTAATACCAAGACCTGCTGGTTGCATGCACAAGATCGAGACTGAGACACACAGAATCCAGATGCACACACTGAAAAATCCACACACTGGCGAAAATTATCAAAATTACTGTTGCTGACATATGAGGACATAAAGCAGCAACAAAGTGAAAGAAAACGTGTGCTGTTGCATGCTGCAGTAAACACAACATGAAAGTTGTAAAACACGCACTCTCCAAAATTACTTAGCGTTGATAAAGATGAGATTAAATTAAAGTTGTAAAACAGGCACTCGGGGCGCTAGGTGGCGCACGACCAAGATGGCCGCACACCTGTGAGGCTCCGGACGCTTGGCAGTAATATTCATCATTTATCCTGAGTTATCTGCACACTGCATCTGAAAAAGTGCCCGCTGTGATGCCTGAAGTCTGCAGCTACGCTCGGTGTTGCGAGGCTGCGAAGCATTCTGCCCGGTGTGAAGGCTGCGCCCTGTGGAGCCCTGCTGGCGGCTCGAGCGGATGGGTGAGGGCCGAGGATTCCCCCTGGCAACTAGGCCGCTCCGTGTCATAGGGCATCTGCCCGAGGCATTGCTCCTTCGCCCGCCCACTACACCGCGATAATACCATGCAAGCTGTGCCCCCGTGAGACATACGGGGCTCGAACGTACCCCGCACGGGGAGGTGGACAGCACGTATTTTGATCATCACTACCCTAACATTTGATCTGGCGGACTCGCGTAGCCTGGATCAACCCCTGAGCACTGTCAGACTGCATGCGATAATCCCCATTACATAGACGCAGAAGGGTCCCAAGGGACCTCCCGCTGGTCAGCTCTACTCCCTCTTGACGCCGCCTTGCCACAGCAATTCACACCTTTGGCGAGGCGCTCGCCATTGACCTCCCCGGCACCACTACCTCTGCAGCGCCTAGTCCTGACCTTGGTGCCAAAGCTCCTGAAACACCGTCCTGTCGCACCATTGATCCCTGCTGCCCTACGACTGTCTGCTGCTGTTGGATTACTGTTAGACAGGCATGGAGATTGATTTCATGGCCTCAGATTGGACGCCACCACTGGATCGCAGGCCCTCCACCACTAGCAACACGGTCTGGGACCTACGTGCAGCATTGCACTCGCCCTGCTCGCTTCCACACCAAGCAACCTGACGACGAAACATCTTTGGTGTCCTACAGACTGCTGTCTCCCTTCCCACCGATTAAGCCTCACTTGGCGAATTCTTCACTTCTGGTCAGCTCACCACTGAAGCACCTACACCCCATGCTAACAAATCAGCTCTGCGACGTGGGATTCACAAGCATCCTATACCCATTAAATACGTCTAAACTACTATCCTAAGCACCCGCTCCTTCTACAGTTACAGCGCAAGGGAGATCTAACTAAGTGAACCTGTTCTGCCGACGACCCCTGCACAAGGATCACCCCCAGTATCTTGTTACTGGTGCATCCTCTCTCCAAGTGCACCTTCCGCCATGGAGAAGCCTGATGGACGACAGTCCAAACTCCCTTTTGATACGAAAAAAGCTGTCACACGTTCTAATGCTGAAGACCCAGAACAGCCTGCTGACGTGCAATCTACAAATCCTCCACAAACTCAAGTGGATGAAGTGAAGACTCTCCTCTTGGCCATGCAACACATCCTTATGGATCTCTCGAACAAAATGGACTCAGTGAGCACCCGCATGGGCTACATAGTGCAAAAGGTGCAGAAGCATGGCGAACAACTTAAAGAAGCGGAGAGGCGGATCTCTGAGACTGAGGATGCCACAACCCAAGTGACACAGCAGGTGGCTCAAATGGACAAACTACTTAAAATAATTGCGTCCACAAATGAGGATATAGAGGCGCTCAGCCGGCGCAATAATATTCGCATCACTGGAATCCCCGAAAGTGCAAACACTGGCCGTATGGAGGACTTTGTTGAGCGCCTGTGAAGCACCACCTTTGGCGCGGTCGCATTCTCCTGAAATACAACAAGACCTACCCTATGAACAAGTTTATAAAAATTTCTTAAGTAGTGAGCAGGTACTCAATCTATGTAGTGCCTGCCTGACTCTACGTCACTGGTGTGCTTACCACATGTGTCATAAAAACATTGTGTCAAATGGTGCTATAAAAACCTTACTAGTGATTAGTTCTTGTTCAAGATAAGTAGAGAAAGTAAAAAAGGTGTGATAGGACGACAGCGCCTCACGGAAGCAGCCCCAACGAGGTATGCGTAGACTGGTACTCGCCTACTACCTCCTATTGTCATCATCGGTCGCTGCCGCCCAAACAGAAATAGTAAAGGTGGAACAGAAATGTGTAGTATACTGCACTCAAACTCTACGTGATGGTCCTAATGACTCCTATCTTATCAGGCAACCTATGTGTTGCGGTGGTGTGAGCTAATCTGCAAAAACAGGAAGTGTCGACCCAGATTTGGTGAGTTGAGCCTGATCAGGACTCGAGTCACTCAGAAGTAAAACCGAGCAGCATAACACTAGCTATATGGTGCTTTATTCTCAGCTGTGTCGCTTGCTCATTTAAAAACCAACATGTTTCGTTGCCGTATTACTTTACCGGCAACTTCATCAGGGCTTGGGTCGACTGGTCTCTCTGCGAACGCTAATGTGTACCAGCGATATCTTTAAATCAGCACCTGGAGAGGACACAGCAATAAAAACAATCAAACACACACATGTACTCTCCTCTGCCAGGTCATGCCTGGTCTTGCCGAGCAAAATGCTCCTCATTCAAAGTAGTCGATTCATGCTTTGCAAAGATATTTACCCTCGAGGTGCTGTGTAGCGGCATACCTGCACCTCCATCATGTAAGTGTCTTGGGTATTTGTATACCGGCCCTTTTGGCTGTTAAAACCAGAGCTGCGGAACTTTGTTTCTAGAAAAGGCACATCAAAGGAATCTGTGTATCAACATCGCTGACATCACATACTATTTACTTTTTAACCCATTGTTAAGACTAGTCTGTTTGGATGTAAGGTGTTTAATGTTTTTAGCCATTGGTCGAGAATCGTCATGGTAACTAGTTTACGATCCACCGTTAAATACCCACGTACTGGAGGTAGTATAATGAATGGTTGCATGTGGATATCGATTAGCGCTATCTATATTTTTGTGGACCTACTGCTGTGGTCAAATAGCACTTGGAGGTAAGACATGTATGGACAACCGGCTATACCCCCGCCTCATAAGGAGCATCATCCCCCCTGCTTGGCCCGGAAACCGGGTCTTACCTCGTCAGTCTGAGCCTCGGGTCGTAACTCGCCCTCGATCGCTAGTGGTCGGCCAGCTTCCGGCTTATATGCGGAAGTCGCGCGGGAACCGCGCTACCATTTGGAGTGGTTAACAGTGTAGCGCATGCGCGGAGAGGTTTTTTGAAGGACCGGGCGGCCATATTTGTTAAACCGCTACTTTCGTATATATGAAAACGATTAGTAGCCTGATCGTATAATATATTATTATCAGCTACTGACTGAGAAAAGGGTCAGGATGCATTGTGGTAACTTCCTCCTTGCACAAAAAGTAAACACCCATGTTGGCCAAATGTAAAGCAGTGTTTGAAGGGAGAGGCGGCCATCTTTGTAAAACCGCTATTGTCAAGTTCCTTATATCGGTCCTATACCTGTTCTTTTAAGATTATTAATTGACCGGAAGACTAGCAGGCTACATTGAGGTGACCTATTCCACAGGTTGAGTGTATGTTAATGCAGCTAACCCGGGATGTTCATAACTCATCTGCCTCGGGCTGTCTGTGTGCGCAATGGTGATGGTACTGGCATCCTTCTTCATGAGCCGGCTCACACTTAGATGTTTAGACGTGGAGACGAGTGTGTACCTGGCCCTACTGAGTGCCTGGAATATGATATAGGGTTAGTAACTATAAGGGGCCTGTAACCGCAGATGTCCGGTTGTTACATATTTCAATATTTGCGGTTTACAGGTTATAGTACCACCCTGTTCCACTCAATGAGGTCATTGAGTCCCTGTTGGTCTGCCTTCTCTTGGTAAATCCAACGGGCCTCTTTGGTCAAGAGCCTGGCTTTCATATTATACAGATCACCCGTGGCACGTTCAAGCACTACCCACCTGACATCTCTGGGATTATGTCTCAATGTCATAAAATGTTGTACCAGTTTGGTGGTCAATTTACCTGCCCTGATGGTGCTTAGGTGTTCCTGTATTCTGATTTTCACCTTGCGGGTGGTAAGACCAATGTAGTGCATACCACACGGGCATGTCAGCCTGTAGATGACGTTTTGGGTGTTACAATTGCTGAATGCATTCAGATACCAGGTTTTCCCACCGTTCAAAGTGACATGCTTGGTTACAGTGGTAAGCTCGCACACGGAGCACCCCCCACATTGATAATGCCCTGATGGAATCCCAGTATCGTTGGGCTTCTGCTGGAATCGCGAGTGTACCAAACGGTCACGCAAATTCGTGGACCGCTTAAAGGCGAAACGCGGATGTGGCATCGTCATGGACTGGGTGCTAAGTATAGGCCAGTGTTTTCTAATGACTTGTCTAATTTTAGTAGACAAGGGGCCAAAGGTGGTAACCACCGGGATACAGTCGCTCTTAGTTTTAGATGTTCTTTCTAATAGAGCAGCTCTCGGGGTGTTCAAGGCTCGCTTACGAGCTGCTTTGATAATTTTCGTGGGATACGCTCTCTCTTCCAACTTACTGGATAGGACTTGGGCTTGTTCCATGAACTCCTCTGTAGACGAACAGTTCCTGCGATAACGCAAGAACTGTCCCACGGGTAAATTGTCCCTTAAGGCTCTCGGGTGATGTGACCTGTAATGCAACAGGGAGTTCTTGTCAGTTGGTTTTTGATGGACGTTAGTGACCAACTTGTTGTTCTCGGCCCTAATGTCCAAATCCAAGTATATGGCTGTGGTATCGCTGATGGTCCAGGTGAATTTCAGGCAACCATCCAAGTTGTTGAGCCACACAAGGAATTCTTCCAACACAGTTCTCGGTCCAGTCCAAATACATAGCACGTCGTCTATGTATCGCTTCCAGAGGGCAATATTCCTCTGGAAGGGATTTTCATTGTGTAGGACATAGCCGGCTTCAAATTGCCCCACATAGATGCATGCTAGACTTGGAGCGAATGTCGCACCCATGGAAGTCCCGGATACTTGCAAATAGAGTTGGTTTTTATAGGCAAAGAAGTTCCTAGTGAGGGCCAGCTCAACACACTGGAGCACAAAAGATTGTGGGACATCATAGAACCATTCACACGATTCCAAGGCCCTAGCTGCTGCCACCAGCGTGGCTGCCTGGGGAATACTGGTGTATAATGATTCTATATCAATTGTGACCAGGAATTGGTTCAGGGGATCATAGTCAATGTCCTGGAGAATCCTTAATACGTCGGTGGTGTCCTGGACGTAAGAGGGCTGCGTGATCACACATTCCCTGAGGAAAAAGTCAGCATATTGGGACAGTGGTTCCAAAGTGGATTGGATGCCCGAGACTATGGGCCGCCCGGGAGGGGGCCTTTGTTGTTTATGAATCTTCGGGACAATGTAGAAAACCGGGACTCGTGGCTTATCATTGATAAGAAAATCAGCCTCCTTGGCCGTTAACCATTTCTTTTCTTTGGCCTCTGCAACCATAGTGTGGATAATGGCTTGCAGTGATTTGGTTGGGTCCCTCATCAATGGTTGGTAGTTTTGACGAACACTCAAAAGCCTGGTCACCTCGGCTTCATAATCAGTTGTATTGAGCACTACCACTGCCCCACCCTTATCTGCCGGTTTGATGGTAATGGTGTCATTCTGCTGCAACGATCGAACAGCTAGCCAGTCAGCATGGGTCATATTGCTACGGTTAAAGCTCTGTTGTTGTTCCTCAAGGACAGTGATGTCCTGGAGCACTTTTTGTTCAAAGACCATAACCTCGGGGCCAATAGAGTGCAAAGGAGGACAAAAACGGGAGGGGCGTCTGAGATCAGTAGAGAAGACCGATGGAGCTTCCGCTTCCTTACCCTCAAAGAATTTTTTAAGTTTTATTTTCCTCATTACGCCCTGAAATTCACTCCTCAATTTAAAACTGTCATGCTTAGGTGTTGGGACATATCCCAAACCCTTATTGAGAACCCTCTGTTCATCAATCGTGAGTGTATGTGATGACAGGTTGACCACAATATTGTTTTCTTTTTTGGTTGTTAGAGCGGTGTTCGGCCTCGGCTGCGTGTGATCCGGGGGGATGAATTCTGCCACTGTGCATTGTTGTTGTGGCGGCCTCTGCCTCTGCCTCTGCCCCTGTGGCTGGTCCCTCTCTGGTCCGGGGGGCGCTGCTCTAAAAAATTCCTCAGTAAGACCCCTAGATCTTCGTTGGACCTATCAGTAGTGTTGAACCTCACTCTTTGGTTAGCACCCGAGATTGAACCTGAGGTCGAGGGTTGCTCAGTAAGATCATCATCCTCGCTACTCGTGTTGTCAAACGTCCAATTATTGAACGTGCGTCTACCCAGCTCATTGTGGAGCGCGCGCACCGCTCCCTTGGCCCCCGTCCATCCCCGGGTGCGAACCCACGCCCGATAGTTGCTCGGCTCCTCAACTACAGGGACCGCGACACCACACTGAAATTGGCCAGAGATCACAAAAACCTACAATTCGAAGGCGCCAACTTCTCCATATAACCCATTTATGATCGCGGTCCAAGAGGCGCGCCGCAAATGTCTGCCTGCCAAACAGAAGCTTCGAAAGCTGCAAATTGAATACGCCCTACTGTACCCTGCTCGGCTGCGGGTCACCTACCACAGCAAGCAACACTTCTTCACAAATGGTCAACAAGTAGACTATTTCCTTCGCACCATCAGGAAAGACGACCCCTCCAGGGATTCCCAGGACCGCTTATCTCAATCCCCATCGCTGGGCTCTGACTGATGATCCCCGATCCACCTCTCTCGACTTCAGCGATCCTGCTTTGGGGTGTCGGTGCCGGTGGTCTTCTTGCCTTTCCGGAGGCGCCGCGTCTAGGTGAGACCTGGACTCTTGCCTGATAGCGTCGATGCCACTCTTGCTGACTGTTGGACGCCTCATCTTATCACATCGTGTAAGATTGGCTCCTGACGAACTGCTACCCATCAACAGATAAGTGCCACAAACTCATGTTTGCCATTTTTCATTTTTGTTGGCGGACACTGCTTCTTCTTTATCCTTTTTTTTGTATTTTCTTTTTTTTTTTTTTGCTATGTGTTTTCTAACTCATGAATCGAACTATGCCAAGAAACTCCCCTCCCCCCTTTACCCCGTCTCCCCTCATCATTGGGGGATGATCTTCACACCACAAAAGGGGGAGGTTAATCATTGCGCACTAGCGTTCCCCACACGGGTGTTCCCCCTGTATTCAATATATGACTCACTCTTTATTGCACTGTTGCAATTTATTTTTGGTTTTGGGTAGGGATAACAATGCCGGCACGATTGGGGTGCTGGTGGGGGTGGTGGGGAGGCTTAATTTCACTGTTGTTTACTGTTTACTTTCCGACAGGTAGACCCAGGCTCCATATTTCAAGGCGGGCTTTCTCTTTACTTCCGCAGAGCATACTGTGATATAATTATATTAAAATATCATGTCAATCCACACTGAGGCCCTACAACTAAATCTAATCACGTGGAATGTCAGGGGTCTTCGAGCTCCCCGGAAATGCAGACAAGTCCTTACATATCTAGATAGACATCACATCCACATTACGGTATTGCAGGAGACTCACCTAGACCCAGCTCGTACTCCTACATTTGCCAGAAAGTGGGCTGCAGTTTGAGTACTCTCCTCTTACTCTACCTACTCCAGAGGTGCTGTGATCCTTGTAAAACAGAATATTCCCTTTATTTTGAGAGGCACACAGCAGGATTTTCTTGGGCGAAGCTGTATGATATGGGGCACACTAGGTACTCAGTCAGTCACACTAGTATGCTACTACGGGCCTAATATTGACGATCCCGATTTTTACACCACATTGTGGGGGCGCATACTCCAAATAGGCTCCACTCACATTATTTGGGGGGGGGGCGACTTCAACACCGCATTCAATCCCGTTGTAGACAGATCTAATCCATCACCCCTGCACTATACTAAGACACAAGAGGCACTGGCGGGCTTATTCACAGCTCATGGACTCACAGACGCATGGCGACATGTCCATGGATGGAAGGGAAGGTACTCATTACACCGCATTGCACGCTTCCTGGGCTCGCCTGGACTACTGGATGGTTTCCCGTGGGGCGGTCTCGTGGATCACACAAGCAACTCACCTCGCTAGAACTTACTCTGATCATTCCCCGGTGCTCATAACAATAGCCCCACCCAACTCAATCACTAACTTTTTTCAGACCAACATTGGCTCTATATCACCGATAGGCACAGTTTGGGAGGCCTTTAAGGTCACCATCCGAGGCTCCTGCATGGCCAAAAACTTTGAGGTACTGCGAGACCTTCATTGCACTCTGCACACGCTCGAAAGTGAGCTTAAACAGCTAGAGAGCGACCTCTGGGGTGATAACACTGGCCCACGTCTGGCGACATTTAGAGAAAACCTCACCGGTTACAAACAAACGGAGTCGGAGGCACGATTGCGAGGGAAATATCACACTGCGCGCAGATACGGCGAGGGCAGACGCCCAGGCAGGGTGTTGGCGCAAGACATCCGGCTACCCCAGTTCTCCAACACTGTCCATGAAATTAGGGACCCTTTTGGTGTACATCATAGGGACAGTCTGGCTATTCTCCACACCTTTACTGAATTCTATTCTGATTTATACAGTGCCTGCAGAGCTGATCCCCCAGACTTTGTCTCATATCTGCGAGATATAACCCTTGGCTGGCTTGGTGATTCGCAGAGGGAGTTTCTTGCGGCACCCTTTGAAAACGATGAGATACATGTGGCAATTATGCAAATGAAGTCCGGGAAGGCCCCTGGATCAGATGGCCTCCCCATCGACTTTTACAAAACTTACATTGATCAGCTGCTCCCCATTCTCAAGCACCTTTTCAACGAGGCGCAAGAGCTGGGCTACCTCCCCCCATCCATGAGACTGGCCCTGATTTCTTTTCTCCTGAAACCTGGTAAACCAGCAGATTTCTGCGATTCATACCGACCCCTCTCCTTAATCAATACGGATGCCAAAATCCTTGCAAAAATTCTGGCCAATCGTCTCAGCCTACTCATGGAGAAATTAGTTCTCCCAGATCAGGCTGATTTTATCCCTGGCCGGGCGACATCGCACAATCTCCGCACGCTCTTCTCCATCTTACGGTCGGTAGACCCGAAGTTGCCCTTAGCAGCTGTATTCCTTGATGCCGCGAAGGTATTCGTCTCTGTTGAATGGGACTACCTATTCGTAATCCTCCAAAACATGAGCATGCCTAGGGGATTCCTCTCATGGATCCGCCTATTATTTACTAACCCTGAAGGCTGCCCGCTCTCTCCTCTCCTCTTCGCTCTGGCGGCTGAACCACTCGCAGCTAAGATACGGCAATACCATCAAGATAAAGCCCTTCGGTGCTCACTTCGACATATTCTGATCTCCCTCTACGCGGATGACATCACACTCTACATTAGGGAGCCACAACTTAACCTTAATCCGCTGCTCCGAGAATTTGTACGATTTGGAGGGCTTTCCGGTATTCATATAAACTGGAACAAATCCCAAATTTTCCCTCTTACCTCATCAGTCACGAAATTCGTCCCCGACTTCCCTATCGAGTGGTGCACTGAGGAAGTAAAGTATCTTGGTATATATGTCTCTGCAAACCACGACGAACTGATGCGGCTTAATTATGGTCACGCCCTAGATGGGATCAGAGATAATGTCACACGATGGATTGCCCTGCCACTCTCCTCTGCGGGACGCATTTCCCTTATAAAAATGGTTATCCTCCCTAAACTCCATTACTTATTTCTGAACATACTATATGAACCTGGCAGACACTTTTTCTCTTTGTTTTGTTCAGAGCTGATACGCCTTACTTGGGGTGGCAAACAACCTAGAATACAATGGTACATTCTCACTAGTCCATATTCGCAAGGGGGGTTCGATATACCAAATTTTGAACTTTATTATACATGTGCACAGGCTCACTACGCTCACTTCTGGTTCCACCCACCCAAGAACATGCCGCAAGTAGCTACCGAACATTGGTTATCTGATCCCATACCACTAGAGGGCGCCATATTTACCGCCACCGCACCACGCACCGAGGACCCATCACCAATCACCAGTACTGTGAAGGCGTGGCAAACCATTGTCACACGATCCCAGGCTCCCAGGCTGTACTCGCCCCTGCTTCCCTTAGTCTATCATCCAAAAATGCCTGTCCTCCAGGAAGGAGTTTTTAGGAAAACTCAAACTAAATATGGTATTAAGACTTGGGGGGATCTTTACCTTCACGGTAAATTTCGCACATCGCAACAACTCTTCTCTACACAACCGCCCTCTCCATTGGACATCTTTCTCTATGTCTGTTTGCGACAGGGCTTCAAGGAGCATACACCTACTTATCCTCAGGAGCCTCCAGACATTGCCCCATTGCACCTGATGCTGCATAGTGATGCAGCATCACACTTCGTTTCTTCACTTTATCATACTCTTTACACTACTCAAGACCCAACACAGAGCGCAGCTCGAGACAAATGGTCCACGGAGCTGGGTTTTGTCCTCACAGATGAGCAGTGGACTTACTGCTGCAAGCAGACAGAACAAAGCACGTCCAGTAGCCGCCTCCGCATCCTACACTACAAGTTCCTTCATCGCACATATTATACACCAGCCAAGCTCCACCGCTTCAAATTGCGTGATAACGACAGATGTGATTGTTGTAGTGCCATAGGGGCTGATTTCCTACACTTGGCCTGGGACTGCGGGGCTGTACAGGTGTACTGGTGCCAGGTACTTACGGCCCTAGAACAAATGACATAATTACGCCTCCAGCGTTCTCGCCTTACTAGGCTACACTGAGAAACTAGCGGTGACACCCCGGAAATTCATCTCCTTCAGCCTCCTCTTAGCTAAACGGCGTATAGCGTGCAGATGGGGGCGGGGCAGGGCACTTAAAATTAAGGATTGGTTCCGAGATATGGTATTCAGGCAGGAACAAATGTATGCATTTGCCTAACTGCTTCTCCCTACCTCCCGTCCCCGCGACAACTGGGGACCCCTTACAACATCCTTACTCTCTCATCCACTCGATGATGTCGACAATACGCAGACCGACAATGTGGTGACCCCCTAAACTATGCATGCCCATCCACTCTTACAAACCCCCCTTCCATTTGAGTGTTTGGAATTCGTTGAAACACCTGATGTAATAGAGACTTCCAGTAAATGTGATTTATTGCTACAAGCATTGTGCTACCTCTGATATTATGTATTGCTCTGTGACTCACTAATTTCCAATTTGGCCTTAACATCTGCCTCATTGCTTTTCTTATGTTGACTATGCCCGTACATTGGATATGATACATTGCCTGTACCTGTATTTTTTCTCTTTGAAAATACATAAATAAATAAATTTAAAAAAACAGGCACTCTAAACAGGAGCAGTAAACAAAGAAACAAATTAAATGAAGACACTGCAGTGCAAATTAACCTTAAATTAAACAAATGAGAAAACGAGCAGTGGACTTGGAGGGGTGGTGTTGTGGGAGGTAGGAGGGGTGAGGGTGATGCACAGAGATTAAGGGAAAGCAAGGGGCCTGTGAGCAGTGTTGTGGGAGGGATGCGGGGGAAGCACGGGGTAGATAAAACTAAAGCGACGGACTAGTCCGTAGTTTCAGCTAAAAAGTAACTACAAGCTACACCTAGCCCACTTGTCAATCAACACCTTCTCCCAACTATACACAACAGAGCTGCCTCTCATTCGGCCTACTGTAGTGAACTTTGTGACCCCGTCAAGGGGTAGAACTAGAGTGCCATAGAAAAACTACACTAGATAAGACCACACTTCAGACGCTTCTCAACAGTTTATTTATTTGCCGAGGGCATTTTCTCTCAACGCCGCAGGTCCAAATTCTAAATAGAGTGTAATCAGAAGGGGGATCAATAGACTATAGGCCACTTACCTGGTGATTAATTCTCCTTTGATGGCAGCTGCTGTGCCGCTCCGCAAACACCTTGACCCACCAGGAGTATATGGCGTCTCCAATCAAAAGAGGGGAGACAAAGTGGATTACACCGGTCTACGTGGCAACAGGTGGCTGGCTGGCGGGTGGCAGCTGAATGTCCCTGGCTCCCACAATGGGGGCGCTCCACGGCCATTTTCCGTGCGCGGATGATGGCTCTGAGGGGACCTCACGAGTCTCGGTGCAACAACTTATTGAGCAGCCAGCCTGTTTGTGTAGGCTTTCACTCGTGTTTTCCGAGCACTCTTCTAAAAATGATGGTGCCTTGGGTATTAGGAGATCATTTGAGAGAGGGACTCTGAAATTTGGACTGCCTAGGAGAGTCACGGGGCTTAATCCGGCACTGTTGAAATGGTGCTGCACCAAGGCATCTGTTCCCAGTTTATTCAAAGGAAGTAGGGCTTTGGCCAAGTCGAGCTAGCAAGGGCCTGTCCACGCCAAATCCTAGGCAAATCAGTACTCTTCTTTCCCTGTGCCATGTTTGTGGAAAGAACCATGTTTACAAGCCTTCAACAACGCTATAGTAGCAATCACTCTATGAATGTGCAGCTCAAATACAACGACTTGTCAGCGTCCTCAATTTCTGATCACAAATATTTTTGGAGTGTAACATTTGGTGACTCCATATCTCACTCCAGTCTCTTAAAAGTTAACCAAATGACTCCAGTCTCTGGAAAACTAACCCCAGACTGCCCGTCTGACTATACACAACAAAACATGTCTGTACACTTGTGAAAGGTTCTCACGGCAGACCCAAGCCACAAGCAAAATATGCGAGTGGGCACAGCATCGCCAGAAGTGCAGAGGCCTATGGGAAAATAAGAACAAGGGCCAAGGTGTGCGACTGCAAGGCATGTAATGCTGAAAATATGTTACATGCCAAACACATGGCTGATCTTCTCCAGCCAGACTGGCATTTCCAAGGCACCAGCCAGCCACCTATCTGATTTTTAGTCATCTTCTAGATTTCTCTAAAATTCAGTTACTTTTACCATCACAAAGTCCTAACCAAGGTTCAGAATAATACAAACTGCAAGTCAGTGCCACCTTTCTTCCGCAGCTCGAAAAACTGAAGCATTTGGATGGTTCCAACTCATCCTTCACAAAAGATTGGTGTTGCTAAAACACCAAAATACCAGTTCATTTGAAAAACCGATTTCCAAACGCGGATATATCTTTAGACGTGCACTTAATGATTAAACATTTATTTGTGCCCATTGGTTGGTTTATTTGATAGTTCTGTCTTTCGTACAGACCCTGAGCTCATACCAAGTGTTCTATAAGCATGCCAATATAAAATCCCGAACGTCGTCTACCAAAAAAAAAAAATGTTCGAAGGTGTATTTTCCCCTCCTTGAACCCTCTACTCATATGACACTCCAGTTCCGGCCATCCGCCCCTACTGTACAGGATAGTTACCTTTTTTCCACTGGGCTGTTACTCATCTACTGACAGTGATACCTGGGCCTGAGCCATCACTCACAAACAAGAACCGGCGCAGCAGGTTCAACGTGCAACGTTCTAACGCAGCCAGCGCACCTCAGGTCGTGCACGACTGATTTCAGTCGCTTGACCGTGCTGATTTCAGTCGCTTGACCGTGCACCAACAGTTTGTTCACCCTGCCATGCGTTCATGGGTAGATAGATGCTCCATGGAAGGTTATGCTGCCTGGTGTTAATAATTTGTATGTAAGTGCAGCAGCAGCTTGGTGTGCCATAGGGAAACTGGCGGGCACAGTCTGTCAACAGCTGTTCGCAATCGGCTGCGGTGTTATTCCATCACCGAAAAAATGTTTTACATGCCAAGCTTGCACGCTGTCCCCATTGCTTTGCTGAAGTCATCGATGCCATATCATTCCGCAGTGGCATTCTTATAAATATGTTCCAAGTAACAAGAACTTACTAAGAAAAAGGGTGCCCAATTTGCTCTCACAAACCTCATGTAATAAAAATAAAAAAATCTAAAGGATCGTGCCCTTTTTACACAACACTAAAACCATTCGCTATTAAGGTGTTGTAATAAAAGTGCTACAGTACTGATTTCGGTAACTTCCGTTTGATGAAACCCCGAGTCAGCCCAGCCGGGGCTCAAACATGTTAAAAATGTTACTAGTGGTAACGTGATGTAAATAAAAGCGGTTATAATCCCCCAGGGCACTGGGGCGCAATTAAAATGACTTCAGAAGGATGAAATGCGGTAGCAGCCCTGCCGACAGTTGAACCTGTGACCTGATGTTTGAAAACAAAGACCTCTGGAGCGACTGCTTAAATAACAAAGCAAGGGCTCCTATCACATCAACATGGAGGTAAAGTCATCTCTGTAGCAGGTGCATTCACTCACTGTTTCACCAGGTTAACGCAACAATACAAACAATCGTATACCCTGAGAAGTCGCACGACTGCTTCCTAAACTTCAGATACACTTGTGCAAAATACTTCACCACAGTCTGCACTTTAAAGCACACCAGGGTCAGGTAAACAGCAGCCAGGTGCTCACCCGGCTCTTGTTGTGGCTGAAGAGGTCGGTGCCCGACACGCAGGCGATCAGCGAGCCGAAGCTGTAGTGAAAGTTTCTGAAATACATCCTCGCAGCAGCCTCCAATGGACAGGGCGATCCACAGACCGCGGCGGGTTCAGAGGTCCAGGAGCAGCGCTTTGTGCAAACTGAGCTTATAAAGGAGGTGAGCTGACCCCTCCCAAAAACAAGCACTGGACTGATACAATGCCTTGAATGGCGCGAGCAAAAGAGATGCCATGCGCGTGCATATCTCCTGTCCGGGCAGGCACAGCAAACGGGAGACAGGGAGAGAACAAACATGCCTCCCTTCAAATTAAAAGCACGCATTTTTGATGCGTGCCAGTTCGAAGCAGGGGTGGAGCTTCCACCCCGCTTCCTAAGCAAAGCAGACAACCATAGATCTCGCAAGCGAGTAGCGCATGCGCTGCGTTGCTAGGCGAGACCTAAAAAATGATCAGGCTTATCTTTTTGGTGTGACTCCTCCATTTGAGACATGCAGACACAATGGACAGAGGGTGTACTGAAATGTAGGAAGGAGCAGTCTAAAACAGACACCCTGATTTGAACTCCGTTTCTTTATTCAGCAGGCAGCTAGAGGGTGAGTAATTGAATCGGAAGTCCACAGAAAGTGGATCCTTTCTATTGGTTCAGCATATTTCCTTGCATTGTAATGATGCAGTATTTAGAGAATGTTGGCAAGTATGCATAAGAGGGATGTGCCTAGTGGCTGTGGATCTTAACCTGCACTGTAACAGACAATTCTTGCCCGTTTTCAGACAATGTTTAGAAACAAAAAACATTTTTAAATATAAACGTTAGCTTATATCCATCCCCTGGCCATACAAACTCAAACTGGATTTTATGATACCGATACATGAATATCGCTTGCCATTCTCAAAGCTAAGGGCCTTATTTAGAGTTTGGCAGACTGGGTTCTTTTGCTGTATTTAGAGTCAGGCGAACTGTCAACAACCTGCGGATGGAAACCTTAGACAGACATAGAGCGGTTGGTTTAAGTACCTGACATACTTTTGTTCTGTTTGGAATCGTCAGGAAAAGCCCGGTGGTCCTGAACAGGAAATAACAGCTTGCATGTTGTGAATATCTACCCCAGAATATCGATGAGATATATTGAAAAAAAATGATTGCAGGCAAGTCGAGATTTTCTACACCTAACCACGTATACGTACCTATGTGCTTTATATCTTCTAAGTACATAGATGTGGAGTTGTGAATACTAAACCTATACCTGCCTATATGCTCTTACCTTTAGATATTCTGTCCTTGATATTCTTGTACCATGATATTCTGGGGATCGATGTTCTGTAGCACAATCGTCAGAAAGTGCCACCTCCAGTCACATGTCATCTATGGGACTGTAATATCTATAAAGGGTAGGACCTATACATCATCTGTAAGAATTGGGACACTAATCAGCTTCACCAATAATTTACATGTGTGTTTTTCTCTGGGGTTTCTGGACTGATCAATTCTTGGTGTGTAGTACAGTCGTGTCCTGGGAGTCTGAGCTTTACCAACCAAATGCAAATACATTTTAGAGCTGGGCAAATAGAAAAATTACACCTTGACCGATTAAAACAATGTTATTCTATAATCTTCCTTTAGCATGAGGGGATCATTTTTGGAATATAGATTCTAGAGGACATTAGAAGGAAGAAGAAGGATCATGCATATCTGTAAGCCCACCTTTTCACCAGCTCTTAATATATAAAAAAAAAAGTGAAAGTTGATTAACTTGTCTGTTTTTCCTTTTCAGGCTGTGCGTTTGGAAAGTGTGTATTCCGACAGAGTGCGGTACATGGTGGTTGTATACAGCAGCGGACGACAAGACACAGAAGAAAATATTTTATTGGGAGTGGATTTCACCAGTAAAGAAAGGTATCATAAAATGTAGTTAATTTTGAAAAGTTAATTATTCTTGTAAACTAAGTATTTAGGAGTACCTTCAAAACTATAAACAAATAGTTTATCACAAAGAAATGTCTCCAGTATTTTAATAGCTATGTTTTGAGTTGGTTTGTCTAAACAATTGGGTTATTGGTTGAGAGGGGTGGAAGCCCCACTCAGGCAACAACCACAATCTTCGTCAGGGTGAACCACAAAAGTCACTAAATTAACCTGTGCTTAACCCTCTGGTAGTTTGGTGCAAAAAGTCAGACTTAACTTAGAGGCAAACTGTACAGTATTTATGCAACACACAAACAGTAATAAAGTGAAAACACAACATAAGAAAAATCTCAAGCCAATTTTTGAAAACTAGGGTACATTTTAATAAATAAAATGACACCAACCCCAAAAATTCAATCAGTAGAACTGGAGATATTCAGTTTCAAATCGTTAAGAAAATATAGCGCCTAAACGCACACGGGCTCCACTCCCCATCATCTGGTCGTGCTGGACCCGTGGAAAGTCTCAAGTTCAGGCCGACTGTGATGGAGCACGTTCCGGATACAGAGACCATGTTAGTCCTGCTGAAAATGTTTCCTTCTCAAAGTCCGGTACATAGAGTTCCATTTGTGGTGGTGGAGGCCACAAGGAGTGGGGAGAGTGCATCGGATGGTTGTCGATTTAGCGCGAAGATCCTCAAGCTTTGCAGACAGTCGGAACTGGCGCTTCACATTAGCGGTTACCACGGCCTGCTGTTGCTGTTGTACAGAGTGTGGATCTTGCTTTGCCAGTCGTCGCTGGGGGTCACTGTAGCGCAAAGAGTCGGGTTTACCGGAGATTTGCGTTGTAGATCGCCATGGGCGGCAGAGTCTCAGTGCAAATGGGCCCGTTTGCGACCGTAAATAGCCCACAACATCAGAATTTCACCTTTCTTTACAGGAGGAGCTCAATCAAGGGCCAGGACCTCGGGAGGCACCTCTTGGGGATCAGGAGCTCGCTGCAGCAGAGACCTACAGGGCTCAGGCAGGTGTATTTCCAGGACCAAGCAGATCCAGTGCAGGGAGGCCTCTGTAGCTTGTTGTGTCCCTGTAGTTCAGACAGCTGGTCATCCATCTGAGCTTTGGAGTCACTCGTGAAGCCTAGGAAAAAAGGAGCAGGTCCAGCCTTCCTTCTCAGCGATCAGGGCAGGCCTCAAGCAACAGGGCAGCCCTCATTGAAGGGGGTCAAGGCAGTTCTCAGGCAGCCGGGTAGTCTTCTGGTATCAGCAGGGCAATCCTCTGGGGAATAAGGCAGACATCAAGCAGCAGGGCAGTCCTATAGGTAACAAGACAGGTCACAGAGTGTACTGAGGAAGAGCAGCTCTGGAGGTCCAATATTTATACCTGGTAAACACACATGTCCTACTTTTTAAATACAATGTACCCTGCTCTAGGAGCTTTTGGGGTCTAATTCTGGGGCGTGACTTATATAGCCTTATATCCCACTGTAGCGGGCTATACTGGCCATTAAAGGCCCACTCAAGCATTCGGTGAGGTCCTTTAACAAGGGAGCAGGCCTTTAATGTCTGATATAGCTTGTTATGGCTATTAGAATAGTCCTCCTCTTGAGGGCAGAATGTCCCAATTAGTAAAACGAAGGCCTCTTGGAGCTTGAGGGGATTGAAATCTCCGAGGCTCCGAAGCTTTCGTTTCACTGCTATTGCTATGATTGTTCAACAGCTGTGAAACCCAGTGATGAAGCATGCCACACTCTGGTGGGTGAAGGTTCCTGTCCAAACGAGGCACATTTTTTTCACGTACACAAATACTCTTTTCACAACTAGACATACTTATGTGTGTTTTCTATCGATAGGGAGCAGTACGCTTCTGGTTGGGTTATTCACTCCCAATAGACTCCTTGTGTGCATAGATTGTTCAACAGGTAACAGCCATGCGCAGGGCCACAGTCGGTAGCTGTTGACCATTCATAGCAATAGCTGTGGAAGGGGGCTAAAGTCAGCCCCTAGTTCTCCCTGGGACTGGCTAAACTGCGTTTTCTCGTTTAGCCAAGCCAGGGAGACCCAGGAGCTGAGTCTCCTCCTCCCCGCACCCCCTTCCAAGGCTCCAGTGACTCAGTGAGCTACGTGAAGAGGGATGGGGAATGCTTCAGCATGCCCTGCAGCACAGCCCTTGCCTTTCGCTATCCCCTACCCACTCCATATATTTTGTAGAGGCAGAGTAAAGAGAAAGGCAGAGGCTGTGTATTAGATCATTTAAATATTGAGAACAGTGGGCCTATACCAGTTTATATAGGCCGCTGCTTTTCCATTGTCTTCAGTGGAGTTTTCAACATTCCAATGTTCTAATAAGTATTAAAAAGGAATTTTTAGGCACTACAAGCTGCAGTGGCAAGCCCAATATCTGTTTTAAACGGCTACTTTAGTGGGTGGGTGGTCTACTGTTAGCATTTCATTTACATGCCCTGGGTACAGGTAGTACCATTTACTAGGGACTTGCAAGTAAATTAAATGTACCAATTAGGTGTAGGCCAATTGTATTATGTTTTAGTGAGAGAGCACAAACACTTTACCACTGGTTAGCTGAGAAAAGTGCACAGGGTCCTAATGCCATCAAAATTGGGTTCAGCAATAGAAGGCAATAATCTGGGGAGACCCTGCAAAAAGGACCAGGATGTACAATTTGTTGTTTCTTTATTTCATTGTTTTCAAAGATATATTATTTTAATAGATTCATATTTTGATTCAACCCAGAGGTGTGCAGCTCACAACCAACTATGAATGGGTGGCATTTAATATTTATAATGAGTCAAGCTTAACTAACACCCTCTGTTCCTTAAGTTCAGATTCTCTGACTGGTCCTTGTCCTGTGACAGTTTTGCAAAGTTCTCATAAGGTGGTTGTGTGTCATATCCCACCAATTATAGATATAGTCCCCACCAATTATAGATATAGTCCTAACATTGGGGTGAATACTGGTTCCATCTAAGCATGGGTTGGTAAAACTGCTATTGAAGAAAAGCAACTTTGGCTGATCAGCTGCTGCCCAATTTTCCTACTCCTGTCTCCTTACAAAATCTTGCACTCTCCAGTGGTTTTCCATCTTGGATCTTACCTTGAAGATCATGACATCTTGCATAATTACCTGGCTGTTTTTTGCCTGAACAGAAGATGGTGTTTGTCTTGGTACAAGATGATCTCTAAGAGAGTATTAGATGTCAGTGGCACCAGTGCACTGATTTCTTACATCTGTCAGATACGTTTGACAAAATTTACCACTGTCTGCTGTTGAAGAAGCTTCAGGAGATAGGTATTGAGGGTACTGTTTATAAACTGTTTGTACCTTTGGTAAGCGAGGCAACTTCAATCTTTTCACTCCCAGGGAAAGCTGTCAGAATTGAAGGTTCGAGGCATATGAGCTGCAGATTGTACACTATGCATAGATTGCCATCTGGTGTTGGGCTCGGATGCTTGCACGTTGTTGTTGTCTTGGAAGAGTCTTTTGCAGTCACGAGATAGGTGACTCCTCCCTTGGACGATAGTGCGGATGGGCATCGACTCCATACTCAGATTGTTTTTTTCCGCCATTGGGTTCAGATGTAACTTTTGTGCTCTGGTTCGGCACCTTATTCTCCAAACCTTTCCAACGCGCAAACTATCTACAACTCGACGGTATTATTTTCGATCGCGTGATCTTCGATGCGCATCTGAGCTACTCGATTTCAGTCGTCGACGCGGGCCGCTGGGCCTATCGATACCGTTCGGGCCTACAGCTCATGGAAAGGTCTCCATTCAAAAAATGCCCCCAGTGTGGAGCGAAATTCCCACACAGTGACCATCACAAGGTCTGTAACCTGTGTCTCTCGCCTGAGCACGACGAGAACAATTGCCAGGCCTGCGCCTCTTTTCGATCTAAGAAGACCATCCGTGAACGCCGGGCCCGACGACGCATCAAGGCGCAGCGAGCAGCTCCGGCACCAGCGGGCATCTTCGATGAAGGCCCTGATGTTCCGGAGGAAGATTCTGAGGTCCTGGCAACCGTGTCCGAAGCAGACGACTCAGACGACCACATCACTCCTGGTTAAAGAGTGAGTACAACTGCCCCTACCCCAACTCCACCCGAAAAAAAGAAGGCCCTGGTCAAGACTTCGCCTGCTGTCCCCAGTCGCGACCAAAAACAAGCTTCAGAAGCCCCGCCCCCGGGCCCAGCTCCGAAGATGAAGGACAAGCCCTCTGGTAGCTCGGGACTGAGCAAACCGCATCTCAGTGTCCCGCAGGCACCTTCGGCACCGAAGACGGGAGAGCAACCTACTCCCGACTACCTCGACACCGAACGAAAAGCCATCGGGTCCGAAACTAAACCCTTCGGAACCGAAAAAAGATTTCCGTCTCCATAGCCAAGCCAAAGGCCCCCCTAACCACCTCCTAAGGCCTCGGAGCAGAAATCCAAACCCCGCTCGGACCCAAAGAAGTCAGCGCCGAAAGCGATTACAGAGGAGGAAGAACTTTTTCGACCGGATTCTGTTGATCCGAAGCAGAAAAAACTCCATATAGACCCCAAAACAGGACATGTGGCTGCTGTTCCACACAAGAAGAGGAAGGTGGACACAACAGACACTCCTGCAGTGCCTGTGAAGAAAAAAGACTGTGCCACCTCACCTATAAGACCCTCTTTTCCTGTCCTTCCTCCTGAGCCTGTTCTTCCTCCTAAGTCTGTCTCTCCTCCACAGCCTCCACAACTTCCACCACATTCACCACCGCAGGATGACGATGATGATTTAGGGGGTGGGGGAGGCAACAATGACCCTTTCACTGACCCTGAAGATGACACAGACATACCACAGGACGATTGGGACGATTATGATGACAAAATAGATCCCCCAGACCTCCCTGATCCCCAGCCATATTCAACGAAGCCATCTCCACCAGATGACAATATTGGCTTTGGTCAGCTTGTAAATAGAGCTGCTGTCTACCATGGTGTTCAGATGCATTCAGACCCTGCAGACAAGGACTTCCTCCTAGACACCTTCGAACAGACACAGAAGACGGTCCAAATCCTGCCAATGCTAAAAGGGGCCATTAAACATGCCCTGACATATTCAAAGACCCTGTGAGAGCTAGAATTCTCAATCCCAGAATTGACAAAAAATATAAACCTGCCCCCGATGATCCCACCTACATCAAAGGACAGCTACCCTTAGACTCACTAGTGGTAACTAACGCTAGGAAACGTGCCAACTCACAAACCTCCAGTGACGCACCACCTCCGGATAAGGAATCTAAGTTGCTAGATGCTTCTGGCAAAAGAGTTGCTGCCCAAGCAGCTAATCACTGGCGCATAGCCAACACCCAAGCATTACTTGCTACGTACAATAGGGCTCACTATGACCAACTAGAAACCTTATTACAACATTTACCTGACCAATACAAAACCCAGGCAAATGATTTAATTCAAGAAGGCAAATTAATAACCAACGCATCAATCAAGTGAGCCCTCGATGCAGCTGACACAGCCTCTAGGTCCATTAACACTAGTGTGCTACTCAGACGACATGCCTGGTTACGCATGTCAGGATTTAAACAGGAGGTACAAGCAACTATCCTCAACCAGCCGTTCAATCAGGAACAGCTTTGTGGACCGGCTGTAGATACCACTCTAGAGAAGATGAAAAAGGGCACCGAGACTGCTAAATCCATGGGAGCATTACAGTCTCCATCCACACGTGGTTCCTTTCGTCGCTCCTTACATAGAGAAGCATCCAAAAACATTGGAACAGACACCGCCTCCTCTTCCTACAAAAACACCATGCAAACATCCCCCAACAGAGGATATTTTAAAGGCGGATACAGGGGAAATAACAAAGGGAGAGGCCGAGGTAACAACAACACTCGTGCCTCCCCCACTAATGAACAGTGACTCCCCTCCACTCCCTCCAGACCATTCCACTCCAGTCGGAGGGAGACTCTCCCAGTTCCTACCTGTCTGGGATTCCATCACAACAGACAAGTGGGTAAGGCAAATTATCCAGTATGGTTTCTGCCTGGAACTTACAGCAACCCCACCCACCATACCACCCAAACAGCGTCCAATGTCCACCGAGCACCTCACGCTCTTAAAACAAGAGGTTCTCTCACTGCTTCAAAAGCAGGCAATAGAACTAGTTCTCTGACAGTATCAAGGAACAGGGGTTTACTCGCTGTATTTCCTAATCCCCAAAAAGGACCCTACGGCCAATACTCAACCTCAGACCCCTCAATCTCTATATTCAATCAGATCATTTTCATATGATCACTCTCCAACGGGTCCTCCCACTACTTCAACAAGGCGACTTTCTTGACACACTAGATCTCAAGGATGCCTACTTCCACATTCCCATGCACCCTGCTCACAGGAAGTATCTAAGGTTCATAGTGGACGGACAACACTATCAGTTCAAAGTCCTTCCATTCGGGGTGACCACTGCACCCAGAGTGTTCACAAAGTGCCTTGCAGTGGTAGCAGCACACTTCAGAAGACAACAAATCCATGTCTTTCCATATCTCGACAACTGGCTAATAAAAGCCAACTCATTCAACCAGTGTGTTCATCACACTCATCCAACCATCCAGCTGCTACACGACTTGGGATTCACAGTAAACTACCCCAAGTCAAATCTTCAGCCCTCTCACATACATCAGTATCTAGGGGCCACATTAGATACCTCCAGAGCTCTAGCATATCCCAATCCAGCCAGGATAGCCAGTATGCAAACACTAATTTCCAGATTTCAACCACAGCATTCCCTCCCAGCAAGGGTAGTCATGCAACTCATAGGGATGATGGCCTCTTGCATCTTTATCGTACCTCATGCAAGACTTTAGATGCGCCCCTTACAGGAATGCCTAGCACGTCAGTGGAACCAGGCTCGAGGTCAAATTACAGATCTGGTGTTGATGGACAGCCGCACACATCGCTCTCTGCAGTGGTGGAACACACAAAACCTTTCCAAAGGGCGGCTGTTCCTCGAGCCAAATCCACAGATAGTGCTAACAGCAGACGCATCACTCACCGGCTGGGGAGCCCATCTCCTAAACCACACAATTCAAGGCAAATGGACCACGCAACAGAAAGTGCTTCACATCAATCACCCAGTATTACTGGCAATATTTCTAGCATTAAAATCATTCCAAGTACATCTATAGCACAAAACTGTCCTAGTCCGGCAGACAACATGACAGCCATATATTACATACAGAAACAAGTAGGCACACATTGTTTGCAGCTGTCCCAGCTCACATAAAACATTTGGAGATGGGCCATTCCACAAAACATATACCTTCTGGCAGAACATCTTCCAGGAGTTCACAATCAAATTGCGGATCTGCTAAGTCTAGAGACACAGCAGATACACGAATGGGAACTTCATCTCCAAGTTCTTCAACCATTTTTCCGAATGTGGGGCCAACCAGACATAGATCTGCTCGCCACTCACGCAAATGCAAAATGCCCAACCTTCGCCGCCAGGTTTCCACACCCCTTGTCCAAAGGCAATGCGATATGGATGAACTGGTCAGGCAGATTTGCATACGCTTTTCCGCCACTCCCATCAATTCCCTTAGTAGTATGCAAGCTCAGACAACAGTCTCTCAAGATGATCCTGGTGGCTCCCACATGGGCACGGCTTCCGTGGTTCACAACACTACTGGAACTCTCAGTAGTTCCACACCAAAAACTACGCCTCTCCCCAACATGGCTAACGCAGAACCATGGAGAGATAAGGCACCCCAATCCAGGTCAACTGAATCTAGCTATCTGGCTCCTGAAGTCCTAGAGTTCGGTTATCTTAACCTTCTGCCGGACTGTATGAACATCATTAAAGAAGCCAGACGCCCTACTACTAGAGCTTGCTATGCAGCAAAATGGAAAAGATTTGTCATCTACTGCAATAACAATAAGATTGATCCGCTGGATGCTTCAATCCAAGACATCATTTGCTATTTGCTACACTTACAAAGATGTAATCTAGCATATTCATCCATACAATTACATCTAGCAGCACTTGCTGCTTATTTACAAAACAGACAACACTTGTCACTATTTAGAGTACCTGCAATTAGCCTTTATGAAGGGCCTTAAAAGAATAATTCCTCCCAGACTGCCACCCTCTCCGGTGTGGAATTTAAACATTGTTCTTACCAGGCTCATGGGTCCCCCATTTGAACCTCTACATAAATGTGAACTTCAGTTCCTCACATGGAAAGTAGCTTTCCTTGTCGCAATTACCTCTCTCAGAAGGGTAAGTGAGATCCAGGCTTTAACCATACAAGAACCATTCTTACAAATACATCGTAATAAAGTGGTTCTCAGAACAAATCCAAAATTCCTTCCCAAAGTAATCTCAGCTTTTCATCTTAACCAATCCAAAACCCAGACTCTGTGGCAGAGAGAGCTCTTCACATACTAGACGTCAAAAGAGCCCTACTTTATTACATTGACAGGACTAAGCCCTTTAGAAAGACAAAACAGCTGTTTGTAGCCTTCTCCCCACCTCATAAAGGTAACCCCATCTCCAAAGCTGGGATCGCGAGGTGGATAGTAAAATGCATTCAAATATGCTTATCAAAAGGCTAAACGCACATTGACAAAATCCCCCTAGAGCGTATTCAACACGCAAACTAGGGGCTTCCATGGCATTCTTAGGGAACATTCCCTTAGATGACATCTCCAAAGCAGCAACATGGTCTACACCACACACCTTCACCAAACACTATTGTGTTGACCTGCAGGCTAACCAACAATCTTCTGTAGGCCAGGCTGTTCTTAAAACACTTTTTCAAACTACTGCAACAGATACAGGTGACCGCCGCTAGGGGAGACACTGCTGTACAGCCTATGCATAGTGTACAATCTGCAGCTCATATGCCTCGAACGGAAAATGCTACTTACCAGTATGCATCTGTTCTTGGTATGTGGAGCTGCAGAGTTGTACACGCCCACCCGCCTCCCTGTAACCTGTAACTGTTCCAGTATTACCTTAATTAGATACATTCACATGGACATCTCTTACTTCTTACTGACTCCATCATTTCCCATCATGGCGAAAAACAATCTGAGGATGGAGTCGATGCCCATGCGCACTATCGTTCAAGGGAGGAGTCCCCTATCTCGTGTCTACAAAAGACTCTTCCAAGACAAGCATCCGAGCCCAACACCAGATGGCGATCTACGCACAGTGTACAACTCTGCAGCTCTACATGCCAAGAACAGATGCATACTGGTAAGTAGCATTTTCCTTCTTTATTTATCTACATTGACTCCCATCCTGTTTAACATTTACGACCAACCACTGACCAGACATACTCAGTCTTTTAGTAAGTTTTTATGTATGTCTACGACACTCAGATTGTACTCTATCCTGATAAATGTAGATGATATCCAGTGGCCAGGTGTCAAAGCTGCACAGTAAATGACTGAAATTTGCGAAAGTGAAATTTTGACAATAGAAGAAATGTTGTTAGTGGGAGAAGAGCCGCTGTTTTTCCCAAACAATTTATGGTCAAGGGAATTAGAGAATGTACCAATCCCTGTGGACTTGGTGCATGAACTCGAAATTAAATTTGAAAAACATCCTTTAATGATCCCTCCCATTTCTGCATGAGCATCTACCTGTTTTTAATCGTTTTAGAGTGTTCAGTAAAACACTTGCATCCAATTCTGTTAATCTGCTACCTAGGCTCTGAAATGGTCTAGACGGTGTTGTGGAAATCCTTTGTCTTAAAATGCGACAAAGGGAGCGCCTTTCTTGCATATGATCAATCAGAATGCTGCCGCAAAGTTGGTTCAAGCCAACTCCAAATTCTATATTCAGCCACATTTGCTCTAAGTAAACTACCCTCATTGAATATGAAGGGCAGAATTACATTCACAGCCACGTGAATTGTTCATCCTATAACTTATGGTATTTTTGCGAAAATTAGTAAAAGATTTAAATTTGACTACAAGATTGCTGCACTCCGCAAACATAGTACTCATCTAAGTGCCAAAATATAACAGGGAAAGAAGGAGAGGAAGCACGTTTCCTGTCCTTTCCCCTAAGAAAATAGATCACCCTGCCTGGCTGTTTAGGAAACACCCCCAGTCGCACAATGTCAGGAAAAAACGTAAAACTTTGTGTCTCGAGAAACACCTGTAAAGGACTACCGTTTACCACTTACCTTGCTAGTCAGTTTACATGTCACTGAGAAACTCTTAAAGGGGTGTACTAGTGCTTGATACATGACATAAATATATAAACAACGGAAGAAATAGGGTACTCACACAGATCATGTATTGAACGAGTAGTGTCTTACATGCAAAATTAATGGCCTCAAGTCTGCTGTTGTCGGGTCAGCTCCATTACGTAGTTATTTTTTATGTTTATTTAATTCTTTGTCTTCCAGGTACTGCCAATAAAGAGTCTATCAATTTGTAACTTTTTTGTTGTGCCCTTTCAGTTCTGCAGTCATTTTAGTAAAAGTACTGTTGTCTGGTCCTCTACCGGGAAGATGTCCACTTTTTGAACATACAATGTACAAAGCTCCACTAATCTGCTCCTCTTTTTGCTGTTGCCACAGCATAACAAAACAGCTGAAAAAGACCTGGCAAACGGAGGCATTATTCTTTCATTGAGATGGATATAATGTGATTGATAGTCACACACACAGAAGCTCTTTAGTAGGGTTTATGCAGCTTCTCTTATTCGTCAGATTTGCTAACCGTCTTTCTGTAATAACTATTGTCCAGAGTGTATGTCCCAACCTCATCAAAGGAACTAATAGCTGATGCATGTCACATCAAAGGGAGCTGGGTTGGTGGCTTCCAACACAATTGTAATGTTCGCAAAATTGTCACTTCCTCCATTGCACCATTTTATAAACAGGAAATTGGGGACTCCTAATCTAGAGACTTCACAAGAACAAAGTTTACCTGTGTTGTTCTGTGGCTTGGGCTTGCAGTCCAACACAAGCATATTCTATAAGTAATGCTGTGAATGCTGACATCAAGTAGGAAGACATTGGCAGCGGTGACTGTGAGAGACAAACTTATGTGAAGTGTGGGAGAAATGATGCCCAGTGCTAAATGTGGAATTTGACCAATGAAAACAAACGGAGAAGATCCTTCACCAGAACCAGCTGCTCCTTTTCTACACAGCAAGTACTTTACAAAGCAGAGTAATGGGCTTTGGAGGATGTGCATCAGGCACGCTCCGATTATGTCCTTGAAGTAGACATTGAGTGAGCTCTTGCAGATCATTTAGAGAGATGATCTGTATAGAGAAGAACTTTTGTTCATTTTATTGCACGTAGCCTAGACCCCAGTTATGGATGAGTAAAAGAACTTACTCTCTCATAGGTCACCCCACCTGAGAGGTAAGAACCTTGAATTTCGAGGTGTGCTCAGCAGATTAGGCTGACTCTCTGGTAAAGAAAGAAGGTCACTTATATTATTGACTAAGATACTTGTATGCTGTAGCACATGCTTACAGCCTAGACCAGGATGGGAACATATGAGTCTATTCCAGAAGTGAATCAGCACATACTTCTATTTTCACCCAAATCTCCTATCTGTTTCCACAATGACTGCACAAAGATCTGGGCAGTGCCAACTTTCAGACATTAGGACAGTTATAGATATGTACAGATTTGATGTGCTTTCAACAGATATTTGAGACAACCTTCGAGGGATTTCTGAATACATACTTAATAGAAAAGGTAAACAAATGCGCATGATAAACATTTCTGGAGAAAATGTTACTGATCGTCTTTGAACATTTTCCAAATTGTGCAATGAGCAGAAGACGGCAACGTGGAATTATTCAGACACTAAAGACAGCTTACGGAGAGTGTCAATGGGGAATGAGACCACTGGAATAATAGTATTGCAGTCTTAATTACTTTATAGTTAATGGTACAATAATGTTAAACCACACGTGTTTAATACCACTTCAAATGAAAGGTATAAATGGAGAAAGAGAGCTGTCGCTACGTGTCTGGCACGTACTGTGGTCATAAAGAAAATCAGCTGTTGAGTTCTGGAAACTCTTTCTACTTTTGATTGTAATGGAAGAAGGTAATGAGTATGTTTTACAGCCAGTGTTTTCATTGTTAAAGTGCAGAATATTGTGAAATTGCTTCATCTTGCTCCCGAAAGCGAACATATATCAAATTGTCATATCCTCAAACAATTTAAAATGTAGGTATTTATGTTCTGAATTTCCTTTTTCATAATACCATCACTACATTTCCAGTGGGCAGGATGGCAACATATCTGTTGGAGATTAGAAGTGGTGTATTCTGGTTGATAGCATTCATCTTAAGGTTTCAGAGAGAATAGTTTCCATAGCATTGTAGCTCATAATTGGCTGGTGCTGAAAAGAATGTGTGATACTGTGGTATGATGCAAATAGTGACTTACCTGTGATGTAAAGTATATGCACCATGTTTGACAGAAGCAGTCTAGCTATTTTGTGAGATTTTTGAGATCCTGTATCATTCATGACTCATACTTCTAAATTAAAGTATTGATTTCTTTCTTACAACAGCAAGCAGTGTACCATTGGAATGGTGCTACACCTCTGGAGTGATACCAAGATACATCTTGATGGAGATGGGTATGGATCAAAATAAAAACAAAGTAATAGCTCTCTGTTTTCATGTTAAGTAATTGTATTGACTTGTTCTGCAGCTAAACATCTAGAGTAGGTGAGTAGTGAGCAACCATTTGTCCTGCTTCCTCTTTGGAATGAAGTTTGCTCAATGCTTTTATTCGGACTCATGTAAGAGAATACTATGAAGCTACTTAAATAGTCTGAGTCTGAAATATGCCCACCTTGATTCTCACCCATCTTCACTTCTAGTTTATGAACTGTTATACCTTCCTACTTCGTATCCTTGGGTGCAAACTTCTTTTGAACCTGCTTCAATATTGCTATTCAGCACACCAAACTCTTCTAAGAGTCAGTGTATGTTCGTTGTATATATCGTTTTTTCTGATCTCTGATTTTGATACAACCCAAATGCTGATTTTGTACTTCTGCTTAGAGAGTATACGTTCCACGTGCTAAATTGAACACATTTGAAAAAAGCCACTTTCTTCCTTCAACACTGTCCTTTACTGCTTTTATTCACATACTGTAGTAAATTGAAAAATTAAACAATTTCTACTGTGATCGGCAATCACTTGCTCATTCTCGTGCTAGATTTAAGTGTCGCTATAACAACATCTGACATAGAAAGTCAGCATAAACAGAGATGTCAACTTTATTAACCAGTCCCTTCTTTCTACACACGGATACTTGTACATCCATACTTAAAATGGGACAAGCCAAACTACACGTTCCAGATTCCAGGATACTGTTGACTAAAAATAGAAAACTAGCAGTAGGAAAATTAGTTGCATGACCATTTATCAACCCTGTTAAAAGTTTATGCTTTACACAGAGTTTCTGAGGTCTGATTGTGGAGGATGACGACTGCCAACAAGATGGCAGTCAGCATCTTTACGCCTATCATTTCCAGACCCTAACATCTCATCATTAATCATTTCATGACTGAGAAGGTTAAGAAAATTAGGTGCCGCTCTCACAACACATATCGGACATCTGCACTACCTTCCGTCCACCCCCTAGTTGATTTCTTTCAAAGTCCAGTTACACAGCGAGCCACATCTTGTATTGTCTGAAAGCGAAGTCCTCTGACGAGGAAATTCTAAACTCATGTTACAATCCTTCTCATCATCCTCAATTCTTCTCTAAGCCAAGGAACCGTCCAGCCTGGTTCCTATACACAATGGGTCTCTGTAGAACAACTCTGGACCCAAATGATTTCACCAACTTCCATCTGATCACCAACCTACCCTTCATAAGAAAAATATATAATCTTAAAAGCACCCCCCACCCCCCCAAGTTACTACAGCAGATTATCTAATACAGTAACCTATAGGACTACCTATCTGACTTCACATCAACATGTCACCTCTTTATAAACTATCTGAATCTTCTCCTTGTTCAGCGACCCTTTGCTTCACAGCTTGGTTTGCGTTATACTGTAGCATAAATATATTTGTCCTAGAGCTGGCCCATGTCCATGATCAGCAATAATACATTTCAAATAAAGATCACTGGCAGAAACCATTTTGTCAGCCAGTAAAGACAGCACCTGAACATGTCCTTACTAGCTCTAGTAAACAGTTGTTTTAGTACTACATTAATGAGCAAAAACATACAGTAGACTTTTGCTGCATTGTTATGAAGAGACTTTTAGGTCTTTTCCCTGGAAGAAGCTGTCAAATTTCCTGGGTAGCATTCCTCTGGACACAGTTGTTCATGCTTCGTTTTCTTTGCAAATTCCTTGCTTCCATGTCACCACCCTCATACTTGTTGGGATGATGCTGGATCTGAAATCTCTCTCAAACGTTACTGGATAAACACTGAAAAAAACAGGGATTAACATACTGTGCCATTTCTACAATGTCACACTCGGAAAGGCATGAATTCTCTACTATTACTGCAACATATTCATGAAGCAGCTCTCACAACCAAAGAACTTCACAAGATAATCATTGAATTTCTGAACCGATATTGCTCATGCACCACAACTAGATGCACACAATATCTGTGTGATGTGTCTTCTCTGCTGACCATTTTATCACCAAAGCTAAACACTTGTAACATATTTTGAAGCTCAAAACCAAGGAGGACCCTCACCTCACACAGCATCAACCTTTCAACCACAACTTCACAGAATCTACTCTCCATATCTCGATCTACTAATGATTCTCTCAAAAGGCTATAGCACATCATGATACTTGATGGAGCCCGGTCAGGCTCATTCAAGGACATCCTCATCAGTAGCACAACAGCCATCACAGACAAAGCCATTGTGAATAACTTTGCAGAGAGTGGCCTATTACTGAAAGAACTCAAAACTTCATATATCAAGCCTATTCTATAAAGAAAATGGGCACTGACAAAATGCACTTTTTGAACTATTGTCCTGTCCTTGTCAAACTGATAAAAACTGTTCCCTACATACAATTGTCTTCTTACATAGATGAAAACAGTCTTCTACCAGACATTCAGATAGGATTCCATCCAGGTGGGAGCCCAGAATCTGCATTCATTGACACATAGGACAAGAGAAAGGCTACAGTGGATTCCAGTGGACTAGCGACATTTCTGCCATTCAACTTGTCTGCCACTTTTGATATGCATCGGCATCATTCTGTACACCAGAGACTCAGGTCCATAGTGTTCCATGGCACTGTGGCTTCCTAGATTTCTTCCTTACTAACATTCTTACATTTTAATTTACTTTCCTTCTGCTATTATCCTTTTACTTTGGCCGGCGTCAATATGTCCTACAGAGAGATTGAGCATTGGACAAAATTTAATTATCTGAAACCAAACATTTAAAAAACTGAGATATTAGTGTGTGGTAAATGGACCGCCACCCTCACATCTACCGTCTGGATAAAACAGTGCAGCCCACCTCCTACACCATCACCCCAAGTAAGGAATATCAGCTTGATAAGAGATATGAATCTCTCCCCGTTTCCTCAAGTGAATCAAGATACAAAGGGATCGATTTACATGATTAGATGAAACAAAGCTGTGGGAAAACTACTGAACCTTAACATTGTTTTGCTAATTTCACCTACCTGGGCTATCTGGTCGCATATCATTCGAAGCAATGTGCAAAGTGTGCCATACGATGGTCTGGTCCCGGTTTCCTTAAAAAAGAAAAATTATGTTCAAAATGTTTAGGATGTTGTCACTGGTGATGTCATGTGTGATCCATCAATGATTTTGACCAATGATGTCATTTGAGATGTCTTTAGAAATGCCATCAGTGATGCCTTTCAGATGCGAGCAGTGACATCACATCTGAGGTTATGAGCAGTGCACAGTGGTTTGTGTAGGTAACTTTACCTGGACAATATAAGTAGTTTATATGGTGAGGCCTGACAGCGCAACTGTCGCTAGACAATTATGTGAGTCTCACTAGAGAGGGGCTTTGGCTCCGCCCACATGTTGGGAGCCAGGAGTGCATATTTTGATTGGGCAGAAGTTGTGTGCTTCCTCAGAAAAGTGCTTGACCTCCACTGCAGTTGTGATCATTTTATTTATCTAGCTAGATGAGGTTGAACTTACAGGGGTGCACACATGACATAGTAATACTGCAAAATTCTCTTAGATAACTAGATAATTTATTGTGTTTGTCTTTCTCTGGTAGCAGCAGAGATAGGAAGAGGGTAGTAATTAACCCACATGGATGTTTAGGGCTGGCTCTTTTCTAACTTTTTAACCTACAACAATATTATTCTACAATTCTTTACTTCCACACAAATACATGTTCATTCCCATGTTGTTTACTTGTAATGCTTCACATTACCATACAACATTCCTTTAAAGCCCCAACTATTGGCATTGCCAGTGCTTGTTAGTTTTTGTGTCATACAGGTAAAGAATGTCCCGTTAACTGCATTTTTTCAGGGAATTTCTGAAGTTTATTATTATTTTTGATTTCACTACAGAAACCACAATCCTAACGAGTCAAAAAACAGCATACACTAAGGTTCGAGAGGAGTGGCAATCCTGATAAGGAAAACACATCCGTTTAGGGTGACACAGACGTGGACGGACTCACTGGGGACATACGTGGGGGTCCGGGGTATGTGGCGAAGGAAAGAGTACACAATAGTGTCTGCCTATGCACCACCTAAACTCGAGGCAGCCACGTTGAAAGGAGTCACGGAAATATTGCTCGATACGTCGGACACTGTGCAGGTGCTTGGGGGCGACTTTAATGACGTGATGGCCCTGACGCTTGACAGAACGGGAGAAAGGGGGAGAGACCTACCCCCGACTGCCCTTGCCAACATGATTGAGGCTATAGGTTTGACAGATCTTTGGAGATGGTTACACCCGGAACGGCGAGACTATTCATTTTTCTCTGGTGCCCACAAGGTGTACTCCAGACTGGACTATATCTTCATGGCTCGACACATGCAAGCGAGGGGTTTATCAGATCACTCCCCTCTTGTGGTGAAAATAGGAAACCGGATACGAGGACAGGGGCACTGGCGGGTATCAGCGTGGGACCTGTAGAACTCGAAGGTACTGAAGGGCATACGAGCGGATGTTACAGTCTGCTTAGCCGACAATGAGGGCTCGGTATCGTCACCAGTGACTCTCTGGGAGTCCATGAAGGCGGTCATGAGGGTAGGGTCCAGGATCGGATTGCAGAAGAGAATAGGGAAATGCAGAGGGAATTGGAGACGATGGAACGTCACATATTACAGTTAGAGAGAGAATATCTCATTAGTAAGGCACGGGGGACACTCCGTCAGTTACTCGACGTTCAACAGCAATATAGAGATCTCGCCACGGGAGAAGCCAAAAAACAGGCGATGGCAATGCTCCACCGTCTATATGACGTCGGAGACCAGTCGGGCAAGTTGCTGGCGTGGTTAAGTAGAAAGGAGAGGGACGCGAGGTGGATAGAGCAAGTGAGAGATGCGCAGGGGAACCTGGTGCGTTCCGATGCTCAGATTTCGGAGGCATTCGCGGCACACTTTAGGGCATTTTATGCGGCACGGGACCTGGGCACGCAGGACGACGCACTGAAGTACATGGCAGATCTTGACCTGCCAGTGCTCGCAGATGGGGACCTCAAAGAGCTGGAGGCTCCCCTCACGTTAGACGAGGTCAAAAAGGCGCTGACCAGGCTGCGGGTGGGGAAAGCGCCGGGCCCGAACGGGTTCCCGGCGGAATTCTTTAAAAAGACGGTGGACCTTCTGGCTCGCCATTTGCTGGCGCTCTTCGAGGGAGCGAGAGAAGAGGGGAGCCTCCCCCTGGACCTGCGATTGGCCACGATCATCCCGATCTTTAAAGAAGGGAGGCAGCCGGAGGAGTGCACCTCATATCGCCCGATCTCCCTTCTTAACACTGAAGTGAAACTATTGGCGACGGTGCTGGCCCTCAGGCTATGGAGGGTGCTCCCGGGATTGGTTCACCTGGACCAGACGGGCTTTCTCCCGAGCAGAGCGACGAGACTTAATTTGTGGAGATCGCATAACTGGCTACAGGAGGTGAGCGGAAGGCAGGATCCCCACTGGTTTCTCTCACTGGACGCAGAGAAGGCATTCGATGCGGTGCATTGGCCCTTCCTGGAGGGGGTCCTGGGGCGAATGGGCTTCGGACCCGTCTTCCGGCAATGGATACGACTACTGTATACGGATCCAAGAGCACGAGTGAGAGTAAATGGGGTCACCTCCGGGGATTTCCCTATCTGCAGGGGCACACAGCAGGGGTGCCCCTTATCCCCCCTGCTTTTCACAATGACAATAGAGGTACTGGCGGCAAAAGTCAGGCAACACCCAGGGATTAGGGGTTTTCGAAAGGGACCGCAGGATGAGATGGAGGAAAAAATATCCCTTTATGCGGATGATGTCCTTCTCTATGTTACCCACCCGGCCACAACGATCCCGATAATCTTTTCGGAGCTAGAGCGGTACGGAGCCCACTCGGGATACAGGGTTAACTGGCACAAGTCGGTATTGTACGATCCGAAGGGGCAGGAGCAGTGGCCGTGTCTTCCGGACAGGCTTCAGACAACGAAGGAAGGGTTTCATTATCTGGGTGTGTTTCTAATGCTTGACCAGAGCGTCTCATATGACAGGAATGTTGGGAGGGTTTTCAAAAACTTCACAGAGGACGCGAACAGATGGCGACGGCTGCCGCTTACGATCCTGGGGCGCGCAGCCATGTTTAAGATGATGACGCTGCCCAGGTTCCTGTACGTCTTCCAAAATGAATACTATCCAGTTCCCAGAGGGGTCTTCCGGGAGATCGACTCAGAGGTCCGTAGCTTCCTTTGGTTAGGCAAGCAACCCAGGGTGGCGCTAAAGACCCTGCAGCGACACCAATATAGCGGGGGGATTTCACTTCCTAACGTTGAAACCTACTACTGGGCGGAACACCTAGTGTCCATTAACGACTGGTTCCATGCCCCAGCCACGCACCCAACATATGCTTTAGAACGGTTCGCCATGAGCACACACTCATACAACCACTACCTATATGGAGGTAAAGGAACAGGACGGCTATTGACGGCAACTAGACTCACCCTGGCGATATGGCAAAGGGCGAACAGGTTGATTGGATGGGATAAGAAACTTACTAGACAAACGCCTTTATGGCACTGCGTGTGATTACCGGAACTGAATAAGTTGAAAGGGTTCAAACACTGGGACACCATTGGGATTTCGACATTGGGGGACGTGCTAGTAAGAGGGGAACTGAAGTGATTCTCGGTACTTAGGACGGAATTTGGCTTACTCCCCACGCAATACTACAAATATGCTCAGCTGAAGCATGCATGGAGGGCGGGAGGGCTGCAGACGGCCTCACTCCCGGAATACGCACCCTTGGAGGGGCGCCTATTGCAGGACCACATGATAGAGAAAGCGGTGTGCCTCACATATCGGACCCTCATGAACAACATGCCCGACACTCTGGGGGCGCTTAGTTACCTGGGAGAAAAAAGTGGGTGAGATGGACGAAGTGGATAGGAACACAGTTCTCATGCATCCACGAGAAGTGGCGATTAAGTCTCGGCTGCGGCTGATACAATTTAATATCCTGCATACGACCTACTTTGACAGAATACGATTGTACAAAATGGGAAAGATAGGGGACAGGACCTGTCTGAGATGCGGAAGGGAAGGGGGGGACTTCTATCACATACTCTGGAAGTGCCCACAGATTCAGACGTATTGGCGAGGGATCCTGGGGGAACTAGGTAAAGGGCTAGAGGTTCCATTGCAGGAAGATCCCAAACTGGTATTACTGGGCATGACCAATGATGTAGATCTCACTCGCCCACTACTGACCTTCTTGGTTCTGGCCCTAGTGGTAGCTAAAAGGGACGTGGCGAAATACTGGGGAGCGCCCGCGCCACCCAGACTGGAGGAATGGAGGAGGGGTCTCGACCTTTACATGGCAGCAGAAAGGGTTACATACAAGGCACAGGCATGTCCCAAGAAATTTAGCAGGGTGTGGTCTAGGTGAAGGAAATATCATGGCCTGGAGGGGGGTCTCTAGAAGGGTGGCTGGGCGGGGGTTGCTACACGGTCCACGGAGGGCATGGATAGCCCAGACGCATGGGCGGATATGAACATTAAAGACGATGGTGCAATGGTGCGGAGCAACTATTGAACTGGCTCCTCGTATGAAGGGGGAGGGGGGGCGGTGGGAGACAAGCAAAGTGGGTGTGATGACCAGTGATGACCTGTCTGTTTGGTTGTTCTTGTTTTGTGACAAGGAAAAAAATGCAAATAAAAATAATACAAAAAAAATAAAAAAACAACATACACTGAGGTTAAATCCAGCAGTTGAATATCCACCGCAAGGTCATAACACAGTTGTGAATTTACAAAAACGCTTTGTGTAAAATAGGAATTGCTTTAATTATTTTATCTTTTCATGTCCATACCCATAGCATAAACGTTCCTACTGTTTAATTCATCACAAAGTCATTCTTTCCTCCACACTGAAAGTGTTTAAAGACACAACACGCCTCTTCATCAGGGATTCAAGACCACAAACCATTTATCATTTTGCTCACTGAAAGCTGTGACGAGCAGTCGTATTGTAGGAGACAAAAAGCTTCAGTGGCTCGTGACACAGCTGATTAGGACTGTGTCCAGGTTCTTTCTTAAAACCTGAAGTCAGACGGCTCAACAAGTAGGTGAGCTCAGTTAAGGCTATGGAACAGATATGATCTCCTTTTGGGATCCGCAAAGCTTCTTTTCTTTGTCAGATTTCTTTTTTGCAGTTTTATATAGCGCAAACTCAACCCAAAGGTATTGGAGCTCTTTACAGGAGCACCAGTTACTCTACAGAAGGACACATTAATTTTTGGTAGCCACGGGGAGATTAAGTGATTTGCCCAGAATCACAGGATGTTGAGCTGATGCCGAGACTCGAACCTGGTTCCCCAGCTCCAATGTCGGCAGCTCTGGCCACTTCGCCACATCCTCTCCCCTAGGAAAACTAGTTGTGTACCCCAGCACTAGGCAAACTGGAGCAACTCATGATTCTGGCTCCCGGTTTTATGGTATTTATTGTTTTTATATTTCCATCCATATTTATCCATACTTATGTTTTGTTAATTATATTTTTATTTATCTGTATTTATTTTAGGTTTTGTGAAAAAATGAAGCTAATACTAGTATATTTTCACATTATTTAACCAATAAAAGTACGCTCTTATTTGAATATCTGACAGGTTTCAATGATAAGAAGACCCACAGATGGTAAATTAGTATACGCATATGAAAATATTAAAGTTATAATATTAAATTTATGCATTCTTACTGAAGTTTCAGCCTCATTGCTAAGATTACTTAATTTTTTAACTTCCTATACCTGTCAATCCGCACATCTATTGGCCTTACAGTTATGACTGACAGTATTGAAAATCACTTAAAAAAGAACATAATTTCCGTTTTATCCACATTTAAAAATAAATACAGATAGGAAATTAAATGGCGTTCTGTCTGTATTTATCTGTAAAAATCAGTAAAAACTGAAAACAGGGAGCCTTACTCATGATTAATAATAATCTGACCCTTTCCATCTGCACAGCTTTGCTTCTGCTACATGCACAAAAACGTTCATCAGTGCAGACGTATGTTGGACAGCAGGCATTGGATTATCGACATTGAAGTGTGTAGGGAAGTGCCCGTTTTTGTATGGTTACAACCTACATTTTGCTCCAAATACTGATGCTTATGATTCTGCACTGAAGTCTGCTTCCCAGGCCCCGGTGCTGTGCTCTCACAAAACTGTTATGTTCAACTTGGTAATCCCAAAGTGGCAAAGACTTTATTCCCTTATAAGTCGCTAGCATATGGCTCTAGGGGGACCCAGGGCATAGGTGGTAAAGGGATCCTTAGAGCTACAGCTCAGTTTTGTGCCACCCTGGGCAACCCAGTCAATCTACTGACAATTGGTCTGCCATTGCAGAAGCAGTGGAAACCTCTCGAGTTCTACTGTGCCCTCACCACATGTGGCACATTGAAATGCACTACCTCTGATATATGTCAGGCACCCCAAATGAAGGCCTCCTCAGCCCAGTGGACAAGGTGCATTATATTAAATGTGTGCACATATAAGTGCAAGCCGATATGTCTCTATAGTGGCGTTCCCCATCAGAAACTACTATAAGTGTTAACAGTCCATAGGTTAACATGGACTATCAATCACTCTCGAGATTGGCAGCTCCATTATTACACCACTAAAATATGTAATGTTTGGTATCAAACAATATGCCTTCTAACAACATTCTTGTGCCCTGTGTGACGTGGTATGTACCCAGGTGGCACCGTTTAGGTTGCCCACATGGTTTCCCCAGATCTGCTGTGCTCATGGTCAGCCCATGCTTTCCCACATCGGCTGCCGCCAAGACAGGATTCTGACCTCCTGCCAGTCAGTGTGATCACTCCCAGGAGTCGGGAACATACTCTTGGGCAGGAATGAGGTTACACCTCCCTCCTCCCATGCAGGCTAGTGAAGTTACACATTAAGGTGGTGAGATTAAAAGGCTGCACTGCATCTGATATGCATCTGGGCTGACTCCCAGCGAAGGAAACAACCCTCCCACTCCCTACTGTGCATTTGTACCCGGGCAGGTGAGAAATTAGCTGTGCTGGTAGATGTACACCCTAAGAAGGCTGGCCCCACCTCCAGAGTAAGCATCCTGGTCTGTACACCACAATTGAATTCTGCCATTTTTAGGAGTGGCAGAATTGAGGGTTCTGAGTAGAAAAGGTGACCTACACCCCCGGATGTGGTCGCCTCGGAATTGGATTAGCTGCAGGTACTAGCTGCCCATTGGCTACAAGCTCCTACACGCCTAACTCCCTTCAATCTAGGATTTAAGGGACCCCCTCCCTAACACCTGATCTGATTCCTTGCATCAAGGAATGAGCACGAGGAGACCCATGTCGCCACAACATGACTTTCCCCACAGTACCAAAGCAAAAGAGGGATACTTTGTTCCTGTGGCAACAGACTTGGAACTGAGTGAACGACCCTCGTCCTTGGCTAAAACTCGGCACTCCCAAAGAGAAGGACCCCTGTGGAAGCCAGAAGAACCCTCGGACTCCCCTGGACTAGTGGCACTAGTCCCCTGCAAGCTGCACGTTAAAACACTCACCGGATCTACAAAATCGCAGGTCATCATGTGGGATCGCCCAAATTTAGGTGGTCCAGTGCTTTGTGGAAGTTGTATTCTGACCTGCTTCAAAGTCTTAGGTCGTTACCACACTCCCGCGGACCCACTGAAGGTCCATTACATTTTTGCTGTACTCACCTCTGCCAAGGCTTGCAGGTCGCCAGTCGGGCAACCGACCCCTCCACGCGATGTTGCATCAAGAGAGAACATCAACCGACCTGTGACGGACGTCAGAACCTCTCCATTGTTGTCCTTTTGCATCTTTTCCACCGCAGCATCATTTCAGTGGTAAAAGCAGCTCTCTGCGGCTCCCGTTCAGCACAACAGAGAGCCAGGCCAACACTGCACCCGAGCTCCACAGGCCTGGTAAAAGACCTGTATCACCTTTACCCCGGAACCTCTATCACGTTTACCCTGCACGGGTACAACGCAACTCAATCTGCTAGTGATCGATTGGTTTTTCCTATTGACCACAATGTTATCTTTTTCATGTATTTTTCTGCACTTACTTAATATTTCTTCAAAAATCTATAACTCTGGTTATATGAATGCTATCCTGTTCGTTTTGGTGTCGAAAGATAAAAATACACTTTATAAATTGGTGTCAGTTTGCTTTTGAGTCAATTGCTTATCGTTCATGTTGGTTCTCTGAAATGCTTAACACATGTTCTTCTAGTAAAGCCTGACTGCTCTTTTCCACTGTACCAGGTCTGAGCTAAGGATTTGTTTTAGTGTGAATCCAATGATCATCTTTGGGGTATTGTGATAATATTACATGGTAAGACTACTCAGTCATACCACATATATTCCACTTTCTTACAAAGTGCTAAATACCTTGAAATTTCAACTTGGCATCACAGTGTAAAGAGGTCGGTCATGAATTTTTCTGACCTGGCCTCTGGGCCTTTCCGTGGTCCAATTCTAGGCTACCAGCTCAACGGGTAGGGAGGCTTTGTTTCAGTGCAAGCATTCCTCCAAACACTGGGAGTCTTTCAACTACATGTATGGACATTGTGCAACTTATTTATTGGGAGTGCAATGGTACATCAAGATATGAATGCCTTTACATTACCACGACAGGCTATAACTCCACCCTCAGTGCAGCATAACATCCACGACACAACTGAAAAGGGGGTTGCCAGACTATTCGTTTTCAATGAAGAGGTTAAATCTTGTTTATTTAGATTTGCTAGAGCGCTCGGTTGCCCCAAGAATGTCTCCGCTCTAAATGTACATAGATATAGATATAGATGTGTGGCGCCGCGGCCAGGGCGACTGACTCCGGATTCTGGGGATCACGGTTGGATCCCCGGTGCCGGCAGCAGATCAGCCCAGCACCATGCGACTCTGGGCAATAGCTTGCTTAATCTTCCCGATGGCCCCCAGCGCCTAGAGACCCTTACGGGTGATTGTTCGCGCTTTACAAATGTAGCTATTATTATTATATTTTGTCTCCACACCCTAAAGTCAAGCTCAGGCTTCTGCAGCAAGTCCCCAACATAAACGTAGGTCTATCCCTCCCTGTCCTTCCCACCAGCTGTTACGATATAAAGGGTTCTTGTAATATCTCGGTTCCTCGTCAAGTCGGACTTCAATCTTAATAAATGTTAATTTTTGTCAAAAACTCGAAAAGAAACTATACTAGAATCTAGGTTGCGATTAACCTAAATTTGCATAGGAAACTGAATGTTACTCTGCGACTTATCGAACCATGTTAACGAAAGAAATGTTTCTTGATTTTGAATGATTGTTAATCGGATAGTAAGGGATTTCTAGTTCCCTTTAGATTCTGTTTACTCAGATGAAGTAAAAGACAACTCTGTGGTTATTGAATCTTTTAGCGAGGTTGTAATAAGCTGCTTCTTTATAGTGTAGTTTTCTGATGCAACACAATAATCTGTTTTTCATGTCTTTCTTTCCTTTAGCGGGTTTAGTGTCTCCACTGCTGGAAGGACTCATATTTTCAAGCCGGTGTCTGTCCAAGCCATGTGGTACGTACGTTTCATCCCTGGTGTGTCGCTACTAGTTAAAAGCTTTGCTGTTTAACAGATCTGTCAGCTGCGCCACTGAATGTTAGCGTACTGTAATGAAAGTTAAACGTGTATTATACAAAGAGCCTTTTAAGTGTCCCTTTGATGATGTCACACTCTAAAATATGAGACTGTGGGGTGGAATAGTTATGACTCCTGTCACACTCTTCAGTTTTATGGTCAATAGAAGTTATTTTTACGGCCGAGTGAAAATAATTTATGGAATGAAAGCGCGGGGGGGGGGGGGCTGCCCGCGCTTTAAATCATTTCAAGAGCTATAAATGTATTGACTGGTTTGAAAAAGCAGCATGCGGACTGTAAACAATTACCGTATAAAATAAGCATTTACTGTAAAGTGATTTTGGTTATTTTTTCCAGATACAAGACATATTACATTTTATGGTCTTGAGTTTTACAAAACGAAATTTTTCAGTGCCGAGAGGCTTTAAAATACCCCAGAGCCCGCACTACTTTTCCAGCAAGTGTTGCATCTGAATTGGGGCGGCAGGCACGTGCACAGACACTCTTGTGCCTGTGTTTGTAGGCCGTGGTGTTGATATTTTATTGACAAATTGTGTTTACTCATTGACATCTTTGAAAGATCTGTGGTATAATCTACATTTTTTAATGAGTAAAGTAGGTCGACTCTGAAGCAGCCATGGGGTCTGGGGACCGGCACACCCCTGCCTACCTAAAAACCGCAGAACGGAAACTCCTTCCCTTCCAGGTGTGCCAATAAAACGTCCTCGTCTGTCCAGTGACCAATATTTTTGTGTATCCCCTTTGGGAGACAGTCAGCCTGTGTTGCTCGTCATCTCTGAATGGGAAATCCAGCTTCTAGGTGTGGGGGAGCTCCTTCCAGTTGAGCTTTTTATCTCCCGCCTACCAGACAGCACAAGCTATCGTGTTGAGAAAGACATATTGTGGATTTACCAAAAACCTACATGGGCTTGCACCCCACCTATTGCTTACCATAGGTTGGCTTTACTGCCACTCTTATTTGCTTGTTTTCTATTGGATGGTTTATCTTGTTTCGACCTGTCCATATTGTGTTCTTACATCCTCTGTAGCATAGCCTCTTAACCATCTCTTTGATTGGCTGGCTTGTATGCTTACTCTACTCTCTGTTAGGGAACTGCACTTGTAATTCCCTCCTTCCACGTTGCTCTCTCTCCCCGATGTGCTTCTCGATCTCCATCCACACTCGTGTTGCTTTCTCTCCTGTGTGCTTCCCCCAGCCTGTGCACCACTTTGCTCTCTTCTGCTCGTTTTCTCTGCCTCATGTTGCTATCACTCAGCCTTCCGTGTTGCTTTAACCCCCTGCGCACTGTGTTGCTTCACCATGCGCCCCTACTCTTTTTTAAAAGCACTTTCGAACAGGGCACAAGTCCTAAAAAAAGAAGTGGGGGGACGCTGTCACCGGAAGTGACGTCACAACAGGAATCTCATGAAAAGAAGTGGGGGGACGCTGTCACCGGAAGTGACGTCACAACAGGAATCTCATGAGTATTCATATGCCTTTAGATGACGGGGCATTTCACAGCACTGCTACCCCTGGTCTGTTCCTCGATGTCCTTTGCAACCCCCCCTGCCCCCCACTCCCCCGAGGGGGTGCCCCAGTTGCACAACGAAGTGCTCAAAAGTGCACAAGATACAGAAGGACACACATTCCAAGCGTTAACCGCCAACGCCTGCTCGCTCCGCCTCCCAATCACTCCAGCCTGCACACACCACCGGTGCCTCTTAAAGTCTCCAATTACAAATATTAGCATATCTTTGGTAATTTACGGGAAACTTCCCTCCCACCCGGGCTCTCTGCTCACACAATGCTGTCCAGCTTTTGGGCAGGGGGGACGGCGTCCACCCGGAAAAACCTGGTAAAATAAGTGGGGGGACGCCGTCCACCCGCGTGGTACCCCGACTCGAGCCCTGCTTTCGAACTACATTTTAAAAGAGCGCTTTCATGCTACTTTTTTTTTTTTTTAAATTACTGATCAATCTCGGATCGGTAAATAAGAAAAAAGCCTGTGTCCTTCTCTAGGTGTGTGCAAGCATTTTGAATGCATGGATATGGCTACAAAATTACGCGGAAGCGGCGTCATCGCATTTTTTTTTAGCTATGCTCTACAGTTGCCGCAATGTTAGAGCAGTGCTCAAAACATTGCCAAAGCCTCTCTGTCCCACAGATGCGGTCTATTGGCTTTGCCGATGCTTGTTTCTGTATCTGATGTTTGGCAGGGGGCTGTTCCCTTTGCTTTATGCTGTGTCACTGCCTTGCCCATGAGCTGACTGGTTGTTCCCTGGTGTGGCATGTTGCACTGATTGGCATTCTGTTGGGGTCCCCACTTGCTCCCTAATGTGGTGCTTGTGGGTTGCTCTACGGTTTCCCTTCATGGTTCTACTTTGGTGTGGTTACTCCCTTCATTGCTGGGGTGATTGGTTCTGGCTTCTTGCTGGAGTTTGTCCCACCCTACCTTAGACTTGGTATTTTGGGGATTTTCTGACCTACTTCCCCTGTTTCACTTTGTGACTTATGTGATGGGGTTTGCATTTCTGCTCCATGCTAGAACCTCAGCTGCTTGGGTTTTCTTGTGCCTCTTGGTCTCCTTTGAGTTTACTCCTCTTAGATTGTGAGTTTGTGGTTACTATTCATGTGTTCCTTTGAGCCTCTTCCTGCCCCTGTACATCGGTTTGTGTTCCATTCTCTCTGCTGTGGGAGTTCGGGTGCTGTGGCCTCTTCTGTATGTCTTTGGATGTTTCGGATGAGTTTCTGATCTATAGTGATTTTTTTCCCCCATCATGTTTGTTTGACACATTATTTAGTTTTGAGCAGTTCCCTGTCTTAACTGTGTCCAGGGGGGTGGCCCTATTTAGGTCTCGCCTAGCGACGCAGCGAAGCTGCTCGCTAGCGAGATCTATTGTCGCCGATTTGACTTTGGAAGGGGGACAGATGATCTGTACTTTCTCAGACCGGTGATGTGCACGCTTACGGCGTGTGTATCAGATTGCTCCGGGACAGCACCTGGGCATGCACACGGCGTGTCTTTCAGCTTGCGCCTGGAGCTTGCCCCCGGACAGCAGATCAGCATGCGCAGGTGTCTCTAAACTTTCAGGCGCTCCCACCCACTGCGTGCTCGGCTGGACAGCCCCATCGGCCTGAGATGGCGGCGGGTCGGCGCTTTGTGCACAGCTGAGGAGAAGCACTGTTTCTCACACAGGAGGGACTCTGCTCGCGCCCTGTCCCTGCCAGCATCCTCCCAATGCGCTCGAGGCTGAAGGCGGGAGGCTTCTGCGGCTGCAGTCCCCGTGTACTTACGAGGCGAAGGAACAAGGTGGACAAAAAGAGGTAGGGTTTGTTTCAATTAAAGCATAATTATAACATCACTGTAAACTATAGGCCCGATGACGACAGCGCAGGGAATCGAATAAGTGCTGTTGCTCATTAGTTGACTCGATTCCAAACGTGTACGGCGTCTCTTTTACTGAGGAGATGTGCACGCGTACAGACACACGATGTGCACATCTCCTGTCCCCCTTCTGTTGTCGCACGCCTCACGCAGTTTCACTTTGGTAATGTGCACGCGCGCTCAGTTCGGGATGTCCTCAAGCCCCGGTGAGCGACACGCTTTCGCTTGTTTGTCTTGCATCAGCGAATCTGGTGTGAGAGCGCTTGTAAAGCAACACCTATGTTTTAGTGAATTCCAGTACCCCAAGGGAGCCCACAGTAAGTGGCACTGCTCTAGCCCTAAACTGGCCTATCCACATTGCAAAGGGCCGGCCTGGCCTGACTAACACTGCCCCGTTTCTTTACCCACTTTTCAGAGGGAGCGGCTTCACATGCGATTAACCAGCCTCCAGTTTGTTCCACCTATCCGGGCATCATATTTCACTGACCTTGGTCCAGCCCTACCCCTCTTTTTAAGTGAGATAAAAAACGGGAGTCTCTCATAGGGGCGTGACCGCTGTAATAAAGGGCATGGCTTAAAACACAAGCTAAAAATGTGTCCTTAGCATAGTGTGCCGCCCGACTGGTATTTTGCTGCTTCTGTCCATTCATCCAGATATATTACACAGCAAATAACATTACACCTACAACAAGCCCAGACTATTGGCTTAACGTTGCTTTCCACCCGTTGCTTTTCTGTCCATCACTTCTCCCTTTTGCTGCTGCACGTTTTGTTTTTATTATTCCGTTACAAGCGCACAGCTTTTTTTTTTATTAACGTTGCTTTCCACCCGTTGTTTTAAATTCCTTTACGAGCGCTGCTTATGTCATGCCGCCTCCCTAAACAGCAATGGTAAACTCCCTTGTTTTCAAAACGGCCACTTGCAGACACACTCTTCATGTACAACAGGATTCATGGGGTTATTTTGTTTTATGGCTGGAAAGGGTAGCGTTTACTTTTTTTTTTTACTTTACAAAAAGTGGTGTTTAAATAATTATTCGCTTGGAAAACGGATTTAGACTTCATTGTCATTGCAATTTTTGACATGCTTCAAAAAGCATTTGTATGCTCCGATTGATTGTGTACTCAGAAGTACCCCATGGCACAATTACGCACTGACTTAAGTGATTCCCGATCATCGTGCACTAAGAAGTCGATCCCCCCACCCCCCCCCAAGCCAAAGCAGGCGCCTACTTCTGTGCTTAGAGTGAAGGTATGTCTGGCGGATAACTCTAAAAAAAACACGCGAACGGGTGGCGGAAAATTTACGTCTTATCTTACCAGGTTAATCAAGCAAAATCTCATATTTTACAAACACTCTCTCCCTTCCATCTCGCTCTTGCTCGCAAACACACTCTACACACAGGTGAGCGCTTCCTCCTACTGCCACATACCCTCCTGCGTATCTCACCTGTTTGCTCCTCTCCAATCCCCAGCTGTTCCTGCACCCCCTCCAGTGTCAGCCAGCCCTGCACCATCTGCCGACCCCCACTATATTCTTCCAGGACTACAGACTTCGTTTCCTACCCCCGCCAGGACTAAGGCATCGCGGCAGAACCTTTCAGCCCCTGACGCCCCCTCCATACAGATACTCCCTCCCCACATTCCTTACCGGTACGCCATACATCGTGTGATGCCTTGCAGCGTGTCCCCAGAACTAACGGGGTGCTCAGTGTACCTCTATGCCCAGGCGGCCGCTCAAGGACACTTCGGCCTTGAATTCAAACTCGGAGCCTCAGCGCGGATAGACGGCGTGTCTTCTCTGGCGATCCTCAGCTTACGCCGGGACAGCCGATGTGCACGCTCACGGTGTCTCGTGCGCTCCCACCGCGCTTTCAGTTTCGTTCCTGCCCTCCAGCAACTTCCAGACATCAGTTAAAATGTCAAGAGAAGCCCCGTCATTAATCGACTTCCTAGAAACAGACCGGAGGTTTCTGTAGTGGAAAGTTCGACTCATCCTAAGGCAGGGCAGAGGGTTAAACTGCCTGCTGCTAAGAAAGTGTCCCACTAGTTTTTCTTTCCTTTGGCGTGCAGTTTACCTACTTTGTTTAAAAATGTTTCTCCACATTTGCGAAAAGTACTGAGGGTAGTTTTATGGGTAAGCTCCTTTTCTCACAGAAAATCAGAGAGCTCAGGATGCATTGGACACACAAGAACACTGGAAAAAACAAGGACGTTACACATGACTCCGTTGACTCTTCTCACTTTCAAAGAAGCAAATACATCTCATATTTATTTATTCCCACTGAGCCAGCGTAAAGCAGTTCTTTATTGCACACCTTCACCTCTGGTCGGTGGGCTGTGCTTTTAGGAGTCTGCAAGGCTTCTGAAGGTCGTGAAGCATTGGTGCAAGAAAAAATGAAAGTAGTTCAGGCAATCTGAAAGATTTGTTGATGTAATACAGAGTAAAACAGCATTGTTCTAGGGCTGGAAGGAGCAGACTCTGTCTGTCTTCAAGTGCCACCATCACTGCTTTGTCATTAGCTAACCAAGTCTGCCAAGGGAAACCCAGATGTCTGTCTTGCGATTGTTTACAGCATACCAAGTGAGTTTCCGTATTGACTACAGCCCCAACCCAGAGGATGCAAGCATCAAGGACTGCCAAAAGTGCCCCTGACACATTTTTACATGCAGGGTAAATTCCAGGTCAACCTGTGGAATCACAACTAACAAGCATTTGCAATGCAATAGGTCTCGCATTTGTGAGAGTTTGAGCTATTGGCATTGTAAATGACAACGCCTTTTATTTATGTGTTTTGAAAACTTGCAAACGGTGTGTAAATACGCACTTTGTACTTATAGAAACAAGGCTGGCAGTAAAGGAGGCGCAGTTACTGCCAGCCGTGCTTCTCGTAAGCAAGAACTATAAGCACCGCTTGCACGTTTTCAAAACACATAATTAAAAGCATTGTCATTTACAATGCCAATAGCTCAAACTATTGCAAATGCGAGAACTATTGCATTGCAAATGCTTGTTCATATTGGGAGTGATTGCCTCGAACTTTCGAAAATGGTGTGCGGATCAGGCTTGCCCCTCACATGGTGCCAGTGCCCTTTGTGGGCGGCCTCCTGTTCCTGCAACATGCTGGGTGTGCTTTTGGTACCTTCTTTGGTGGCCCTTCTCTTCCAGGTCTGCAGTACTTGCTTGGTATGTGCTGCAATGTTTTGCTTCCTTTGCTGCTTCAGTGCACTCATTTCTATGGTTCTTCTATTTTGGGGTTCCGGTTGCTACTCTGGGGTTCTACTATTCTGATTATGTGTTTGACTCTCTAGCTTAGGGCTTAGGATGCCCTGTGAAAGCTTCTTCAGGTTTCTGTGTTCTTTCCAGTTAGTCCACTTAGTTATGATTTCTGGTGCTTTTGATCCCTTGTGCTCATCTTAGGGGTGGAAGCTTGGCTTTCCCTGGGCCTGCTTTGCCTGCTGCTGCATGCGTTCTTGTTGTGTTCCTGTTTAGGTCTCGCCTGAGCCAGCGCATGTGCTGCTCTGCGAGACATTTAGTATTGGGGTTTTCAAAGTGCTACCAGAGGCTTTTGCTGGCCTCAAGCTTGCGTTCACACGAGCGTTCATGCGCGCAGCCGCCATCTGCCTCCCTTACAGCGCAATCACTTTCACTTTTTCCTGCTGCTGCGCACACATCACTAGCGTGTTTTTTTTTTTTTACATTGTTTGTGGCACCCTTCAAGCGCTATCACTTTTTCCTGCTCCCGCGCGCGCGCATCACTAGCATGATTCTGAATCTGACGCCGGTTCTCTTATTACAAGCTTCCCGCGTTGCGCGGCCAGTGCTTGTTAACAATTACTCTAGGTTCTTTAGCAGTGTTTTAACATCATTGTTTTCATTTTTGCAGATATTACTGCCGCTGGGTATATAATCTACCTCTGGTAAATTGAGGTATAGGGCTTCTGCCGCGGCTTCGTGCTCCCGCAGTGCATCTGCTGAAGACATGATGAATGCTGGTTGTACATGTTACTACAGCACAGCTGTGCTGACAGCGTTTTAACAAGCACCTGAATTGAAGAACAAAATCTCTCTACCCGCAACAAGTCACATTACATAGAGCCACGTCAGTGTACCGATGGGAGCAACGCTCGGTTCCCTGGTGTCCTCCGACTCCCTGGGTGGCGTAATCTGGCAAAGGCAATGGAGAAAGGACTACCAGAGTGCGGGTCTATCAATATTACGCGCCGATACAATTGAAAAAGTGAAGAAATGTGCCTAACCTTAGTCATATTCCTAATGACGAAAGATATATCATCTTGGTATTACTATGCCTAAAAGCAGCAAATCATTTGTCATTTTCAATAGGTCGCGCATTACTTAATTCAACAGGCTTTCATTACCGATGGACTGTTGTGCCAACAGTCTGCTTGTAATGGCGCAGGCCTCCCATTTTATATAATAAAATACATACATATATATACATATATTTCTCACGTTTCCTTTGGGATTTATCATATCCATCTGAACCTTTTTTCTTCCATTTTTTCCAGCCTTTTTCTTTAATACCCAGTGATTAAGGTTAGGCACATTTCTTCACCTTTTCAATTGTATCGGCGCGTAATATTGACAGACACGCGCTCTGGTAGTCCTTTCGTCATTGCCTTTGCGGAATTACGCCACTTGGGGCCCTGCCTAATCTTCCAGACAGGCAGGTACAAGGCCGCAGGTAGCAGCGCAGGTCATGCTGCTGTGGAATGCGGATCTCTTACGTTTTCCATCAGCCACCCTGAGCTGCGAGCCGTCTTTCGTTTTGTTGCCTCGCCCGTCTCTTTATAAAGGGATGCGCTCGAGGCCTCACATCTGATCTAGAGAGAAGATGCCCTACTCGCGCGTCTAAGGTATTTGTCTTGACACAAGTCAGCCGGCTTTTTCTGCTGTCTCACGTATGTGCCTCATTAATCGCTATGGGGTTATTTTCCTTTTCTTTTCCTGTTTATCCTGACTTTGCATGAAGTTCTTGGCATTCTCTCCATACCTTAAGTGCCTTAGCTATTCTCTTCCACGTGCTTCATTAATTTGCATTTATACATCGCTGTGGGGTTATTTTCTTTTTTCTTTTCTTTCCTTCTAGTGACCCGTGCACACTTTTTAAGTCTGTTATTGTGCTTTTCTTTTTTCGTATTAACTACTACGCTCACCTTGCATTATATATTATTTGACATGCCCGCCCTGCTTGCTCCAAGCAGCGTATGAGCGCAGACCATGCATATATAGGGGAAGCACTCAGGCGCCTAGTCTCCCTTTTTTGTGGCACGACCATCCACTTAACCTTCTTTCACTATGGAGCACTACACGCAGGGCACAAGTCCTAATAAAAGCATTGGCATAGCCAATAGGTCTCGCCTTCGGAACCTTATAAGTGTTTAACCAGGCAACAGTTGTTGTTGTTGCACCAAGGATACTGTGCTGCATAACTAAATACTTATAAGGTCCCAAAGGCGAGACCTATTGGCTATGCCAATGCTTGTTTATGTGGGATCAAGCCACGAGCTTTGTCTTATGCTCACAGATGCGCACTGGACGAGTACTGCTCCTGCACTTGTCCATGGATTTTTGGTTCATTGCATCGTGTTCTCCTGTGTTTCTCAGTCCACTTGCCTTGTGTATTTGATATCTTGCACTTGCCTAGTGCTCTGGCATGGGATGGCGCATCTGGGTGCATGCTGTGTACGCTTTTCCTCTTCTGGGCTTATCTCCTTCAGTGACATGCTGAGTCCTAGCATTTGTGTGGTGTGTCCTTCCTCTGACTCTGAGGCTCCCTTGGAATTTGTTTTTTACCCTGACATGCCTGCTGTTTTGAGCTCAGTCTTCCCTTTCTGTTGTTGGACTCTGATCTGCTACATTGTTGTCGATTATAGGCTCTTCTTTTCCCTTCTTTCCCTATGGTAAATTGCTCAGGCTGATCTATTCATGTGCCTTATTTTGGGTGTAACGTAGTGTCTGTGGTTATTCGCCTGCAGACTACTGGGTGCTGTGATTGGGTTTGTTTTGGAAACCACTGTGTCCTGTCTTAGATTTGGGCCTCCTCATTTGGTATTACTTTTCCTGCACCCACCCTGCTTGTGGGGTTTCATCACATTATCTTCCCTGGGCCCTGCAAGATCTTTGTGCAGGTATCTTTTGGTCTTTTTCACTGCAATGCTGGCTGTGGGTTATAGCACTTGCTTTTAGTTTCCCTGGCTCTCTTAGTGCCTCTTGATGGTCTCTGCTGGGGTTGGCCCCTAATTTTGGACCCTGCTCTGGTTGTGCCCCATGCACTTTGGGCATCCAGTGCTTGTTGGTCTTGTGTGTTTGGTCCTTCCTCCTTTTGTTGGTTGGTATAGACTCATGACGTAATGACTAGGACAAGAAAATAATGAGGAGGTTATACTTTCATTACGTACCAATAAATCCATTACTCTGATTCTGTTGCCTAATCCCTGCTCTTAAGATGGCACTGTTTGCCGATGATATTCTATGCTTTTTGACCAACCCAGACACCTCCCTCCCTGCACTGATTGAAGACTTGGACCACTTTCACCAGGTGGCCGGCTTTCAGATAAATCACTATAAATCTAAAGCTATGGGAGTGGTGAAGAACCAGGAGGAAAGTGAAAAAATTGCCTCTGGTTTCAAACTACAAATTGCTTCAACAGGAATTGACTATTTGAGGATGACCATCCCTCCCAACACTAGTGAGATATACCATAGTAATGCACTACCTCTCCTGGATACCCTGTTTAAAGATCTCTACTGGTGGGGTTGACTAGAGGTTTCATGGTTGGGCAGGATTAACTGCATCAGAATGAACTTTCTGCCATAATTACTTTACTTTTACCAATGCCTACCAGTGAAGATTCCCCTGAACGCTATAAAATCTATACAAAAATAGGTGGGCCTTTATTTAGAATAACAAAACACCTTGCATAGCCAAAGCTGTTATGTTTTGGAGCCCAGCATAGGGAGGAATGGGAGCCTCTACCTATGTAATGATATATACTGGTTGCTCAACGTAAACCAGTCCTCACCTGGTGCTCTCCAGACGCAGAGAAACCCTGCTGCCACGTGGAGTAGGGCTACTCATGGCTGTCTCTGCACCAGTTGCTGAGGTTGTCCCCGAGAGCACGCCGCTCCATGGGGACTTTGGCGTGGGCGACAGAGGTGACATTGCAGTACTGGAACAAGGTGGTCTGGACAAGACAAGAAAGATGACCAGGGTGGAGGATATCATGGCAGATGTTGATACTAACAAAGCACTCTCTCGTCTTTACTGGGCCCTAGACAAATCTATCCCAATAACAAAATTAACACTCATGGTCAACCGGCCTTTCCCTCTAGCTGATCGAGGTTGACTGGATACAAATATGGGGCAGAACGGCAAAATCGTCCCTTTGTCTACGAATGCATTCAAACTAAAGTTGTGGTGGCACTTGACCCCAGTCATTCTGAAAGTGATGTGTAATGCTCCTGCTAGTTGCTGGATGGGCTGCAATTCACAGGGGACCTATGTTCACATGTGGTGGGGCTGTCCGAAATCCAGCCATTCTGGGGCTTAGATTTAGAACTTTTAAAGGGAATCACAGACATAGAGCCACCCATAACTCTTTTGGGCCATTTGGGAATGGACAAACCTTACCCCGTCTTCCAAGCGGAAGAAAAATGTATAGCCCCACTTGTGTTAGCAGCCCGACTAGTGATAGCCTAGAAATGGCAAAATACCTCCTTGCCAAAAATAGACCAGTGGTGGGTGAAGGTATAGACGATACACAAAATTGAATGCCTCACAGCCACCTTGAAAGATACATTGCTTTAGACAAGATATGGACCCCGTTTCACACTTACATCAAAAGAGACAGGGGGATTCCACAACCTCCAGCACTGGTGCAACTGCCTGGAGTTGAGGCACTATACGCCAACACCTTGCAGGATCCAGATTAAAGAACTGACCAAGCTCAAATGCGAGTCTGACCCCTTACAATTTGTTCTCTTATTTGCCCTCCTGTGCATGTAAGTATATGTTTGATGTGATTCATTGGATGTACTGTAATGGCCTTGAAAATAGTTTAAATAAAGTTGTTTAAAAAAAAAATAATTAAAGGACCCGGTATACCTGGGCCTGCTGGTTAATCTCATTCCAGGTAGGCTTGAAATACCTGCTCTCTAATATGGGGATGCAGGCCAGAATCAGTCGGTATTCCCACACCAAACAAATGTGTTTTTTTTGTATACCATTTACCCTGTTTAGTGCAGTAACCCATCCTAATATCCGTAGCCTCAGTCACAACATTGTTATGGTTTGAGTAAAAGGAGCAGCATTTTAAATAAGACCAGTAGAGGATAATATGCTATTTCTGTGAGTGCAAAGTACATGAATAGCCAGACCAGCCTACAGTTCCCTCTGCCTTGCGACTCCAGCTGCACGTTAATTACTGATGAAACACAAAGAGGTAAGATCACCTCTGTTTCTGATTGTTGTTTCATGCAGAGAAGAGTGCCTAGAGGTTGGGCTGAACAGCTTTGCTTGACATGCAGTCAATTTCTCTCAAGCTTTTCAAGATGCATAAAACGTTTGTTTCTGTTTCCAGCTACGAATGCGGTTTTGAGTTTGCTTCACATTGCTAAAATAATGACACATATGGAAAAGTCGGTGCTCCAAGCATTTAAAACTCATATCACGTTTTTAGCAACTTAATTCTATTTGCGGTAAAGTAAACTAATGCTGTCAGTCTTTTTTCAATTTCAGTTGCCAGCTTGTGCTTGATTGTGAGCATCTGTCTTGTTTTCTCAACTCCCAGGTCCGCTCTGCAGATCCTCCACAAGGCCTGTGAAGTGGCCAGGAGGTACAACTACTTTCCAGGGGGGATGGCACTGGTGTGGGCCACATACTACGAGAGCTGCATTTGTTCCGACCAAAGCTCCATCAACGAGTGGAATGTGATGCTGGACCTGGAATCAACGCGCCCCGATTCTCCTGTTCTCTTTGTGGATAAGTTAGTCCTTTCTCATTTGTTTCCAGAAATTACTTAATATGCTTTTCATTGCCCATACACAGATACCACAGACATACAGTTGTGTGAAGCTTTTCTGGAAGTCATTGACTTAGACCAGATCATACTAATTTCCCTTCAATTACTTGGGGGAAATAGATGCATCGGAACAGCTGTGCATTCCTGCACCTAGTATGCTAAGCTCCCATATCTGGGTACAATTGAAGTTAAATGGAGTTTGATGATAATGTTTGCATGTGAGGGGATCCACATTGGTGCTCCTGTGTTGCTCATCAGTACACTAAAAATCCCTCATCTGCTTGAGCAATCAGGTTTCTGTATTCTGCCTGGCCAGAGTAAGTGCGGGTAAGCTGCTCATTTTGGTAGGCTGAGAATCCGTTTTAAATATGCATTTAGTTTGCCCATATTTACAGTAGGATGTTTCAACAGCAATTGTTCTGGACTTTAAGAAAGTTTTCGAAACATACACTCTCAGATAAATTACTTAGGTTTATAGCATCCATTCCACTTTACGCCATTTCTGCGAGATATTTCGAAGACATTTTTCACATTTTTACAGCTGGCAATACTGTGTGTGATAATTTTGTCATCTTGTTAGAAAACACATGTAGTCCTTTTCTCCAATCTCATGCATCATTTGAGCCACTTCAAAGTATAGGTGTTGCACCTGATTTAGTAGAGTCTCTCATACTGAAACCTTTCACCCATTGGCAATATCCTAAAGCATTAATTGTATGCTCGATGGCATTTGTGGCTGTAGATACACATGTTCTGCACATTCCTGCCATCTAGTATTGGGTTCAGAGTTGTGCAAGTTGTTTTTCTTCGAGGAAGTCTTTCAAGTCACAAGTTCGAGTGACTCCTCTCGGTGGTAATGTGCATGGGCATCAACTTCATTGTTAGATTGTTTATTCTCTGCCATCAGGTTCAGATGTGTGTGCCTCTGCTCCGTGTTTCGACCCTGTTTCGGTTAGTTTCTGCTTTTTTTTTTCTTGTCTTCGACGGTATTGTCGCTTGCGCTTTTCCTTCTGTGACTCCCATTAAAAACTCTGCCGATTTAGCTCCGACGGAAGCCCCTTTAGGGCGGTGCCCTTCAGGCCTACCTTCTCCATTGTTACCAGTCTTCCAGAAAATGCTTCATTGGTAATGGAACGCACACCCTTTCGGTTCTACCCGCGTTGACGCGCAAAGTACCCTCACACAGACCAACACTCGATGTGCAGCTTGTGCCTGCCCCTGTGATGCCTGAAAGTCCTTCCACTTCAAAAAGACTTATTGGGATCGGAAAGCTCGTCACCTCGAGATGTCTTAGAGATCCAATGACGACACTCCTGACATCCTTGGTGAGGAGTATGCCCAGGAGCAGCCATCGATCGACGAGGAGGGGGCATTCTCTGTCGATTAAGTTCGGGCTCCGAGGTTGAAGAGGGCTTATAGGTAGAGAACATTACTCCAGCTCAACAACCTGTGAGCACCACTACATCTGCTCCTGTCCACCATAATCCTCCCAAAAAATTCGGCAGCACTCGTCTCAAAATCTCAGGTCCCCGGGCCACCACTGCTATCTAGTTATGGGTGGCACAGAAGAACCTCTATGGATGCCCTGCCTTCGGGCTCGGACCAGAACACGCATGAGAAGTCAGCCATCCACTTCGGCTTCCTCGGACCAAGACCACCAACCGGCATCGAGTCGATCTTCGATACCGAGTCAACAACCACCATCTTTCACATCGGTACAAAGTGCGCAGTCTACTCCCAAGCTGAAAGCTTTGGAGCCAAAATAATCCAGGCCAACCTCCGAACTTTGTTCCGACACACAGGTGGAACAATCCTCCACAAGTTACAGGAGAAACTGAACACGCGCTCGAATAAACGTCATATTTTGGCGTATACTGGTTACACCTTCCTCTCCTTCGCCACCTAAAAGGAAGCTTACTTTTAAAGAAGCTTTAGACATGCCAGTTCCTCTAAAAAGGAAGACTATGGACAAAGCTACCAGCCCTACATCTCTTCCATCTCCCATACCAACTCCACCTCCACCACTTTCACCCCCACCTCCACGACTTTCACGCTCTCCTGCACCACCATCTCCTCCAGGAGAGCCACTAGATGACTGGCATCTAGGATCACCTTAGTCAGACACTGGTGAGTATGTTGGTTCCACAGGGAGATGACCCCTGGGACAACTATGACCCAGAAAAAGAGAGTAAAAGGATAGATGCTGCGGGGAGAGGAGTTGCAGCTCAGGCTGCCTCCCATTGGCGTATTGCAGACTCGCCGTCTCTCCAAGCACGCTATGACTGCATCCACATGGATGAAATGAAAGATCTACTTTAATATCTTCCAGAGGAGCACAGAAAACATGGTCAACAGTTTGTGTCTGAAGGTAAAATTATCACTACCAGTTCCATACTGTGTACATTAGATGCTGCAGAGACTACAGCCAGAGGAGTAAATACTAGTATTTTACTTCAGCGACACGCTTGGCTTAGAATCTCAGGATTTAAGCCTGAGGTTCAACAAGCTGTTTTAAACATGCCCTTATACAAGGAACATATGTTTGGCCCTCAGGTGGTTTCCACATTAGAAAACATTAAAAAAAGATACTGAGATAGCCAAAGCAATGGGGGCATTTCAGACACCTGCTGCCTGTGGGTTGTTTCATCGCTCAGGATTCCGTGGACCCTCCAAATCCAACTAGTCTGAGACTTTCACCTCCCAACAAAAGCAGCAAGGTCAGGGTTCATACTCTAAGGGCTACTACCACGGTTACGATAGAGGAAACAAAACACCAGAGGTAGAGGTAAAGGTACCTCCCCTACCGTGGAGCAGTGACCACCCTATCCTCACCCCGATCACATAACAGCTTATGGGGCCAGAATTCACAATTGCCTACCCGCAAGGCTTTTCATCAACATCAGGGAAGTGGCTATTAGCCATTATTCAACTTGGCTATTGTCTGGAGCTCATTAGCACACCACACAACATTCCACCTCGTGTTCACAGGATGTCACACGAGTATCAAACATTACTCAAACTGGAAGTTCAAAATCTTCTCCTCAAAGGTGCTATGGAGCCCGTCGCTCTTCAACATCAAGGGTATACTCTCTGTACTTCCTAATCCCCAAAAAGGACAGGTCATTAAGGCCAACTTTAGATCTCAGGCCATTAAACAAATACATCCTATCAGAACACTTCCATATGGTTACCTTCCAGGATGTCATTCCGCTTCTTCAAAAAGGTGACTTTATGGCAACACTAGACTTAAAGGACGCCTACTTTCACATACCAATACACCCAGCTAATCACAAATATTTAAGATTTGCCATAGTGGGTAAACATTACGAGTTAAAAGTTTTGCCATTCGGGTGTCCACTGCTCCTTGAGTGTTTACTAAATGTCTAGCAGTGGTCGTAGTATATTTCAGAAGACAAGCTGTCCACATATTTCCATACCTGGACAACTGGCTTATCAAAGACAGGACTCTTCATCAGTGTCAACAGGACACTCAGATGACAATAGATCTTCTCCACAATGTAGGGTGTACAACCATATTTAGAAGCAATCCTAAACACACGATCAGGATCAATTTACCCCAATCCCATAAGAATTCAAAGTTTTCAGACAATACTGCCCCAGTTTCAGACCAACCAGCAACTCGCAGTGAAAGTGGTCATGCGTCTGCTTGGGATTATGGCTTCTTGCATTGCAATAGTTCCCCACGCAAGATTACATATGCGTCCATTACAACAATGTCAAGCTTGTCAGCGGTCAAAGTCACAGGGTCAATTGACAGATATAGTGTTGATAGACCTCCACACTCACTGTTCTCTACAAATGTGGAACACCACCAACTTATTGACAGGGCTGCCTTTTCTCGACCCTGTTCCCCACCTCACTCACAACGGACGCATCAAAGATGGGATGACTTGCTCAACTCCAACACCTCTCAGTACAGGGCCTCTGGGATGTCAAGCACCAATCTCTCCAAATCAACTATTTAGAGCTTAAAGCTGTTCACTTAGCATTGAAAGCCTCACAATGTTTTCCTAGTCTGGACAGACAATATGACAGCAATGTATTATCTTCCAAAACAGGGGGGACACGGTCTACACAACTCTCACAACTGCCTCGACCATTTGGAACTGGGATGTACACCACATGCACCTACTAGCAGAATAACTTCTGGGAACAGAGAACAACTTTGCAGACCTGCTCAGAAGTCTACAAATGGGAACTTCACCCACAAGTCCTCCTAGTCTACTCCCAATAGTGAGGCTTCTCTCATATGGATCTATAGGCCACAGAGAAAACGCAAAATGCCCAAACTTGACCTCCAGGTTTCCACACCCACTATCCATGGGCAATGCACTATGGATGAGTTAGTCAAAGATATTTGCCCACGCTTTTCCACCTCTCCTTCCATTACTGGTTCTGAAAGTCAGGCAGACATCTCTATCCAATAGCTCCCACTTGGGCTCATCTTTCTTGGCTCACAACATTGCAAAACCTTTCAGTAGTTCCACAGGAGAAGCTCCCAAACCCGACTTTCTCCCGCAAAATTACAGACAAGTTAGACACCGAGATCCCAAAACTCTCAACCTAGCGATCTGGCACCTGCCGTTCACTGTTCCACTCCTTATGAAATCCCAAAAAGCACTGGGACGTGGGCGGCGCTGACCACATCATAGCACTTTTTTCAGTGACTTTCAGCCACGCTGAACAGCATATGTTCTGCTATACAACATGGCTAAAAGACATTCACATTGACAACGCCAATAGGTCTCGGTTTGCCAAGACCTATCGGCTTTGCCAATGCTTGTTTTTAGTGTCCGAGAGCTTCTCTTGCTAACCTGGACACCCACTGATGAAAAATACCATACGAGGTCGTGAGGATTCATTTTCCTCTGTGACTGCATGAATGTATGGTAATACCAGAAGGGGTTTGGCTGTTTCTTTGAGGTGTGTTGCACTATTTGTATCTATGTTTGTTTACAGAGACAAGGAAGAAAGAAGCACACGAGGAAGACAGCAACATGTAGCGTGTGGGGGGAGAGAGTAGCAGCACGGGGAAAGAAGCACATGGACGAGAGACTGCAACTGAAGTGCAGGTGCAGAGAAGCACAGATGAGTAAGAGTAACATGGAACGTGGGGGAGGCTGCTGGAAAACACATGCTCTCCACATGGAGTGCTTAAGCAATAAGAAAAAAGCAGCTCTCTAAAGGTAAGCAGTGGTAGGACACAAGTAAAAGGAATATGCTGCAGGAGAGGGAGAAACACAAGATAGAAAAGGCAAGCCATCGAAGAAAAAGTGAGCAAATGAGTGACAATAAAGCCACCCAATGATTAGCATTGGGCGGGCTCTCAGGCCACTCGAAGGGGCATATTATCAAGAAACGGCGTTAAAATTGTCGCCGCTTTAGCGGCAGAAAACTGCCGCTAAAGCGGCGATAATGGGCTTGATAATATGCCGCAGAGAATTCCCATAGAAGCCCATGTTCTGGTGTCAACATGGGCTTCTATTGGAATTCTCTGCGGCATATTATCAAGCCCATTATCGCTGCTTTAGTGGCAGTTTTCTGCCGCTAAAGTGGCGATAATTTTAACGCCGTGCTTGATAATATGCCCCCAAGTTCTTTGTAGGCCGACAATAGGAATTTTGCAGCCAGAGAGACTCGACCTAAAAAGACACATTTCATTCATCAAGGCCTTCTCTGCTCTATGACTGTGCCCCAGAGATGGCCATGCACCCCTTCAGGAAGGCCCTTCACCCTAGCCCCTTCAGGAAGGCCCTTCACCCTAGAATCAAGGGGTGTGCACCCAACTGCAATGTTTTGAATTAAAAGCTCAACATATTGCCATGATGTAAAGGCAGCACCCTCAGAAACGTGACTCCAAGAAGGACCCATCTGCAGCTCTCAGGCATACCCAAGCACTGACTGCTGTGACAATGGGCAGAACTTGTCAGTGTGCTGCACGTGACCTGCTGGAAAGGGACCCCCCCATAACCCAACAGGCTCAGTGACGAAGCCTAGCAAGTGACAATCACCCAATGAACGAGCCATAATGTGGGACCACATCCCCCGCCCCTTCCAGCAGTGAACCAGGATAGGGGAGAGGACGTGGTGTAACGTCCAGAGCTTCCGACTTTGGAGGTGGAACCAGGTCCGAATCTCGGCGTGGGCTCAACATCCTGTGATTCTGGGCAAATCACTTAATCTCCACGTGCCTGCTAAAAATGAACATGTCCGTCTGTAACGTAACTGGTGCTTATGTAAAGCGCTCTGATACCCTCGGGTCGTGCTCGCGCTATCAAACTGCCAAAAAACAAGGCACCTGCGGAAGCCCGGATTGTGTCCGTTATTTCTAGCGGATGTTTCCACAGTTTGAGAGTGACCGGGGTTCACGGGCTCCTTGTGACCCGCGCAGTGACAGCAGACAGCAGAGACAGCACCCACGATAAAGGGCGAGTCGCATAAGGCGCCGGCACTCGGCCCTTTGGATCCAAGTGCATGAAATGAAACGAAGAAACAGCCCACGAGGGGTAATTCAGAGAGCTCGAGAAGCCGTCGGAGCGATGATTCAGTCACACATCAGAGGAGCTTGCGCCCTCCAAGTGCCACAAATAAAACATCACAAGTGTACCAGCGAGGGAGAGGCCACTGCGCAGAGTGGCAAAGATGGCGCGAACCCTCCTGAACGCATCTAGGCTCCGGGACAAGGAGCTCAGGAGGCATCTTTACAGCTAATGGTTGAAGAGCCTGAAAGGGGGAGCCCTAATCAGAGTGATACCGGCTGCGGAGAGTGAATCCCCACCATGAGCAGAGGCTTCACCCAAGCTGCAGCACTTCTGAAGCGCCACGAATACTGCACGCAGGGACAGTCGAGGCACGCTACCCAACAGGAGTAGTGCTGAGAGAAGGAAAACTGTAATACCAAGCGCTGCACCGCGTCACCAGAGAAAGTAAGAGCAATGGACCTGCAATAAGAATGCCCCACAGTACCACCGAGGAAGCAGGTGAATATCACCTTTACTGGGAACACGTCAAGAGCCGTTTTCGTTCCTTGTTACGCCTTCCATTCTGAAGTCACTCCTGCTTTTCTAGTGCCTCGATGGCTCACATGATACATCCATTAAACAAGGACAAGCCGGGCGAAAGCGAGCTCCAGCTCGCTATGCCCTGAGATGGACAGCTCCGCGAGGCAGACCCCACACGCTATCCTGGGAGGTGTGAAAGTGGCGCCGAACAAAACACGGCTTCTTTCATTTACTTGCTTCCCTGTGAAATGGATCCCAAAAAAACAAGCAACAAAGTGTATTGGAGCCGCAAAGCCATAAGTAAAGCGATCGCGAAATTGAAAGTAATCGCTTTTGGAAACATAGGAAGCCGCAAGTGGTGCACGTGCGCCACAGCGAGCCATATGGTTTCAATTATCGCGCCCGTGTCTGGGCACGATAATTGAAACCATATGGCAGCAATGCGTGTAATAGAAACCAATCGGCCATAGGCGGAGCAATGCGCCCGCCTTTGGCCTATTGCATGCTATCTTAAAACAAACAGGCAGGCAAAGGCCAATAGCAGGACACAAAAGTAAAAACACACACACAAGCGTATACAATTCCAGGCTCGTTTCGGAACACCGGACGAAAGGACTCTCGCTGCGCGAGCAGTCCTGTGCACTGCATCGCTAGGCGCGAGACCTAAACAGGATATCAAATTCATGGAAATCACAATTGTGGATAATTTTGCAAAAGTACATTTTTGTGTAATAATATTCTTTTTATGCAGTTCTTGAACAAATTTAACAATTTTGCTTTTGTAATGTTCATAATATGTTTAATTATATTCAATGAAGGCCCAAGTTTGCCCCATAAGCTGAAGATCCCATATTAATATCGATACACCTGGTTGAATGTAGAACCCATTAAAAATCCTCTTTAATCTTCTTCTCTTTCCACCACACTACATTATTGGAAAGTAAAGGTGTCCGAACAACACTGGTTTTGGCTTGCAAGAATCTTTGCACCCAAGACCTTTTAAAGGAACCATAGACATAAGGTGACCAGTTACATGGTACTCTTAATAGAGCTCCGTGTTCTGTAGTATGCTTGTGTCAATAGCAAACCAAATAACCGAGAGCAGTCAAAGGCCTTCTGTAGTGTTCCTGCCGCCAAAACTTCTCTGAGCAAAACATCCTCTTAGATCCTCCATTTATCTTTAGAATTATCTCTTGGACTGGTCTTAGGGTGTAGGCTAACTCAATGACTTTACGTAAAAAGCATTTTTGCACCAAGTGCAAATGTTCAGTGTGATTAAAAATATATGTGAGGTCTTAAACAGCACCATAGCTGCCTCACAAGTCGATAAATAGAGCATTACCCCTGACCCAACAATCTACCCTTGATCTTCCTTCAATGATTGTGTCGTCCCTGGATCCATGCCTCCTGTTAAGCTCTTCAGCTCGGTTTCACACTTTACAAATGCAAACACATACATAGATACCTATTACATTCTATGGGCAATCCTAAGAAATAAATAAGTGAGAATTGTGCTTAAATATGAATATATGTGATGAGTATGAAAAAATTAATTTGCTTACCGATCAGATTATTTTCTCAAGGTTATTCATGGATTTTATTTACACCAGAGAGAAAGCTTCTTGTCTCTTTTATGCTCTCAGAATTAAGTCTCAAATGAAAACAAGGTGTTGGTAACTTGCCATACTTTATTTTGGTTTGCAAGAATTTTAAAAAGTATTAGTATGAAGTAGGGAAGATATGTTGCATTTTGCATAAAAAATAATACTGAATGTTATGAAACTCTTGTAGAGGCAAAATTAACCAACCTGGAAGTGGTTAACTGCTATATTAGATTGTGTTGAAGGGCTCCTAAAGCACAATTGGGAAGTTGAAAATGTGCCCATTGCATTGTTAATATCTATGATTCTTAGATGGTACAAACATGATGACTCCACACAAGGGTTTAAATAGTTTAAAATGATTTTATAGTTGTGCTTGAAAGGTTTCTTCCTACCCCTGATCACTCAGTTTGACTGCAGTGACTGAATGTTGACTTCACAAATGGATGTATGAATGGAAATACTAATTATAACACAACAATGAAAGTTGATAAAGCTAATAAAAAGGAAAGAAAATCACTATTAACACATTGTTTGGCCATTGCATTTTATCAGTTGTATAATAGCGAATGCCCATTGTCTTTCTTGTGGACTTGTTGACTTGATTGCATTTGTCTTTTATGTGGACCTTGTGATATGATTTGAAAAGGATACAGCAACCTTTGTAATGCAATGTTGAATGACACTTGAAAAATAAACCGGGTGGATCTTTTTTGGTATAATTTCTAAATCGGTCAAAAAACATTAAAGAAAAAAAGGGAAAATATTGTGATTCCCATAAATCATTACTGGTATATATTTTATTTTATTTGTGTTGAAAAGGTGTATAAAATATGCTAAATTTAGAGAAGGAAAATGTTATTTCAAATATACCGCTAGTGTTCACATTGTGTGTGGAAAAACCTAACACTATTCCATGTATGCATGTATGGATAGAGATACACGCTCACAGAATAAGTGCAGTGTAAATCTTTCCTACTTAAACTCTATGATGAGCATGGGTGATGGGGAAGAGAAAGTGGGGAGTAAAAATGTAATTGTACTTCTTCCTTGAAAGCTGTGTTTTCACATTGAACATTAAAATATTTGGAGAGCATACCAAATTTGATGTATCTGATAGAGACTTCTAACTGCAGACTCCTTGCCTTAGAATAATCCCTAGGTGTCTGGATCCAGAATTTTTCTTGAGCAGTACCCCTGCGCGCTGGTAGGTGGCATTGTGTGTCTCCATGTGGCGTTGTCTGCACTGGAAGTGATGTGAGCGGTGCCTATATAGCTGCCACCCCAGCGCACTGACATCAGTTCTTTTCTTTGCATGTTAGTCAGCACAGATCTGGAAAGAGCTATCCCTAGTCACTTTTTGACTAGCCCTTTTTCAACTTTTTATCGAAGTTTTTTGAGAAAGTCTTCTGCAGGTGTGGCAGGAATGTCATCTAGGAAGGCTGACTTGATGTCAGTGATGGACCCGCACCTTTTTTGTCTCTGGTGCCTCGAGCATGACCAAGCTTGAAAACTTGCATTCTTTTTCATGTAATGAATCCAAAGGCCCTGAGAGAGTGGTCCCTCAAGCTCCTGGCGATTCGATGTGCAGCGCTGCGACATTCTCGATCCCGGTCGAGAGGAAGGTCCCGGGATCGGTCGAGGAGCCCTAGATCTTCGTCACCCTCAAAGTCTTCTGGTCACTCGTGTAAGTCCCACCACAAGAACAAGAGTAAGAAGTCGAAGAGGTCTTCGACCTTGCCTCGTCCGTCAGCCGGCGAGACAAGGGTGCATTGCCAAATGAGGCCTGGCTCCACGGTTGAGCAAGCGCCTGGGCTGGCTCAAAGCCTCCCTGGGTTTCTGGGAGCTGGAGCGACCCCAGCTCAACTTCAGGAGTTTTAGAAGGCCATGTCCCTCATATTTGAGCATCCCGCTCCTGCACCTTTGGGCCCCGCGGGTCCTGGTGGGGGCCCCTATTTGTTCCCCGCTGGCTTCTCTGCCCCCTTTGGATCCACGGATGAATCTGGACCGGCACCAGTCGTACCACCTCGACCTTCCCCGATGCTGATGCTCCCAGCACCACTGCCCCCATTCTGATCTCTGACACAGACCTGTAAGGATGTTGTCTCACGCTGACTGGAGCCATGCCTTCCAGGCAGTAGTCTGAGACCTATTCCATTGGGCTAGGACTCTGGGAGGATTGGGAGGGGTCACTGGACCCTGGAGAATACCAGCTTTTAGATCCAAACATGGACTGGTGTGAGGACATGGCGGAGGCCAGTGGACAAGACACTTCTCCAGATACTGGCATGCTTGCTTCCCCTACCGTGGCTATGGAGAAGGTAGTGTCATTTGCAATGGTGGTGAGAAGGGCGGCTGACATCGTGGTCCATAACCTGCCCTCAAAGGCAGTCAAGACAATCGTCTTTACAGCGGTGCTTCAGCCAGGAGTGACCTCCGCAGGACCGCTTCTCTCATTTAATGAACCCCTTACAACTATCCTGCATGGGACCTGGCCCAGCACAGGGGCTTCTTTGAACAGATCAATTGCCTTCCTCCACTGCCCTACCCCAGGGGACCCCAATTTTCTCACACAACACCATACCCCAGAGAGCTTGGTGGTCCATGCTTCTGCCTCCTGTGTAAATCCGGGAGCATTCCTTACTGCCCCACTGGATAGGGACTCCAAGAGGCTGGACACCTTATGCAAAAAGATGTTTTCTTCCACCAGCCTGACACTGCGGTCCATGAACACCATATGCATTTTAGGCCTTTACTCCTATTCTCTATGGGATTCAGTTGCACAGGTTCTGCCCACGGTTCCGGAGGAGGCCATGGCCATACTCTCCCAGGCGTTGCTGATGGGGGAGATTCAGCGGAGTTCACGATCAGATGTGGACAGGATTCCTTCGGCTCGCTGTGCAGAGCGGCTTCCTCAATGGTTGCCTAATGGCGCCACGCCTGGCTGAGACCAACTGGCTTTCCCAGAGGATGTCCAAGTATGGACATGCCATTTGATTGTTCCTGTCTCTTCGGAGCTAAAGGTGGACTCAGCGCTGGAGTGCTTTAAGGAGAGCAGGGCTACAGCCAGGTCCTTGGACCCTTCTATGGTCCCTTACACCCCCAGTCCGCCTTCCTCTTCTTTCATGGCCACAGAAGGGTCTTCCAGCCACATCTATGCCCTCCCAGCCACCACAACACGCAAGCTTACCAGCCTATGCGTGGTTGAGGAAGCGGTACCCACATACCCTGTGGGTACGGTAGCCAGAGGTCTGGCCAATACCCCGCCTCCCCGACAGCCCCAGGCTCCAGACCCTTATAGTTTGCCCTCTTACCATCATGGGCACCCAATGGGGGACAGGATACACCATCACCTGCCCCACTGGAGGTCTATAACATCAGACCGATGGTTTCTTCAAATTGTCCAAAGTGGCTATGCCCTCCCCTTTATAACTGCCCATCTACCCATGCCACCTGCTTGCGACAAGCTGATGGAGGGCTATCTTACCTTGCTCTGCCAGGGAGTGACTGCTCTCTACCGATGCCAGAAGTGGTTGCAATTCCTGCTACTTGCTGGTGCCCACCAATGACAGAGGCCTTCGTCCTATTCTAGACCTGCCCCCTCTTCATTTCTTCCTCTAAAAGGAGAAGTTCAAAAGGCTCACGCTCACTCAAGTCATGTCTAACCTCGACCCGGCATGCACTTTCAGTTTGACATACTCCCCTTTGGCCTTGCCATCGCCACTTTGCTGTTCACCAAGGGAATGACCGTGGTTGTAGCTCATCTGCAAAGATCAGTGGTGCCAGTCTTCCTCTAGCTCGACGACTGGCTGTTGAAAGCGCGCTCACCTCTGGCTGTCGTCTCCCACCTCCAGACTACATTGGATCTCTTGCGATTTGCTGGGGTTCACTATCAACATGCCTAAGTCTCTCCTGACTCCCTCTCGGATGCTCCCTTTTATCAGAGCTGTTCTGGTCACGGTGCAGTTTCGGGTCTATCATCCCGCCCAGCAAATCCAGGTTATTCAGAATATGATACCAATGTTTCAGCCTCTCTCCTGGATTTCGATAAGACTAACTGGGTGGCTTGGACTCATGGCCTCATGCATCCTGCTTGTGCTTGTGACACATTTCCGCTGGCATATGCGAGCTCTGCAGTGGAACCTGAAGTTCCAGTGAGCGCAGCATCAGGGAAATCTCTCAGACATGGTCCAGATCTAGGAGGGAACTGCAAAAGATCTGCAGTGGTGGTTAACAAACCACAATTGGGTCAGCGGCAGACCCCTCTTCCTTCCCCAACCATTTCTTACATTGGTGACACATGCGTTACTCCTGGGATGGGGCGGCCATCTGGGAGAGGTGGATATCAGAGGCCTCTGGTCTGCGGTGGAATCAGGACTCCACATCAACTTTCTGGAGCTCTGGATGATCCGGTTGGTGTTAAAAGCTTTTCTACCCTCCACCAAGGGAAGGCTAGAGCAGGTTTTCACGGACAACACCACCACCATGTGGTACTGCAACACACAGGACTGTCAGGTAGTTCCTATAGTACCCATGCAGGACCTGCGCATTTGTATAACATAAACTGTAGGATTGGTGGCAGACTAACTAAGCACCCCCACCGCGTATGTTAGCCAGTTTTTGCATTAGCTAGCTCACAGTGCCACTAGTGTCTCCTCTTACCGGGGATAGATTAGTTTCTGGCAACCTCAGATCATGACAACCCTGATCCCTCAAGATCGTGGAAACAATGTACTACTTTTCGCTCAGTCACTCGTGCTCATTTAGTTTCTCTCAGAGTATTTATTGCACAGTTCTTCTAGTGTAAAATATATGCGCTGCGATAACCGTTAGACAGTAGCAGAGATATATGATCAGCAGTACAGTGAATATAGAAGGATAGTACTGTTCTACCATTTTGCAATAAGCATGAATAAATACATGAATATAAAATGCAGGATAAAAATGCGGTACTCCTACGATGCCTATCTAGTTGTACCTAAGTGTACCTAGCATATGAGTAGGTGTGAAGGCAAGAATCCCTCTAGGATTTAGTCGAACCCCATTACCTGAAGTGTGAGAAATGTCGGAGCCCTTCTTGGTCTCGAGTTGGACACACCGCAAGGGATGTGTCAGATCACTGTCAGATGGAGTGTCTGCATGCAGGAGCCTCCGCGTCTCTGGTCAGTGTGTCAGCCTGGAAGTCTCTTTTCCCTCTGACTACTGATAGCAAGAGGTGCTGTATTTATACAGAAGAGTATATAGAGTCCCTTGTTCTTGTGTTAGCCATTGTTGGGTATGAGGATGGCGTATGTGATGAACCTTGTGTGTAGATATTAGGAAGGTGGTGTATAGCCCCTGCCTGGCTTCCAAGTAGCCTTATGAATATTCATTCATGCTGTGTCAATCTAAAGATGAAGTCATAGAACACTATTGTTCAGGGAAACCCTTCTTGTGCCCCCAGGCCTAGAACTAGGTAAAAGGTTCAGCCCATAAAAGGCGTTCAATCCTTAAGAAGGCTCGTTACTGTGTAGAGGAAGTGATCTAGGTGAAAGGGTATGATGTTCCCCGGGCCTATATTAGGGTACCTACATAAAACATAAAAGGACTGAGTGGGGTCGGGACCCTTTGTCAAGAGACCTTAGGTTTCTTGACATGGCTAGAACAGCAGGGAATTTTCCTGGTGGTTCAATACCTGGCGGATTCTCTGAACACCAAGGCAGATGAACTCAGCGAAGGTGCCTAGTGGATCACAAATATCGTCTCCATGAAGGTGGTGAAAGCTCTCTTTCCGTAGTGGGGAGAACCTTGGTTAGATCTGTTTGCCACCGCTGAGAACATGCAATGTCAGCTTTTCTCCGTGCTGGAGTTTCCAAGGCGACTCTCGCTCAGAGACGCTTTTCATTGTGAGTGGAGTTCAGGCCTCCTGTATGCCTTTCCGTCCATACTACTGCTGCCCCGAGTTCTCAAGAAGATCAGTAGCTGCTGGGGTGGCACCTATATAGGCACCGCTCACGTCCCTTCCGGTGCGAACAATGCCAATGATGCCACGCGGAGCAAAATGACACCTCCTAATGTGCACAAGGGTACTGCTTGCAAAACATTTCCAGATTAAGTCTGACATCTGGGGATAATTCTCTAAGGTAAGGAATCTGCAGATACATGCTCTCTACCAGACAAGACATTGCTGAAGGTAAGTAACTTGCTCATTTATGTATATTTTGTGAAGCCACTGAAAGTAACATATTCATATGTTTGCTTTATACTAATCCTTGTACTGACCTACGCTTCTGCCTTTTAGGCCGACGGAGGGGGAAAGAACAGAGTGTATCCTTAAAGCCCAACTCCGCAGTATCATGATGAGTAAGGACCTGGAAAATGTAACTTGCAAAGAAGTGAGTCTCATTATGTTTTGCATCAGTTATTCTTCTAGTGTGTAAAATGGCAAAAAATACATTTAGGAACTGTTTCCTCCATTTACTTGCTATACTAACCAATCATAATATTCTAAACCCTAGTCACTCCATCGGTGTGTTTCATTAAAGGATGAATGGTGTCTCAAATATGACTACTACAGGATCATATATTATTTGTATGGAGGCTGTTGAGCATATGGAATAGAGATGGGCAAGGTAGGTGGTGCATTTGGGTCCACTGTAGAAGGAAGCTATGTGAACCTTTCTCTGAATAGCACGCACAGCCAAAGGACCCCCAGCCCTCTGCCTGACCAAGGAATACGTTCTGAGCGATCAACATGTGAGAAAATCTGCAAGATCACATGTTCCTGGTTTTCTAGACCTAGAAAGTCAATGTGATAGAAACTCAATGTGTTTCGGTAGTTCATGTGGGCATGCATGGCTTTGTACAAGATAATCTTGTAATGTCAGACTGTTGCATCATGTAAGATTGTGTGAGACTTTATCTTTAACCTCAGAGTGAGGCAACCACATCATTATTTTCCAAACTTCGGTGCTGATGATTGAATTTCTTTTATGTCTGCTTTGTCCATGCCCATGATTAAGCAGTTTTGCATATTCCTTTAGAAAAGCTACTGTAAAACCCATGTTTTTACATTTGACATCTCTCTCCCTTTCGTCCTTTTCTACTATTCACTATCACAGCTATAAATAACTTGCAGTATGTCCCCTAACATATGCTACTGCAGGCGTAATGGTGTATTGATCTAAAATCCCCTGACTTGCGTAAAGAAAAGCTTTCTAAAAATCTGCCATTCTTGATATTTGTGTTTTCAGATTCGGACTGAACTTGAGAAGAAGATGAACTGCAACTTGAAGGAATATAAAGAATACATTGACAATGAAATGTTGCTTATTCTGGGGCAAATGGATAAGCCGACTCCCATCTTTGATTATCTCTATCTGGTGAGTGGAGCCATCGTATGCCTCTAACTAATGAACGTTTAGATAACTTATATTTATTGTTTAAATGAGTTTTTAGCATAAGCTCATGGCACTCGATGTGAATTCATGCATGCTTGATGTTTTCTGTGGTGAGCAAGTTGAACATATATCAGTTGTTTTCTTGCGAATACTTCAGGCTTGTGTGCTGAATAGCGTGCAAAAGCTACTAGTGCAACATGAAATTTAGCACAATTATGCTTGTATGTACCTGTAAGGAAATGCCTGTTTTTTGCATGATCGCACCCAAAAGATTTGGACTGATGCTACTTGTTTTAAATTCTTTTTAGTGTAGGAAGAAGCAACATTAAAACAGACATGACGTGTGATGCCACCCAATGCGTGGGTGTGTTCTTGATCAATACAGTAGGATTGCTGTAACATTTCAGGTCTTTGAGTCGCATCGTACAGAATTAAACACTAAAATATCCTTTGTAGTGCTGCCATAGGTCTCATACCTATTTGAACGTATGTGGGCAGTCCCTCACACACAAAGTGTTTAGCCCCAATACACTAATCCATATCTTGAGATCATTCTTTCAGTCGTGGTATTGCAGGTGCCCCTCCTACCCAGTGTTGCGTGATATTACGTCTGTCTATAACTATACCCATATTGCAAAATAGGCAATGGTACATAGTGCTAGGCTGGTCCTCCCATATACCCATGGTGCAGAGCTTCCCACTGGCGAGCAGCAGCTGTCCCATCACTGCGGACAGGTTCCTCATCTCTCGTTAGTGTGAGTGTAACATTGAGCACTCCCATAGACTGTATAGGAATGTGCCCCTCTATCCACATTCTCTGTTCAGTCGTCAGTACCGGGCCGTCATATCTTCAGCATCAGTATTGTAGTGTAGTACCCTATAGTGGATGTTTAACTGGATTAAATAAAACCCTGATTTTATTGCCACCTCCCTAAGCCCCTGGAGTGCCTCAATCCACTCCTCTTCCATCAGTTCTCTGAGGTCTTGCTCCCATAGTCACCTCAGGGCCTCCAATACATCGAGGAGATTGTTTACAAGCTTCCGGTATATAAGGGTAATGGCTTTACGCCGTAATGATTTGTCTAGTATTCCATTTTCTAGTGGGTTTGCATCCTCCACATATATATCTTTCGGTACGTCTTTACAGATAGTGTGTACAAGTAGCGAAAGTCCTCACTTTCAGGTATCTCAAATTACCCCTTAGCATCTGTAATCTCTCTATATTGATATAACCCCACATACAATTTAGTGTACTAATTCCAATAGGATCTGAGCATTCAAACCCAGTCAGACGCTGCGCCTCTCCAAGATTCCCATAGTAGAATATCTTTAGTCAGCACTGAGGACCACCTCATCCCATGTGCCGAAGAGCTTTGTCCCAACACCACCCTAATATATGTTGGCCAGGCAATACTTTGTCCCATATATAGCAGTCACATATCCTTTAGAGCTCATCAATGCTCTATCATGCCATACAGAGGATTCTGCCTGCAAACACCCAGTCTTTTATTACAACCAATTGCTCTGCCCAGTAATATTTCCGGAGGCCGGGAGGGCTATGCCGCCCTCATACACTCCTTAATTTAGAGAGCGCTATTCTGTGGGCACCGTCATTCCACAGCAGTTCCCTCAGCTCTTTATCTACACTCTCAAAGAAGTCCTCTGGTATAGCATATGGTGTGTTTTGTAACGCATTAAATACATTTTGTAGGACTATATTTTTATATAGAAAAGTAGCATAAGTGGGAGTGTTTTCTACTGTGCAGCATCACTTCTAAAGTTCTTGAGGATATTATAGAGGTTGTCCTTAAGGAAGTCCCTTGGGGACCAAGTAATCTGGATGACCAAGTATCGGCAGCCCTCTTGTCTGTACCCTCAGCTCCCATTTTGTGAATGTGTAGAGAACCGATTTTGGCCAGTTAATGTGAAATCTACTGTATCTCCCTATATGTGTATTCTGCATTACTTTGTCGATCAAGCGCTCCGGGTCGGAGACATACAATAAGATGTGATCGGCGTACAGGGAGCTTCTCTTCAATCCTATTATGTCCCATCACAGACTCCAGACCAGCGGATCACTTTGCACCCATGTAAACTAATCACACTTCATCCAGCACATAGAGCATAGATAACAATGGACAACCCTGCCTGGTGCCTCTATGAGGAGGAAACATTGCAGAATATTCACCATTGACTCTTACACATGCTAGAGGGTCCTTATAGATGGATTTCACCCATGCCAGATTGCTAGACCCTATATTCATCAATCCCAACACTCAGAACAAGTAAGGTAACTGAAGGGAGTCAAAGGTATTGGATGCATCCAACAACACCAACACCATTGGTTCAGTAGACCTGTCGATGTAGGCGTAAAGCCGAACAGTCATCTCAAGTTTAATGTTGTGCTTCTACCAGGAACAAAGCCGCATTGGTCCGGGTAGTTCTCACCCTAGTCAATCAGGTCGCTAGTGCCTTGGCAAAAATGTTAGTCTCTGCGTTTAGGAGAGAGATTGGCCGATCGGAGGAGCATAGGTTAGCAGGTTTACCAAGCTTATGTATAACTGTAACCATGGCCAATCGGAGTTCTCTCACCTTGCAGCCCTCCTTCTTTGCTGCAACATACATTATCAGGAGGTGGGCAGAGACCTTGCCTGCAAAGACACTTGTATAGCTCTATGTGTAATCCATTGGGACCTGGAGCCTTACCTTCTTGCAGGGTCCTAATGGCCTCATCTATTTTCGCTGCTGCATAATGTGATTCCAGCTTCATCCTGTTGGTGTCAGTGAGCCTAGGGATTGATATGTATCTAAGGAAATCGTCCACCTTTCCATCATAGCCAGTCTGAACGGATGTATAGAGGTGGGTGTAATACTCAGCAAAAACCTCAGCAATATTTGCATTGCCGTTAGCCCTCTCACCCAAGCCAGTTTGGGTGTCACTCACCCATCTTATCAAAGACAAAGTAAGTTTTATTGTTTGGTCAATTAAAACCTTAACCATATAAAAGACATTTAAAAATTCAAATAATGTTTGCTAGTTGTTAGCACTTTACAACAATATGTAGCTCATAAAATATTATACACAGTTGATTAAAATTACCCATCTTATCATTTCATCACTCCTGCCCAATCATGCTAACAATTTGTCCGCTTTGTTGCCCACCTCATATAATCTTTTCTGTGATTTTTGATGGTGCGCACAAGATGCATACAATGCCAGCCCCTAACATTCTCTACATTTAAGATCTAGCTGGTGTTGTAAGTATTCACAAGAGCACTGAATATATTGTGCTGCTCCAGTGATATTTTCCACCCTTAGCATCTGTTACCACCTGGCTCTGCGTTTTGCCGTGGTCAAGGATATCAACTATCCTCACAGCACAGCCTTGAATGCTTCCCATAAGATAATCCCAGAGTCAACCGTATTTATGTTTTATTTTTTTGTTTTATATAGCGCAAACTTGACCCGGTATCGGATATCAGAGCGCTTTATGTAGCACCAGTTGCATTACATGAGGACACATTCATTTTTGTTTGTTTGTTGTTAGGCACGGGGAGATTAAGTGATTTTCCCAGAATCACAGGATGTTCAGTGTCATTGCCGAGACACAAACCCGGATCCCCAGATTCAAGGTCGACCGCCCTAGCCGTTAGGCCAACTCCTCTCCCCTTAATGATTTTTATTCCTCTTCCATTTATCATGGTGTGTACCTACAAAAGTAGGCTTGGTGCTCCTACAAACAGGTGATAAAACAAGTATTGGCAAAGCAATTCGAGCATGCTTGTTAAAAGTAATGGAGGTTTGTTTGGCTTCTTTGCTAATGCTTTTTTGCAATGCTGTTCTCTTCTGCATATGTGAGAGCATATGTTTCATGGCAGTATGGTGCCCAGCATGAAGACAAACGTAGGCATAGCCGCAAGAATACGGCATCACGTGACGTAAGATTTATCATAGGAATAAGTGTCAGTGACCAAGCGTAGTTCGTCTGCCACTCTTTCCTTTTTTTGTAATTTAGGTTCTAGTCTCCACCCCAATGGTCCCTTCTCTTACATGCACCCAACTCGGCATATAGTGGTGAATAGTCCAAGATCCCTTGATCCAGAAATCTAACATTATGAAGCCAGTACATATATAGAACCTGAGTAAATAAGAAATCTAAACGTGAACAGGAATTATGCACTCCTGAATAGGAAGCGTATTGTAACACAGAAGGGTGGCACCTCCTCCACCATTTGACTTACTTCCACAAATCGTCTCAGCTGCGGGTCCCCACTACGCTCAGTTTTGCTATGGTGGTCCACTGTCTCGTCTATGACCAAATCGAAGTCCCCTCCCAGGATGATCTGACCATCTGCAAGCTATAGTAGGAGGACCCCTAATTCCTCCTGTCTTACTGATTGTAGGTGTAGCGGCAGGTAAAGCAATCCCACCACTTTAGTAAGTCCATTTCACGTCCCAACTATCACTGCATACCTGCCCTGGGTATCATTCACAGTCCTCACCACTTCAAACGGGAAAGCCTTCTGCACCAGTATCGCAACCGCTCTGTAGACAGTGGAGTAGCCTTCATGGGTCAACAAGCAATAGCTCCCCTTGGGTAGCATGCAACATTTGTCTCCCAATAAATGAGTTTCCTGAAGGAGTACAATATCTGAGGCATGTCTCCTAGTACAGAGGTGCACTATACCCAAAACCATAGATTTCTCACTCCACCCCAGCAATCCACTCATAAAATTTCTGCTTCCCGGCACCCGTGCTGTTCCAGCTCATGCAAAATACAGAAACATAACTATGTCTAAAAATGTCCCCCACCACCCCTCTGTCCCATGCACATCCCTCCCCATCTCCTAGCACTGCGGAAAGGAACAAATCACCCTCGCAATTCGCTGGCGGCCTGTCGCCCCAAAATGATAAACTAGTCCTAGTTAACTACAAAGAATAATGTCACAAGTATGAAAGTTTACAATTAGCTTAATGACAGTGTTCCAGATTATACGACCAGTAACAATTAGCACAGTCACCAAACAGAAAGTAGTGTGGCGCCGCAGCAGTGTCTAAGCAGCCCCTCTATCCAGCCAGGGGTACCAGGTCAGTTATCCGTGAGATGGCGGCGTCCGGTCACCTTGAGCAAGGGGAGCGGGGGGAGCCACCTATTCCTCCTAAGGATGAGCAAATTCAGCAGCATCAATCGTGAGCATCAGGTACTCAGGTGTTCATCATTGCAAATCGCCCCAGAGCCATTCGAAGGAGGAGTGTCATCTGGGCCCCGCCATAAGAGGTCCACAGATGTTGTGACCAGTGCTGCTTCCGGCAGTTAGCTATTCATCCCCACCGTAGTCCCCCTCTATTTCCTTTAGTAGTCGCCATCCGCCACCCAGTGAGGGGCCATCGCCATCCCTTGAGCTTCTCGCAAGCGTTTTCTGGTGTTTTAAAGGTCCATGAATTTCCTTCTGCTATATTTCGTAGCTTAGCTTGCATACCATGTACTTGATGTCCTTCTGCTGAAGTTGACGCCTAAATTCTTCAAAGGACCATCCTTTTTGGACCGCAATTGCAAAGTCTGAAAATATTCGAATGGTACTATTTTCAGTCTTTAGGTTCTCCTCATCTCTGGGCAGCCTGCAAGATGACATCTCGCTCAAGATCAATTCTTCAACAAATAAGTCCACAATGGGGCCCTCCCCAAGACCCCCACCAGGCAGAGATTATTGCACCGTGATTGACCTTGCGCATCTTCCATCCTTGCTTGACGCACTACAGTATGTTTTTTAAGGGCCGAGAACATGGATCACAGAGTGGTAACCTCCTCCTTTAGCGTGATAATCGTCATTTCTGCTTATTTCATCCTGCTGCCAACTTTTCTGAGAGCTGCACGCATTAGGCCCATTTTTACTGAAGCAGTGTCAATCTTGTTTTCAAGGGTGTTTTTGTGTCTTGCACTGCAAGTATCAGGGCTTTTAAGGTGGGCTCGTCCATTACGCCCTTTGCTCTCTCCTGTTCGCCCCGCGGGCCCCCTCTTCATGGCGGTACCCGAAGAAGGGTTACTTGTCCAGGCAGGTCTATTGGACTTTTTGGGGCATTTTGTCCCTACACATTACAACGCACTCAGGGTATTAGTCAGGCAGCGTAGCAGTAGGTCAAAGAGTGGATGGCAGCCAGCAACAATATCAGTCCTCTTTCTTATCCCACCACTTCTGCTCCAGCAAGTATAGCACAGTCAGGGGCTCAGTTTCCCCCCAGTAGTGCACCTTTGAGGTAGATGTGTCCCCTTTGCCTCCACTACTCTAGAGTGCATAATTACCAGTCTCAAGGAGCGTGCAGAATGAGCTCCAGGCAGCTGAAAGTCTCATAATCAGGTTCAGGGTCCCGCATTTGTTACAACTTCTTGCCGAGCCCTCCAGGAAACCTCCACTGCAGGTCTTACCTGACCTCTCCACACTGTAGATAGGCCTCAGCCCCATGCCACAATCTGTTGCAGGCATCACTGCTCCTCCCTGTCAGGCCCGCAGGCTGAACTAGTCACAGCAGGCCGCCGCTCTGATCTGCACCTCTTGCGGATCCCACCTTCACGCCGCTGAGGCCTATTCAGCCAAGCGCCGGATCCATCCGCTGACTGCCGGGCAACCCGCTCCTCAGCCAGCCAACGAACGGCGCCAAGCACTGCCTTCCATAGCCGATTAGGAGTCTCAACGCGGTGCGGGCTCCCTGGCTGCAATGCTGGGCATGGAGAAGACACCCGTTCGAGGCATGTGGGCTGCTGAATTCATATCTGTGCATAGATCGCCGCCTAGTGTTGGGTCCGGATGATTGCACGTTGTTGTCCTGGAAGAGTCTTCGAAGTATCACGAGATAGGTGACTCCTCCCCTGGACCACAGTGCGCATGGGCATCCTCTCCATCCTTAGATTGTTTTTTTCCGCGATTGGGTTCGGATGTGCTTATCTTAGCTCAAGTTAGGAAAATCAGTTTAAGGCCAAAAGGCCTTTAGTTATCGTCGGTACTGTTCCCGTTCGGTATCGACTAGTTTCTCTAGTGCTTTAGCACCTTCTTACAGCTTTTCGGACCCGCTCGGTCCGAGCATCCAACTTCGATCGACGATGGAATCGAGGACTCCATTCAAACGGTGTCCTTTATACCACGCGAAATACCCACACATCGACGTCCACCCGGTATGCAACAAATGTCTCTCACCGGATCACGATGAGTCCAAATGTATGGCCTGTGCCCGATTCCGTTCGAAGAAGACTCACCGGAATCGACGGGCGGCAAGATTGGAAGCGCAGCAATCAGCGCCTGCCCCGGCCAACATCTTTACTACCGAAGACGAGGACGCCGAGAGCGTGGAAGACGTGGACTCCAGCCCCGCTTCCGAACACTACTCCCGATCGGAAGACGACGATGAGGTGATCTTTCAGAGAGAAGAAGTCGTCGACGAGGTAGGAGACTACAATGAGGCCTTTGCGGCCGAGGAGGATAGCTCCAGCGAGGAGCTAGGCCCACCCGTCGATACGGAGGCCGAAAGCATACGCCGTCTTGAGGCTCAGGTCGAGGGATCGCCTTCGGGCCTTACCCGAGATCAATCTCACGGTTCTTCGGCCCCGCCTTCAGGCCAGGCTTCGAACATTTCGCAAGAGCCATCATTACCGAAGACGACTGGATTCCCTTCAGCGAAACCGAAACCAATCGTCGCACCAGTTCCATCGAAACAAAAAGTGAAACTGGTTGTGATCGGCTCGAAGGCCTCGAAGCCCTCCACTCCTTCGACGCCGGCGAAGGCCATCGGCTCCGAACGCACAAAAAGGGATTTCGGCGCCGAGCTCACCGCAGCGGATATGGGTGCCGAGCCCAAGAAGAAGGCCCTCGGTCCCCACAAGGCGCCTCGACCTCTGGCACCGAAGACGTCGGCCCCGACCACCAAAGTCAAGGTGGCCACCCCGTCTGCGTCGACGTCGACGACAGCGGCGCCTGCCAAGTCGTCGACTCCAACTAGCGTCGATCCCTCCTTTCGGATCGATGGCCCCATGGCTGCAAAAAAGTCGGGTGCCTACCTCCACGGTGCCGACCGGTTCCAAGGAGCCATCTGCGTTCTCCGTGCAACAGGTCGCGGCATCGTTGCAACGCATCAGGGAACGGGCAGCCCTCCGCTCTACGTCGGGCCCCGACACGCACAAGGCTCCAAAAGCACCCTCGGCGCCGACCAACATCACGTTTGGCTTGCTGCCGTCCACGGCGCCGAAAATGTTCGAGATTCGGACACGTGTCCGCCAGACACAGTCCCCATCCACTGGACACACAGATTTTAGGCCTTCACAGCCACAATTCATCGACGCCAACACTGGTAGGCTGATGCTCCGCAAGAGGAAAATCACGCCAGAGAGGGGATTGGACTCCTACAAAATCCCTCTCAAGCACAAATTACCAGCAGGGTCTGAGCCACTGCTTCATGAACGCTTTCAACCCTCTCATCAGGATCCCCAGTCCTTTTCTCCTACGCCTTCAGAGACAGACGCAATGAAGGACTATGTAGGGGATGATACCACCTACCCTGGGGATGTCGATCCTGATGAGCACCTTCAAGACCCAGATCAGGCATGGGATGACCCTACAGACCAGGGTACCCCACCAGATACCCATGACACGCAGCTTTACAGCACAAAGAAATCTCCCACAGAGGACACTGCTGCTTTCAATGCCCTCATAGAACGGGATGCTGCCAATCATGGAGTAGAACTCCATTCTGACACTGTCGAAGAAGACTTCTTGGTGGACACTTTCGCCTCTTCCGAAAGAACTGTCAAAACTCTGCCCATGTTAAAAGGTGTTCTCAAACCTGCAAAAGACATTTTTAAGGAAACAACCAGGGCACGGGTGCTCAACCCCAGGATTGAAAAAATATACAAGCCTGCACCCGCAGACCCTATGTACATTAGGGGTCAGTTACCTTTGGACTCCATGGTGGTTGCTAATGCTCGCAAAAGAGCCCATTCGCAAACAACAGGTGATGCTCCTCCCCCAGACAAGGAGTCCAAAGTGCTGGAGACATCAGGCAAACGAATTGCAGCACAAGCAGCAAACATCTGGCGCATTGCCATCACACAGGCGCTCCTGGCCCGTTATGATAGGTCCCACTACGACACACTAGAATCACTACTACAACATTTGCCAGATGAATATAAAGAGGCTGCGGAGCTCCTCATCAGAGAGGGACAACTCCTTACCAATGCATCCATCAAGTGCGCCCTGGATGCTGCCAACACAGCGGCAAGGGCAATCAACACAAGCGTCATGTTGAGAAGGCACGCATGGTTGAGAATCTCTGGCTTCAAGCCGGAGATTCAGAACAATATCTTAAATCAACCGGTCAACCCCGACTACTTATTTGGCCCCGAAGTTGACACTACCCTCGAGAAAATTAAGAAAGACACTGACACTGCGAAATCAATGGGGGCTCTGCAAACGCAGCAGTTTCGTAGTGGCTCCTTTCGTCGCCCCGGGAATAGAGGAGCAGCTAGAGGTCAGGGGTCACAGCAGCAGTACACTAAAGGGGGCACACAAAGTTCCTATGCTAAAACCAACAGAGGTGGATATCGTGGCTCCAGCACCAAGGGCAGAGGACGTGGTTACGGCAACACCAGGTCCTCCCCCAAAAACAAACAGTGACGCCCTCTCCCTTCCCCCCGACCACATAACACCTGTCGGGGGGAGACTCCAACGGTTCCTGTCCGCATGGAAAACCATCACCACAGACAGGTGGGTCAGGGACATTATCTAGTACGGTTACTGTCTCGAATTAACGTCCACTCCACCCAACATACCGCCAAAACACCGTCCTATGTCCGTAGAGCACTTGGCATTATTGCAGCAGGAAGTGCTAAGTCTGCTGCAAAAAGGTGCAAAAGAGGTCGTGCCCATCCACCAGCAGGGAACAGGGGTGTACTCTCTGTACTTCTTAATCCCAAAAATGGACGGGTCGCTCAGACCTATACTAGACCTCAGACCCCTCAACCAATACATTCTCTCGGAGCATTTCCATATGCTCACCCTACAGCAGGTTCTCCCGCTACTCAGTCAGGGAGACTTCCTAGCCACACTGGACCTCAAAGATGCGTATTTCCACATACCCATACACCCATCACACAGAAAATATCTCAGGTTCACTATTCAGGGACATCACTATCAATTCAAAGTTCTCCCCTTCGGAGTAACAACAGCACCCAGGGTTTTCACCAAGTGCCTAGCAACAGGGGCTGCACATCTACGGAGACAACACATTCACGTCTACCCTTACCTGAACGACTGGCTTGTTCAGGCAAAGTCAGCCCAGCAATGTGCCAGCCACATGTCCCTCACCATTCACCACCTTCACAGCCTGGGATTCTCACTAAATTACCCAAAATCACATCTCCAACCCGCACACGTACGACAGTACCTGGGCGCGACTATAAACACTCAGGCAGCCACAGCTCAGCCAAATTTAGTGAGGATCAACAGCATGTAACTGCTGATCTCAAAGTTCAAACCTCAACACTCCCTTCCTGCGCAAGTGTTCATGCAGTTGATAGGCATGATGGCCTCCTGCATTTTCATAGTCCCGCACGCGAGATTACATATGCGCCCGCTTCAGGAGTGCTTGGCACGTCAATGGAATCAGGCTCACGGGCAATTAAAAGACCTAGTGTTGGTGAGCGGTCGGGCATACAACTCCCTGCATTGGTGGAATCCATGAAACCTTTGCAAGGGCCGACCGTTCCAAGAGCCTGTTCCACAAATAATACTGACGGCGGACGCCTCTCTACAGGGTTGGGGAGCTCATGTACTCACTTACACAGTGCAAGGACTATGGACGACGCAACAAAAGAAGATGCACATCAACGTTCTGGAACTGATGGCAATCTTCCTAGCCATGAAGGCATTCAAAGTACACTTGTGCAACAAAGTCGTTTTGATCCGGACGGACAACATGACTGCCATGTACTACATACAGAAGCAGGGAGGAACGCACTCTCCACAGTTGTCTCATCTGGCTCAGAGCATGTGGAAGTGGGCCATTCACAGGAACATATTCCTCATGGCGGAACACCTCCCGGGCAAGGACAACCAGATGGCGGATCTGCTCAGCAGACACAGCCACCAAATGCACGAGTGGGAGCTACATCCGTCAGTTCTCCAACCGTACTTCCAACAGTGGGGTCATCCAGAAATAGACCTCTTCGCCACAAACAAACGCAAAATGCCAAAGCTTTGCCGCCAGGTTCCCACATCCACAGTCACAGGGCAATGCGATATGGATGAACTGGTCCGACAGATTTGCGTACGCTTTTCCCCCAGCCCCATTAATACCGCTGGTGGCACGCAAACTGCGACAACACTCACTGACACTCATCCTAGTTGCTCCCACATGGGTGCGCCAAGCATGGTACACCACCTTTCTAGAACTTTCCGTGGTGCCGCATCAAAGGCTGCGGATCAAAAACCCGCACTTTTAACGCAGAACCATGGCGAAATTCAGCACCCAGATCCGCAACAGCTGAACCTGGCAATCTGGCTCCTGAAGTCTTAGAATTTGGTTACCTAAACCTGCCACCTGACTGTATGGAGATCATCAAGGAGGCCAGAAGACCCACTACCAGAGCTTGCTATGCGGCTAAATGGAAAAGGTTTGTCATTTACTGCAACAACAATGACATTAACCCGCTGGACGCATCCATTCAAAACATCATCTGTTACCTCCTACACCTATACCGATGCAACCTGGCATACACCTCAATACGTATCCATTTAACCGCGATAGCAGCCTATCTCCAAAACAGGCAGCACCTCTCTTTATTCAGAGTGCCTGTCATCAAAGCCTTCTTGGAGGGACTCAAACGAGTAATCCCCCAAGACACCCACCAGCACCAGTGTGGAACCTCAATTTGGTCCTCACCAGATTAATGGGTCCACCCTTTGAACCTCTCCATTCATGTGAGATTCAATTCCTCACCTGGAAAGTAGCCTTCCTAGTGGCAATCACTTCGTTAAGAAGAGTTAGTGAACTCCAGGCACTAACCATTCAAGAGCCATTCATACAGGTTCACACAAACAGGGTTGTACTACGTACCAACCCCAAATTCATGCCCAAAGTAATATCGCAGTTCCACATGAATCAAACTATTGAACTGCCTGTTTTCTTTCAAAATCCACAGAATGTCGCAGAGAGGATGCTCCATACACTAGATGTAAAAAGGGCCCTCATGTGACAGAACTAAGGACTTTAGGAAAACAAAACAACTTTTCGTTGCCTTTTCCCCACAACACAAGGGCAACTCCATTTCCAAAGCAGGTATAGCCAGATGGATCGTTAAATGTATTCAAATTTGCTATCAAAAGGCTAAACGCACATTAACGATTCCCCCACGAGCCCACTCAACACGAAAGTTAGGGGCGTCCATGGCTTTCCTGGGAAACATTCCTTTACAGGAAATATGTAGAGCAGCCACATGGTCCACTATACATACATTTACCAAACACTACTGCGTAGATGTACACTCAAAACAGCAGGCAGCTGTAGGACAGGCTGTTCTCAAAACTCTTTTTCAGACTGCTGCAGCTGGCACTGGTAGCCGCCGCTAATGGAGGTACTGCTATGTATTCTATGCACAGATATGCATTCAGCAGCCCACATGCCTCGAACTGAATATGCTACTTACCAGTATGCATCTGTTCTTGGCATGTAGGGCTGCTGACATTCATATCGCCCACCCTCCTCCCCGGCGCCTGTAGCGGCTGCAGCACTCAGAATTACTGTATAGCATGGTCATCACTTACGGTATCTACTCCATCACTGCCACAATGGCGAAAAACAATCTGAGGATGGAGAGGATGCCCATGCGCACTGTGGTCCAGGGGAGGAGTCACCTATCTCGTGATACTTCGAAGACTCTTCCAGGACAACAACGTGCAATCATCCGGACCCAACACTAGGCGGCGATCTATGCACAGATATGAATGTCAGCAGCCCTACATGCCAAGAACAGATGCATACTGGTAAGTAGCATATTCAATCTGATCCGCACGCTTCAATGTCGGGCACGGAGGAGACGGCCATCTGCTACGCTGACTCTAGACTCCAAACCGGCACCCCAGGCTCTTCCACCATCTCCTCAGGTGTTGCGGTGGTGCGCAGGCACAGCCTCTATACTGGATGCCAGATTTAGAACATGATACCAGGGATATTTAAATGCTGTGCTGTGGGAGCCATGTTAGGCTGCTGCCATCTAGTTCGGCACCAAGCCTCGTCCTCCCATGCTGCTGGTTTATCGACTCTGAGAGTGCACCAAGGCTTTACCCAATTGACATAACTTTACTTATAAGTCCCTAGTATATGATACCAGAGGTACTTAGGGCCTGTAACTTAAAGTACCCACACCCACCCTGGGCTGGAGCATGACTTGTGTCAACCTGGCTGTGACAACGTGAAAATGTATCTCAAAGTCTGCAACTGCAGACTGGTAATTCTGTTTTAAACTGCTAACTCTGCTTTGCCATTTAAACTAATGCCAATGCCTAAACCTCCCTTTCTAATATATATTAGTCACTCCAACAGTAAGCCCACGAGTCCTAAGCAGGATGCAGTATATGTCTTTTTATATGTCCTAACATTAAAGCCCCAAATTTTGATTTTTATTGTTGAAAGTAGCTCCATTGGCAGGTTACACGCTGACAACTTTCCTGGATGGGACTACTGAAGTTGGTACTTCAAGGTATCAAATTAATCATTACATAAAATCTAACTTGATACCCAAATCGAATTTAATGTAACTTTTAAGTAAAGAAAACATTTAGAAATGTGCCACTCTGTTGTCCAGGTTTTCCAGTGGTCACATACAGATGCTGGCCATAAGACCGCCTTCTCCCCTGTGAATTGCTCTCAGGAGTAAGAACATTTGAGGCCTGCTGTTGGAATAGTTGTCACCTCTCCCTGGCAGGAAGCCACACAGTGTGAGCCTAAAAGGCTACCTTTGAAGGGCAAACGGTGGATATGCACGAGAGGGGCTGCTCTTTTGTTTAGGTAGAAGGGTTGGCGTCTGGGACAGAGAAGGGAAACCAGTTGCCGAACTGGTGTTTCCGTCGGCTTCTAGCCCTCATGTAGACACACCTCTAGGTGGGCTACCAAGCTACTTACACTGAGAGAGCATTATGCCATCTTGGGAGTGGGCAGAGTAGTGTACTCCGGTGTAGATAGAAGCCATCCATCAGGCTGGAATGTTCCTACTATCCCATTGGCTAGTGACTGCCACACCAAGGACATTTTCTGGGCATAAATATGGCACGACTGGCACCTAGACATCAAATCACATCTGGACTAGAGAGAGAACTGAAGGACTGCCCAGCTGTTCCTTGGACCTAGAAAGAGAGGCTTCACCAACTGCTTGACTTCACCTGCTGATCCTTGTTCTAGCAAAGAGAGGACTGTGCCTGTGGTGCCTTGCTCTTGAAAAAGTTGCCCCAGATAGGGAAGATGTACTCCAAGAGCCAATTGGCTGACTTCCTGTTACAGCACCAGGGCCACAATAGCTGAAGTAGCCCGTTCTGGCCAGTCAGTTGCTAAAATCCCTTGACTGCCACTGACTGCCAATGTGCAACCTAGATAATCAAGTCCCAATGCTCAAAAGTTTCACCTGAGTCTGCCAGACCCGGGAGAGTCTTCAAAGTGCAGTTTGCAAGATGGGCACTATGCTTCACCAAAGGGAACCCCTGGTTTTGCTGTGACCGTTGACCAGTAGTCCAGTGACAACTGGAATTTTTGCTGGACCAAAGAGAACTTTAAGCAACGTTGATTGCCAAAATGACCCTACCTAAACCTTGGATTGAGGAGTAACCTCAGGAAGACCACAATCGACCGTACAGCATCCTCCGCATCTTACAGCATCTTCAGCAACTTGTATCTCTTGCATCAGGACCACTGCGTTAAAGTCTAACTCGGTTCACCCATAGAGCCTGGAACTGGACTTGAAACTGCTTTGTTGCCAAGGTCACTGTCCTACTACTCACTAGCCCCTCTGAACGTCCCGCTGCCAAAGTTGTCAAGCACAGCTTTTAAAATATTTTACCATGTTTCAAAACGTTGAGGTTACCCATGCTTGTTCACATTTTGGAGTAAAAAGCTGAGATTTACGTTTCACTTAAAAATCTATACCTCCGGAACCTTCTGGTGGATTTTGTTCATTTTGGTGTGTAAAATTTTATAAACATAGAATCTATTTTTATATATTGGTGTTGTATTTCATTTGTGTTGCATGACTTTCTTATTCTGTTGTTTCGGTACTTCTAAATGCTTTATACTTGTTCCTTTGTTTAAGCCTGACTGTTCTAAGATGCAGCTACCCAGGGCTGAGCTAAGGTTTAGCAAACGAGCCTGACTAGACCCAAGTTGGTTTCATGAGTGTATTCTACGGCGAGGACACACAACCACACCATATAATACACCACATTTCCTCACAGTACTTCAACCCACTGATCCCCAGAATGAGCTATATAATGTCATCATAATCTTCCAGCTTGCATGTGCTGGTTTGCAAAAAATAAACCTGACCATTGAATCACCCCTTGTGTACTTTTCACTGTGACTTTAATTTGCATCACAAATAACAACTGTCCAAGATCCTTTCTTTATCCTCGCTGTATGTTTAGGCACAGAAGTCATCACTTGCATTGGAAAAGCTGTGCCACTCTTACCCTGATATACCTTTAGTCCTTCCCTGTATTATTCCTCTGCAGACTTGATGCACTGTGAATCTCACAAAAGCTATGGGGTGCACCCAGTGTGTACTCCTACTTGCAAATTAGATTGCTAATGCATAATCATAGTAAGCAGTGCAGAAACTGATAGCAGGTCACTAGGAATTGTAGATTTTAGGGCATGGGCCATTGTACCTAGCAGCCTAATTTCCCTCTCGTATAAAATATGTAGGGTTTCTCCCATTCCAGGAATCCTTACTCCCACCAGGGTGTTTTGCTTGCGTTTGTGTGTCTTTGTGCTCCTGTGTACTCGCCTGTGTGTGCATTTGTTGGGTGTGTTTCTGAGTCAGTCTGTCACAGACTGTGTGTGGGGTGAATGTTTCCCTGCAGGACTTTGTGGCCCAGTGATATGGCATGTTATTCCACCCCCAGTATCACACACACATCATGGTATTATCGCTTCTTTACTGGGCCTGTCTCAGGGCTGCAGCTAGAGTGGAGAGTAACACCTGGCAGTCAATGTTTCTGCGCCAATCCCTGTATGTTATACCCCAATTGTGGGTATTTTTTACCTGGCAAATTCCCCTGCTTTATGCAAGTGAAATTTCCATGAGAAAATCGCTATGTTGTAGTAATACTCCAGTATTACTAAATCACTTTTAATCCCAGTTAGATTGAAAATGTAAGGGCCGCATCTAGATTCCCAGGCCACCCTTAATGAGGCAGAGTGTTTATGTACACTAAATAGTAGTACCCTCACTGGTTGTCTTCATTTCCCTGTAGATACAAGAATTGTGGTCCCTGCCCGAAAAGCCAAGGTGTCAAATGGGCTGGGGAAATCTACACCTGGTCCCTGCCGAACCTGTTTAACAGCGTGAACTAAAACAAAGGTTTACATGCTCTTTATTATTTTGCCATCTAGTGCTTGTGTCTGGAATGTTCTTAAAAATAAACAAAGTTTGTTTTGGGCACCAGGTGTAGTCTGACGTGTGGCATCGTTGGATCTGGGATGGAGAGGCCACCTGGACAATGTGCATAACAGAGGCCTCTGATGTCCATTAGATCAGATGTACCACATCAACATTCTGGAGATGTGTTCTATCTAGCTAGCTCTCAGGGCCTTTTGCCTTCTATCAATGGCAGCCCTGTGCAAGTTCTGACAGACCACACAATGACCATCTAGTACTGCAACAAGGAGGGCAGTGTAGGATCTCAGGTGTTGCGCCAGGAGGCACTGAGACTGTGGAGCTGGCTGGACCTCCAGGAGATCTCGCTGAATGTGAATCATCTGGCCAGATCTATGAATTCCAGGGCAGACGAGCTCAGCAGAAGCGATCTACTGGACCATGAGTGGCATCTGCACCCAGTGGTAATTCAAAGCATGTCCGCCCATTCTGGCATGCCTGGGGTAGATCCACTACCTCAGAGAATGCCTACTATTGGACCCTTAATGCTCTGCGGTTTCTTCCTCAAAACTGTCTGGGAGATGCATTCCACCACCCTCTGGACTCCTGTCTCCATCCCACATTGCTATTTCTGATGCTTATTTCCCACATTCTGAAGATCAGAAGAGAGAGAGATCAGATCGTCCAGATAACCCTGGACTGCTCTCAGAGAGTTTAGTATTCAGAGTTATGCATTTGCCCTCCTGCTTGTCTACCTCTGTGACAGGACTTGCTGCCCCAGCAATATGGCAGGTTCTGCATCTGAATCTACATTTACACTTACATGCAAGGAGTTTGAGCTGAATACGTTGAGGTGTTTTGACCTGCTCACAGAGGTGGTGGATGCCATCATAGCAGTAGACTGTCCGTCGACAAAGCTCGTGGTCTGCTGGTGAGACAACTGCCACATCGATCCATTGCAGGCCAAATTTTGGATATACTTCTTTTTAGCCTGTCTATTGCCCAGTTAGGATATGTGTCGTGAAAGGGCTGAAATGTTTTCTCCTGCACCTTTTGTTATGCTGCAGCAGGTCCTTAACTTCTTTCTAACTCTCTAATGTGCATGCCTTTCAAGCCTTTCATGTGCACAGCTGTTCATTGAGCCAGTGGACTCTTAAAACAGTCTTCTCTTTGTAATTACTTTTGCATGACATATCTGTGAACTCAAAAGCTCTCAATTTAATCTGCGTATACCGCCTTCTTTCTGGACAAGTTGGTTAATGTGAGAAAGTGGATTAGTTTAAACTGAGTGGTAGCCCTCTTCAAGTAATAATGAACCTATTCTCTACTAGGTCCAGTTACGTCTCAATAATTTAAACGTGAGCTCAACCCTTGGAAGTTGTAGCACAGAGCACACAGACTTAACTTAGAAGAAATGTATAAGTCAAAACAGTTAAAAAGTAGAAAACACAATAAAAATCCCACTCCAATTTATAACAATAGGGAAACTTTTAATGCGCAAATAGACACTAAAATAACAAAAATTGGATGTAGGGAACCGGAAATATGATTTTTCAATTTTGTAGGTGTTTCTAGCTCCAAAAAGTGCATCTCCGCCAACGGCAGGTATCTGTTTGCACTAGACCATGTCAAAGTAAAAAGTTAAGACCGACTACGATGGAGCGCATGACACATACAAGGACCTGGTTCATCCTACAAGAAAGTTTACCCTCTGACTTGGTTGATTTTCTGGAGAAAAATCTTGTTGAAGAAGTAATTGGGGGGTGGGAAGTCAGGCTGCAGGCTGGATCCAATGTAGGACCCATCGTCGTCAGCCGGCTCCACTGCAGGACCTCGTGCCATGGTTTTGACACGAAGTTCGAGGCTCTCATTCTCGATGGTGGGAAAGTTCTGAGCAGGCAAATTCCAAAGTCTGTGCCCTAGGAAGGTCTTGTGGGCTTCTCATTGACATTGGCTTCAGTGGAATCCCTCTACTTTCAAATGTAGAAACTTTTCACAGAGTCAAACTTCTTTCAGCAGGGCAAACCAGCAAGTTGAAACCCACTGGCAATTCGACATCAGAAGCTGCAGCTCTGCAGTGGTAGCCTGTGGTTCTTTTGGCAAAAAGTTTGGAAAAAGTTTTAAGTGTCTAGTCTTGCAATCTTGATGAAGAAGAGTACTCTCTACTACCATCCAAGTGTCCAGGGCCTTTTGGGCACTACCTGGGGGTTGGGACTCAATCTGCCACAAGCAGAGTTCAGGGCAAATCCAGTTGACACTGGCCTGCTGGGCTCAGCGGATTCTTGGGCTTCTTGCAGCTTTTGTGTTCCTGGAGCTTAACAGGATGCTAGTCAACTAGCCCTTAGAGTCCACTCTTCTGTCTTGGGTCCAGTTTGGAGCAGGTCCAAACCTTGGGGTTTCTCCACAGGTTACAGCTGGTGCAGTTCTCTTTCTGAAGTCAGGGTTCAACAGGTGCAGCCCTTTTTTTTCAGGTCCAGCAGTGTTCTGAAAAAGGTATCTAGGGGTGCCACTTTTATGTCTGGTTTGTGGGTGGGGGAATTTCCGTGACCAATTGGGGAAAAAGTTCCCAGGGCAACCCTACCTATTTTGACATAGTTTCCCAGTGGTTTGGCCTTAAACAATCCCACAGCTCCCTGCTCTGCCAAAAATTTAGCATGGCAAGAATCTTTCTTCCCTTGCTGTCACACCCTGAGGTGTATGTAGGAAAATGGGAAACTTACACTTAAAAAACAGTTCTGGGACAGGTTCTTCAAACCTTGGCATCCTTTCTACCAAAGGTGGTGTGGTCCATGTATGTGAGGCAGCCTCTCATGCTCTCGGCTTTTTTCCCTTGCCGCACCCTTCTACGGAGGAGGAAAGGCTTCATCAGTTGAACTCCAAGTGAGCCCATAGTTTTTACAGCAATTGAACTAAGTAACCAAGTGTATAACTAACCCTTTTTGGGGTTTTCTCCAATGAAGTAGGGAAAAGCAGTATAAAAATAGACCTTACCCAGATGAATTGTTACCCATGTAAAAATGTGCTATGCCTTGGCAAAGAAAGAGCTCCCCCCTTAGGGTTTAAAGCTCATTCTACTAGAGCTACGGCCACAATCACGGCCTTATTCAGGGGTATTCTGGTGCTGGACATCTCCTGAAGAGCTACATTGGCACCTGTCCACACCTTCACCAGGCTTTGCTGCCTTGATTTGTAGGTTCACAGAGAGGGCATTTTTGTCTGCTCTGCAGGCTTTCCTGGTGACACTTCTCAGACTCACCACCTTCTCAGAGGTACTGCTTTGGTTTCTATTCAAAAGTTGGAGACTCTGCGGTTAGAAGTATCCATCAGAAGGACAAATAATTAGCTTTGATAAGTGTTTCTGGTGGATACTTTATTTAACTGCAGATTCCTCCCTGTTCTGTGGGGTGGACTTCTAGGTTTTAGTAAGGTCCCATGTTGGTCTCTGCACACTGTCGCATTTTGCAATCTGTTACGGATGCTCTGCATCTAGGGGTGTGGCAGATTTTATGGTAAACTGACAGCACACATGGGTGGGGACTATATGGGGCCCCGCGCCATCACTTCTGGAGGAGGATGAGGTCACCATGAAGTGCGGTGATGCCACCTATCGCCACACAAAGAAGTTGCTGGAAAATGTTCTGGAACCAGCCTGGCGTATGGTGGAATTCAAAAGGTGAGAAATCTGCTGTTAAAGTACGTAGAAGAATCAGCGTCACAGAAGTAACTTGTTAATCTCGGAGCCCACTCCCTTCTATACATGTGCCCACTTGATGAATGAGGGAGCTCTTAAATGTCAGTGCAGTTGACACCCAGTTCTTAGTCACCTTCATTACCATGGAGGTACTCAGTTCATTTACTATCGCTCAAACACTGAATGAACCTAAATGGCCTCTATTTAAATAGCTACGAGGCAGAGATCATGATATTAAACAATGACAAAATGCCATTTCACTCTTCTGCTGGCCCCCGTCACTAGACTAAGCCCCCTGAGGATGTAGTCTGTAACCTACGAATCCTTTTTGACTCTTGGCTATTGTGCAGTCCTCTAAATCAAGCCTCAAATGCTGCGTCAAAAATCAGACCTTTACCAAGCATCCAACTGTGAACACTGCTGGCCCAGGCGGTCGCCCTAGCTGGACCACAGAATTGTGTATTTAAAACTCCCCATTGAAAAACTCCCAGCATGATCAAAACCGAGCTTATGGATCATCTTTGGTCGGAAGAAAAACAACCATGTTTCCTTGTTAAGATCGAAACTGTCATGGTTAACCATAGAGCACTAAACACTACACAGTCCTGTGTGTTATCTAAAGGTGGCCAAAGCAACAGCACCCAGATACTTATCAGACTGCTTCAGATTGCATCTACCTCCTACCACGCTACACTCTTAACACTTAGTGCAGACTGATCATTGTGAAATGATATGAAGGTAAAACATGTCATTGAAAGTGGCAGGATAGAAACTCTGGATCAATCTTGAAAGAAACTCGGGTTATTAAACGCCTTCACAGTTTTCAAACACTCCCGGAAGCAACTTCCACTCGCAAGACCAGCATGATCTTTCTGTTTAGCCAAAGAACTCCACAGGACACTGGATCAATTTTAACTCGAGTCTCCATGAACTCTCCAAACCATCTCCTCTTCAAGAAACAGTCATAATCTCTGATAACACCACAGCCTTTCCTGCGACTGCCCCCTTGTCCCTCCCTTCTTCCAGCCTCCCCCTTTCCCCTCCCTTCTTCCACTCTCCCCCTTTCCCTCCTTCTTCCAGCCTCCCCTTTTCCCTCCCTCCAGCCTCCCCTTTTCCCTCCCTCCAGCCTTCCCTTTTCCCTCTTCCCCCTTCTTCCAGTCTCCCCCTTTTCCCCCCCTTCTTCCAGTCTCCCCCTTTTCCCTCCTTCCTCCAGCCTCCCCTTTTCCCTCCCTCCAGCCTCCCCCTTTCCCCTCCCTTCTTCCAGCCTCCCCTTTTCCCTCCCTCCAGCCTCCCCTTTTCCCTCCTTCCAGCCTCCCCTTTTCCCTCCTTCCAGCTTCCCCTTTTCCCTCCTTCCAGCTTCCCCTTTTCCCTCCTTCCAGCCTCCCCTTTTCCCTCCTTCCAGCCTCCCCCTTTCCCCTCCCTTCTTCCAGTCTCCCCTTTTTCCCTCCTTCTTCCAGCCTCCCCTTTTCCCTCCCTCCAGCCTCCCCTTTTCCCTCCCTCCAGCCTCCCCTTTTCCCTCCCTCCAGCCTCCCCTTTTCCCTCCCTCCAGCCTCCCCTTTTCCCTTCTTCCAGCTTCCCCTTTTCCCTCTTTCAGCCTCCCCCTTTCCCCTCCCTTCTTCCAGTCTCCCCCTATTCCCTCCTTCTTCCAGTCTCCCCCTATTCCCTCCTTCTTCCAGCCTCCCCTTTTCCCTCCCTCCAGCCTCCCCTTTTCCCTCCTTCCAGCTTCCCCTTTTCCCTCCTTCCAGCCTCCCCCTTTTCCCTCCTTCTTCCAGCCTCCCATTTTTCCTCCCTTCAATCATTTCCTAGCAGTTTGTTCTCCCTTCCCTTACAGTTTGCAGTCTTCTTTTTCAGTTATATTGGGTTTTTATTTCCTTTCGAATGTGTGCTGCGCCTAGAAGCTGAACCCCTAGCATTAAACATTTTATAATAAGTGACAGAAGCAAATACATCTGCGAAGACAATGGTGCATGGAAAGCTAGAGAAATGTGTATCCGTGGCTGAACATTTCAAAGAAGAGGACAAGGTGGACTTCTCTTTTCCAGTCACATTCACATCTCCACGGAGTACCCGGAGGTGCAACCAGTGTCTCAGAGGCAGCAAGCCAGCATAGCAAGGCAGTTATATTGAGGCAGAGCAAGAGTCAAAACTCTAAGTGAAGTGGCAAGGCAAGCAGTTGACTGCATTATGGCATCCAAAAACATCATTCCATGAGCTGGGGCATACTGGGAGATTCATTGACATTGTAGCAAGAGATAACCCCGACAAGTGGGTATCAACCAAGATATTGTGTAGTACTTGGAAAGATGCTACCTACAAGTAGTCCAAAACCTCAGACATACAAAAAGTCCACCTGACTTTACATTTAACAAGCGGTCAAAGAACTTCTGCTCAAAGGCGCAATAGAAAGAGTGCCTTGAAAGAGTGGAGCATGGGACTGCCATCGGTTTGCTTCCCAAGGCCAAATCAAAACTTGATGTTAAAAAGCATTCTGGATCCGTACTCTTAAATGGGTTTATGAAAATGAAAAGATACATATCACAACTCTTCAGGAAGCGATGCCCCTATTGGAAGAAAGGGATTTCTGGCAACAGTCGATCTCAAAGATACTTACTTTTACATTCCTATAAATCATGAGCATCAAAAGTATACCCGAGATGTTTTGGGGCATTAATTATCGATTCAAATGTGTTACCTTTTAGAAATTTGGCAGCAACAACCATATTTACAAAATGTCTCATTAATAATACATTCTTGTTTCCCTTCATGTAGATGACTGAATGGTCAAAGGAAACCTATTTCAAGGAGGACGGTCTTGTATAAACCTAACAATTTGATTGCATTACCAGTTGGGGTTCACAGTCAACATGAAAACAATGATTTGGGGGCTATTGGGGGGAAGTGGGGGGCATGGACATTAACGTGAGGACAGGTAGGACGGCTCCCACATAAAATAAAGTATTTACATTTCAGGGACAAGTTTACCCTTACGAGATGTCTCAGTGTCTGATGTTGAAAAGTGAGATGAAACTACTGGGAGTGATGGTGCCATACTTTAAATTAATAATACATGCACATCTACATTTGAGGCCAGTCCAAGAAAAGTTAAATAACAAAGGTCACATAGACAGCAGGCTGGGAAAATCAAGTGATTGTCACAAGTCGAGTACAAAAGCAATACAAGTATAGGATACAATATAAAAATCCAAACAGCAGGTCCCCATCCTATAAAGGATTGGGTGCATATCTTAGCAATCTATAAGTCATTGAACATCACGAGTAGCGGTCAAAGACATGCATTTGTTAGAGTGTAATTCTCACATAAAACCCTTTCAAACTCTAAAAAATGAGAAGGTAGTCTGGATACAAACCAATAAAACCACAGCTATTTTTTACATACACAAGCAAAAAGGAACAAAGTTGTAAACACTACTAAAACTAACTGAAGGCTTATGGCAATAGTCCATACAAAATCCGATTTCAGTGCTGGCACATCACTTACTGGAGACCAAAATATAGATGCAGACTAATCAGGCCGACAGGTTGATCTCATGAATGGCCATCAAAGGATTCTCAAAGCCTTGGGCGCTCATCAGCATTTCACATTCAGGGTTCCCTTGTTCTCAGAGGAATGCATTTTCACTCAGTTTTTGCGGTGTATTTGCTCACTGTTTCCATAAGTACCAGTCATAACTCTAGTCATCAACAGGTGCAGGACCTCTCACATAACCATGATACTAATTTCATCTCTGCGGGTCAGACAAACATGGTACTGTCACATCATGACACTGTCACAATGGCAAATCGTGCAGTGCCTCTTTTAACTGGTGTTAAAATAAAGACTGTGAAGAACACATGACATAGAAAATAGCCATGGTTCAGTCCTTGATGTACTTATGGGACAGATCTTTTTCTTATGTATCACTAAGGCTCGTTAACAATGGCCCAGTAATCCTGTTTTGGGTGCAACCTTCCATTTTCTCTGAAAACGGAATTACCATCTGGGTGTAGGCTTGCAGCAGGTGAAGTCCGGTGCAAATTGCAGGAGCAAATAGCACACATCTTCAAACAGAGAGTAACATGCATAATGTTGCTTTATTCCCCATTCCCATGTGTGAGTTTTAATGGAAAGCACACGTAATGGCCACTAGTTTGTGAATTAGGTATAATTGCAAATTACAAGTTAGTGAGTACACAGTTTGCACACTAGTTGTCTGTCCATTCTGATTGGGCCTTGAGACTGCACATCTCCAAGATGGGAACATACACAAAAAGTGTAGGCGATGCACAAAATGTTACGATTCCAGTTATAAAAATTGATGGGGATTAAGAGGATGTATCCTTCACATATAGTTTTTACTCCAAGGTGGAACACAAACAGTGGGTTTGCAACTCTTATGAAATTGCAATTTGAACTCCTGCATAAAGCTACACTAAAGCATTCAACAATCTTACTTACAAATGTATTAGGATAAAGTGGTTATGAGACTACATCTTAGATACATTTTTGCAGTAGTAGCTACTTTTTAGGTAAATCAGTCGATGCATTTGCCATCTTTCCAAAGCCAAGCACAGTTGCAGAAAGGGATTTACATATATTGAATGTCAGAACAGGTATGTACTACATAGAGGACCTAAAGACACTAAGAATGACTCAAGCGTTTTTGTCGCATACAGTGACTATTGAAACTACAGCGAGGCAATTGAAACTACAAGCAGGTAATTCAGTTGTGCTATTATTTGTAGGGGTAAAACCCTTGAGATGAGGCCAAGCACACACTCAGCAAGAAAGAAAGAGTAAATGTGAATACAGAAAGGCAATTAAAAACTATCATTATGCTATTAGACGAACATAGGCAAGTTTTTAGCTAAAACAATTGACAATGCTGCTAACTCAGTGAAAGAAGTATTTATAATAGTTAAATCTATGATCGATCCATCGTCTAAAAATCCAGAAGTGGCGCCCTCGCTAGCCTGCTGCAATGATTTAGCCAGATTTTGTTCTAGGAAAATATTGGAAATATGCATGCCTCCTTTCCTGGCCAAGCAACTAATCCTTTCCCGGGAAATATTTCTGGTCTACCTGAGACCCCAAAGAAAATCTCCCCGTTTTCCTTCCTGTAGAAGACGAAGATCTGTTGGTACTGTTCAAATCTGGCTCTCCTCCTAGACTGTGCACCCAGCTTCCTCCCCACTTAATATTAGGAACTAGCTTGCAGCAATTATCCACCCTGCACCAAGGGACCTCTTGAATTGTCCCCTTTGCAGTGGAATGGTGCCTGAAGCTTGGAAACATGCAATAGTTAAACTATTGGTTAAAAAAAAAATGTTCCTTGGATCCCTTAGAACTGGAAAATTACAGACCCATCTCACTTCTTCCCTTCACTGGTAAGGTTTTAGAGAATCATGTTAATAAGCAGTTGTCTGAATTTCTGGAGCAGAACAGCCTTTTTCATTCTTCTCAGTAAAAGTATTCCGTCTTGGTCACAGTACTGAGTCTGTACTTTTGGCTGTGGCCGAGGACCTCAAACTAACATTAGATCAAAGCGGTACTGCAGCTTTAATCCTATTAGATCTTAGTGCCGCTTTTGACACGGTTTCCCATGTGAGTTTGCTTGAGAGGTTATGTAACTCTGGGGTGACATATTTGGCATGAAAATGGTTTGCCTCCTTCCTTCAGGATCAGATTTTTCAGGTCTGTGACAAGCCCTTTTACTTCGACTCCTTGCCTCAGAAGTGAAGGGTTGCTCGGGTATCTTTCACCTTGTTCAAAATTTATATTCAACCGTTTGCAGACATTGTAAAGATCTTCGGTCTCACTCTGGTATCTTATTCTGCAGATACTCAGCTGGTCATCTCCAGTAGCCTCGGAACATCTTTCGACAGCAGCTCCACCAAAAGAAAACCTCACAGCTTTTGCTAAATAGACAGCTAACTGCTGTTTAAAACTCAATTGTGAAAAAACTGAGTTTACAATAGAAGGTAACAATCTAAATTGCTGCGTCACTGATTGGTTCTATCCAATGGTGCAGGTCTTACGTACCATGTTACTTCAGTTGCTGATGAAAAGCAATATTAAAAAAGATTTTGTATTTTGAAATAACCAACTTTGCTGCACTCTTAAGAGCAGAAGGGCAAAAGATAAGTTCTGCTTGTCAAGCGGACTAAATAGACATTAAAACACCTTATCCCGACAGCAATCCTTAAGTCCCAGGTGTTGGGCAATACAAATTCCACAGCCTAATATTGTTCAATAGTCATATATGCGGAAGCAAATGATAAATATTTGGATTTTGATGACTCATGCCTGTGCAGGGCCCTTAATGAAATGCAACTCCCATGCTTATTTAGGAGTGGAAACATTGAACTGCACTCTTTGTTTTCTTTGGATGCCTTAATTGTGTTTGCTTATGCTCGCCTTTGTTGTAGTCAAAAACAATCAAACACAAAGTATTACATGCCACTGCTTCTGTCATATGAACTTGGAGTTAGTTCCCCTGTTGATGTTCCATGGTATTGCGAATGCCTTGTGCAGATCGAAGCCTTGGAACTTTAAGATAAAATGAGCATTGAAATTCTAATTGTATATGTTTGAAATTGGGCAATTTAAATTTCTGCAAAATTCGCCACACCATTTCAGTTTCATACACTTTAGAATAAATGAAATTTACAGATAACATATATGCAACAAAGATTTTTCTCTGCTAACAGCCACAACATCAATTTATTCCAAAACGTTGAGATCACTCTGATAGTCTAATGTTATATATAACTAATACTCACATTTAAACCATGGCAACTGGTTAGTAACAGATTGAAAAAGTCACATATTACAATTTAGTAACAATTACCAAGTAGTTTTTAGAATCTCTTAAAAAAAATAAGTTAGGATCGCTTGATTGGTTTATCAAAAGTTGTTTTCAGCATTCTAAAACTAGTGCCCCTTTCATTCTAAGTAACAACAAGACCTTGGATGTTATTTAGACCTCTACAGGCTGCAGGCCAGCCTAGTGACATCCAGGGATTGTGCTCCCGACTTCCCACCATAATATGAGATCCCCACCTGCCTGGCAGGGAATTCACTGCCCCCTGTGCATCACTGGTTGCACAGAAGCTTGCCAGTTGGTCACCAAGCTGCTTTGGCCCTGTCCTGCAAAACTGTTTCTTTCAAAACCAACCTTTTTCTGAAAACAGATACCATTACGAACAGGGCGCTTAGTTTCCTTGTGTGGGAAGCAATTGTTTTGTCCTCCTTAGGACAAGAGCCCAGCCAAACTCCAAACAAGCCCCAGTATCTCTTATTGATGCAGCTGCCAAGTTTTCTGGTGAAGTAGTTCCAAGCTGCTTGCAGGCCTGGCTTCTGGAAAGTAACTTTCTAACACCCATGTAAGCAGATTTATAGGGAAAGGGCAGGAGCTATTGACCAGTGACTGGAGCTATTTATTGGGTATTGAAGTATACAGTGCTAAAATGGATACAGCTGTGAAATTTGAAGTTGAAGTCTGAAGGTGGAGGAATTAGTGTTGCTTTGTTGGTGCAGACAATACATTTTATTTAAAAAATTGATCTGTAAGGACCAGACAATGCACCACATGGTAAACACAAGGAGATGGGGCCTGAAATAGCACTTACCTGACGCCGCCGACACCGGTCACCTCTTGCTGCACTCTTCCTGGGCTGCTCACGCTGTTGGTCTCTCCCGCCGCCACCGTTACCGCTGGCCGCTGTGGGGGGAGACTACAGCTCCCAGAGTTCCCGGTACCACTTCCTGGTGGCAACGAGCTGCGCGCCCGGAGGCGCATAAATTGCTGAGGCTCCCTCCGCGTCGCGGGACGCGCGCGGGCGACGCCGGGAGAAGCCCGGGACAAGGGCGGGCCCTCTTAGGCCCTCAGAGGCCGAGTGAGGCTGGGCTGGGCCCTTTCTCCTTGGCGTGTGATCGTGGGACACCATCTATCATCTGCAAACGGACCGTACGCATTAGGTAAAACTGTGACAACTTTCCTGTTGTGATTGAAGTGGTGATTCCAGGGGGCTGGCTGCGTCTCCCTCGGCTCGCATTTGTATTCTACCATAGCGGATAATGAACTCTAAAATTTGTAAAAGGACTGGGGGTTTGGGGACTCTTGATAGTTACCTAAAACATGCTGAATCTGCTATTGTAAAAGAAATTGCGTCAGTGGAACGCAGACTATCACTTGAACCTCCCAGGTTAGTTGCATCTTGTACCCCTCCTACCCCTCCTACGACCATTGCAGCTGTTGTACTCCCTGATGATGCCAACTCTTGTATGTCTCAAAATGGGTCTGAAATGGCGGAGACCTCTTTAGTTATACCTGCCTTGTTACCCAATCCTAGTCCTGCCCCCTCTCCGGTAGCTGTTAGAACTAGACAATCAAGAGGCATTTCTAATCAGCCATCTAAGGGGGGCAAAACCATGGCAGGTAAAAGAAAGGCAAATAACTCCCTGGGAGCACGGAAACAGGCAAAAATCCCCAGAAAGAGCAATCCTGATCAGGGGTTGCCCCAGGTTAACCTTAGTGTTCCTCGTTTAGTTGGTGAGTCAACCACTGTATTACTCAGGGCCCCGATATTGGTAACAAGTGTATAGGGTCAGATATAGGGTCAGATATAGCGACCATCATTGATGCTCGCCTTAAGCTATTAACTGTACCGTTAATGGCTATTTTGAAACGAATAGAGGACCGCATCACTAAAATCGAGTCACACCTTCAAACTAAGGTTTTAAATGCCGATCCAAGACCTGCGGTAGTTGATTCCCTAAATGCGTGTACAACCATAGTTGACAATATGCTGGATTCTATGATCACTACACACCAGCAACCTACACTTCCTTGCACTACACCAGCTATAGGCTCTTCTACCATTTCCCAACCTCCTATTGCTGAAGACATATCCCAGGGTAGGGAAAAACACAAGCTTGAACCCAAGGGGGAGGATCTGTTCTCCGGATCGGCCCCCAGGGAGGGACTTGACACTACACTTACCTCCTGAGGCCTGCCCCTACTCTATTATTTTAGCCAATGTTCCTAAGCTTGTGGACGGGAACAGTGAACACTGGTCTTCATTAAAAAACAAAGCCCTTCATTATTTGTCAAATAAAACTGTATTGGGGCAACATTTACATAGTAATTTCTTGATGATTAGACGAGTACCTTGGGTGGGTAAGACTAACAAGTGCTTAGACGGTGACTGCATTGTCATAAGTTTCAGATCTCCCAGGTTGGTTGAGGACATTTTGAGGCAGGCAGGTTCTGCCAGAGTTCATTATGATTATGTTAATGTCTTCCCCTTGGGTTTTTTCTATCCCCCCGCTCCTGACCTAAGGACGACCAATAACTTCCAAAAGAGCTGCGCCCCCCTTGATTATGTCGTCCCCGTCTCTAATAGATACTCTGCCCTATCCACCCTGGATGACAACGAGTGACTAGGGCAGCAAGAACTAAGTATAGTGCCTGAAACTCAGCCAGCAGTCCCAGACATGGTACCTCTGACAGTTAATAGTGCTTGTAATGGTCCCACGGGCCCTCTAACTAAATTGGTCTCCTGGAACATAGCAGGGCTGAGAAACAAGACAGATGACCCGGCCTGGAGAGATCTTATCTGCTCAGGCGAAGTAATCTGCCTCCAGGAGACTTGGGATACGGACAACACTTTGAGTTTAGATGGATATAAAAGCTTTTTTGCATCTGCTGTACCGTCTCATATGGGGAGGGCCAAGGGAGGTTTGGTTACCCTGATCTCAGCTAGCATTTCTGGCTCGCTGACTCAACTAGATACAGGCTCATGTAACTGTTTGGCAGTTCAGATCTCCCTCAATGGGGGTAGTAATTTTTTAATTGTTAATTTTTACAATTCTTTTCATAGAGACACCACGGTTGATCATCTTACCGCATTACATTGTTTTTTGGTTAATTTTAGAGAAAAAACTGAGACAACTTGTCCTATTATTATTATGGGCGACTTTAACATTCACAGATGCCCAGAGAAATGTTATTTGGCGGATCCCTTAGGCCCAACTGAATCACGGGAGGCCCATTTTGAGCACTCCTCTCAGGGTGCTCTTTTGGAAACAATTCTTGCTGACCATGGCTTGTTACTCCCTGCCATGGTGGATGAGAACATCCCAACATTTAAAGGGAATGGGAAATACTCTGTGATCGACTATATCTTTATCAGTTCAGGATTGAGGAACAGGACTAAGGAATATTCGGCAGTCTGGACACATTTCAGTGACCATAATCCTGTGGTCCTCATCTTGTCTGATCTTTTTTTACAACCTGTTATAGTCGCCGACAGAACGGACAGATCTCATATTCGCCCAACTGATCAGGATCGCAGAATCAGATGGGACAAAGTTATCCCCGATGATTTCTTTGCAAATTTGAAAAAGAAGGTTGGCCCTGAGTTGACCACGTGCCTTGACTTGGAAGCAGGGAACATGGAAGTACTAGGGGCGTATTCCGCAATCTGCTCCCAGATCTCATCTGATCTTCGGTGTCCAGCGAAAACAATGGACAAGGCAGAGTTAGGTTGGTTTGACAAAAACTGTTCCCTGGCCAACAGAAAATTGAGGGCGGCCTTGAGCAGTAAACCTTTGAATCGGTCTAACATAGCTCAACTCAGGAAAGATTATACTAAAACCTTGGCTACCAGGAAAAAGGAGATCCGGGAGGACGCTTGGGAGGAACTTTCTTCCGTTGACGTCCTCCGCAACAGTGCAAAATTCTGGTCTGTCGTTAATAAACCTTTCTTTCGCGACCCCTGTAATACTCAATTAGATTGCGGTATTGGGGTTCACCAGTGGTACTCTCACTTCAAGTCAGTCTACGAAGTGGGTATGAATGGTGGATCAAATCCCCCTCTTCCCACTACAAAACAATATACTTTATTCGTAACCAAGGGCGAGGTGGTTGAGGCCATCGGTAAGATGACGAGCAATAAGGCTCCGGGTCCCGATGGCGTCCCCTCGGACCTTTTTAAATCAGACATCGAGACCTGGTCCACAGTTTTAATGAACATTTTTAACAGGGTCTGTGTCGCAGGCATTCCGGACACTTGGTCCGAGTCCGCGATCATACCCATTTTTAAAAAGGGTAATAGAGGGGACCCTAGTTGCTATCGCCCCATCTCACTCATTGATTCCGCAGTTAAAGTCCTGGGGCGAGTGGTTTTGGGTAAATTAACAGATTGGTTGGAGGATACCAACACCCTTTCGTGCCTACAATATGGGTTCCGTAAGGGCCGTGGCACCATAGACCAAAGCTTGAACCTTTACCTTTTAATAGGCAAATATACTATAGCTAAGAAAGGGACGCTACACCTGGCCTTTATGGACTTATCCTCGGCCTTTGACCGAGTGAATCGGTCGAAACTGTGGGAACTCCTCCTCAAGCAGGGTGTAGACGAAAATCTTGTCTATTTTTTAGCAGATCTTCATAGAGATCTCTCTGCCACTGTCAGATACGACCGATTGGGTAACTGCACTGGCAAGATTGGAATCTCCAATGGTGTCAGGCAGGGCTGTATTTTAGCTCCCCTCCTTTTTACACTCTATATTAACGACCTTGCCACTGCCTTAACAGAGTCTTGTAAGGATATCCCTAAGGCTGGGAAGTATCAAATCCCTGCATTATTATATGCAGACGATGCTGCATTGTTAGCGCGCACAGCAGTAGGGCTTCAAAGTCTTCTAGATACATTTGCTGACTTCATGAAAAGACTTGATTTAAGCGTGAACTTCACTAAATCGCACGTCATGACTGTAGGTTGTAAACCCAAGAAAATTAAGACCATGCTATGTGAGGGCCACGTTTTATCTAGAATCACAAGCTTCCCATATTTGGGGGTTATTTTTGATGACAAGTCATCCTGGGCCCCTCAATTAGTTGCAAAACGTAATGCCTTTGCTAGATCCATTATAGGCGTTCTGGACTTTGCCCGCAAACTGGGGGTGAAACCCATGCAAGCCATACTGAACATTTATGCAGCCAAATGTATCTCCATAGCCATGTATGGTGCGGACCTGTGGGGTTTTAAAAATGTGAAGGAACTTCAGGTGGTAGAGGACAAGTTCTTAAAAACCATTCTATCGCTTCCCCAGGCAACCTCTGGTTATATTGTACATCAAGAATGTGGGGTTGGTTACTTAACTGATCGGATAGCTTTAGCCCCCCTATTAAAATGGTTATCAATCTGGCTAAATCCGGAACTTGAACTAAATCGCGAAATTATAACAGACTGTTTATCGCTTGAGTTTGGAAAGGCTATTCCATGGCTGCGTTATGTTAAGAACCTAAGTGACGAAATAGGTCGCCCAGACATATTCGATAATCCCAATAATCTATCAAAGGGAGACCTTAAATGGGTAAAAGATATATATAAGCTCAGAACCACTTTAGCCAGAGAAGAAAAGGAGTTAATAAAACCTACAGTAAAGGCCCATCAGCTATTAATAACTACATGCAGCATAGAACCTTACTTGACCATAGTGAATAACATGAATCATCGCTTTTTATTGACAAGGTTTAGACTGAACAAATACCATCTTTTGTTCACTGATTCCGCAGGATGGATGAAGGACAGGGACTTAGAGATCTGTTCATGTGACAGATTCTCTCTCAAGGATACTGTTCACCTTATCTTTTTTTGTAAATATTTGTCCCCTCTCCGCAGAAAATTCATCATCCCTCTCATCAAGAATAAGGGATTCAGACAAGTCAAACCTGCTCTTTTGTATCTCCAGCTGCTAAGTACTACCTGGGAGATTTTTAACATTGCAAATTTTTTGACCATTGCGATGAGATTAAGGAAAAAAATTAAGTGGTCTTAGTCTTGTTTAAAATTAATTGTGAATCATGAGCAAACTCGACCTTGTCTTATTTTAATGTAGTGTTTTAAAATCATGTGCACATGCTTATTTTAATTGTAATATATATTGTATTTATTGTGATGTCTTGCACTTTTATGGTTCTTGATATGAGCCGAATAAAGTAATTTTGACTGACTGACTGACAAGGAGATGATGGACAGAGCGCTGAAACTTTTCAGACACTCACCCCCAGTCACAGATCTGGGTCGAATCCATCATCGCTCTTTAGCTCACTTCGCCATCCTAGTTCAGACACAGCTATATACACATCAGTCTTGACCCTGTGCCTTTTGGGAACAGTCCAGCCCAAACTGCCAAGCCATGTCTTCCCTGGACCGGAAACAAGCATCCTGGGACCGGTTTCGGGCTAACAGCCCTCATCAGCCAGGCTAGCTTGAATCGAGTGGCAAAGTGAGCAAGGGACCAACGTCTGGGCATACCCTGACAACTTAGGGTAAACAAAGCAAACACAAGGAGATTATGGACGGAGCTCTGAAACTTTTCAGACACTCTCCCCCAGTCTCAGATCTGGGTTGAATCCATCATCGTTCTTTAGCTCACTTCGCCACCCTAGTTTAGACACAGCTATATGAAAATCAGTCTTGATCCTGTGCCTCGTGGGAACAGTCCAGCCTGATCTGCCAAGCCATGTCTTACCTGGACTGGAAACAAGCATCCTGGGACCGGTTTCAGGCTAACAGCCCTCATCAGCCAGGCTAGCTTGAATCCAGTGGCAAAGTGAGCAATGGACCCACGTCTGGGCATACCCTGCCAACTTAGGGCGAACAAAGCAAACACAAGGAGATGATGGACAGAACGCTGAAACTTTTCAGACACTCACCCCAGTCACAGATCGGGGTTGAATTAGTCATTGTTCTTTAGCTCACTTCGCCACCCTAGTTCAGACACAGCTATATGCAAATCAGTCTTGACCCTGTGCCTCATGGGAACAGTCCAGCCCAAACTGCCAAGCCATATCTTCCCTGGGCTGGAAACAAGCACCACATGCTGCCATTGGAATTAAGAATGCACAGGGTCTGAGGATATCTTCCAATATGCCTAAACACTTGGATGAGGTACCACTCGGTATAATGTGAGAAACACTCTGCGGTTTGATTATATGTGAACCAGGTCAGTGCGATTGACCTTACTGTAAATAGCAATACCCAAGTTGTAGTGTCTTTTGGAAATTTACGAATACTAGAGAATTCTTTCTGGGACAAGCATCACCCAAACAGGCTTTCCATTTGGAAGGTAAAGCCTGCTTGATGTACAGATATGGTATGTTGTGTAGATTTATAAAGTTCGTTATCATCCGGGATGGTATCTTGGGGTTGAGCAGGTATGAGTTTAGACAAACCTAGAGCCAAGTGGGACTGCTTGAAAAGCTGTGTCTTCATCTTCTTTCTGAATTCAAGAAGTGAGGAGGAGCCGCTTATGTGTAGCGGCAAGTCATTCCACGCCTTAAGAGTAATGTAGGATAAGGCTCGACCGTCTGATCTGATTTTCCGTATGCGTGGGATTTGTGCAAGTAGGAGTCCGGATGTGTGAAGGTGTCTGGAAGGTTTGTGAAAGCAGATGCGATTGTTGAGGTATGTTGGGCCAGTGTTTTGCAGTGCTTTGAAAGTATGGGTGAGAAGCTTCAGTTTTTTTTTCAAACACTCTTTATTGGCATTTTACAAATAACAACATTGTCCAATACATCATAGAGGATATTCCCCCCGCATCATACTCTTGCTTTGTTTACAGGAATTAGTTTGCTTTAATTACATTTTACCTTCTTTTCAACAGGTCCCCCTCATCTCCCAGTGTTCAGTTTTTTTTAAACATATTTGTCTATAAATCCATATACTATCTCTTTATTGCCATCTACCAAGTATCCTGATCTAGGGTGCCTTGCCAATCTTCCTCCACAACTTCATTCACCCCTCTTATTTGCTTTACGTCTGCGATCATGGATGACCATGCCCGTGCATCCTCCTGAAGTCTCTCCTCTTTCCTAATGTGCCTCATTCAGACCAGTTCCGCTGTTGCCCATTCCTTTAAGTCTTGGATCCACCTCCTTGTCAGTGGAGGAGTCGGGTTAAGTCACCACATTGCTATGCTCCTTTTTGCAAGCACTAGACCCAAAAGCACACATTTTATGCTCAGCTTTTTCTTTTTTGGGGTAGGTAATAAATGTAAAAGAACAGATCTGATCGTCCTAGAGATAACCCATCCAGTTGCTGCCCCTATTATTTCCAGCACTTCTCTCCAGAACCTGTCCAGCTTCTCACAGCTCCATATCATATGCACGAAAAGTGCTGCTGCTGTTCCACACTTAGGGCAAGTATCCGGCCTATCTGGGTAAATTCTACTCAACCTGTGTGGAGTCATATATACTTGGTGGACTATGTTATATTGAATTAAACCGGGAGTTGGGGCTCACCTCACGAACTCCTCTGTGGTATTTTACCCAATCTCCTTCTATTATGGGTTCCTCCGATCCCTCCTCCCATCTTGCCTGGACCGGTAGAGCACTTATTGGACTATCATCTCTAAAGGCCTTATAGATATGAGGGATTAGACGCCGCTCTCCTGCCATCGCTAGCATAGTTGTGAGAACTGCTAAACATGGGGGCTCTTCTGGGAATGAGGTCCAGACCTCCCTGGCCACTGCTGCTATCTTATTATACTGTAGGAATTGACCTGGTCCCAGTTCAAATGTAGTCACCGCTTCCTCTCGGTTTATAAAAGTGCTATTTATATACAGGTCTCCCATGTTAAGGCAGCCCCCTGTTTTCCATCTTTGTATGGACATGGACTCTATTATTTTTTTGAAGGGCCTTACAATCCACAGTGGCATGTCAGGGGAATAGGGCGCCCTCCGGATCACCTTTTTTACCCTATCCTCCCAGATCTTTGCTACCCATTTGATCAGGTAGGCGGAGTCTTTTGGGACTGCGGAACCCATCATAAGCAATTCAGGCAAAGTACCATCCTCATATGTGCACGCTAATAGGGCTTTCTCCAAATTATTACCTTCTTCCAACCAATGGACCGCGTGTTGGAGCTGAGTAGCCACATTATATAGGTATATACGCGGCAATTCAACACCCCCATCTGTCCATTTCCGTTGAAGGGTTTCTAATTTAACTCGTTTATGTTCCCCCATAACAATTCTATCAGTAAGCTATCTATTGTTTTAAAGTAGGGTTTAGGAATGTCTTGGAAAGAATGCTGCAGAGTGTAGCGGCAGCGAGTCAAGATGATAATTTTCATAATGGCTACCTTACCCATAAAGGACAGAGGTAGGGATTTCCAGAAACCCACTGAGGCTCGTATCCCCGATATTACTCTCCCTATATTATGTTCCATAAACGCTGATGGGGTGTGCCATAGTTGAATACCTAGATATCTTATACCTTCCAATTTCCACTGTATCTCCACTTCCGGGTGCATCCCAATGTTGTCCCGTGACAGTTTCCCTATGGGGACTAGCGATGATTTACTCTGGATAAACCTTAGCCCTGAGAACTCCCTAAATTTCCGTAATTCTTCTAAAAGGATCAGGGCTGCCCGACTCGGGTGTCTTAAGTATACCAGCATATCGTCAGCATACATAGATATCATATGCACCGTATCTCCTACAGGGATTCCATAATCTGCCATGTTCTTTCTAAGCGTTGCCACTAGCGGCTCAACCTATACCGCTGGTAGCAGCAGTGAGAGTAAGCACCCCTGCCTCATTCCCCTCAACAAATTAAACTGGTCAGATACCACTCCTCTAAGCCGACCCGAGCTAAAGGATTACTATATAATAGCTGAACCCAACAAATTTATTCTTGCCGCATCCCCATTTTCTGGAGGGTAGCCCAGATATAGTTCCACTCTACTGAATCGTAGGCCTGCTCTATATCTAACAGGGCTAAGGCAGTCCTCGTCTTGTATTATCGGAGCATGCCATACATGAGTCAATCTACGTAAATTATGTGTGGTGTTTCTCCTGGGTATAAAACCTGCCTGATCTGGGTTAATTAGATGGGCCATGAAAGGGAGCAGTCTGGTTGCAAGAATCTTAACAACTAGATTCAATAGGGAAATTGGTCTGTAGGAGCCAGGTTGTAGGGGGTCTTTATCTGGTTTTAAGATCATGGACACTAATGCCTCTTGCATTGATATTGGCAGGGATCGTCTGTCATAGGCCTCCATATAAACCTGCAACAATTTGTCAGCCAGTAGTGGTGCAAACTGTTAGTAAAAGTCTGCAGGGAGGCCGTCTCCCCCGGGACACTTGACCCTATTAAGACTTTTAATAGCATTTAGTATTTCCTCCCTTGTACTTGGGGCAGCGAGGGCGTCTACCGCCACTGGATCTATTCGTGGCAACTCTATATAGTCAAGGTAATTCCGTATATTTTCTGGTGGAGTATTGATAGCGGAGCCACAGGCACCAGCTAAGTGTTGTGCTAAAGTTTCGGCAATTGCTCGCTGCGTGCCTACTAATTCCCCAGTACAGTCTCGCAATTGTACTATTGGGGACAGTGTGCATTCGGACCTTATCGACCTCGCTAAAAGTACTCCCGACTTATCACCCTCTCTGTGAAGTTGTTGTCTATATGCTGTATAGGTATGCTTTTCCAATCTACCCCAGGAAGCCATAAGTTCTTCGCTTATCTTTTCCCACTCCCCCAGCACCTGCGGGTTCTCATGTAGGGCCTTTTCTTTATCTCCCTCTTGCTTTTCCTGCTCCCTAATGTCCTGTTCCAGCTGCTGGTGGACTCCATATGTTGTTTTAATAGCTAACCCCCAGATCAACACTTTAATGGCCTCCCACGCTATTGCTCTGGTAGATGTGGTTCCCCAATTCTCAGAGAAATAATGTGTAAGGGCATCTCAGAGTGCAGCGCATAGGGGGATCCTGAAGTGCCTCAGCACGTAGACGCCATAATGGTATTGCTGCTCGTCCTCTACCTGCCCTAAGATTCACTAGGAGCGGAGAGTGCTCTGATAGATACCTAGGCAAATATACAATCTCGTCTACCCTGGGCATTAAACCTGTGCAAATACAACAGTAATCTAATCGACTGTGGGTGTGTGTAGCAGGAGTATAACATGAGACTACTCTCTTGAAGGGATTTCGTTCTCGCCATTCGTCCCTAAGCTGCAGTCCCGTAAAGACATCTTGAAGTACTCTTTAATTGTTCTGGGTTTAGTATTTTCTCTGGGAGGGTCCCTGTCCAATCTAGAATCTAGGGGGCAATCAAGATTTCCTAATAGTATTATCTCCGTTCCCAGGAAGAGGGGAGCCGATATGGTCATTAGTTTCGTAAACAAATCTGCACAATCCACATTTGGGGCATAGACATTAAGAAAGCATATCTCCTGTCCTTCCCACTTGCCATATAGTATTACATACCTACCCTCCGGGTCCGTCACATGCTTAATACATTGTAATGGTATGCATGTGCCATCCATATTAGTGTTCCTCTAGCGAACCCAGAATAGGAGGTCGCGTATATTTGGCCTCTCCAACGTTTACGAATTGTCGGTATCGCCTCCCCCCAAATATGGGTTTCTTGCAAACATGCAATCGCCACTTTGTAGCGTTTTATTAATTCTAGTATTCTTTACGTTTCTGGAAGTGTGCTATACCCTGCACATTCCATGTAATAATTTTCAATTTTTGAGCTCCCATGGATCCACGCAATGTATATTAATTATTCCATGGCTTACACTTCCCGCCATGGTCTCTGCACACTTCTTATTCTGAGATAGCAATTCGGATTCAGACACCAGACACTCCCCCACTAGTAGATACATATTCTCCCAACAAAGATCAACGTTCAAATTCCCAACTACCCCCCTCTCAAGGGGCATTCCGGAGGTCTCACTCCCCCCTTTATGGTAAGGGATGGTGTCCCCCAAGTACACTCCCCAACTATAAACTTGAACTACCCATGCCTATGTAAATCAAAGGCAATTTCTACCTCTAAAAGTCAATGTACTGTAGCCTATTGATTGTGTTGCTAGTGGTCTGTTCACCGAGCAGGGTGCGAGACTAACTCTACAACTCACTCCGTAGGAATGGACCCCTGTTGGGGGCGGGGGAGCGCCCCCCCCTACCCCCCGGGAGATCAAATTACACCCATTACATATTACTTTGCAGTTTTTGTGCATGTAGTGTCCAATTGTCTCTGTGGTCTTTATTGTCTCTCTCACCTTTACAGTGTTGCTCGAATACTGTTCAGCTCCCAACTGGCACCCTCACGCAGGCCCCCAGCTCATCCAGTCGAGTCATCTTGCCTATCTGGGGCATGTCCTGAATTCTGAGTCATTGTTTTTGACTCTTTTATGATTTTGGTGTCCGAAGCTTGTAGAGTACCATCTGACCGGACTCTAACTCTGCCGAGGATGCTTCTACATGTTTGCGATTTCTGCCTCTGGCCCTTTCGCCGTTCCCGGTTGCTGCCTCCCATCATGGAGGACCTGGAGGATCCCGTGGATGTTACCAAACATGCCCCTGGTATGCCACTCGAGTCCAGCCAGTCACTGGCATCCGCTGCTGAATGAAAGAACAAGGTGCGGCCCGCTTTCTCCACCCTCAACTTCTCAGGGAACAGTAAGCTGTATTTCATATTGAGGCCACGGAGGCGTCTCTTTACAGTGATAAAGGTTTTCCTTTGGTCCTGCACTCGTTGGGTGTAGTCAGGGTATATTGAAACAGGATGCCCTTCGTACATCAGTGGGCCTTTAGTATGTATAGCTTGTAGGATCACGTCTCTGTCCCTATAATTGAAAAAACAAGCGATAATAGCTCTCGGCGGGGCTCCCGGTCTCGGTGGGGCCTCAATGACCTATGTGCTCTTTCAATGTTGAAGAACTTCGATAGACGCTTGGGTGCTATTTCTCGTAGAATTGAATCTTCTAGGAACAGCTCTGCTGAGGGGCCCTCCGCCCGTTCAGGAAAGCCCACAAAGCGTAGATTATTCCTTCTGGATCTCCCTTCAGAATCCTCCGCCGGTTCATCTAACTGAATTACTCTCTTCTGTAGTGCAGTAACCATGTCTCTAAGGTTTCGTACTTCTGTTTGCAGTTTCCCTTCATTTTCTTCTGTGTTGGTGACTCTATCAGCCACTTTCCGCAGATGACACCAGAGGAGATTGACGTTGCAAGCCACCGCATCTATTCTATGGACCATATCTGCTTGGGTGCTATGAATTGCCTGCAGGACGTCCGTCACCGAAGATGATTCTTTTTCTTTCTGCAGCTCCCCTTGAGCTCCAGCACTCATGTTTTCCTCCCAGGCATCGGGACCCTGCAGCAAGTGCATTGCGTAGTTACTGATCTTATTTGTCTGCACCTTTGCTCCCTTATCTTTTACCATGTTGAAATTAGAGCTCAAACAGGCTGCTATTCAGTAAATAACTGGAGGATTAGGGGTCTGTCCTGCCACTCGTGTGCCACCTGGCTCTAGGGTCCACCAGGGCCGGACGGGCGGCTTCCCTCCCTCAAAGTTCCGGATTATTGCTCCAATCAGTCACCTGGTCTGGGCCCCTGCGCGTCTGTACCTGCAATGCACACTGTGCAAGGAAGAAGCGTTTCCCCTGGCTGCTAGGCTTCAGTTGGATGCACAGAGGTTGTGGCCAGTGCTGGCATTATTATCAGATCTAGCAGGCAGCTCTTCTCACTCTCCAATGTTGACCGCAGATATGGAGGTGTAATGACTCCGCAAAAGCTCGGGCCTTACCCCCTTCCACCCCACATATACGACTAGTGTCCTGCCAGGGGGTATACCACTCTTCATTTTAGCCTCATTGCCCCAATTCTTTCTTAAATATATTCTCCTTTTGGTCTTATTCCGGTAAGGGAGTCCACATATATGACTAGTGTCCTGCTAGGAGGTATACCACTCTTCATTTTAACCTCATTGCCCCAATTCTTTCTTTAATATATTCTCCTTTTGGTCTTATTCCCTGGTTCTGGTAAGGGAGTCCTCCACTTTTCCACCCTGTTGGGGGTCTTCAGGCTCCATGTGGATCCCAGTGTTGGGCCTACCAGGCCTCTTCCCCGATGCTCATGCATATGCTGTTTCTTCTCTCCTCTCGGTACTTCGATTCACTGGGGGGCGGATCGTTTCTGCCCTTTTCTGTGCTATTGTTTTATGCCTCCCTTCTCCGCAGCCTGCAGCTCTGGGCGTCTGATCTCAGCCCCCAGTCGCGGGCCTCCAGCCCCGGGCACTCTGCGATGTGGCTCCCTGCCAGTGAGCTTCCACCCGGGTCGAGCAGGCTCCGCAGAGTCCCTCTAATTCTACCACCTCTGAGAACTCTCACTGGGTGGTCTTCCTAGTTCTCTTCCAGGGGATCCTCATCAATAGTCCTAAGCACTGAATATTCCGGCCCATGTGCGGGGACCCCGGAAATAATAAAAATTATATATGAAAAACATATATATACAGCTCTGTATATGTATAAACATATATTATTTTTTCCCACGCAAATGCAGCCCCCATAGAAGGCTAAACAATGTAGATACAAATATCCAATAATGCACCATAGGTATAAAAATTAGGCCTTGGCGAAAATTTCGTTCCGTTCGCGGAAATTGCGATAATTTGACATTTTCGCGTTCCGCGGAGAGCGCGAAAATGTCAAAATTTCCGGTTTCCGCAGCTTGGCGATAATTTGTTTCTTGCTCGCGCTGTAAAATAATACATTCTCGCGTGCGCGCGATCGCCTTACCTGAATCCCTGCGTTCGCCGACAAGTTTTCTTGATCCGGTCGCGTTCTCCATGAGATGTTGTATTGTTTTTAGCCATTTGCGCTGTCTCGCGACAGTTCGCGCCCGCAGTGACGTCATGCGTCGCGCGATCACGTCTTTCTTCTCGCGATCATGCACCGCGAGACAACTCAAAACAAGATGGCCGCGCCCGCAAGCAACCACATGGGTAAGTTGCCGACCCGCAACCATGCAGAAAATCTGGCGAACATGCCGGAAAAAAACTTCCGCATCCTCGCGATATTTCCGCTTGTTTGCGATAATTTTAAACATTTTTGCGATAATTTGCGAAAGTTAATTTCGCAAATTCCGCCCACCCCTAATAATAATACACCTAAATCTCCTTTTTTTTTTTTTTTAATGAGGTAAAACACTCATGATAAAGGAAAAAAGAACACTGTGTAAAACACAGATCCACAAAACATTGTTAGCCTGCAGGCTGCATTGCAATACAATACCATAGGGACTGAAAATCCTTGTACAGGTAAAAACTGGCACCGTGCCTTTAAGGCAGCCCTGACTCCAATATCCCATCATGCCTCAGGGGTGACAGTTGGGTCAGTTATTCTTTCCGGCTCCTTCAGTCAGGACCCTGGAATTCAGCTCTGTTCTTTTTTGACTTTTCAGTCAAGAATTGTTACTTTTCTAGTAATTTTTTTGGGCTTCCTCTGGTTAAAGTCTGTCAGGGAAGCGTATACCTGTGTTTTCTGACTAAATGTAAAGACTTTTTCTGTCAGAAAAATGCCTTCTTTATTCATGCCGTGTCCATCCTGTGGCAAAAAGAAGGCCCCTTCAGACACACACGAGGTGTGTATCGTCTGCCTACCAGATTCTCACTCTCCTGTATCCTGTCGTCACTGCAAGGACCTTTCAAAGAGGACTTTGAAAGAGAGAGAGAGAATCAGGCTTTATGGCCTTTCGGAGCGGTCGACATCGAAGCAGCTGGTCTCTGTCTGTTCTCCATCGGCGTCGGGCTCGGCGTCGAAGACTCCAGCGGCGGGATCGTCGCTGAGAGGTGAGGAGTCCAGGGGGAGTCATGCTTCCAAAAGAAAGTCCACGTCGACGCTCGATCCGGCGGCGAAGCGCATTTGTTCGTCGTCGGCAACTTCGACGTCAAGAAAACATCCTTCAACGTCGAAGGAGGCTCATCGCCGATCAACGTCGAGAAAACATCGTTCGACGTCAAGACATCGCTCAACGTCAAAATCGACACCAAGAGAGAAGTCGATGTCGCAGGAAGAGCACAGGCGTTCGACGTCGAAATCTACATTGACGTCGAGGCAAAGATCGGTGTCAAAAGATCCTGCAAGATCTTCGACGTCGAGACCTGATTCGCCGTCAAGGGAAAGACAATCCTCTTCGAAGGTGCTGACGACGTTGAGGCAAAGATCATCGTCGGAACATTAGACGTCGAGGCGGGTGCCTCCGTCGGTGTCGACGTCGAGGCGGGTGCCTCCGTCGGAGTCGACGTCGAGGTGGTTGCCTCCGTCGGAGTTGGCGTCGAGGCAGGTGCCTCCGTCGAAGTCGACGTCGAGGCAGGAGCCTCCGTCGTCTAAGGTCTCCAGATCTTCGGAGAAGATGGTGACGTCGAGGCGAGATTCCCCGTTGGGTTCTAGACCTCCGTCCAGGACAAGCCCTCCGTCGACGACAAGGCTCTCGACGTCGAGGCAGGACACATCGCCGGCGCCAATCTCCTCATAGGGTGGTATATACCACATCGGAGCATGATTCATCGCGTCCGATCTCAATTTCACCCTCAGCCTCTCAAGGCTCGAGATCAAGATCCGGATCACCGGAGGTGTTGGGTCTCTCTCCAGCTCCTCCAGTGGAGCATACATCTCAAGACGAGGGCCATGCTCTGCCTCAGAGCCCCGTCAGGGAAATGCCTCAGAACACATCAATGATTCAGGCAGTTAAGGATTCCTTAACAAGACTAAGGACTCTGGATCAACCATCACGACCAGCAAGATCCCATTCTCGAGGAAGAGAATTGCAAAGGCGCTCACGCTCGCCCAGAAGGCGATCCATGTCTACCTCTCATAGGAGAGAGTCAATCAGGTCGGGAAGAAGGCGACGGATGTCTCCTTCATCTTCCTTGTCAAGCCGTTCGTCTAGAAGGGATTACTCACCCACACTCACAGATACTCCACCATCTAGAGTGTCGCCAGTGGACGACATCACCACTTTTCAAGATGTGTTGTGCAGAGGAGCGACTAAGTTGAACATTCCCATGCCTGTTCAAGAAACCACCTCTTCTGTCATCTTCGAGACCCTTCATGAGAGAGCGGTGTCTCGTCCACTCTTGCCTTTAGTCCCTGGGTTGCTTAAACCAGTAATGGACATCTTCCTCATGCCAGCGACTATCAAATCTGCGCCGGCGCGGATTCTTAAGAAATATCGTCCGGCCCCCGAGGATCCTCTATTTCTCAAGGCGGACCCTCCACCGGACTCTGTGATCACGGCTGCTGCCAGAAAAACTCATTCAGTGGTGTCATCATCCACAGTGCCGCCGGATAAGGACAGTAAATCACAAGACTCTTGGGGGAGAAGAGTATGTGGCTCGGCGGCCTAGAGTCTGAAAGTGGCTAGTGCCTCAGCGCTTCTGGGGCGGTACGACAGATCACTATGGGATTCCCTGCAGCGATTTTTAGAAAAAGTGCCTTCCGAAGACAGAAAGGACTTGAAGAGATCCTGCACAATGGCAGCCTAGTTTCAAACCAAGTGATCAGCGCAGCAGCGGATGGAGCAACGTTGGCAGCGCACTCATATGCTCATGGGATTTCCGCCAGAAGATCCTCTTGGCTAAGGCTGACGGCCTTGAAACCTGAAGCACAGGCAAGAATTCTGAATCTGCCTTTCTCGGGTAGTTTGCTTTTCGGTTCTCACGCGGACGACGAAATGGCTCGGATGAAGTCAGAACTCGAGACCATGAAAGCCGTGGGCCTAGAGAAACGGAAAGAATTCCGTCACCGTAGGGGAACCGACAGGCGTAGCTACCAGCAGAGGGTTCAAACCCCTCACTGGCAGAAAAATCAAGACCAACAAGGGCAAAAGAAGCAACAATTTCAGTCCCGTAGATCATCCAGGGGACGTGGAAATAACCGCCACGCCGGCGGTGGAAACCAGGCTCAAGGAAAGCAATGAGAGCCTGCTTCCTCCAATGCCGTCCACCGCTCCGGTGGGAGGAAGTATTGCAAACCATCTTCCAGAGTGGCAATCCATCACAAAGGACAAGTGGGTTCTGAATATACTGCGACATGGATACTCACTTCGTTTCCGGAGCCCTCCTCCCTCGATCCACCCTGTATAATCATCTCAACACCTCAAGATGTTAAGAGAAGAAGTAGCGACCCTTCTGCTCAAATCAGCAATAGAAAAAGTTCCCAGGGCGCAGAGAGGGAGAGGAGTCTACTCCAGATATTTTCTAATCCAAAAAAGAAATACAAAAGCAGAGTTCAGACCCATCTTGGACTTACGGACACTAAACAAGCATATCAAAAGAGAAAAGTTTTGCATGCTTGCGCTTCACCAGATATATCCGCATCTCCGGCAAGGCGATTGGATGTGCTCGCTGGATCTGCAAGACGCGTACTTTCATGTTCCCATCGTACAGAGTCATCGGAAATTCCTAAGGTTCGTAGTGGGGTCCTCTCACTATCAGTTCAAGGTCCTACCATTTGGCCTGAAATCGGCCCCTCGAGTATTTACAAAATGCATGGCAATAGTAGCGGCTGCACTGAGGCGCGCAGGAGTCTTCGTCTATCCCTATCTAGACGATTGGCTGATAAAAGGACCATCGCCTCAGAGTGTACACTCACAGCTGGAACGCTGCCTGAACCTGTGTCACAGATTGAGGCTCAGGGTGAACTTCAAGAAATCCAACTTCACACCAACCCAAAGGATACACTACCTCGGTGCAACTATAGACTCCGCAGTAGGAAAAGTGTTTCCTTCGGAGGAGAGACGGTCATCCCTGATCCACAAAGGCAAGCAGATTATGACCAACAAGCTGTCTACAGCACGACAGATTTCGTCTCTGCTAGGGGCCATGGCATCTTGCATATTCCTGGTGCCCAATGCCAGGTTGAGGATGCGTCCTCTCCAACGAGATCTGGAGGACAAATGGGACCAAAGGAATTCATTGTGGGAGGAAGCAGTCTGTCTTTCCTCAGCGGCCAGGCAGTCAATCAAGTGGTGGTTGAAGCCACTCAAGCTACAGGTGGGACTTCCTTTTCATCAAGAACCCCCATCTCAGACGCTGATCACCGACGCATCCCTGCAGGGTTGGGGTGCGCATCTGGGATCCCTACAGACACAAGGACTGTGGTCCAGCAGCGAAAGGTTGTACCACATCAACATGCTAGAACTCAGGGCAGTCCACCTAGCCCTCAAAGCGTTCCTGCCCGCAATCAGGACGAGTCCCATTCTAGTACAAACGGACAACACCACCACAATGTACTACCTGAACAAATAGGGGGGTACTCGATCCAGGACGCTCTCGCTGGAGGCTCAGTCCCTGTGGCACTGGAGCCTAGCAAGGAACATTTCAATAAAGGCGGTGCACTTGCCAGGAGAGCTCAACGTAAAAGCAGACTTGCTCAGTCGTCATTTTCAAGATCCAGACGACTGGGTACTCAACGACGAGGTGCTAGAGGACATCTTCAAGGAGTGGGGACGTCCGCAAATAGATCTCTTCGCGGACGAACACAACGCGAAATGCCGAGGCTTCGCCTCAAGATACCATCGACCAGGATCCATAGGGAATGCCCTTTTGATCGATTGGTCAATGACATTTGTGTACGCCTTTCCGCCTCTCCCACTGATCCCCAAGGTGGTGACCAAGCTGCAACACTCGTCTGCCAAGATGATCCTCATAGCACCGGACTGGCCGAGGCAGTGGTGGTACACGGATCTCCTCCACATGTCGATCCGACCTCACAAGCGCCTGCCGTGCAGACCGGACTTGTTAACCAAGATGCAGGGGAAGATTTACCATCCCAGTCTTCCCTCGCTGAGCTTAACAGCATGGCTCCTGAAGTCCTCCAGTATGGCCATTTAAACCTTCCCCTGGAGTGTATGACCATACTGAAGGAGGCTAGGAGGCCTTCTACAAGACACTCTTATTTCTGTAAGTGGAAGAGGTTTTATGTATGGTGTATGCAACGTCAGTATAACCCTACAAAATGACAGGAGGAAGTGATTTTGCATTATCTTCTTCACTTAGCCAGGGTGGGGTTGAAATTTTCATCCATTAAAGTTCACCTAGCGGCCATTACAGCATGTAGGCGCTCCCCTTCGCAGCAGTCATTCTTCAAGCTGCAGGTGGTGAAGGATTTTTTGCAGGGGCTCAAAAAGGTTTACCCCCCAGTAAGGCCTCCCTCGCCTTCTTGGGAGCTGAACTTGGTTCTATCAAAACTTATGAGTTCACCTTTCGAGCCCATACATAAAGCTACTTTGCAGCACCTTACGTGGAAAACAGCTTTTTTAATAGCTATCACTTCAGCACGTAGGGTGAGTGAAATACAGGCCCTCTGTTTTAAAGAACCCTACACAATTTTTCATCTGAATAGGGTAGTGATGAGAACTCATCCATCTTTTTTTACCAAAGGTGGTGTCAGATTTTCATGTTAACCAGACTATCTCCTTACCTAACTTTTTTCCCAACCCCTCATCGCCAGCTGAGAGGGCGTTGCACTCTTTAGATGTTAAGCGGGTTCTAAAGTTCTACCTAGATAGGACTAAGGCTGTCAGGAAATCTGACCACTTATTTGTTAACTATGGTGCAGTCCGCACAGGTTTTGCTGCATCTAAGCGTTCCATTGCTAGGTGGATTGTGTCAGCCATTAAATTGGCTTATCAGCTGGCGCAGAAGCCACTGGTCGCTCGACCTAAAGCGCACTCCACAAGAGGAAAGGCGGCTACTGCTGCTTTTCTCAATAATGTCCCACTCTCCGAGATCTGCAAGGCAGCCACTTGGAGATCTGTCCACACATTTACGAGGCATTATTGTCTGGACTCGGACACCAGAGCAGACACTCAAGTAGGACAAGCCTCCTTGAGGAATCTGTTCAATAACTGAATTTGTCAATGGTTTTTTTCCTCCATGTTTAGTGCAATTCTCAGTTGCCTGCAGGTGGAAGGTGGGCTTGCTATACTATTCAGTGCTTATGCATTTTCACAATAATCTTTATTTCGGTCATAGACCATAAAAGATAAGCAATCCATAAAAGCAAGAAATTGTTAAATTACATAAAAAGTGAGTACAATAAAGATTAGATTGATTACAAGTTATTTCATTAAAACAATAGATAAAAGATTAAAAGGTTAAGATATCATGAAAACAATACATTATACCGGCAAATTCGACAATAAAAGGGAGCTTCTCCTTCGCCACACAGCATACCAGAAGCGTGATAGCGAAAAAACTATAGGTAATGCTGTGTCTGTTTTCAGAATTCTGTAGGCAACTTTACAATGTATGGTCCCCAAATTCCTACAGAGTTGACGAAGCCAACGTTTTCTGATAGTTTTGTATGTGGGGCAAAAAAAGAGAACGTGTAGATCAGTTTCGCTAGGGGCTCCACAGGTTGGACAGTCGAGAGGATTATTTATCGACCACTTCCCTGTGAAGGCTCTCAAAGGCAATGTTCCATACCTGAATTGTATATATAGTTTTCTAGAGGCATTAGGCTCCATCAGGTCTTGGACTGGCTCTATTTTGAAATCTTCTTTGATATTAATAAAGTCCAAGGTCAATGAGCCTAATTTATTATTGGTTAGCATCGTGTTTTTGTTATTTATCCAGAATGCATTTGCCAATTCAGCTCTAGAAAGTGTAGGGGCATATGTTTCAGGATGGTGCCATAGTTCAGGAAACCCTAATCTAATAAGCTCTCTTTTGATATAGAGAAGCCACGGTATGTTATCTATACCACGAGGGGTCATTAACGATTTTAAATCGTTTTGATAATCCACTAGCTCTGGAGTTGCCCACAGCCTGCGCCAATACAGTAGTGGCCGTAAAGCAATTTCGTCTTGGATGGACCTTACTCCCAAGTCCATTCTAAGTGGAATAAGGGGAGTGCTGGGTGGTAAGGACAATATTGACCTTAGGAACGAGTTTTCTGATCTCCCAATGTCTCCAGTTGAGCAGTGCCCCCATAGTTCCACCCCGTAGAGAGATGCAGCCCGTGCTTGTACTTTGTATATTTCAATGGTGGGTGCTATCGGTTTTGAGATGGAAGCTCTATATATTTTAAGGATCCCACCGCAGGTCTGCGTGAGTCGCAATTTAGCTTTTGCTAGCTGGGGACCCCATTCCATCCTGTCCGAAAGCGTGACACCAAGATATTCAAAGACTGAAACCCTATCCAGTGCAACACCATTGAGAGAAGGGTTTGGACCGTTGTTTTTAGGTGGGTTGCATATCATAAATTTTGTTTTTGAGGAATTAACCTCAAGGCCTCTCTGGGAACAAAAATCGGAGAAACTATCGAGGGCACGCTGAATCCCCATGGGGGATTTAGATACCAGGAGGGTATCATCAGCAAACATTAGTGCAACCACCTGCTCATTGTTAAGTTTGGGGGCATCGATGTCCTTAACTCCCCTCAGGTGGGCCACTAATGCATTAGTATAGAGAGAAAATAGGGTTGGGGCCAGGACGCATCCCTGTCTTACTCCACGGTTAACCGGGAACTTTGGAGTCAATTTGCCCCACTTGCCGCACCTAACTTGAGCAAAGTTGTCATTATGTAGCCGTTTTATAATCCCCAAAAGGCAGGCAGGCATCCCCATCTCAGCCAAGACCGCCCACAGAGTTTGCCGGGGGACTAAGTCAAAAGCTGCTTTGAGATCGACGAAGATAAGGTAGAGGCTGCCACCCTCTACCCTCACGGTTTTCCAATAAAGAAGTTGTAATCGGAAAAGTTGGTCCACCGTGGATGTCTTCTCTCTAAAGCCAGCCTGGTAGGGGGTTAGTATTCGTTTTTCGTCCATCCAGGCTTGTACTCGATCTAGAATGATACGTGCAAAGAGCTTCTGACTAACGTCAATTAGGCTGATCGGGCGGTAGTTGCTAGGCAAGAGGGGGGAGCCCTTCTTGAAAACCGGGACTATCTCTGCGCCTGCCCAGGTGTTCGGAATGGGGGCACCATGGAGAATGGCATTGAAGAGTAAGCAAAGGTATGGTATCCACACCTCAGGTTTATGCTTGTAAAGGTCCCCAGGAATCTTGTCAAGGCCAGGAGCCTTTCCTACTGGAAGTCTGTTCACGGCCTTTTCTACCTCCCTGGGGCTTATACTAACAATGGCTTCGTTAATCGCATCAGGGGGGGATGGAGCCTCAGTAGTGGTTGCCAACGGAGCATACAAACTCTGGTAGTGGTCTACCCATTGACTCGATGCAATGTTGGGGTCATCGGCTATACAGCCATCCTTTGATTCTGATCTGACAATTAGCCAAAATTCTCTCATGTCCTTTTTAATGAGTGCTCTTTTAATGTCCTCCCATTTATCATATTCCCAGTTCTGCTTTGCCACTTTTACAGTTTGCTTGTAATTAATTCTACCCATAGCGACCGCTTTCCTATCGCCAGATTTTAATGTGGCCAATAGGGCTAGTTTTGCCTCTCTGCATTCATGGTTAAACCAGGAGAGTGCAAATGCGGTTCTCTTTTTCCTAGAGATCAAAGGATTTAGGTAGTTTCCCAATATGTTGACTAGCCCAGTGTGGATTTCGGACACATGATTTTTCCTAATATCATTGTCCTGATCTAAGATTTGGCACATTTGTGCAAGGGCATTACATGTGGCCGAGTAGATAAGGCTGATTTTATCAGGGGATTTAAGAATCAGCATCCACTTAAGGCGTCTTCTGTCACCGGAGAGATGTAAGGGTCGGGGCGTACCACTATTTTGCGTGGGATTGTTTTCCCTCACTACAGTAAGGTCGAGGATCAGCGCATTGTGGTCGCTATCATGTCGAGGGTGGATCGTGAAATCTATAACCCTTGTCCACATTTTGGCCTCAACCATGATATAATCAATTCGCGAAGTCTGGCCTGGGCGATTAAAAGTATGTTTACCCTCAAGGTCCGACAAGGAGCGCCCGTTGCAGGCTCTAAGTGAGTTAGATAATGTTAGGGAGTTAATTTGCAGGGCTAGTGGTGTCCAAGCCTTGACAGGTGGAATTAGAAGGGCCGGTATGGACCATTGTTCATCTTCCTCCCTGGTAATTGGGTCAATGAGCCCCGGTAGGGGCTCAAATTGACAATTAAAATCGCCTGCAACAATCAAGGTGCCCTTATCTTTTACGGATTGGATAAATTTATCCAATAAATCTAGTGTAGGCGATTCACTGCCTGACTTGGTAGGACGGGAGTAAACATTAACCAGGGTAATGACCGAACCTGAGGGAAACGTAAGCTGAAGGCATTGGAGATCAAGTGATTGCGTGGCGATTTCAGAGATTGCACAGCCCAAATGTGTCCCTATAAAAATGGACATCCCACCAGATGGTCTTCCTCTAGGACCCGAAAGTGCTAAAATATTGGTTGTAAAAAAACCCTTTATTCTAAGTTCTTCTTTTGCCCAGGTCTCCTGCAGCAGACAAACGTCATGCTGTTTAATGAAAGAGTTCCAGTCGGGGCAGATAAGTTTATTTACAGTGCCCGCGACGTTCCAAGATAGTACTTTTAATTGGTTGTTTGGATGAGGATTGTTTCTTTCAGATCGTGAGGCAATAGGCGAAGAAAGAGAGGGGTGGATTATCTCCTCACCTAATATGGGTCTAGGGGGGGTATATTCAATAGGAACAATACTATTTTGAGGGGTGGGAAGAGCATTAATATCACTTGTAGAAGGGCTGGAGGAACCCCTGGCAGTTATATCAGTTTCAGCTAGATCTTCCAGTCAATCAACGTCCTCTAACGGAGCAAATCGATTGTATACGGGGACTCCAAATTGTTGGTTATTCAAGTTGGTACTATGTGGTACATTTTGGTGAAACCCGGTGTCTGGAAAAATAGAGTCAATTCGAAAGGGATCTGAGTTCCTAAGGGCCTGAGGATAGAAAAATCTGAGTGCTTATGACTATTGATGAGGATCCCCTGGAAGAGAAGGATAAGTTACTTACCTGTAATCCTAGTTCTCTTCCAGGGGTATCCTCATCAAAGTCATAAGCAACCCACCCGCCTCCCCAGGCAATTATGAGGAGTGGATTATTTAACATGGAGGAAATATATCTTTGTGTGTAGGACTACGGTCCCGCAAAGAACAACTGACCCAACTGTCACCCCTGAGGCATGATGGGATATTGGAGTCAGGGCTGCCTTAAAGGCACGGTGGTAGTTTTTACCTGTACAAGGATTTTCAGTCTCTATGGTATTGTATTGCAATGCAGCCTGCAGGCTAACAATGTTTTGTGGATCTGTGTTTTGCACAGTGTTCTTTTTTCCTTTATCATGAGTGTTTTACCTCATTAAAAAAAAAAAAAAAATGTGATTTAGGTGTACTATTATACCTATGATGCATTATTGGATATTTGTGTCTACATTGTTTAGCCTTCTATGGGGGCTGCATTTGCTTGGGGAAAAAGTAATATATGTTTATACATATTCAGAGCTGTATATATATGTTTTTCATATATAATTTTTATTATTTCCGGTGTCCCCGCACATGGGCGGGAATATTCAGTGCTTATGACTTTGATGAGGATACCCCTGGAAGAGAACTAGGATTACAGGTAAGTAACTTATCCTTACCGCCCGCCTCATTCAGACTCTGCGGCCATTACCCATGCTGCTCGGATATCTCTTACCAGCCTTGCTGGGTCTCAGCTTTCGGTCTCCCTCCGGACGGTGTTCATAGGTAGCAGCCCGACCCTGCTGCAGGATTTCACCAGTGCGGGTAGACCTCGGCCCACGATTTGTCATCGTCAGGTGGGCCCCAGCCGCTCCTCTCCTCTGTCTGCCCGTAATTGCTGGGCCTTCGTGTCCGTTGGTCTCCTTTCGGCCCTCCGCAACCACCAGGGTCGAGACCCGTCTCCTCCTTCGAGAAGCACCCGGATGGTCCGATCAAATGCACCGGTGAGACAATGTCCGGAATATGCCTACTAGCATACCAAATTCCAGGATTATCAAGGATTAATTGCCATTTCAAAAAATTGGTCTGGGGGAGTTCCCGCAGACACGTCTACGCGGCCATCGTGGCAAGTCACGCCCCCTAATGGGATGAGAAGTTTCAGTTGTACTACCTTGTATATGGAGTGCCAGTGGAGCTCTGTCCAAGTGTGATGTGAGTGCGGTGTGGGAGGTTGAGAGTGATTGTGGCTGCCGAATTCTAAATAGTATGCAGCTTTCTGGTAAGTTTTTGATGATCCTATCATAAAGGGTATTCCCAGAGTCCAGCTTGCTTGTGACGAGGGCTGTTATGAGCCTAAATATAGGCCTCTGTAGCTGCACGACCTTTTAGCCACATTTGTCCTACCTTGCTCTCCTAAACGGCTCTGGCGCTGACCTGTTACCTAGTTACGTGCCGAATAAATGTTGTGTGGTTTTCTTCGAACACTAGCCTCATCTGTTTCACTGTTTTAGCACCGTGGTAGAATTCTACCTTTTATTTACTCTTTTGGTGCTCGTAATCATATATATCTATTTTTGTCTAATGGTTGTCGCAGCACACGTATTTTATACTAGAAGGACGCTGGTTCAATAAATGCTTATTGAAAACGTCCACATCGTTTATTCTTTGTATTTCTCGGAAGACTACGTGAGCACGAGTGACAGAGCGAAAAGTACTGTACTGTTTCGAAGATCCCTAGGGGGTCAGGGTTATCCTCTTCTTCGTTGCCAGAAGCTTATCGCTCTTTGATAAGATTGTGGGGCTTAAGGTGCCACTGTGAGCTAACTGGTCTAAAGGCGAAAATATCCTTTGGGGGTGTCTGGAATCAGTCTGGACACCAATCCCTTAGTTTATGTTGTCTAAACGCACAGATCCTATAGATTTGTAGGAACTACACGACAGGGCGTGCATGACAGTTTTGTGGATGCTGATTGGGAGCTATTTGAACATCTTAGACCAGAGGTCTTCAAACTGTGGGGCGTGCCCCCTTGGGGGGCGTGGATGTGTTCCCGGGAGGGCACAAATGCCTCTGAAAGTCATGTAAATGAAGATGGCCTGGAAGTGCGGCAATGTTTATTTGGTGCATTTCCAGGCTGTCTTCATTTACTTGGGGGCGGAGGACAGTGAGTGTGCTGCTGTGGGCTTGGCTGGGCAGTGTCTGGAGTCTTATCTCCGGCACGCCCGAGTTTTTCACAGGTCTTTAAAGACCATTTGCACATTTACATGCCTATGCAAACTGGTTACCAAGGCTTAGTTTTTTTTTTACTGGTTCCAATACCCCTGGGCCCCCACTCTGCCTATTCCTTACATTTGTATTTTACAATTACTGCTATAGTGTGAAAAAGCATTTAATGAAAAGGAATATAAAGTACGGTTGCTAACAGAAAAATGCCAGCCACGTGTTTTTTCAAAGAGCCTGTAAAGACACTAAATAGGGTTAAAAATAAATAAGTATGTATTCATTTGTAATTTGACTTTTCTATCTTTGTTCCCTTTAATTATCAGTCATGAATCATTCAGGCTGCCCTAGAACACAATTAAAAGTGCTTTCTATTTATATTTGCTGTTCGAAGTATGCACAGATAAGTGCTGAAAATACGGCTTTAGGTGACTGTTTATTTTTGTACCGTCTGCAACATCAAAATAATGAGCTGACAATCCTAATCATAAAACTGGAAGTTTGTTGCAGGATCAGCACATTATTTATTTCCTTCACCCTCGATCCCTGATTAATGCCATAATAGCATTAGTTTAACCTATATCTGAAACCCTACGTCACCGTCCAAAACATGCTGATTTAGTGTCTGGGAATGCACCCTGCATTCAGACAACTCACTCCTCATTCTCACCCTTCACTTTCACGCTCACCCTGCACTCACAGCGCATAGTTATGAATTTACCACATTTGCCACATAATCCAGCATCTGCGGCATAATTTGCAGCTTAAAAAAAAACTTGTTTCTAGCTCAAACGGTTCAAAAGTTTAAAAAAATCCCAGATGACCTGGCCTCGTTGACCCCTTTCCTACCTCTTGCCCCTTAACAATCCCACACTTGATGCTGTGGTGACATAGAAAGGTCAATGAGAGAAACTACATAACGTTACAATTGATCATAGAACCATGTTCACTTTCCATTCTTGCTGCTGATGTCAGATTCTCTCAGATCGAAGATAGTTAGTGCAGTAACGAAGGGTATAACATGGATACCAGTTAGTGTCCCTGACTAATGCTAATTGACATACATAGGCCTACTGACTTTGTCAATATACACATGATAAACAATCTCATGGAAAGGAGGCCATTTGGCATTATAATAGAGTCATTGACTGTTTTCAATATGTCAAAGAAAGTGACATCATATAATATGATGATATCAAAGGCTGGGACCCCATGCCCAGCCTTTAGCTCCTCAACAGTCTCCTATGTGCTCGTGAAGGGCATTAGACATGGCAAGGGATATTAATTGCAGAATTAAAACACATACTTAGTGGGAAATGTTCTATCACGTGTAAATACAGTTCTCTGAACCCATTTTTGCTGGCTTTTAGGACTGTGTACTTACCACTCCAAACCAGGGCTAAACATGGTAATAGTATCACGGTTGCCACTGAGGGCTTTCGCTATCTTGGCATCTATATCACTTAGCACCCGGCCTGCTTTTATGATTCTAATCTTCAGCCTCCATTGGTCAGGCTTCGGAAAGATGTACTGCACTGGCGGACATTACCTCTTACTTTGCTCGGCAGAGCGGCGCTGTTTAAGATGCTGGCTCTCCCTCGGTTTTTATACATCCTGCAGAACACACCCCTCAGAGTCCCCGACGCCTACTTTACCAGCGTGGAGTGCGAGGTTCGATCCCTCTTATAGGAAGGGAAAAGCCCACATATAGCGACACACAAATTGACCAGAGGGTGGTACGAAGGAGGGATTGCGTTACCCGATCTGAAGCAATATTACTGGGCATCCCAGCTGGCGGTGGTCAACCAGTGGGTCTTCGCCCCACTGTCTGAACCGAGATATCGCACGGATTCATGGGTGATGGCTAAGGGGGGGATACCTGCGTGCACTCTAAACTAACCCCAAAAGACAACATCTCACCGACCCCACAGCACACACACTGGCAATTTGGCGCAGTGCGACAAAGAAATTGGGTTGTCATAAGAAACTAACACTGCTCACCCCCCTGTGGGACTCTGAACAGCTTGGTATATCGAGTAGGTGCTCGGGTTTCGACAAGTGGGATTTAATTGGCATCTCCTCAGTAGGGGACCTTTGGAAACAGAATGCAGTGATCTCATTTGCTGACCTTCAAAAAGATTATCAGTTGGCTGAATCCGAGCCATTTCGCTATCTCCAAGTCCGACATGCACTCACCACTGTTGCTGACAGTGGTGAGGCTCTACCTGAGGCCTCCCCGCTGGAAGACAGGCTTCTGACGGATCCCCTAACAAAAAAAGCGATCTCGCTTACCTATCGCAAACTAATAAACAACAAGCCCGACCCATTGGTGCGTCTCTGACAGTTGTGGGAAGCTGACCTGGGATACCTTGATGATGACGATTGTCAGGAAGCCCTTTTCTCCCCTTGGGAGGTTGCCATCCCCATGTGACTACGTCTCATCCAACTTAAAATTCTGCACAGGATCTACCTCTCAGCACACATTCTAGTCAGGATGGGCAGCCTGTCGGATCCTAGCTGCCTTAAAGGGTGTGCAGACGAGGGTACCTTTTTCCATACAATCTGGGAGTGCCCAATGCTTCAGCATTATTGGGGGAAAATTGTCTCTATTTTGGCGAGTTGTCTCTGCGGTTGTGTCTATTGAATGTGTGGGAGGCCACGGACCTCACTCAAACAGAGCTTACATGTGTGTCCCTGGGGTTTGTCCTTGCTAAAAGAAACCAACATAGCTCAGGGGTGGGGGACCGGAGAGCTACCTTTATACTCAAAGTGGGCTAAAGACTTGGACAATGCCATGATAGCGGAGAAGGATGTTTTCAAACATAGAGGTTGTCCTTCGAAATGGGATCACAAGTGGGCGAAATGGAATAAGTTCTGGGGTGACTTATGTATCTCTCCCAAGGTTGAACTGCGGAAAAATGATCTGGATATTGACCTTCCCATTGTTTAACGATGTATTGTGTACTGACTTGATCTGTGAATGTATCCATGTGCCTGTTCTTCATTTACTATCACAATGTGGCTTCGTGATTACTCACTGTACCATCGCAACTGTTTTATAAAAAAAGAAAATAAAAAAAAATAATAAGTTAGAAAAAATGCAGCAACATGTTATCTCGCAGTGGAAGACGCTTTCTAAAGGTTGACTGGTCACCTTACTGTTGCTTATTGCTGTATGTGGGTGTTAATGTATTACTTAAGAGGGACAATAAAGGCCAGGAGAATGTTAACGAATATAAAAATTCCAAACTAAGGCAGTAATGCGATTATAAAATATGCAGCATTATGCAGCAAAATTAGTCTTTGCTTGCTGCAGAATTTAGCCAACCATGCTGCATAATTTGTCCTTCTCCTGCCGTATAATTCCAGTGGCCCTGTTTATAGTGCAATGAGATCCCAGCCTGTGGCAGAAAGCACTGTGAATATGCAAGTCATTATTTTAAAACAGTATTTACATACTCTAAACTAGGCTGCTGCAAAATAATGCAGTGATTGAGATAAAACCAGTTCTTACAAAATATACTTTTTAGTAATAAGTAATCACACTGTATCTAATGCTGACATTTTTGCAAGTGTCTACACTTTTCCAGATCTCAGCTGATAACACCCTTTAATTACATCTCAAAAATAATAAGTCTTTGCCACCATGAAGCTTTAATCAGAGCCCCTGGAATTATTCAGCAAAAGAGGACCACATTATGCAGCAGGTTTGACAAAATTGTATGGCAAGGCCCGGAGACTAATATTATGCACATATCCCTTATTGCTCTCAAACACAGCAGCAACATCAAACATAGAATTAGAACAACCTTAAAACTCTAGAACACTGAACATGCATATAACATCAGAACAGGCAGCCATCTTGCTCTTTTGTTGCAGCAAGAAAAGGTAAATTATGCAGCACAATGCGCCACATTTTTGGGTTAGCATTACTTCATATTTTGTCATTTTAACTCAAGGTAACGCTGTCAGGGGAAATAGTTCACCTCAATAGTACCAGTTTAACACCCAAATACAGCAGTATGCAACTACAAGATTACCAGTCAATCTTTAGAAAGGGTCTTCCACTGCTCCGGAACACTTTGTTATGCTTCAAGTAAGTTTTGTTCCGTTTGAGCTAGAATCAAGATTTTTTTTGTTGAATTCTGCAGATTATGTAGCAAATGCAGTCACCTGATAATCATGTGGAAAACACTGCTGCTGAGGAAACTCCTAATTCCAGTGGCCCTGGCTTCAAGTGACTCAATCAATTAATGGCTGGTAATGAGGCTGGTTTCTTTTTTTTACCTTCTGCACTACCACCTCACCCTTCGATTTCAGGCAGAGGCACCTCAAAGTCAGTTTTAACCATTGAGGGGCATTTTTTTTTTAGAAAGCAGAGTCCATGGGGAGGCAGGTAGAAGGCCAGCAGGATTTGCATTCAGATCCAGAGCCTAAATCCTCTCGATCCCTAGGGTCTCACAGTAATGGTCTAGGAGACGGAAGAAAGGAGCGAGATTCATAGATATTTTCAAAGAGAAGGACCAGAATAGGCAGCACTGTATGGGGACTCATTTTTATGTTTACAAATGGCCAGAGACCGCTTCTTCAGAGAGATACCCCAAAGAAGGGGACAATATAAGTGTTTTTTTTTCTTAAAGGGACATTCATTAGTGATGCTGGTACTGCTGCCAAGTGTGTAAGTGGCCTCTGTGAGAAGTTGGCCCTGTATATGCTGTCCCCTAGTTAAAGTGGGCACCTTGCAGCACCTTGCACCAGTCCAAACGACCCTTATTGAGGATTACGTTAAAGACAACCTTTATCGAAAGCTATCCTAGTGGTAGCTATGGCGAGCAGCCTTCAGGCTAAGTCTCGAAGGAATGTAAAGCAGATTGCTTTACCAGATTATAACCTCCTGAATGACCAAATGGAAGGAGAACCACACAAGGAGTATATAATATATATGTATTTATTACTAAACACTCTCTACTAACCTCTTTATGAGATTAGAGAACAAGGCACACCATATTAAAGCACTAGAATGACAGTAGATAGCACAATACACAGTGTAGCACAATACACAGTGGGCTCCAGGGTGAGACCAAACCATATACTAAGAAAGTGGTATAACAACCACGACTTGACTAGACAGTACCTAGAGCATGTAGAATCGCTGGGACCCCAAGGAACCACCCAAGGTAGTGACACAGGGGACCCACGGAGGTCGGGTGCAGTGTGAGAACACAGCCACGAGCTCCGTACAACTCTATGGGAAAGTCGCGGTTGGAATTTTAAAGATTAAGGACACTTAGAGGACTTCAAGCAAACCCTTTGGAACATAGAAGGTTCTAAGGCCAGCACTCTTGAGAGTACCAAGGTACCCGTGTTACCTATCCCAGAGGAGCAGGGTGCATAGGGGTCAAGTGGTGTCGGAAACGCTCGTTGATTTCAATGGCGTGATGCGAAGAAGTGCTGCTGCCGGGAAGATGAGAAGTGTCTGGTGAGATCCAAGCCTGGATCGGAGCTGAGAAGAACCTGAAAGCAGTGGGGACAGAGTTTGGGTCACTTCACAGTGACCAGGGGCACGATAGACGAATGCCCACCGATGTCGGGTGTTTCAGGTGAGAAGAGGTGAAGCTTGACTCTGCAGCCACAGGGACCAGGAGACGACGACCAAAGTCCGGCGGGGAGCTGTCCCACGAAGGATGTTGAGTGCTGGGGGGTCAGTGTCCGGATTGAACACCAACAAGTCTTGGCAACTGCAACCCACGCGGTGTTGACTCGGTGATTCCTCGGGGGCGGATCGATGCCAAAAGGGGTCCACCTCTCGACAGCCCCAACCCTGAATGCTGTTAAACACAGGAGAGTGGGATGGTCAAGCGGGGGAAGGAAAGGATTGGAACAGCAGGGAGGGAGACCTGAAAGAAAAAAGACACTCAACACGTTAGCCCCTGTCAATCACTGTTATGTTTTACTCAAAACCTGTGAGGAACTCGTACCTGTAAAGAAACCAAGGACAGCGTTCTCCAGGTGTAATCATCCTGGAATCAACACAATCTGTACACTGTTCTGTGCGCTAGTTGAGGCTCTATTGGCAAAAGAAAGGCACCGTGAAACACACATCCGTGCTATTGCCCAATGAGTCATTCACACCCTTCACACATAGAACCGTACACACCATAAGCTTTGTAGTGCTTCACCTCACAGGGGAAGAGCAGAAGACCGCCTCTTTAGCCCCCTGTTAAAACATAAAGGAGTGGAGTCAAAATGCGTCTTTTAACTCCGGTTTACAAGATAAGTATCCATTATACCAGCTATGGCGTACGTGATGGAGTCCACCTAAACACCTAATAGCCCCCAACAGTTCGAGCAATGCAAGGCGTTTTGAAAGTTCTTGAATGTAGCACTTCAATGACTGTTAGTGAATAGCGAATGCAGGGTTCTCCACCGGAACGGTGGAAAGCACTATAACAAACACCCAGGTATTTCCGCCTTCAGAATCGAAGGACGGAACACTGTCTCAAGGTTCTCTAGTGGTGCAGGTGCACCCTTACCCTACGCGGGTTTAGCAGGAATTACGATCCGTGTCCAAGGCTGCTTCAGGAAGGAATAACCAGCAGCGTTTGGAAGACTGGACTGCGTCTTTATGCCGTCTTCCGCTTCCGGCATGTGTCCACGTGACCGGGAAGGCTTTCGGAAGTAATGCAAGACTTCATGGGAGTTGAAGTTAGCTTGGCGCCGTCACGCCCGTTTGTCTCCCGGTTTCTCATAGCCGCGATATTTTTGTTCCGGCTCCACCACCCGACCAGCCACCACCAGAGCACCTCAGCACTGCTGTTCCCCAAGGCGCCCCCACCACCTCTAGGTGAGACTGCATTGATAATCGTCTCGTCTGACGCTCGAGGGGTGGGGAGGAGCGTAACACGCGGTCAGAGGAAAGATGCTTCGTCGGTGAGGACCTGCAAGGTCCTGGGGACTCTCCAAGCTATGGAGAGTCAGGGCACGTCTGGAGCAACCAGAAAAGCCCACAGAAAGTCACAGTTACCTTCACAGGGACCCACAGGTCGACGGACCAGGGATCGCGAAGGGACCTCGAGCTGAATCACAAAATACCAGCCCACGGAACACTCGGGGAGTGTAGGCCGCAAATCTTCAGTGGAAATACTGCTCGGGGTCAGGACTACAAGTAGCCCAAAGCACAGCCTCAGGGGTTGCCAAAAAGCATATACTGCTGCAAATGTACTCGTGTCCAGGGGTTCGGGTTGCACGGTCCACACGAGGGATACAGGCCTCAGAATTGCTGAGGGCACAGACCAACCTCAGAGACCTTGGGAACCCACCTCCTGTGTTGCAGAAATCTTCGGAGTCCTTCAGGAGCTTTGTAGATGCAAACCGGTCAGATGCGTTTAGGTGCCTGCTTAGCAGGGGAGTAACTCCTTTACTCCAAGGGAGTTTCTTCCAGCGTCGTAGTACTTGGTTTCTGTAGCAGAGTTTAGTTCACGTAAATCTAAAGTCCTGTAGTCAGAGGTTCCTACTTTATACCCAAGGAAGGGGTGGGGCAAACTCTGGGGGCTCACCTATGGTAGGGTTAGGACAGAGGGGTGGCTACACCCATGTCCTTTGTCTAGTTTTGTGCCAGAGCAGGAGCAAATGGCTCCTGCAACCAGCCTGAGCTGGACTATGCACAGGGACACCAAATGTGTCCGCAGTGCAGACATCAAAGCACTCTTGAAGTGCACCCACCCAGCCCCAATACACTAAAGCCTGTCTGGGAGGTGGTCACACCTCCCTGTGACAGGAAACCTATTTTCCAGCCTTCCCCTGCTGGAATTTCGTCCAGCAGCAGGAGGGCTGACTCGTGTCTGTGGCTGGCAGCATCCATCTTGTGATGCCAGGGTCAAGAAAGCTGGTACCGGGTGTACCGGTGTTGTCATATTTCTCCATCTAGGAGGGTGGAATCATATCTCCCACACCAGTTACTGGTGTGGAGGTATGATTCCAAGGTGTTTTCCACCAAACACGACATGTTTCCATGCAGCCGCTTTAAAGTTAGCATTTACCACGAGGTTATAATGCACTTAAGAGTATATGGTTGGCTGCATCACAAACAACCCCGGAATAGAGGTTCCGAAGGCCTCAGAGGGGCTCTGCAGGTGCACCCTCTCACATAAAACCCAGCACCCTGCCTTCAGGATTGATAAGGCCTGCCATAGCGGTGACTGATAAGTTTATATGTGCAGTGATATGGAGTAGATGTCGTGAACCTATATCTAAGTAAGGGGTGCATGCACCACCCTACACAGGCTGCTGTAGTAGACCTGTTGTGTCATTTTGAATGGCCTCCCAGAGGTGGCATAATACATGCTGCAGCTCCTGAGAGGCCTCTGGGGTACCTGTGCCCTTGATACATAGTATACCATATACTAGGGACTGATAAGGGTACCCCGGAATCCAATCTGGATTGTACCTAAAGTACATGCAATCAATTTAGAGGAGAAAGCAGCTGGGCTGGGGTCCTGGATAGCAGGTTCCCAGCCAGACTAAGTCGAAAACAGTGAAACATCAGCAAAAAGTGGGGGTAACTATAAGAAGCAGATCCTACTCTCCTACAGCCTCTGATGGTTATCATTAAGGAAGCAAAAGCAGCAGATCTGGGGCCCAGGGATTTGAGGGGCCCTCTGCATCCCAGTTATGACTGTCTACCTTTAAAAAAGGGGCATCAGAGCTTATTTTCCTTTCAAGCATTAGGACCGAGGTGATGATCCGTCATGGTGGGGAAGAGGTCAAAGATGCAGGGGAGATACCCTGCTACTCAGGACTGCAGTTATCATTAGTGCAGCAGGTGTAGTTGCATTGGGGTCAAAGAGTGTAAGGGGCAGAGAGCAGTTTGTTTGGGAAAATATCTGTTTTTGTTTGATGCATTTGCTGTTTTATAAGTTTCATATTTGGTGCGGTACATAAGCTATAGAAAAAGTATTCCTGAAATCATCTCATAAGCCCCACTCCCTGCAAGCAGCCATGTCCCTCCCACTCCTCCAATCCTTGCCATAAAGTTTTGGAGGGGGGCCCGACCTCAAAAAGTTTACTTAGGGGGGCTCAGAGTAAAAATGTTTGAAGACCTCTGTCTTAGACAATGTGCCCCCAGGATTATTGAGATATTTTGCCGCTTGAAGCAGTGACACAGGAATGTTCGCATAGAGCACTTCCTACTGTAAACGTGACAGTCCCTTGCATGAAACTGAAGCCCATTTTGTGTTACTTTTTCCAAACTGCAAAGACTTTACAACTCAAGGTTGAAACACATTTCCTGGCAGAGGGAATGTACGCAGTCAGCGAGACATAAGTATTGCTGTTCTACACAAATATGGACCTTTTTAAATATGCAGATTCTCCAATACTGTGAAAGGCCAGTAACGCGAGACACACATGAGGTTGTTGTTGATGTCCCCTCTGCAGACACATATATGTAATGTTTGAGGAGGCGAAAATTAAATATTGTAAATGAAAACATTGTGCTGTTTTAACAGCCTAACAATTTAATTTTGACTTTTCTTTACTCTTTTTTTGTGATGTGGTGTGTCAACTACGGTGATCTTAATTGTACAAATGTATCCAATATTGGGGTATCTTTCATAGATTCACATGCCTGAATCATTCCCGGTCTCTGAGATGGGAGTCCCACGGTAAAATACAAAAGTAGTACCATAGGTAATAAATAGACCAAAAGAGGCCAAAGGCTATATCTTAGTAGCCTATCTACGTCCTTATATGAAAAGGACCAAAAGTCAGCTCCAACCAATCAGCTATCGGCACCGTCTAGAACACTCCCAACAGAAGCAGTGCTCCTCAGATTTTCATCGCACGTCGTGTGGAAGGGAGTCTCCCTGAGTGCTACTCAGTTTTCTTCTCTTCAGCTCTTCAAGCAAGTATGTCTGACAAGAAGATCATCTTCCGTTTCTGCAGGACCTGTGGGAAGAAGAGGGTCCATGTTGATGATCTTCATAAAGATTGTCTTTTTTGCCTCTACCCCAAACATGAGGCTAAAGACTTTAAAATCTGCCGTACCTTTCCCAGCAAGACTCTGAGGGACAGAGAGGCAAGATTACTTTTATGGCTCAAGTCTAAAGAACGTCCTTCGGCTGAGGAAGAGGACCGAGCTTCCACCTCTAGCAAGAGGGCTAGGTCTCAAGAAGGCTCCTCAGGTGAGGGAAGAAAACATCTGAAATCTTCCCAGGAAATATCTCTTCACAAGGAGAGGAGTTCCAAACACTCCTCTGAGCCAGCATCATCTCTGCCTTCTACTCCACTCACAGAGTGTCCAAGTTCATTCTCTTCAGAATCTGAGAGTAAAAAACACAAAAAACCTGTCGACGATTTTTACCACATCGTCGACGGTATGTGTTACGTCGTCAACGCCATCATCGATGGCGACTATTTAGACAACGGCTATTTTGTCTCCTATCTCGTCGACGAGGATTACTATTACGACGAGACCATCGGCGAAGCCCGTCGACGACACACCGTCGACGAAGAAGCCATCGACAAGGCTACCGTTGACAAAGATTCCAACTCCGCCGTCGACGATAACCCTGCAGACATCGTCTGTGAATGTGCCTGTTATATTACCACTGTCGACGACAGGACCGTCGACGAGAGACATTCCTACTATTCTTATTTCTGCACCGTCCACGGCAAAGTAAAATAGAGTTTCTAAAATAAAGACTTTCCAGAGGCCTTTTAACAGCCTTTTCAGGATTACAGTAAAATGGACCCTCTACCACCAGCCCACCTGTTAGAGGGTTTTATAGAGGATGAGGATTATGATGAGGAGGAGGAGGACGATCCATACAGAGTTGCTCATAGTCCATCTGAGCTCAACGTTAAGTGCCAAGACACTGATGAGGACGATAATTATCAGGAGGAGCATTACTATCATGAACAATATATGGCTCCACGTCATACATATCAATTCCATCACAGGCAGGAATCTCGTCAGAGGGAAATGGCTCATCTACCTCCAGCACTTATTCAAGACCTACAGGCTATGCTGGCGGATTATCGTCGGAGATTTCCGCCGTAGCAAATTCTGACAGAGATCCCAATTCTACAAGTAGAGGTTCCTATTCCAGTACCAGAGCCTACTCTACATAGCACACCGGCTCCTCCACAAGGTTCACCTGACACTGGACATCAAGACACTTTTTCCTCGGATGAAGCAGTTGAGGAAGGCGTATTACCTAAACGGGCAGATGCTCCAGATCCCTGGGACGATTACATCATCAAGACACCATCTCCGCCTCCACATTTACCCTCTAATTCTCCTCCTGAAGACATCGGAGGATTTCATAATTTGATGCAGAGAGCAGCTACTAGGTTCCAGCTCCCTATTATGGTCAAACAAACAGACTGTTTTTTACATGATTTCAATGAGAATACTAGAAAGATCATTCGCTCTATTCCCATCATTGATTACATCTGGCAAGAGGGTGTGAAAATCATGAAGACACCAGCATGCATAACTGCGGTGCTACCTCGTACAGAGAAAAAGTACAGCGCTCCAGACACAGTCCATCTTGCCTCATAGGTCACCCGAGGCCAGATTTGGTAATATCTCAGGCAGCACAGCGGCGTTCGAAAAGCCCTGCAACACCAATTACCACTCCTAAAGACAAAGAGGGACGTCGTATGGACCTTTTAGGGAAAAAATTATCTTCTATGGCTGCAGCTTCAATTAGAGCTGCTAATGCCTTGGCAATCATTGGCCGTTACGACCGCCAAATGTGGTCCGATATAGCGGATTGATAGATGTTATCCCAGAGTATCATATGGAGGAGGCCCGGAAGATCTTATTAGAGGGTGAGCGAGCTGCCTCCGAAACAATTGACTGTGCGTTGGATATCGCCAACACAAGCTTTCGGGAATTAGCTGGGGCAGCAGTTCTTCGACGCCAGGGTTGGCTTAAAGCGACTACCGTTAGACCCGAAGTTCAGACGAAGATCCTGGACATGGCTTATGATGGGGATTCACTGTTCGGGAATCATAAAGATGACGCCCTTTTGTCAATCAAAAATGACACAGATATCGCAAAATCTTTAGGTACTCTACAATATAGACGCATACCTTTCAGCGGAGCCAGAGCGCGAGGATTCACTACATATCGGGGCGGCTATCAGTCGAATCAGCAGTATCGTCAATACCAACCTCAATATCGACAGTCATACAACCAATCGTCTTACCGTCAGTCATCGACAGCTGGTTTCTCCCACCAGGGTGGCCGGAAGCGGACACAGCAACAAGGCTGTGATTCTGCCAGTAAACAATGAGCCTCTCAGGGTGCCAGTCACCCTTACCACCATACCTGTGGGTGCGAACATTTCTGCTTATGCACAAGGGTGGCAAGAGATCAATTCAGACCGCTGGGTGCTGGACCTAGTCACCAAGGGTCTTACACTAGAATTTCTCCAGATACCACCTACCACTCCGCCTAGGGGTCCCCCTCTCCCTCATCTTCATTTATTGCGTAAAGAAGTCTTGATCATGCTCCTCAAGGAAGCAATAGAAGAAGTACCATCTACACAGAGAGGAACAGGTTTCTATTCTCGTTTCTTCCTAATCAAAAAAGTCAGGAGAATGGCGACCGATTCTGGATCTCCACAATCTCAACAAATTTCTCAAAAAACAAACATTCCGGATGATAACACTTTCCGACATTCTGGGGTGCTCAAACAAAGGGGATTTCATGACTTCTCAGGACATGGAAGACGCATACTTTCATATCCCTATCCATCCAAAACATAGAAGATATCTGCAATTCACAGTGGCTGGCACCCACTATCAATTCATGGTGCTCCCGTTTGGCTAAAAATCAGCACCACAGATTTTCACCAAGTTCTTAGCACCAGTAGCAGCGACTTACGATCCCAGGGGATCCAAGTTTTCCCATACCTCGACGATTGGCTGCTCAAAGCTCTGTCGAAGCAAGAAGCCAATATTGCCACAACAATTTGTCTCCATCTGTTCAATTCGCTAGGTCTCACTTTGAACAAAGGCATATCAAATTTGATTCCAACTCAGAACATTTTATTCCTCGGAGCATCCCTGGACACCGTCCAGTGCAAAGCATTCTTGTCTCAAGACTGTCAAGTGCGCCTTAAAAAATTATCAACAACCATTTCAAAAAGAAAGTCAGTTTCTGTTCGCTCCTAGGAATGTGCTCCTCAGCAATCAACCTGATCCCTTTAGTGCGGCTCAAAATGAGACCTCTTCAGAGGAATTGCAGAAACGATGGCGACACGCATTGGGTTCTTTCGAGGATGTTATCCAAATAGCTGCACGTGTGGTGGAATCATTCCGTTGGTGGTCACAAACAGCAAATCTTGCCCAAGGTCTCACCTTTCTGCAAAACATCCCGGACTTTGTATCAACAACAGACTCCTCCATGGAAGGATGGGGCGGTCATCTGCTGGATTTACAGATCCAGGTAAAGTGGTCTCAGATACAGAAGCAGCAACACTGCAACAGTTTGGAGCTTCGGGACATATTTTTGTCTCTTCAGGCTTTCCTTCCAAGGATAGCAGGTTCCTCAGTGCTGGTCTGTACCGACAACACGACCAGCATGTACTACATAAACAAACAAAGAGGAACAAGGTCCGTAACACTTTCCCAGGAAGTGCAAGAATTGTGGGAATGGACGATGTTCCACGGAATATCCATGAATGTCGAGCATGTCAAGGGTCTACACAATACACTAGCAGACTCGCTAAGCAGATCTCTATCCGGCTGCCACGAGTGGGAGTTAGAACAAACTCAGGTGAACAAGATCTTTCGGACATGGGGCAACCAGCTCTGGATCTGTTTGCGTTGCAAGAGAACAAGAAATGGCGATATTACGCCAGCAGGTTCCCTCAACCGGGGTCAAGGGGGAATGCCCTTTCAATGAGATGGTCTGTGATCTATGCCTACACTTTGCCCCCATTCCATTAATGTCCAGGGTGCTCAAAAAATTGAAACTGAAAGGTTGCCGCAGTTTTCTGATTGCACCCCGTTGGCCCAGACAGTATTGGTTCCAGGAGCTTCTTCTGTTGTCGCAAGACAAACCCATTCGCCTGCATCCGACAACGGCCATGTTATCACAGAACATTGGTCAGGTAGTCCATCCGGACCCGTAATCCCTGCACTTGCACGCATGGCTCCTGAATTCCTAGAGTTCAAAGATCTCAGTATTTCACAAGATTGTCGAGACATACTGTCTAAATCCTGTGCTGAAAGCACTATCAAAACGTATTGTTTAAAATGGAAAAGAGTTTGTTGTTGGTGTGAAACAAATACACTTCATCCAGTTCAAGCTCCCGCTGAACAGATTTTACCTTACTTACTCTCACTGGCCAAGTCTGGACTCACTTTCTCGTCAGTCAAGGTTCATCTGGCTGCTCTTTTCAGGTACAGGAAATCTCCACAGCTTCCTTCTTTATGTTTGTCTTCTCTTGTAAAACAATTCATGAAAGGACTTTTTCGCACTTTGCCTCCTGTGCGTTCGCCTCCTTCGGAGTGGGAACTCAATGTGGTGTTAGCACAACTGATGAGACAACCATTTGAACAGATCCATAAAGCGGATCACAAATATCTCACATGGAAAGTAGACCTCTTGCTGGCTCTTACCTCTGCAAGGAGGGTTAGTGAGATTCAGGCTTTTACGATCAAAGAACCATTCTTGCGTTTTACACAGAACTATGTAATCCTGCGGACGAATCCTAAATTCATTCCAAAGGTACCCACGCAATTTCACTTGAACGAACCAGTAATGCTACAAACTTTCTTCCCGAATCCATCTAGTCCAGCTGAGAGGATATTACATTCATTAGATGTAAAACGATGTTTGAAGTTTTATCTTCAAAAGACAAAGGATATTAGGAAGACGGATCAACTGTTAGTGGCCTATGGTCAAGGAAAACAAGGAACTGCTGTAACAAAGGCAACAATAGCCAGGTGGGTCGCATCTGCTATTCACTTCTGCCACGAAAAAGCCAACAAACCTCTTAGGGTGAAGGCTAAAGCACACTCCACCAGGACTGTTGCTGCATCTATAACTTTGTTTGCTGTAGTTACATTGGACAAGATATGCCGTGCTGCGACGTGGAAGAATGTCCACACGCTCACAAGACACTACTGCCTCCAATCTGCACAAAAGGAGGATGCAGTGGTTGGCCAAGCTGTATTACGCCATCTATTTCACTAAGGTCAGATTCTTTACATTTCTTTAACGCTTGGCTATTAGCTTTCTTTACTGTTACATTGATTACACGGTTCATGCTCTTATGTTTCTCAATTTATATGTTCCTCATGCGGATATCCACTGTATGGTTATTACTTTTATGCTTTGTCATTGCAATGTTTCAAGATCGTGGATTTATATTGGGAGTGGTAAATTGCATGTCTCCCACCATCCGCAAACGACAGTACAATTTGGGTACTGCTTGCTATTCTGATTCAGGCATGTGAATCTATGAAAGATACCCCAATACTGGATAAGAAAGCAAGGTACTTACCTGTGACTACAGTTATCCAGTATTGGTATCTTTAAAAGATTCACATGCACCCACCCTCCTCCCCGTGGAACCAGTTCTCAGTGAATTTAGGGGTATTTACTTCCCACTTGTCCTTGAAAAATCTGAGGAGAACTGCTTCAGTTGGAAGTGTTTTAGAGGGTGCCGATAGTTGATTGGTGCGAGCTGACTTTTGGTCCTTTTCGTATAAGGACGTAGATTGGCTACTAAGATATAGCCTTTGGCCTATTTATTACCTATGGCACTACTTTTGTATTTTAGCGTGGGACTCCCATCTTGGCGACGGGGAATGATTCAGGCATGTGAATCTATGAAAGATACCAATACTGGATAAATGTAGTTACAGGTAAGTAACTTGTTTTCTTATTTATAATGGAACTTAACAGCAAAGCGCTGTCAAGTTTATCAAAATTATTCATAACCTTTTCTCAACTAAAAACAACTTTTCTTTAAATCCTAATAAAGTTCATAACTTAAAGAAAAGTCAGATTAGCTATTAAAGTGTTGTAAATGTTGCTCAAAAACGTATAAAAGCAAGTGCAGTTTCGTGTTTTTTAAACAGTTATGCCATTGTTGCTTGTCTCATTTATATAATCAGTTAGTCAGGGATAAAAATTTAGAGAACATTCATGTTTTATTACGTACTAAGGTCCTTGCTTCGCAAATGGGCCTGATGCAGGATTCAAACCTATTCTGCCTAATTATTATTATTTTTAGTATTATTATTACTGAGGATGCATGAATAGGTGTACATGCATCATTGAGTACAACAGTTAAAGAAACTAAGAAGGCCTGAGATGGACAGCGAAGCTTATAGGAAGTTCTGTCCCTTTAAGCCTGAGAGGGACTGTACATTGGTTTCAAGAAACTATGTGACTACTTTTGCATGTGATTTTCACTGTTATCAAGAGCTCTGTGTAAATATCATCAATTCTGGAAAAAAATGTGTCCCCATTAATTTATCACGATATCAATCTCCGTTGGGCAAGGATATCTGCTCAAGGTTCGTCATCTTCCTGCATATTGATGTCCTCAAGGTGAGTGTCCTGCTCGTTGCCAGCTCCAATCACAGCCGACAGTCTTTCCTCTATAAAGGTGGCATCTTCCTGCACTAATATATGCGAGGACCACTCTCTATCAGGGCTCAGCTGCGATGTGCACTGCAGGAGAGGTTTTGCGTGCCTTCTGGAGCCATTGGCTGATGATCCTTTGGATTTAGTCCTGCGTAGTTGTAATTTGTCTCCTCTTTCAAACCATTCTCAGAGAGAGGATAAGTGGCACCTAGGTTCCAAGTGGATTATCAATGTCGAGGGGTAATGAAGCATATATTTGATTCCCATTGCTCCCAGTTGATACTCAACTTCAACCAACGCTTTGTTGCATTTGAACCTTTCTTGTGATTTTCAGATCGTGGACCTCCTGCCCCACAGGCATGTTGAAGGATTCTCTCTCTATCCCTTTGATTATAAAAGCAGTGATTGCTCGAGCCACAGCACTAGGGGGAAGAACTCGAGTCATAATATTCCGGGCCCTGTGTGTCCTTTCCACTAGGACGAAAAGAGAAAGATCATGTATTACAAGTTTCTCCTTTATCTAATCTTCAAAGAACCCCTCCGCTGAGGTTCCTTCAGAGCACTGCAGATCTAAGGCGGTTCCACGTAGAACGCTCCTCTGCTTCCTCTGCTCTGTCTTCCAGTTGTCTCATCACTAGATTTAGTGCAGCGACAAAATCTTCCAACTGAGGCTCCTCTTCCCACAGAGCTTTCACCTCCACTTCAGTCATTTATACTTTATCTGTGATTTTCCTCGCATCCATGTGGAGCAATCTTGCCTCTATAGTGAATGAGTTAATTTTCTTTTTTAAGGGATTCTTTTGTATTCCTAATTGCTGACAATATTTGATTGATCTGCTACTGGCTGCCTGCCTATTAGGACAGTTAAATAATTGATGATTAGTATTGTTTTGTGCCATGCTTACCTTATCTCACATCATTTTGTTATATTCACAGTGTTAATGAGTATGTGTTCAGAGACCTCCAAATCTTATTTTCCAATGGCCTGTTCGTTATCTGCATCAATCCTTTAAGTAATGACATATTATGTCTTCAACTTTAGTAGGAAAGCTATTTGGTGCAGAAAGCAGAAGCAGTGGTGGTTCCATATCCTAAAGGCAGAGTGTCATCTTTCACAGGAACCAAAAAAAAGCTATTTTGTAGTCTGTCCAGCCCCGCTGGGATTCTGAGGACAGTTTCACACATCGCGAACCCATTGTTGGTAAGCCAAGCTGTCTGCATCGTCATGCAAGCAGGGTCAGATTGGTCCTGTCCCCGCCTGCACCTGGTGTGCGCAGTGGGCAACGGGTGAAGATCAATTTACTGCAGTTGCCATCTTGTCTTCACTCTCTGTATCGCAGCAGGTCCAGTGAGCCCTACAGCACCAGCCCTGGAGCAAAGAGTGGGTTTCGGCTCCGACGCATTCACCATCTGTTCTCCTCCATTTGTGCCAAAGGGCACTGCGTCTGCCAGCGACACCGAACCACTCCACAGCTCGCCATTTACATCCAGGATATGTAGGATGTTGTTTGATTTCAAGTTAGAGATGCAGAATCTCGGCAGGGGCCATCTTGCTTGGTCACACACCCTCCTTGTATAACAACGCCCAGACTTGTGTACAGTTGCTACCACTGAGTGCTGTTTAAACCACCTGTCTAAGATGGCGCTCAGACTCAAGTATCCTTCTGTCAGTGTGTTGAACATTGCTTTTTTTGTTTATTCCTGTTTACTCCTTTGTTTTTTTTTCTCGCCAGCTCCTGGTTGGGTTGGCGATAACATTAGCATGTGTTGGCTGTGGGGGTTTGGGGCGGGTTTGGGGACTAGTGTAGAAATGTACTTACTAAATTATTGTATTTGGTACTGAAGCGGTACCAAAACCAGGTCTGAGTCATTCATATATGGTGGAGGAAATATAATAATATATTTTACAAGGTATGTTGCTTATTACTGTATCTGGTACGCAAACTAATCACCCCTAAGGGTCTCAAGGCGCTGGGAGCCGTCGGGGAGAATAAATGAGCTATTGCCCAGAGTCACAGGGTGCTGAGCTGAGCTGCCGCTGGCACCCGGAAACAAACCGGGAGCTCCGTGCTCCCGAGTCAGCCGCTCTGGCCGCTGCACCACACCTCTGTTTCTAAGTGTAGTGCTAATAAACAGGAACGGGTATTAGTAGGTTTTACTCAATAGATCCACTTTGAAAGGGTGAATGTTTGAGTTGACCAGGCCTGGATTCCAACTCATGACCTGCAGATCACATCAGATATTAGCAGCGGGTGGTTAACTCAATGAGCCTTCTTGTCGTCATCAAGGTATATGAAAATAGTCAAGACATATATTTTGTAAAATGAAGAAGCATCCTTTAATTTGTGACTATTATAAACAGGTGTTCATTCTGTTGTAAAGGGCAGAAAAGTGCTTTAAACTGCTGTGCTTTGTCATTTTTGCAACAGGGTTCAGAATGGAATGCCTCAAATCTGGAAGAGCTCCGGGAAACTGGGTAAGCAGTCCTTTGTGCCAGTGTGCACTGCTCAAACATATGAGGGATAATTTTAGATTTTGCACAATTCAATTAATTCAGCTTCCCTTTTCACTGGTATTTAATTTTGTGGTATTTTCAAAATATTTATTTGTTACTGGATATAACATATTATTTATACAGCAAAAATAATAGACATCCAATTCACATGGAAATCTGAGCACATAAATGTTACACTTTGTGAGCATCCACTGCTCAGTATTCAGCTGAAATGAGATTGTTTCAATAAATGCTGCTAAATTATGTAATGCAAGCATGCAGCTAAAAAGCAAAAGAGCAAAATTCGGAAAAGAATACCTCAAAACAAATGTGAACAAATTTAGAGTCCTCTATCTTGGTCAATTGAGCAGGCTTCACCTTGTAGGTAATTTGGATGTCTAATAGCAGTCCTCGCTTCCACGTGGCTCTTGATAACGTGTCCCTGGCCTGTGTAAGTTGATGCTTTTATTCCAGGATCCTGCGACCACGTATGGCTTCTGATAGATCCGCAGTCCTTAGTTAGAGACATATTTTGTATAGTCGCTAATACAATATCACATAAATGTTAAGTAGAGAGGTATTTTCATGTTGTTCTTTTCATTGACTAACCATTGGTTTTCAAGACATAATAAGGAGTTTGAGGGCCCGATTGATATGTTGGCGGAGAGTCAACTTGGTGTGACAGAGTTCCCTACCTGCCAACATAGTGGTCCGCCCACCCACCCGATTTATATGTGGGAGGGCCATGGGCTTGGCTACGGGAGAGACTCCACAATCACTACCATAGTCAAACCACCAAGCCGTCAGGTAATTGCCTATATATCTTTCCACCCAGTTAGGATGGGGGACATATAGCTGTTTTTTTACTGACCGTCACCGGCAGGCAAACCCAGGTAGTAAGTGACAGTAAAAAATTAAACATTCCCCCCTCGCCATGGGATAATGCCTCCCATGTCATGGGTGGCATTTTCCTATTTTATTTTCAAAAATATTTTTTTTAGGATTTTCTTTTTGTTTGTTTTGTTTTCTCAGTTTGTTGCAAAGTTCCCTCATGTAGACTGAACCACCATGACGGCTGTTCCTGCCAATGCGCTAGAAATGACCACCAGTTATAAATCGGGCCTTACGTCATGTTCCTTTCATCTCAGGCCACCCCAAAATTCCATTGTCACATGTTTAAAAGGTAACATTTCCACAGGCCATTGCTAGTCTGTATTGACTTGCTCAAAACCGGTCTTATTCCTTGTTTGACTGTTTCACCAGCCAAGAGTGGATCCCGTTTAAAGATCACTGAATTTGTATGTCCATGTTACCTGCTGCTTCATGGCGCCTCTATAGTGGAATGATTTTCTGTGTGCTTCCGAGCACTTTCCATTGTAGTGTACATGTTTTTTGTTTGTAGTTAATTGCACTACAATTTCTATCCTCATATGCGAGGGTCAGTCACAAAGGGCCTCATGTAGGAAGCCAAATACCGGTCGGTAACGGCCGATTTTCGGTAATTATACCGTTACCGACCGGTATTTTGGCTTTTGAGATGTAGGGGGAGAATTTCATGATTCGGTATTTACCGAATCGGTAATATTATCGAATCGGTAAATTTACCGATTCGGTAAATACCGAATCATGAAATGAAATGTAGGGGGAGTGTGTGGTGGGTGTGGGGATTCGTTATTTACCACCAACTAAAGGTTGGTGGTAAATGACGAATAGGTGAAAAAAAGCATTTTTGTGCACGTTTAAGTGTGCAATGTGGCAGACATACATGCCCTTAGGGCATGTATGTGCGCCACATGTGCACACATGGCCGAATCAGGGGTGCAACAGGGTGTCAATGTGACACCCTGCCACCCTTGAATGTGCTCCCCCATTACCGAATCGGTATTTACCGATTCGGTAATGAGGCATACCTTCCCATCAATGGGAAGGTATGCCTCATTACCGAATCGGTAAATACCGATTAGGTAATTACCGAATTTTTCCGAATCGGTAATATTTACCGACTCATTACCTACATTGCATTTACCACTTCATAAATACCGAATCGGTATGATTCGGTATTTATGAAGTGGTAAATGCCAGCCCACCTACATAAGGCCCAAAATTCTTACTTTGGGGAGCATTTATTCTGTTTGTTCTTGAAAACCTCTGTTGTGGCTGTACAAATATCTGTACCAGCGATACATTACTTGCGCGGTTTTAAGTGCCTGAACAGATTGAGTATTTTCTGCCGTCAATCTCGTCATTTATATATTGTTTTTTTTTGCCCTGACCACACACATTTTTCTGACTTTTTTCTTCTTTGATCTAAACATTTGTTTATTTTATTGCACCTTGAGATAACTCAATTAATCGTACATTAAATTATCATTTTGTGTTTAAGATTATATTGTAGTTTAATTTAAATCCAATACCTTTACACTATTCTCAGGACCTTGAACTTGGATCTTTGGTTAAGTCCACGGTTCCCCCACTCTATATTTGGTTCCTTTCAATTGGCCCGGTCTATGACTCTGGAACTTACCACTAGGCTGCATTTGAACATTATCCCTCCTTCAGGAATATGCTGATGATATCTCTGATGTCATTTGTTTGCTGCAAGAACATTTGCTTTGCCTATATTATTCCTAATTTCATTCACTAGTTTTTTCTCTTCATCAGACCAATTAATCTGAATTTAGCGCACTAGTTAAGTACATGCTCTGGACATATCTACATATACAAATGCACACTGGAAAAACCACAGCTTTAGGTCAGCTATGATTCAGTGAGCACAAAGAACGAAAAATCTCTGAAATCCGGCAGTGCAACTGACAATGCACACCATAAATCATGCAACGGCATTTCTTATTCTTTGTAAAAAAAGCTTTTTTCTTTGTACATGCTATTGGCTAAAGGGTGTACTGAGCATGGTGGGTGAGGGTGTGAGTTTTAGTGTGCATTGTGCATTAAAACCATAGCTGCTGAACCATACCTGATTTCCACCTAAGATATTTTCAGTGAAGTTCGTATTTTATTTAATGATGTACCGTAGTGCCCTTCCGTGTAACCATTCTGGTTTTCACACAGCCTTTGGCCACATTTGCACCCATCTCGCTACATGCCATTGGCTAAGGGATGTACTGATCATTGTGGGGGCATGGGTGAGCTATGGTGTGCATTGTGCTTTGCATACCTTAACTGCCAACCCATACCTTACCTCCAACAGATGTTTTTTCAGTGAATTTCATGGTTTTGTTTTACAGTGTTCCGTAGTCCCCTGCCAGGTACCCAGTCTGTGGTGCAAACAGCCTTTGGCCACGCCCTTCACACAACCCACTTCCGCTGTATGCTGTGGAGATTGGTCGCAGGGCTGCCTGGCCTTGCACTGATCTTAATATGCTACCTGCCGCATTTTATTCATATTCATCAAGCATCATGAATCAAAAAGTGGGAGTCTATGAGCCAGATTAGGGTCCAGTACCCATGCTCCTCGCTATAAGTGACACGTCTAATCAGTGTGGGTACTTGTTCCTATGTGAAGAGGGTATAGAAAACGTTAAAGAAAAGTTGTGGTTGGAATATATGGTTCCAGGGGGATCTTCCCTATTTGGAAGTGTTGCCCTCACACACCCAATGTTGGTGTCATGCTTCATCATCAGGCGTTTTGCTCCTCGTGGGGCCGGCGCTGCAATGCCCCACGGGCCCCGTGAGAGGGCTCTTTGTCGGAGATCTTTTCTTGTATCAGCCATGACTGTGCATACGGGGTGTGGGGTATAATGTGTGTACGGTGGAGAGTGTGATCTTAAAATTACCTAAAGGAGATCTCCATTGTACCGCCGGCCCCACGAGGAGCAAAACGCCCGATGATGAAGTATGACACCAACATGGGTGTGTGAGGGCAACACTTCCAAAAAATGAAGATCCCCCTGGAACCATATATTCCAACCACACCTTTTCTTTAACGTTTTCTATACCCTCTTCACTTAGGAACAAGTACCCACAATGATTACACGATTCATCAAACATCACTATCGAACTGAAAAAAACAAGAGTAGGCTAAACATGCTAAGTGTACTTATGTGAAACTCACACAAACAGTGCCAAAGTTATTTGTAAATCAAAAATGTTTTGACCTGCGACACATCCTACTCCCCCCCCACTAAATCTGCATGAAACCTGATATAACTGCACTGAATGTAATTTGCTAACTGCCTGCACAATTGATAAAAAATACTCAAACGGCACTAAAGCTATAAGCAAGCAAAAAGTTTATTTACCCCACCTTCAGTTCTCCCAGCCCCTATGAATTGCCACGAAACATGGCATACCAATAGAAAAGCAATCCTTTTAAGCTTCTGTCAAAATGTACACAGATTTGTCACATACAGCTATGTTAATAGCAAATGAAGACTATTTGGTTCTCCCTTTTTTACTGTCCCCCGAAGGGTTTCCATGAACTTAAAAATAAGAGAAGGCTAACCAAGTGAAATCACTGTTAAATTTTGTGCTGATCCTTCAAATAGTGGCAAAGTTATTACTAAATCAAAAATATGTTGGACTTTCCCTCCCACTTGAAGCCCCTTTCCATTGGATCTTCGTAAAACTTGAAGCAAGCAAAATAGTTTATTATGTTAAGCAGTGGCAAATTTGACATAGATCCATTAATAGGAGCCCAAAAATTGTGAGCAAATCAAGAAATGGGTTTTCAATAGAAAGCGCAGCAAAACCATAACTAAATATACACATGGGATAAAGTCCTTTCTGTTGTGCTTTATAAGGATATTAAAAGTCACAGAGAAGCCCCGTGCCCATAGAGAGGAATGAGGCTGAAGGCCAAGTTCCTTGATAAGGTCCTAGATTTACGAAGTGACTGCGATATCCTTTTAATGTACTGCAGAGGGAATTTTATTACTTCTAATACATAGTGCTGCCATCACCCTACCCACAAACAACTCAAAATCCTCGGTGTCTTGCTCCTTTATGTTCATTACAGATCAGAAGAATACAAGTGCAATCTATACTGCAAAATTAAACACACCTAAAAGTAGTACATTAATTTTGCAAAAGAATATTAGAATCAGTTTAATGTACGTTAGGTTGAAAAATGGTTTGGCGCAGATTGTGTAGAAACATGCAGGGATTCTATCTTTCCTGTAAGGACGTATATCGTGAACAAAATAAACATGGTGTCATAAATATTCTGCTAATTACTTTTTAGAAAAACATCAGAATTAGGAAAAGACAGCTCCCATTTTCCTTACTTCAAATGCAGCTTTAATGATGCTCCATGATCTGCCTTTCACCTTGGGTGCTGGCTTTGGTGCAGGTAATGTGGTGTCAGAAGTCAGGTGTAGTATAGTAACCTATTGCAGTTGAGTAGCTATGTCAGGTGACTAGTGATGTCACAACTCAACTGTAATAAGGACACTAGAGACAGGCTGGCCCGACATGGAGCAAAAGCCCAATTATGGAGCATGACACCTATCTAGATGTGTGAGGGTATTTGTTCCTACAGAGTAATGCTCCCTGCAGACTCTGTGGACCTTAACTGACCTAAGCAGATAAATCATTACTTACTAAGTACTGCATGCCACGGTGATCATGATGGACAGCATAAAGGACTGCAGAGGGCAGGCTGGAGGGAGAGGGCAACAAGCTCATCACAGAAGGTAGACCGGAAGAGGCAGGGACAACACAAGGGATCATGGATGGCGGACATTAGGGGCATGCACAGCAAGCTGACTTATGAGGGTAAGCAGGGGGAAGGGCAGAAGCAGTAGAACGGATCACGCAGGGATGGTGGGAGAGGCAGGGTCAGCACACTGACCACGGAGGGCAGGCTGAGGCTGTAGGAGCAGGGGAAGTAAACTGACCTTTGAGGGCAAGCAAAATTGACATGTGCAGCACAAGGGACCACACAGAACAGGTGGAAGGACAGACGGGAGGGGCAACACAACAGACCATGGAGATTAGATGGGAGGGGCAGTGGCAGCACAAGGACCATGAAGGGCAGGTTGGAGAGACACTAGCAGCCAGTTGACCTCAGAAGGCGCGCAGGAGGAAAAGGGACACCAGGCTGACCTTGGAGGACAGGAGGGTGAAGCAGGGGCAGCACAATGGACTACAGAGGACAGGTGGTAGAGGGCAGGTGAATGCAGCTGCACGATGGAGGGTACTGGGGAGGGAGGCAGAGGCAACAAACCTTTTGCATTAAGTTTTAAAGTATTTTTAAAAAAAATTATCCAAGTAATTGTTTTACTTAATGTTTTAAATTTTTTATTTTTTTTTTTTACTTTTATGGGTTTTGTGCCAATTTGGTGGTGCTGTTTTGTGTGTGTGTCCATTGCTTCTGTGAAAACACCTTTGTTGGTATGGCCTGAAAAGACCACCTTGTGGGCCTTTTTGTGTTATGTCATAAAACACAACATATTGCAGTCCTGCTCCTTGTATTGCTGTTTTAGTACATCAGCTGGTGGTCTTTGTAATTCTTCGCCAGCTGAATGTTCTCTCTGGTGCTCAAACTAGGCAATGTCGTTTGGGTGCATCAATCTGAGGTGTTCCACATTCCGGAGATGCTCATGGAGTAGTGACTAGAATGACCCCATTGAAGTTCATGGTTTTACAATGAGCATGTGACGTTTCAGCCATTGATTTATTTATTTTTTATGCTTTTGAGGAAACGTAAAAAAATTGCCACACAACTGATTCTTTCTCTGGTCTAGTCGGTAGTGGTGTTGTAGACGTTGTATGCACCACAATTATTTTTTCTTCCTGGAATGGTGTGTTAAGTTACTCCTGGTTCTTATTCTGGTCAATGGCTCCTTCTCCCGAGTATTGTGAGATGCCATGGTGGATGTGGAAAACAAATTTATTTAGCTCAGGTGGTCAGATAGCAATGGAAAATGCTATTCAGGAATCTGCTTCCTGTTTTTCCTATAGCCTTGCAGCTTGTCTTAACTATCGTTCACTTTTTGGCCAATTAATGGCTGCTTTCATTTTATTGTTTTTTGGCCTCCTATAACGTACCATAGGACTCACACAGGAATTTGAAAAAAGAATAAAGTTGCATTTACTATAAAGGGATCCTTGTATGTAAACTATGAGCCCAGAGGTTTCAGCACAGACACAAATAAGGAAGCTGTCTTGAAGCTTAACAGTACCTGAAAACGGTACCGTCCTACTTGTGACTCACAGTGAAACACCTTTTTATTGGCTAATGTCATTGATTTGATGAAGTCACTGGAAGTTCCCATCCTCTAGCTCTTATTAGGGAGTGGCACTTTAGAGTATTCAGACCATGTCACCTCTGTGCTCACTTTTTTGGTATTGAAAATTATTTGGGGGATTCGCCAAAAACAATGGTGTCTCAGGAGGAACCAAGATATGAGCAGTCCCAAGAAAAAGAACAGCAGCAAGAGGAGCAGCAGACCTCAGCTCAGCCAATCGTTTGGGACTTCGTCACCATAACAGCTGGGGAGAAGAAAGTATCAGCCAAGCTGGTTGCTTGTAGGCTGCTGCTATGGCATTGCTTTGAGGAGGCCATGCCGTGTGCCCAACCCCCTGTCAGCGGCCAACCACCTCCTGCTTATGCCTTTGACTGTGTGCAGCATGGGGTTAACTGTAGGTCCTGGCTTCTTTGCTGCATATAGAAGAATGCCAGGCGTGGGAGGGTTGTGAAAGTACTGCAATAGTCTTGACATGAAGAGATTTTTTTTCTCCCTTTTATGGGGGGGCCCTTAATGAAGTAATGGTGGCTGATTACGATATCGGGCAGACACCGTATCGGTCTAAGACCGCCTGACCTTAGGGCGGCCACAAACATCCATTTTGCAATGGAAGCTTGTTCGGTGGGCGGAAAAGGCCCACAGCACCAGCTTCCATTGAAAAATTGATATTTGTGAACATCCCTGCACCGTGTGGCAGGGATGTTTACAGCATGGCGCCTGCCACGGTGCATGGATGTTTAGGGGGGCACCATAGGTGTCCCCCAGTCCACACAGCAGCGGGCCAGGGAGTAAGGGGGCCCTGCTAGGGGCCCCCAAATTCATTTTCCATGTCTGAAAGGCCAACATGGAAAGGCTGTCAGAAAAAGACGTCATGATACCGACGGCGAAGCTGCTGTCTTTAAGGGATAATGAGCATTTCTGATGCTTCGATGGGCTCAAAGAGCCCGTCCGAACAGCAGCGGGCAGTCCCTCTGCCCGATGCCTCCGTCGGTCCCACCAACATCATAACTAAGCCCATAGTATCCATACCCTGTGCCCTTACGTTATATTTAATTTTTAGGTCTCGCTGAGTCAGCGTGCATGCGCTGCTCTGCGAGACATTTAGTAGGTGAGTTTTCAAAGTGCTACTGGCTGGCCTAGCGCCTGCGTACACGCGAGCGTGCACGAGCGCAGCCGGCCGCCATCTAATCGCGGCACCCGCGCTTTACTTTGAACATTAAAAGTAAAGCGCGGGTGCCGCCATTATAGCAAAAGTAAAGAAATAGAAAAAAACATCTATTTCTTTACTTTTACTATAATCGCCGCACCCGCGCTTTACTTATAATGTTCAAAGTAAAGCGCCGGTGCCGCGATGCTTGTTGTAGCTTTATATCCCCCACAATTTTGAAGCTCTCCGCGGCAGCAGTACTCGCAGTACTTTTTCGATCTTTCCTTCTGGTTTGCGGGCACCGTCGCAATTATGGAACCTGAGCGCTACAACTGAACTGCACATTTGGGAATCAGTGTGTGCATTTCTGAAATGTAAACCCTAGGAAGATTGCTAGACCAATCTACGAACACTCCAAAAATATTCACGATGCGTTTAAATGAACTGCACAGAATCGTATCCAGCTGAGATCGCCCTTTAACATGGACTGTCTCATACTTTATGGTGAAGGCATGATCAAACGGTGCTTTCGGCGAGATTCGCGTGTGTGTGCATTTCCACTCTTACTGACTTAAGAGGAGGAAACGGTTGACGCAAACTGAATTCCCAAGTTTGTGTGTGTTTTTTTATTTAAAGTTTACACAGCACCGATGCTATTCCAAACACAACAAGCATTGGCATAGCCAATAGGTCTCGCCTTTGGGACCTGATAAGTCTTAATACTTAGTTAAGCAGCACAATATCCTTGGTGCAACAACATCAACTGTTGCATAGCTAAACACTTATCAGGTCCCAAAGGCGAGACCTATTGGCTATGCCAATGCTTGTTTTTTTTGGTCCACATCACCGTTAAGTCATTATGGCACCGCCTGTGACCCGAAAGCATTTTCTAATAGACAATGTGCTTTCCTGAGGCAAACTGCTAGATGGAGAATAACACACAGGATGTGTCTCTAGATCAGTGTAAGCTGCACAACTAGTGCTACAGGTAAGCCATTTGATTTGTGAAATGAAACAATACAGTGGCGAAACACTGAATTCCAGAGTAGTCCTAAAGCAGCTAGGATCATGCATCGGCACCATACATTCTTAACTTTTGTGCACAGCAAAGATGTTCTTGCAGAGATCACAACAAGCATACGTAAGTTTGTAATAAGGATGTGTTGTGGATTTTAAGTATGTTACCAAGTTTGAAACACCATACTGTTTTTTTCGACTTTGAGTGATCATGTGTTTTTTTTATTACTTCAAAATTGCAACAGTGTTGTTTAGTGTCCTGGGGAATCGAGCAACGTAGAGATTAAGTGGGAGAATTGCCTTCCTAGGCACATCTAGGTGGTATGGCAAACGGTTTGACAGCTTTTGTAAACTTGGCTGGAAAGGCACCGTCGCAATTATGGAGATCAAACCTGAGTGCTTCAACTGAACTGCACATTTGGGATTCAGTGTGTGCATTTCTGAAATGTAAACCCTAGGAAGATTGCTAGACCAATCTAAGAACACTACAAAAATATTCACGATGCGTTTAAATTAACTGCACAGAATCGTATCCAGCTGAGACCACGCTTTAACATGGACTGTCTCATACTTCATGGTGAAGGCATGATCAAACGGTGATTTCGGCGAGATTCGCGCATGCGTGTGTGCATTTCCACTCTTACTGACTTAAGAGGAGGAAGCGGTTGACGCGAACTGAATTCCCAAGTTTGTGTGTTTTTTTTTTATTTAAAGTTTACACATATTGTTTGACGCGGCACCGATGCTATTCCAAACACAACAAGCATTGGCATAGCCAATAGGTCTCGCCTTTGGGACCTGATAAGTGTTTAGCCATGCAACAGTTGATGTTGTTGCACCAAGGATATTGTGCTGCATAACTAAATACTTAGTTATGCAGCACAATATCCTTGGTGCAACAACATCAACTGTTGCATGGCTAAACACTTATCAGGTCCCAAAGGGTAGACCTATTGGCTATGCCAAGGCTTGTTTAACACACTAAGGACACTAGGACAAAATCCCCTTCTCCTGTAATGGTAGCCTCAACATTTTTCTCCTCATTGTTTATCACACATTTATAAGGGGCAGATTTTCATTTCCAGAACTTCGCTGAAGATGTTGAAGAAATACAAACTGTTGAATAAATTAGAATCTAGGGGTGTCCCACTTAGAAGTGGTTTATCTTACACTAGGGTTTTAAGCATGGCTATTAGTTTGTATGTGTGTAGTGTATCTTACCAGCCTACTGAGGCTTGTCCATAGGACCTGGCAGAAGGTGCCTTTTCAGTGGCAAATAATACCTGTCAACCTCTTGAATTAAAATTGCGGGTCCTGTTAAGTCTTTAGGAGGGTAATTGCATTAAGGTGAATAGAAAATTGTTCACTGGTGTACCATGTTGAATAACCTCAAGTTCCATAATCCTATTGAAAGGTGTCTCAACGAGTGCATAATGTCATCAGTGACGTCCTCAATGATTGTGTTTCACATGCCATGAGTGATGTAATGTCTGAGATCACAAGCTGTGCATGGCGGAGGCACAAGTTATAGTTAGCTCAGTGAACTATAACTAGTTAATTTAATGGGCTTTTTGGTTTTTAATATTAGTTTCCATACTTGAGTGTAATGTCACTTTCACCTTTCAATACTTGACTGTAACCTCACTGTAACCTATGGTATTTTCAATTAATTTCTTTTTTTTAAAAGTGAGCTAAGATCTTATTACCATACCTAACAATTGCTTCAATCTTTGTGGTTTTTAAGTGAATTTCTTGATCCTGTTCAAACCGCGGCATACACCCAACCCCCTCGGACAACCTACAGCCAATGTGTGCATGGAGGGTTGTCCACATTGCCTAGCTTCTGGCCAGGCCCTAAACCCAGCCATGGGTGGTCACCCCCCACTGCACATGGCTAAAGGCATGGGATTGGCCAAAGGACTGGCTGCTGGCTAGGCCCTGGGTTTAAACACCACCCTAATCCCCCTGCGGTTGCCCATTATGAGTGACCAACCTGTATATTCTTTCCCATTTTTTAAATGATTTTTTCAGATACTATGGTACTTCTGCATAATCCAACATGTAACATGTGGTTACATGCTTTGCACCACTTGCCCATAAGCCTTCCCAACGATTGGCAACCAGCAAAATTAATCTGAAGACCTGAAAAATTACTTTTTTATTTGAGAGCTACCTCTGCTCACAGAGTAACCAAGCAAAAGACTTGTTCCTCCCCAAGGCCCTTTCTGATGGTCATTTCAATCAGGGGACTGCTCAGTTCTTTTTTTTTTTTCCTAATTAGGCCACCTGTTGTGAGAGAACTTTTCACGACTGAGTGACTCACTATTTATCTGGACAGCATTTGGACTTTTGTCAAGCTGTTTGCCACCTATTATGTTGTCTTTTCTGGGAATCAGGCCTCCAAAACATTGAGTGCCTATTGGTTTTCTGATTTCTTGCTATTGCTGATTACCCTCCCCCAGAAGTTCACTATAAACATGCAGTGAGATCCGAGTCGACTTATCTAGGATATGCTGTCCTGTGGAATGTATCTTTGAACGCCATCTACAAGGCAGCCTTGTGGACTAAAGAACAAGCATTCTGTCAATGTTAGCGTGAGCATCAGTAAAAAAAAAAGTATGATGTTTCCACCGTAGCTGAAGGGGGTGGCAAAAAACGCACCAAGATGTATTCTTTTGTACAGGTTGTCCTTGGTCAGTCCTTCCTCCAGATGAATCCTCCCACCACTGTCCAGCTATCTGTACCTTTAGGTGTAAATAAAAAGCAGCACCCTGGAATAGGAGCTGGTGATGCATAAGGCTGTGGAATCTGTGTGGTGCATGCATCAACACATCAAACCCTACTTTTTGCTGTGGAAAATATGTTCCATTGTCATACCATTCTGCCCATTCCATGCCTTGAGTCTGTAGGAGTGAGCAAGGGACAGCACTACTATTACAAAAATCATTACAGTGAGCAATGTTCCTTGTGAGAGAGTGATACTAGAGTTGAAGGTTCACCTTCTGGCACAGAGGACTCTTCCGAGAACTAAACCCACACAACATAACATGAAAATGAATTAAGAAAGGAAATGCAGTCTATTTGCTGGGCTCTGAATTCTAAATAGTACCATTGTACGCCCATATCAATGGTTATAACATGGGCCTTCGAAAAGACACTGTATAGTAACTGCATGAAGAATGTGTGGTCGGCGCTTAAATAAGGTGAAGTGAGTCTTAGGGTACCATTTTGTTGTGGCTCCACATTACTACTAGAGGCTAACACCAAGAGAGAGAGATAGGATGTTTAGCAGCAATCTGCATAACAGCATGCAGTGTGTTCAATTGTCTGTGCTCTGACATATAAGGCTCAAAGCTGTAACTTTTATACTTCCTTTTATACACAGTACTTTTTTATCATTAATTGCTATCTTGAGGTAAGACAAAAGGCTTTTTGCTTGCATATATACAGATACCATCTGCGAGCAGGATAGTACAGCAGGGTTGGGGAGAAAGGAGTAGAAATAACACAGTCCAAGGCCCAGAGGAGGAGGAAGAGTCATGAAAAGGAGTGAAGGCATTTCTTCCAGGGCCATCTACAGACACATTCAAGGGCTGAGGGGTAAAGTGAGCTGTGCATTGTTCTGCAGTGAAACCGAGAGTAGGCTTCCACACTATGTTAAACTCAACATGTGCATTCTAGAAATCTAAAATTTGATACGTTAATAAACTTCTATGTAACCCAATGATAGAAAATCTAATAAGAAATCAATATAAATGCCTACAAGTACACTACAGGTAGACACATCTAAACCCAAGTCACATCTGCCAAACTCTTTATGCTGGTGTGTAATATAGCACGGACAAGAAAGTACTTTGTTAAAACAAATTATTGAGAATGCTTTGTAAAACATATGATGCTGAACTAGTAGCTGAGCTCAAAGTGTTTTAGGTTTCGTATTACATTCTAATAAAATGGAACATTTCTCTTGACATCTCCCTAACAGAACATTCAAAATATAATTCAATTCCTATTTTAGTCCCTTCCTTTATTAGCCAGCATTGTGTCTGAGGTAAGCTATAGCCCCTTCTTCTTTGATCTGGATGGACCTGTGTGACAGTGTCTACCAAAAAGGTTTTGACCTTTATTAATTTTCCATGATTCTTTCGACCTTAAGTAATTTCACTGTAGTTAGTCTCCTAACCCTGTAAGCCTATCTGCTCTAGGGTCTGACCCTCTCCCCTCCGCATGTCTGGGCGGACGCATACTGTTACTCTGGTCTTCCAATCGAATCGGCACTCCGCTACTCTGATACCTCTTTATCTCTAGTAAACAGGGCGTTTCAACATTTAACAGGGATTGATAGCAGAAATTTGGAGTCTTGTCGCTCATCCTACCATTTCAATAGAAGAATTCGGGGGTCTTATCTCTCATTGTATCATATACAGGCGGCCTCATTACAAAAAGGATTAATTACTATTCTATCTCCAGTTCTGGAATATTTTGGGATGTGTGCTTGACTCCAGACTATGCACATGGACAGTTTTCTACAGTTTCAATATTAAAAGATGCAAAGTATTACCTAGAGAAATGATTTCATCATAATTTGTCGAGGTTATTTTGTATTATACGGAGTAATCGTCACTAGCCACTTTGTTGATGCCATGTGGGCTGAAATCCTAATCCTTGTTGGGTCATATGTATTAGGGCTAGCAATGTCTAATGTTCAATAAAATTGGAAAACTTTCAATGGACATGCAAGGATTACATAGCTCAAAGCTCATTGAACATACAGTAGGGCTGAAGTTTGCTTTCCAGAAATGATCCTACAATTTGCCCATAATAATAATATCATATTCCTTGTTTTGAATGAATCCTTTTTTGGAGTGGAAATGACTGAGCTTGCCCTCTGGGAAGGAAGAATTGTACTAAATGTATTTGGGCGCTGCCAGCGAAGCAATCCATTTTCATGCAGATTTTTTATTGGATACTGGAGAGAAAACTGGAAGAAATGTCAACAAGAAAGCCGGATTTGTATAAAGGAAATATTCTTTTGACACCCCCCACCTTTACTTTTGGGGCCATGAAACAGATTCCAGCTTCACCTGGAGTTGAAAACGCCTTGATTGCAGCATGGGTACAGCAGCCAAGGGTATACGCACATGCAACACACGTACATGAGACATCATACTACTATTGTCCCTCTGCAAATGAAAGTTGGAATAAACGCATGCATCAACGTTCTCCTGTTTGCATTGTGTTTTTGTTAATATATTGCTGTCATACACTAAGTCCATGTTAAGTGCAGTCTAGTGCTGAACTACTACTATTTTCTTGCAATTTAATCATTGTAATAAATGCTCTGCCATAATGAGTTTCTGGTTTAGATATAAGCACCACTTTCACACCATCTTGCCAAACTATTTTTCTTTTTAGTACTTTTTCCGGTCATGTTTCTTAATATTTTTTATTCTATTTTTGCAGTGTTGGATACATTTTAAATGTCACCAGAGAAATAGATAATTTCTTTCCTGGCATGTTCTCATATCATAATATAAGGGTGTATGATGAAGATACTACTGACCTTCTTGCTCACTGGAACGAAGCTTACAATTTCATAACTAAGGCAAAGTAAGTATGCTTGATATGACAAGTCAGCTATGAGTTTGATTTTTGCCACTTTTCCCCTTGCACTGACTTAAAAAAAAAAAAAGTGATTTTAAAAAGTGATTATAAATTAAATAGATCTCTGCTCATGTAGAATTGGATTACAACAACAAATCTGTTTTTGAGAGGCAGCTGGAAAAATGTGATAATTATTTTCCAACAAATTGTACATGAAAGCCACCTGGTGTGAAAATTTCCAAGTTTGAGACTTTGCATAATGTTAGGCATGTGTTGTCATATTGTCCCATAGCATACAGCTTTCTCATTGTGTGCTGCATCCTGATTAGTGCTAGTGGGGGAAGCCGTTGCTCTTAAGTTGGATTTAGTTAAGTTCTTCCCTAGAGTTTGAATGCCTTTTTCAAGTACCTTAGTCTAAAATCTGTGACATTTCATTTATGCAACATCGTTTTAGATCAAACTAGTTTTTCCACGCTTTATACTCATGGTATACTGTCATGATAATTAAGAACTCCTGTCATAGATTTCTAATTGTCATAATATACAAAATCAAAAAAACAGCAAACATACGAGGACGTGGCCATGATACTCAGGAGGGGTGGCAGGTGTTGGAGTTCTGAAAGGCCACCTAAGTTGCTCCTGTGGGATTACTTTTGGGGCATTAATGATGGGTAAGTGGTGGTGAGCCTTATGCATGGAGTACTGCATAGGAATGGGATTGGTAAAAAAACTAGTGCTGGCGGTGAGTATCTGTACCGTTGAAACATGAGGACCCACCATCTTGAGCCTACATACACTACTTTAAAGAAAGTGACCACTGGCCTTGCATGTCTGTGTAAGCCAATTGGTGAGGTTTGCTTCTGGCAGAAACGGGAGGGAGCCAAACGCTCAACAGAGGGTGTGAATCTGCTCCTGCAGAACTTCAAGAGCCTCTGTGGATTCTGGGGACCCATCCATAACAGTTGGTGGCTGTGGAAAATGGTTGAAAAAAGGCACGAGAAAGTTCTAACCCTCTGATTACTATAGAGATGGAGTACCCTAAATCATGGTTAACACAGAAATGTCACCATATTGGACTTAAAAGTATGGTACTCTGCATTTGCCAATACTGAGGGTGAATCCATAGGGCATTAACAGCAAGTTAAGGCTATTTGAAGTTGCAGCCGGTTGAGTGGACACCTCCGGGCACTGCCCCTAATGGGGAACAGGCACCTGCATGGTATAGATCTGCTTGCATAGCAATACATGACTGATTCCCCTGTGCTTTAGATTGAAGGCATAGCTCCAAGAAAAGCTATACAAAAACTGTTTATTGAACAACTTACTATGTCCAAGACAGAAATGAAGGCAGCATTTGGCATATAGTGAAGGATATCCACGTGATAGGTAAAATATTGAGTGTGAATGAGGAGACAATAGCTGTAATGATAATAAACCTGGTGAATACCTTCTCCACGCTGGGATCCATAACTTTAGGGAGTGGGGAACCTTAAAGAAAAATGTGGTAATCCATAACATCGCTCCATAAGTGATAACATAAGGATGAGGCGTGCCAAGGAAATGATGGAGAAGACTGGTATTAAAGGGTAGTGTTGCACTGTAATCTGTCAAGGTCCTAAGTGATCTGATTGAATGCCCAATATCTATATTGAGAATTGGGTTACCGAGAGCTGACCAAGGCCACGCCCAAGAGGCATAGTGGTGCAACTGGCTGCTACACCCACAATTAATAAGATTTTAGTTGAAGCTAGATAGAAGGATGCTCACAGATCGAACTAAAAGAGAGCACTACAGGAGTTAACAAAAGAACTGGGGAACTTGCACATAAAGTACAGATGGGTGTTAGTGTTTGCTCTTGGCATGAAAAACCCAGAAGAGGGGAGAGAAATACTGGACCCTGGATGGAGCAGCTGACAAGTCAAAGATGAAACAAGAATAGATGGGCAAAGGCTTGCAGCAATAAGTTGAGGGACTGGCATTACTACTATCATGATATGGTTGTGGACACATTGCAGGAAACCCCGCTGACTGAAACCCAGAAGAGCGTTTAGAATTGATAGCTAGGCTGGTGGGAAAGAGGCAGGAGAGCTGCCATTAGCAAGGAAGTACCTCTTTGTTGGGTTATTTCTGTTTTCCACTGTTAACAGTCAGTTATGATTAGGAAAGTTTTTTTTCCCTTGCTGATATAATGAATAGGAGGGTGTGGGAATCCTTGGAGCCTTTTAGGACTGTATTGTTTGATTTGCAGCATTGTAGAGCATGATGTGTAAAGGGGAGAGACAACACCTGTCCTTGTATGGTGAGGCTGATGTCTTGGAATGCACAGGGTTTAAATGCCCTGGTTAAAAACAAAGGCATAAGATCTGATATACACTACAGGAAGCTCATGTTCTAAGTGAAGACAGTAACTTGACGAATCATAAAGTATACTCCATTCAGCACTATGCTTTCGCTACATGAAAAGTCTGGATTGCTCAGAGATAGAGCTCTGAATTCGTACTTCATGTGTTTCGCAAGGAACTGCAAAAAAAACCTGCAATGGGTTTGAAAAATCGGAATCGCTAAATATGTGTCCTTCTGTCTGAAGAGATTCCAGAGTAGAATGATTACCTCCATCATGAAATGTCAGAAGACCTTCCGCTCATGGTACTCTCTGAGGCAGGGGTCTCCAGCCTTTCTTATAGTGAGAGCTACATTTGTTCATTGAAAACTGTTGTGAGCTAAAACTCAATATAGGAATAAGATAAATGTACAAAGAAGTTAAATAACTTAAAAAAGGAAGCATAAACCATTAATTGAACAGGAGCTTTATTGGATAGGTTTACATTTTAGGTCCCTATGGATCAGTTTTGTCCCTTTGCTCTCGAGACAGCAAAAGGGAGAAAGAGAGAGAAATAGAGAATGTGAGAAAGAGAGACCGAGAGTGTGAGAGAAAAAACGAGAGGAAGAGAGACGGTGAAGAGAGAAAGGAAAGAATGACAGCACAAGAGAACAAAAGGCAAGAGAGAAAATGGAAAAGAAGGAAAGAAGTAGAGAAAGACAGGGAAAGAGAAAAGAAAGCAGAGAAAGAATGAGGAAAACATAACCAAAGAAAGCAAAAGAACGAAAGGAGATGAAGGTAGAAAGAGAAATTAAGAAGAAAATGAAAGGAATAAATGAAGGAAAGACGAGGAAGAAAGAATGAAAAAGGAATTAGTAAAAAAGAAACAGAAAGAGCATGGCAGATAAAGAGAAGAGAGAGAAAGCAAGATAAATAAAGAAAAGCTAACAAGAAAAAGATGGAAAGTAGGGAAAGGAAAGAATGAGTGAAAAGAGAAAGAAGGAAAAAAATTAAGAAAGAAACAGAAGGAGAGATATGGTGAAAAGAACAATAGTGGAGGAAGAAAGGAGAACAGAAAGGAAAAGTACAATAAGGAAATTAAGCAAGTGAAAGAAAGAATAACGGAGAGAAGGAAAGATGAAGATTGAGAAAGAAAATAAAACAGAACATAAGGAGTGACAGAAGGAAAGAAGAAGAGAAGCAAGCAGAGGAAGAAAGACAGGATAAAAAAAGAAGTAGAGAAGGCGAGAAATCAAGAATGTTTGTAGGAAAAAAAAATAAAGGAGAAAGTCAGAAAGGCAAGGGTAATAAGAAAGAATGAAAGACAGAAAGAACCGGGAAATAAGAAAGAATGAAAGAACAAAGGAATTAATTATTAAGAGAAAGGAGAGGAAAGAATTAGAAAAAAAGATGAGCAATAGAGAGAATGGAAAAAGAGAAGAAACCGAAGGGAAAATGAGAAACAAAGACTAAAGTTGAGTAAATGTAGGAAAAGAAGGAAATAATGGGCCACTGTGCACACAATGTCTCCCTTCCACCTCACCTGTTAATTTGGAGACCGAGAACGTGATGGGCTTCAGCCTCCGCCACTACCTTGGCGAGTCATAGAACTTTAACTGAAACCCCTGATAGTCTGTAGGAGCCATACATCACTGGTCAAATTCAGCCATATGTGTACAAACAGCTCTGGCCTCCCTCCGTTCCTTTTGTGGGAAGAAGGTATCAGGCTTATCGGCATAACCTCCCCACCTCCCCATGAGTTGTTGCTGCCCCTGAAGGCATCTCTAGAACCATGGCATCTACCTGCATCTTGTAAAGGGAAAAAACATCCAAAGCAGGAGTAGTCTTGCCATTGTTGTTTCAAATACGTCTATCCTTGAGACCTTGGTTCCTCGACCACCCCTCCAAAAGCTTTTGGCCAAAAATATTTTTTTATAGTAGCGTTGACTTTATCGAGGAATGTGAATGTAGAAAAATACATGTCCAGTTTTTTCAGAAAAGGATCACCAAACAGGCCTCCTTATGCCACCAGACCCACCTCTGATGTGGCCAGGTTCCCAAGTTGTGTATCCTCTTTCATAAGCAAAGAGCTGCAGCTCTCCATTGCCCAAATATTCACTGTGCACTAAGCCCAGCCTGACATAATGACAGATTAGATCAGCAGGCAAGTATCTCCCGCCTCCTCCGCCATGTCAAGAATTTTTTTATCTGGTCTTCCATTTTAAATAACTTCTCCTGGCAGGCACACTAGGAGCTGTCAACACCCTGTCACCAGCTGCCCATCAATCTCTGGTGTTCCTGCCATCTTGGACCCTAAATCATTCCTCCACATTCCACCCTCATGCGTCTCCTTAACTCCTTGTCCAAAGGCTTCCTAATCCAACTGGCTACATTCTGGACAGCCTTGTCAGCCAGTGCTCAATCTGAAGAATTGGGATGTCTTCAGGGTCCAGCATATCCTTTGGGTTTTTTGAATAATCAATCAATCAGATTCTTGAAAAGCATGACTACTCACTAGCGAGGGTCTCAAAGCGCTGGGGAGGGTGCTGGGTCTCCGGTTCAGCCGAAGAGCCAGGTCTTGATGTCCTTCCTGAATTGCAGCAGCGATGGTGATTGCCTGTGGTGCAGAGACAGGGAGTTCCAGGTCTTTCCAGCGAGGTAGGAGAAGGATTTTCCTCCAGTCATGGTCTTGTGAATCCGTGGGACAGTGGCCAGAGCCAGTTTTGCGAAGCGGAGATGTTTGGTGGGAGTGTAGAAGAGAAGGCGGTGGTTGAGGTATGCAGGTCTGGCATTGTGGAGGGCTTTGTAGGCATGCATGACAAGTTTGAAGGTGATTCTTCTGTTGACAGGTAGCCAGTGAAGGTCTGCCAGGTGGCTGGTGATGTGGTTGCAGCGTGGGATGTTCAGGATGAGTCTGGCGGAGGCGTTCTGGATGGTCCGCAGTTTTTTGTGGGAGTTTCTGGGTGGTGCCAGCATCGAGTGCATTGACGATGAGAATTTATAAAGCGTGACCAAATACCTATAAAGTATGTCTTGGCTTTAAAGAACCAACAGTTTACTGAAATAACCAGGTTTTCAAATCCACATGAAACTTGATGTGGTTAGACTCAGCTCACACAAGGTCAAAGGGAATAGTCTTACAAAGTTTAGGGGCAAATAGGAAAAAGCCCTGTCCCCTTTATGAGAATTGTTAACACAAAGAATGACAAATAGAAGGAAATCAGAGGATTTTAAAGATCTGTTGGAGTGTATTTCTTAAGTATGGTAAGGATAACCTTCAGACCTTCTTGGTAAAAGGCCCCTTGAGCAATACTTGTGCCCTTAAATATGACTTGCTTATTTACGGAAAGCCAGTGCAACATGACTGAGTAACCAGATTATTGTGTAGCATGCCAGTCAAAATTTTCCAGTTCTGGACATGTTTCAAACGGGTCAAGATTTTGACAGGAAGGCCTAAATGCAATGGTTTGCGGTAGTCCAGGTGGGAAAGAATGGTAGCCTGAACCACAATCTTGTGAACATCAGTTGGCAACAAGGGGAGTACTTTATGGAGCACTCATAGGTAAAAGAAACAACACTGAGAGATAGCATTGAATTGTTTTTCCAAAGTGAGCTGATGCGAACTTGACCAGAAGGTATCAGAGCACTTTACATGAGCACCAGTTGCGTTACACAAGGAAACATTCATCTTTGTTAGGCAGGGGTAGATTAAGTGATTTTCCCAGAATCGCAGGATGTTAAGTGTCTTTGCCGAGACTCGAACCCGGTTCCGCAGATTTGCGGTCGACAGCCCTAACCATTCGGCCACATCCTCTCCCCAATTAACAGTCTGGGTTCTTTTGGATAAAAAGGAAGTAATCCATTCCAGGATCTGCTAGTGATTGCCTCCTGTACATAATCTTTGAATCAGGATATCCAGGAGAAAGACTAAATCATCCAATACCCTCAAGAGAGCTATCTCTGTAGTATGCATAGACCGCAAACCAACTTGAGTTGTATCTGATATAATGTTGGCTTCAATACGTGCTGAGAGTTGCTTTTCCACACAGTTTAAAGGAATGGGTGATGTTATTTAGCTTTTCTTGAAAATAACTAGGAAAGAATTCGCACAATTCTGTTGAGCCAGGCTCACTATCTTGTGTAACAGGAGAAAAAAGAGATGCTTAACAATTTGAAAAACTTCCAGGGACTTATCTTATCAGTCTTTATTCAAGTTCTTTTGGACTATAAAAGCATACGAAAACATTGTGTACGAACTATACCATTGTCAAAAAGATTTTAGTTTGATAAAATAATTAAGATCTTAAACAATTTGTGACAAGTAAAAAGATCAATTAAAACCAATAAAAGTGAAAGGTCCCCATGCACAGTCCATCACTGCTTTGCGCAGGTAAGTAACCAAGAAAAGAGCTTGATCTAAAAGAAATAAATATAGCAGCTAACACATTTCCTTTAAAAAGTACAGTGCTTCATTTGTCATAACACATCGATCCACGGGCCATCATGGGACACATGTAAGTAAAATAGACTAGAATATAATGAAGTAAATATCCAGTTAAAACGGCACACCCTGCTTTTTAGGTCTCGCGCCTAGCGTTGCAGTGCGTAGCACTGCACGCGCAGCGCGAGACCTCTTGTACGGGCTTCAGAAAGCTATGAGCGTGTGGGTTTGCTTTCCCCGGCTTTCATTGGCTTTCGCGTGCATTATTTTTTTTAAAACGGCACGCGATCGGGCAAAGGCGGGCACATGTCCCGCCTTTGCTCCGCCCATTCCCACCGGTGGCCAGCACGCGCAGCGGCGCGCGTTCGCCTGGCTGCTGCGCTCTCTCCCCCTGCTCCTCTGTGGTGCGCGCGCACCACAACTTTCGATTCATTCTGCCTCGGTCCAGCCGGCAACTTCCCAGGATCGCCCCGGATTTCCCTGCGCCACCCAATGCCCGCCTCTCCACACCTCGTCCCCGCAGTTGGTCTCCCTGGTGCTGGATGAAATGAGAGATCTCCGAGCGCACTACCATCTCCATGAGGCGTCCGACCTTCTCCTCTTCGGTCCCGGATCACTGTGAGGTTTTGCACCGTTTTGGGGGGGATTACAGCGCTGGCAACATCTCCCCCGTTTGGAGCCCCTAGGATTGGATTGTATATTTCCAGACATGACAGCGTGGAGGACGCTCAGGTCTCTGCTCGTGTTCTGCTGGGGACTCTTCGCTGCAGCGGAGGAGGGTAAGGGTTATTTGACTTAATTGCCTTTTAACAATGTACATCAGCCCCCGTGCCCCCCACTACCCCCAATCTTGAGTGCTGACAGTTGTTTGCGCACTGGGAGCTTCGCGTGCTTGAAGTTGGCTTCCGGTGGGTCCTGCTGCTGTGGTCTGGTTTTCAGAACATGCAGTTTTGAGATTCCGCTCTCATTTCTCTCACATATCACAGTGCATTCTTAACTGTGGTCTTTCATACTTCTCCAGCTGGAGAAGCAGTGGAGACGCGGATACATAGACTTACTTTGTTTCTCTAGCAACCTTCATAGGCTGCAGAATAGACTGGATTTTCTAGCAGGTTGTCTGTGGGCACGGAGCCTTGTATTGATCTGGCAGTGTTTTTTATTTCAATCGTTTCTAAAACATAACGTAATTTGCTGTACTTCAAACTCCAGACACCCCATCCACCAACTCTTGTCAGGGAAGGAGAGTTGTTGCTGCTTGTTGACTTTTCCTGGTGCAGTCAGTGTTTGAGAAGGCGTGGGGAGACAGGCGTTTTGTCACCTGACATAGTAAACAAGCACTTCTGGACAGGGCGTGTTCATTTATCTGCATGTTATGTCTCAATATATCAAGTTATTGGGAAGGTAGGCACCCTGCCACGCCTGTTGAGAGCCGGCCATCACTTACCAGAAAGACTGAATCAGGTGACCACCTGCTCTCCAACTTGAGACGTTTGCTTCTTGCTTCCTGGACCATTTGCCCTCCCTGCGTCTGGACGGTTTGCCGAAGTCTGGTGTACAGTGGGGCCTCCATGACATAAAACTGCAGCAAACACCCAGCACTAGGCCACTTCGGGCCATCTGAAGGAATGAGTCTCTCTGCTCGTGAAAGTGAAATAAGTAATGAAATAGGAACCCCTTACCACTGGTCCACAACATTGCTAATTCCAGGGGGCTAAAACCAATAAACGTTTGCATTGCAAGTGTGCTTACGAAATTACGATATATACGTATTATCAATGCCCCGACTAAGCCAACATATGTTCAAAAAAACTCCTGCACATGTCACTTGCATTGCTATAATACCAGACGTAGCATGGGTCACATTATCAACCATATCATCTCCATGGCCTCACAGGGCCGCCCTTATCCCTCTGCCCCTCAAAAGACTCCTGTTTCCTGCGGAGGAGCCATGGAAAGGGCATGGCATGAAGGTTCTGACGCTAAACAGCGGCTGTCAGTTAGCAGGTCTCAGAGAACCATGTCTACTTCATGTGAGCCATGAGATCAGGGAGCCAATGGCAGTGCCAGGGGTGGCATGGAACGTGCCAGGGATGCATGGAAGGCCTCTACCACAGACACCACTGAGCTCTTTTTGATAGCAGCTTACTTGTGGCATAATGGCTAGGGCTGCCGACTTTGGAGCTTGGGAACCAGGTTCGAGTCCCGGCGTTGTCTCAACATCCTGTGATTCTGGGCACATCACTCAATCTCCCTGTGCCTACCACAAATGAATGTCCCCTGTCGTTGTGTAATTTAACTGTGCTCCAATACCTTTGGGTCGAGTTCATGCTATATAAACAAGCATTTGCAATGCAATTGGTCTCGCATTATTAAAGCTTGAGCTATTGGTGTTGCGTTATTTAGCAATGCCAATAGCTCAAACTTTAATAATGCGAGACCTATTGCATTGCCAATGCTTGTTCCTATATGGCCATGATGTATAAAGGTATCAACTTACCCCAAATGCCACTGCCTGGCTAGTGTCCCATCTCAAGAAAACATTAAGCCACCCTATATGCCCTCACACCCCAGAGAGTGCACAGTGGTTTAATCCATCCATGCCTAGGTTTTGGCATAAGCAGGACAGAAAAAGAGAACATGTTCAACACCTCAGTGGAATGTTTACAAATATCACATGTTGAAGAAGTAGTTTGGTGACACTTCCATCTGTATGTAAAATTATTCACATGAAGTGTTCCCAGTCTGAACTTAATGTACAATGTGCGTGCCATTGGTGGTTGAATCTGGTCAGTATATGCTTCCTTGGCAGGGAAGACTTTACAAGCCAATAGAGCTTCTACCAAGTCCCCCTGAACTCGATTTTTGTTGATGTTAATTTATTCTCTTGTCCCAGAAAGCTGCTTTACCTCTACTTTTTGTATCTGCCCCCATTGATATAGGGTTTCTCCAAAGGTCGCTCAAGCCTATGTCAAATAGATGGAGTTTGACATGGTTTAGCCAGGGGAGAAGGTGAGCATTCCTGTGGCCCACAATGTACTCCAGAGCTAACCTGCAGTGGTGAAGCTCGGGAATCGACCACAGCCTCACCCAGTAAAGAAACGGTTTTATCAGTGCTAAGTCACCCACCCTTTTTAAGCCTGTGTCATAAACAAGTCGGAGAGTGGGTGTGCTCTGCGCTAGGCTAAATAGAGATCTCAAGAAGTTGTTTTTCTTAGTAATCAGACGTTTGGTGTTGGAAGAACCCAAGACTTCAGCACCATAGAGAGCAGCAGCCTTTGCGCCGTTTCCCTATATACATCAGTAGCTTGGGATGCAGACTTAAGGGTGGTTGCCCTGTATTTCTTAGTGATGACAGAGTGTAAAAGCACTGCCTTGCTCTTTTCCGCATAGGCTATCCATGACCTGATCTTATCGATGCAAATCCCCAGGTAGTCGACTATACCTACTACCTGGAGAGACTCCCCATTCAGCTGAAAGTTCCATCTGCTAGATTTGTGTGGGTTAAATATCATGATCTTTGTTTTAGAGGTGTTTACCTCCAGCCCACAGATGAGACAAAACTCCTGGAATGTATTCAAAACAATTTGGATCCCAGAAGGGGGTGCAGTAGAGTAGAAGAGTATTGTCTGCAAATAAGAACGCTGGGGTGGAGCAGCCAGCTAATTTGGGAGAGTCATTTATACGCTCGCCTAAAAAGGAAACCACACCATTAATATATAATGAGAAAAGACTGGGCGCAAGTACACACCCTTGCCTTAATGCACACTGCACTTGGATAAGATCAGTCATATAGTCACCTGGACTCCATCTAAAGTGTGCTATGATGTTACTATGGAGTCTTACAAGGATATCCAGGAAAGACGGATCAATACCCATAGCAGCCAAAGTGGATCAGAGGTGCTACCTTGGTACCACATCAAAAGGTGCCCAGAGGTCCAAAAAGGCCAGATAGAGGGGATCCCTGGAGAGCCTGAGGTATTTTATATGTTATAAGCTCAACTGTACTGGCCCAAGAGTGGAATTCTGCCTGGACTGGTGTCAAAATGTCTGCCTCGTCCATTTAGACTTGTTGTCCAGCCAGGATCTGGCGGCAAAAAATCTTTTACAAATTATCTAAGAGACTAATGGACCGGTAGTTGTTTGAGAAGCCACTGTCTCCCTTTTTAAAGATTGGAATAATTTCAGCATTTTTCCAAGATTCCGGCACCTGTCCACTTGCCAGTATATCATTCAAAAGTTAATTGATGTAGGGGCCTCACACCTGAGGTTCAGAACGAAACGGGTCCCCTGCAATTTTGTCTGGACCCGGAGCCTTCCTGGGGAGCATATCCGCAATTGTGTGAATAGTTTCTTTAAGACAAAATTGCCGAAGAGTCTCGTGTACGGGTTCCTGTTTCCGAACTCAATGTTCAAGAGTATCCAGGCCTGTGTTTGGGAGAGCATAAATGTTTAAAAAATGATCGACCCATTGTTGAGATTGATTTGATAGTTCTAATGGGCTAACAGAAAAGGGGCATCCATGGGAAAAGATGTGCCAATAATTCTGAGAATCATTGCTGGATGCTTCAACTAGGGCTTGCCAATTTGCATCCACCCAATATTGTTTGGTACTGGTAATCAGCTGTTTGTCATTTATTCGGGCAACCCGGATTCCCTAGTGGTCTACAGCCTCAATTACTGTGCACTTTGCCTGGCAGACCTCTTTATTGTGCCATGACGAAGGCTGCCCAAGTGAAGAGATATTTTTACCCGTAAGGGCCATAGTACAGTGAGACTTCAGGACACTAAACAAGATGGGATGGTAATCTAATAACATACCTTCACCTGGATGATCAATGAGTGGGTTAAGGGTCTCATTGAATGCGTTGTAGATACTAGCTAGGGTGGTCATATCAAGGAATAATTTAGACCATTTTATAAACTTCCTGTTATTGTTCTTGTTCAAGCTAACCTTAGTTTCTGACTTTTTTCCCAAAAGATTTAGATTCCAGGGGAAGAAACCTCCCAATTTAAGCCGCAGGGCGCTATGGTCACTACCCATACATGGGAATATTTAAAAATCAACTGCTAGATGCCATAGCTCTAAATCCCAGAGGACATCATCAGTTCTACTGTGGATGGAACCCTGTGTGAATGTGTGGAATTTTTGTCACGACTCAACAAAAGCATGCAGCATGTGCAGTTCATAATACTCTCCGCTTCACCACCTGGGGCCTGCAGGTAACTTGTGGAATAGTGCAGTAAAAGCCTTTACTACAGCCTCACACCAACACCAATGGCAGCAGAAGCACCAATATCAACAATCACAGTGACAAAACCGGCAACCTCTTACCTCCTTCCCCTGTTCTTCCAGCCACCGCCTCAACCCACACCCACACACAAAGGTTGTAGAGAGTGGCGATGCGAGGCTGTCGGTGGTGGAAGCAGGACTGTACTGAACTGCAACTGTTAGATCACTCCCTCACCGCCTCTGGCCACTTGGTCGATTGGTTGGTTGGTCGTGGTAGGCCTTATGTATTAACTCCAGATGCTGACCAAGCTTAATCTGGTTAAATTGATTAATCGTCCCAAAGCCAGTCACCTCCCAGCAATATCAGAAGCTAGAACATAGCTATTGCACACACTCTTGTGCACCACAGAACTTTCACAAAATGGTTTGTCGTGTTTCTCAGAATGACCTGGGGGTACTATGCCTCCTGATTCATCACAGAGCCTGCAGCCACTGCCAGCCGATTGTTTCTGCCCCAGCCTGCCATCCTGCCGTACACCCACACTCGCCCATCTCCACGAGCGGGTCGGGCGCAGTGACGGCGGTCGGGAGGCAATGGCAGCAGAAGCAGCTAGGGTAGCAAGGCTGCAAACAGCACCCGCACAAGCACAAGAGGGGCATACAGGCAAGCAGAGGCTCGATGCCCTACCTCATTACCAAGGGTAGGGCTAGAGCAGGGGAGGACCACAGGAACCACTGGCAATTCAAACCGTAGAGCTGGTGATTTAAAGCAGGAAGTTGAAGCTGGACGTTCAGTGAACCGTTGGGGAAGAACGCAGGACACTGGACGCAGTCTTCCCTCGTAGCTGCCTCAATTGAAATGGTGTGTGGGCAGGCATAAGCACAAAATCAGGGTGGGAGCCTAATTTTCACCTACTGAAATTTTCTCCAAGAAAAATACTGTTCAAGGCATTTGAGCAGTAGATCATATGCGTTAGCATAGATCGCCATGTGGTGTTGAGCCCGGATGTTTGCACTTTGTTTTTCTTCGAAGAAGTGTTTGTAGTCACGAGGTAGGTGACTCCTTCTTACGGTGATAGTGTGCATGGGCATCGACTCCATCCCCAGATTGTTTTTTGTCTGCCATCGTGTTCGGATGTGTATTGCTGCGCTCCGGTTCGGAACCCTTTCGACGCGCAATCCTTACCACTCAACGGTATTGTTATCGATCGCGATTTCACTTTCCACACGCATCGTAAAATCCAACAACTTTGATCGGGAACTTTGACGCGGGCAGTGAGGCCTACCTGCGTCGACCACCCCAGCAGTCCATGCAACGGACTCCATTTAAATAATGCCCCGGGTGTGGTGCTAAGTTCCCACACACAAACCTGCATGAGGTCTGTAACCTCTGCCTATCCCCGGAGCACGAAGAAATCAACTGCAAGGCCTGTTGATCATTCTGATCCAAGAAGACCATTCGTGACCGTCGGTCTCGACATCACGAGATGCGACGCGGCACTAGCCGGGTGCCAGACATCTTCGGAGAAGAGCCTGAATCCCAACAGCCCGGCCTTGAAGAAGAAGAACAAATCTCTGTGTCTGAAGCCGATGACTCCAACATGGAAGACGACTTGAATGTCACTCCGGTCAATGAACAGTGAGGAATGAGCCCCAAGTGCCCACGAAAACAACAAAGACTCTGGTATCCCCTTCGCCCACCGGCCCAGGTCGACACCGTGAAAACGTTTCAGATGCCCCGCCCTTGGGCCTGACTATGAAACATAAGGATGTGCCGAACCCACATCTTCAGCACCGAAACACAAGACCAAGCACGTGCCCGCCGATTCGCTGTCGGCACCGAAGACTTCTTCGGATCCGAAACCACATAAAGCTAAAGCTTCGCAACCGACACCAGTATAACCCAAAGCTTCAGAGCAGACACCGGCTAAACCCAAAGCTTCGGAGCAGAGACCAGCCAAAGACAAACCTTCAGAGCCGAAAACTACTAAAGATAAACCTTCGGAGCTGAAATCGGTAAAACTTAAACCTTCGGAGCTGAAACATTCCGCACCAAAGGGCTTTGAGCCCAAAAAACAAACTGCTCCTCTTAAAGCTTCAGAGACTAACCCTGTTAAAAAGCCCTCTGAATCAAAACAAAAGGACAAAGATACCCCATCCAAAGAACTTCCTCCACAAGACCCTCTGGATCCAAAACAAAAACAATTACATGTTGACCCTCAAACGGGACACCTTCTAGTAACACTTACTAAAAAACGGAAGCTGGATCTTCCAGAGGACTACCATATACCTAAGAAGAAAAAAGACATGGGCACTAACCCCTCTCCCCCATATATACTTCCCTCTCCTCCACCTTTTAATCCAAACTTATTGATTTCATCATCAAACTCACCACCACCACCACCTTTCTTACTTGAACCACAGGATGACAATGATGGGGATGGGGATGAGGATGACAATGAGGACAACATACCACAGGAAACAGACCCCTGGGATGATTACAATAAATATCCAGATCATTATAATGACCCCGATCTATATCCCTCCAGACCATTACCACCCGATGACAATATTGGCTTTGCACAGCTTATTAATAGAGCTTCCCAGTACCATGGGGTGGAACTACATACTGATCCCCTAGAGGGGGATTTCTTAGTGGAAACATTGCTCTCCTCAAAAAATCCACTAATACTTTGCCCATGCTCAAAGGCATGATACAACACGCCAACAAGGTTTTCAAAGACGCTTTCTGATGGATACATCTGCCAGTGGATTCCTCACCTTGTGAATATCCCCTGCGCCAAAAATGTTTTGTAGCCGTCCACGCCGACGAGGACGACGTCACAATAGCATGGCTCCGCACGCGGCTCCGCTGACGTCACTGGAGCCATAAGAGAGCCTCGTGGGCGTGATGTCAGTTCCCTTTTTTTCGCGCCGTTAACGGTTTTCTGGGAATATCCGTAGCTTGTCTAGTTACTTTGTGTTTCTGGATTGTTTCTGGTCCTCTCTTGCTTCTTTCCCAAGATGTCGTTGAGGAAGTCAGGTTTCAAGCCCTGTAGAGAGTGCGGAGGACTTATGTCCATCACGGATCCTCACAAAGATTGTGTCTGGTGTCTGTCGTCGGATCACGACGTCAAGGGGTGCTCTGGCTGCCGTAGGATGAACCCAAAGGCTTTAAAGGATAGAGAGGCCAAGCTGTTCATAGCAAAGATGAGGAAGGAGAAGAGAGGTCGAATGCGATCGAGGTCGGGTTCGAAGTCGACGTCGGGTCATGCTTCAAGATCAAAGTCGCATAAGAAGAAGAAGAGGCACGGCTCTCAACGCCATTCAGATAAGGAGACGGCTCCGAAATCGACTTCTCCAGTTTGTCCGGCTTCGCCTGCAGCTTCTCCGGAGCGCTCTCCAGCTCCGGCTCCATCTCCGATGCCGACGCATTCTTCGGCTCCGGTGGAAGAGGCTCCAGTACCTGATGAGTCTTCGACCCCATTGGCTCCACCGTCGGCGCCGATTGGCCCGAGTCCGGTAATGCCTCAGCCTGAGCCTTTATCGAGCCCTTACCCGTCTTTCCCTGGCCCGGGTCAAGACCCATCGCATTACTTGAATGCCATGTATGGTGTCTTTTCAAGAGCAATGTACCCCTCTGGAGCATCTTCGGGTCCCATGGGTCCAATGGCCTTTAATTTGGGGGTTCCTCAGGCCTATGCTCAGGCTCCCTTTATGCCATTTCTTCCAGCGGCGCCGTCCTGGCATTTCCCGGCGCCGAAGACGTCGACGCCGTTTCCTTCATCTCCGGCTCCAACTCGACCTCGTTCGGCTCAGGCTGTGCCTCCGGATCCGTGTTCGACGCCGGCACCAGCTCCGTCGGAGTCGTGTGTGGCGCCGCTGACGTTGGTTCCGAGGATAAGATCCAGGCGGGAGGCGCAGAGAATTTTGAAAGAGCAGAGGTATCAAGCAGAAGAAATGGAAGAGGATGAACTTCTTGAGTCAGATTACTTATTTGAAGAATTAAATGAGGCAAGTGGCCTTGATATGTCCCCAGAATGGGAGCTTTCTCCTCCTTCAGATGCTCCCTCTAAGGATGTGGTTCCTTACCACAGTCATAAGGAAGGCAGCGGAGCTCTTAGACTTGCAGCTCCCAACGGCTGAATTTAAGTCCAACATCTTGACGGAGGTTCTTCATTCTCCCTCCACTGTAGTAGAGCCTTTGCTTCCTTTTAATGATGCCATCACTGAGCCAGTTATGGAGGTTTAGCGTAAGCCCTTTTCCGCTCCAGCAGTGTCTAAATCTGTTGCTAGGAGGTACAGGGCGGCTCGAAGGGATCCAGACTTCCTAACATCCCATCCTTCTCCTAAAAGTCTGGTGGTTCAAGCTGCCTGTTCGAAGAAATCTTCTGGGGAATTTCCTCAAGTTCCTAGTGATAGAGAGCCGAAAAAGCTTGACCAGTCGGCCAAGAAGGTTTTCTCCTCGGCAAGTATGGCCTTGAAGTCCACAAATGCCACCTGCCTTTTGGGCTGTTACATCCACGCCCTGATGGATTCTGCAAAACAGCTGGCTCCTAAATTCTCTGAGGAGGACAGGCAGAATTTTAATGAGGTCTTGTCGGACACTCAAGCAGCTGCACGACAGGTTATTCAGAGTGATTTGGACACTGCAGACTCTGTTGCCAGGATCATGGGCTCCTCGGATGCCACAAGAAGAAGTGCTTGGCTTAAGTCGTCGGCGTTCTCTCCAGATGTGCAGGCAACACTTTTGGACCTACCCTTTGATAGTTCTGGACTGTTTGGAAAGAAAGCAGATGCAGCATTGGAGAGGTTCAAGGACAGCAAAGCCACAGCTAAGTCTCTGGGCCTGCAGGCGCAGCCTAGAGGTTCCTCTTACAGGAGGTACAGAGGTTTTGGGAGGTCGTCCTTTCGGACCTACAGGCAGCCTCAGCAGCAGCAGCAAAATACCTTGTATAAGACCTACAGGGGCAGGAACAGAGGTCATTCATGAAGTCGTCAGCCGCCCTCCTCCTCCTCATTTACCTCCCTCCCTCTTAGTTCTGCAAAGCAGCCCTAGATCCACCATTCTGGATCATGTTGGTCCTGTGTGGGGTCGGCTTACCCATTTTCTGCAAGATTGGAAATTGGTCACTACAGACCTTTGGGTTCTAAATCTTGTGGAAAAGGGGTATGCTCTTCCTTTTTGGGAATTCTCTCCAAATTACCCTCCTTGCTAAGGTGCTTGCTCGGAGGACCACCTTCTCCTGCAGAAGGAAGTCCTAACATTACTGAAAAAAGGTGCGATAGAGGTGGTTCCAGAGCGGGAAAGGGGTCAGGGATGCTACTCATGGTATTTCCTGATACCCAAGAAGGATGGCAGGCTACGTCCTATCCTGGATCTCAGGATCTTGAACCTTTTTCTGAAGCAGGAGAAGTTCAAGATGCTCCCCCTTGCGCAGGTTCTTCAAGCGCTGCAACAGGAGGACGATCGACTTGCAGGATGCGTATTTTCATATTCGGATCCTGGAGTCGCACAGGAAGTATCTCCGTTTTACGGTAGGGTCGCAACATTATTAGTTTGCGGTTCTCCCGCTTGGTCTTACTACTGCACCTCGAGGCTTCACCAAGGTGATGGCAGTGGTGGCAGCCCATCTCAGAAGGTCGGGGATTCCAGTTTTCCCCTATCTGGATGACTGGCTGATCAAAGCTGAGTCACCAGAGAAGGTGCTTCATCATTTGCAGGATACAACTCAGCTGTTGTACAAATTAGGTTTCTCGATAAACGTGCCCAAATCTCACCTGATGCCCTCTCAGCGCGACCTGTTCATAGGGGGGTACGGGACACTACTGTGTGTCGAGCATTCCCACCTCCACCAAGGATTCTCGACATACTGGATATGATTCCCTTGTTTTACAATGGAGCGGTCGTTCCAGTCCTGAAAGTCCTTCGTCTGCTTGGTCTGTTTGCTTCCTGCATTCTGTTGGTCAACCATGCACGCTGCCACATGAGGGCGCTCCAGTGATGCCTCCGCAGGCAGTGGTATCAGCACAAAGGAGATCTCAGGGAGTCTGTGAGGATCTCCAAAGAAGCTGCAGCAAATCTGTCTTGGTGGAGCGTGGAAGGCAATCTGTCTCAAGGAAAGCCCTTCCATCTGCCTCCATCGTTGGCCACAGTGATAATGGATGCATCCACTTTAGGGTGAGGTGCTCATCTGGGGGATCTTGAGATCAAGGGTCTTTGGTCTTCAGAGGAAAGGTTGCTTCACATCAACCTTTTGGAGTTGCGTGCGATACGTTTGGCACTCAAGGCCTTCCTTCCTTCCCTTCGCGGTCAGTCGGTTCAAGCCCTGACGGACAACACTACCGCGATGTGGTATGTCAACAAGCAGGGAGGAGTGGTGTCGCATTGCCTCTGCAGAGAGGCTCTGCATCTCTGGTCCTGGGTTCAGGATCATCAGATTTGTCTGATGGCAAATCATCTGGCCGGAGTTCTGAACGTGCATGCAGACCGTCTCAGTCGGCAGTTCTCTGCCGACCACGAGTGGAGGCTCCATTCGGAGGTAGTTCGTCACGTCTTTCGGACGTGGGGAACTCCTCGGGTGGATCTGTTTGCCACTCACGAGAACGCTCACTGCCCGTCATTCTGCAGTCTCCAGTATCCGATGCAGGGAGCTTTGGGGGACGCGTTTCAGTTGAGATGGGACTCACATCTCCTTTACGTGTTTCCTCCCATACCCTTGATTCCTCGGGTTCTGAGGAAGATTTGCCAAGACCAGGCCCAAGTCATATTGATCGCCCCGGATTGGCCAAGAAGGGTGTGGTATACAGATCTTCTCCGTCTCCCTCTCAGGGCAGACCTCCTCTCGCAGTCGCAGGGGCAGGTTCTACAACCCCACCTCCAGAGCTTACACCTTCATGCCTGGAGATTGAACGGGGCAACCAGAATTCTTTTTCTCTCCCACCTGACGTGGTGGACATGATTTTGTCTGCCAGGCGTCACTCCACCAAGTCTATCTATTCCTATAGGTGGTCCAAATTTGTCCATTGGTGTGGGGAGAAGTCTATTGACCCTTTGAGGGCTCGTTTATCCAACATCCTTCAGTTTGCTCTCTCTCTTGCTCAGCACGGTTTTGCTGTAGCTACTGTGAAGGGTTATTTATCGGCTTTGTCGGCCTTCCTTTGATTGACGGATCAGCCGTCCTTGTTTAAATCACCTATTGTGTTACGGTTCATTAAGGGCAACAAATTTCTACCCACTCCATTTATTGTGCCTCAATGGGACTTAAATCTTGTCTTAACCTACTTCATGGGTTCTCCCTTTGAACCCTTGCATAAGTGTCCCTTAAAGCTATTGTCTTTTAAAACAGATTTTCTCATTGCCATTACCTCAGTAAGGAGGGTAAGTGAGCTTCAAGCTCTGAGTTCGAAACCCCCGTTCTTGACCATTCATGCTGAAAGAATGGTACTCAGGACCAAGGCTGCTTTTCTGCCTAAGGTGGTAACTCCTTTCCATCTGGGGAAGTCCATTACCCTTCCTACCTTCTATCCTTCCCCTCAACCTTCCAAGGAGGAGGAGCGGCTTCACCGCTTGGACCCTAAAAGGGCGGTGAGTTTTTAACTCGATAGAACTAAAGACTTTTTGAGTGGAGGACCAGCTCTTTGTGGGCTTCCTTGGCTGCAGGAAAGGCAGAGCGGTGCACAAGCGCACCCTTTCCAGATGGATTATCTTGTGCATCAAGATCTGTTACTCTTTGGCCGGTAAGGAACCTCCAGAGGGTATAAGGGCTCATTCTACCAGGGCAAAGTCTTCTACATCTGCCTTATCTAGAGGTGTTTCTGTCAAGGACTTTTTTTTAGAGCGGCAACTTGGGCCTCCCTCCACACTTTCGCGAAGCATTACTGCTTAGATTCTGAGGTGAGGAGGGACGGACACTTTGCACGTTCCGTCCTTCAGGGAGTGGGGACTGCTGTGGGAATCTATTCACAAGGTGAGGAATTCACTGGCAGATGTATCCATCAGAAGAACAAGTTACTTACCTTCGGTAACGCTTTTTCTGGCGGATACAGTATCTGCCAGTGGATTCCTCACTGACCCACCCTCCTCCCCGTTGTCCACCCTTGTATACTTTTAATAGTGATAATGTCACAAAATGTATCTGTTATTGTCAAAGGAAGTGTGTTATTTCTTTTGCTTTCCTGCATTAACTTCACACTGTGTGTGTTGCTTTGAATATTATGTACTGTGTATACTGTATATATATTGTTGTCGGTCCGTCCGTGTGCCTCGAAGGCACGGAAAAAAAGGGCGGAACTGACGTCATCACGCCGACGAGGCTCTCTTATGGCTCCAGTGACGTCAGCGGAGCCGCGTACTGAGCCATGCTATTGTGACGTCGTCCTCGTCGGCGTGGAGAGCTACAAAAAAATAAATGTTGCTGGCACAGGGGATAGTCGCAAGGTGAGGAATCCACAGGCAGATACTGTATCCACCAGAAAAAGCGTTACCGAAGGTAAGTAACTTGTTCGTTAGGGCTAGAATACTTATGCCAACGGTGGATAAAAAATATAAAGCCACACCTACAGACCCAGTTTATATCATAGGACAGGAACCCTTAGATTTTCTTGTCCTCTCTAACGCACGCAAAAGAGCTAATTCGCAAACTTCAGGCGACGTGCTTCCTCCTGACAAGGAGTCAAAACGTATTGATGCATAATGCAAAAGAATTGCGTCACAAGCTGCTAATCATTGGCGTATTGCCAATGCCCATGCTCTATTAGCACGCTATGATAAAGCTCACTATGACGAGCTGGAAAAACGAATGCAGCATTTACCAGAGCAATACAAAACTAAAGCTCACAACCTCATTCAAGAGGGTAAACTTATTACAAACACTTCTATAAAATGCGCCCTCGATGCGGCTGATACAGCATCTCATGCCATTAACACCAGCGTTTTACTACGCCTGCACGCTTGACTTCGAATCTCCGGATTCAAGCTAGAGGTACAGTGATCAATACTTAATCAGCCTTTTGATCAGGAACATCTTTTTGGGCCAACAGTCGATTCTGAATTAGAAAAAATTAAAAAAGACACCCAGACTGCCAAATCCATGGGGGCCTTGCAACTACCTTTTAATAGGGGCTCCTTTTGGCGCTCCTTTTACAGGGGTACCTCCAAAAGGTAATTTTCAAGGAGGATACAGAGGAAATAACAATAGGGAAAGAGGCAGAGGTAACTCCACCCGCACCTCCCCTGCCACCAAACAGTGACTTCCCTCCACTACCCCCGGTCATTCCACACCTGTCGGGGGGACGTCTCTCACAGTTCCTACCTGTCGGGAATTCCATCACAATAGACAAGTGGGTAAAAAAATTATCCAGTATGGTTGTTGCCTGAACCTCCCCCAAATATTCCTCCCAAACATCGTGCAATGTCCTCAGAACATCGCACCCTCCTAAAACAAGAGATTCTCTCCCTGTTACAAAAACATGCAATAGAACCAGTCCTCTTAACTCATCATGGCACAGGGGTTTACTCTCTCTCTTTTCTGATTCCAAAAAAGGACGGCTCTCTCAGGTCAATATTAGACCTCGTACAGCTCAACCTGGGGATGGAGTTGATGCCCATGCGCACTATCACCTTAACGAGTCACCTACCTCGTGACTACAAACACTTTGTCGAAGAAAAACAAAGTGCAAACATCCGAGCCCGACACCAGATGGTGATCTATGCTAACGCATATGAATCTACAGCTCTCCATGCCAAGAACAGATGCATACTGGGTAAGTAGCATTTTCCTTTTTCGCCGGCCTGCATCATTTTGGGACATTTTCAATTACTATAGGTATTTGCTTTTAACCTCCTGATCTGCCTCTCTCCATTTACACACAAGCTTTACAGAGTCTTTTAGCAGTAGCCAGATCAGAGGAGAATCATAGAGGAGGATGATATTCTCCTTATATTTTTTTCTTTGAGAGGGGCTTCACTATCTAAGGGTTTGCAAATCAAAGTGTTAAAATTAGAGATGTTCATCATCATATCATTGTTGTTGCTCTCAAATAATGGCAGTTTATTGGAAGACCGCTGAAACTTTAAACCAGCAATGTGCTGTTGTATTATAATGTCTCTACATAATTGGCGTGGGGTTACCATTTGGATTCTGAATAGGATTTCAAGGTGATCGGGCCATGGTAGGTCCAGTAGGTTCACTGACCTTAATTATAATTTAACAGTGAAGATTAAATCAGTTACATGTCATTTATAATGAAAATGACTAGGTAAAAGTTGTTTCAAATTCTAAGCTATTAGAGAGTTAAACAGGGCTCTCGTGCTACTCCTGTTTGGTGCGTCAAACCAAATATTGTAATCCCCTAGTAAGCAGCAATTCGATGACTAGCATAAGGTGCAATAAAATCAGCAAGTAAGGAAATGAAATTCAGACCAACAACCTGGAGGACAGAACTATGGAGGCACTACCATCAACTCAAAGTATGGGGTTTCCATTAACTTGACTTAGAGGTGTGAGCTGTAAATTGCTGCCAACCAGCCACCCATGTAGTCTTCTCTATCTTTTTTGATAAGGTTATATCCTGGGGCAACTGCTATATTGATGTCTGGAACAGGCGAACTTCTCAACCAAATCTTAATTAAGCAAAATGATATCCAATTGTTTGGTGCCCAAAAATAGGGGATTTGCATGTGCATGGTGGGGTAATGACTGGCAGATTGGAACGCATGCAGTTAGGTGAAACTGAGGCAGAGGCACATGATCCTCTCTAGTAGATTGAGGATACTTTTAATAGGTTGAGGAGTAATTAAAAGAGCTTGCCTTTGTGCCTCTATTTGTCTCTCAATAGCTGTATTCGAATGCCTTTTTTTGCCAGTGTCATACACATCATCTACGTCCCCAAAGATCCTTCTTCACCACCATCACCATTACCGTCCGAGACTGAAGTAGGGACCGGGCTAAGCCTAAATTCTTTGTCGTTGAAGGCATCCGATTTAGATCAGTCCCTGCACACCTCACCTTCCTGTGTGCTTTTGGACCAGGCTAGTTAAGCCTCTTTGAATCTATCAAAGGCTTCATCTTTCTTATGCTCCTCCTGCTTACATTTGTCCTTAGCCTTGGTGGGAGTCTCTGGGCTGCAGGGTTCACGAGTTCCACCAGGTGGTAACAGCTCTTCCCTCAGATGAAGGGTTTTGAGAATGGATGTAGCCCAAGCCAATATTTTCTTCCCAAAAGGGCCCAGGGCACTGTCCCCCACCCTTGACCTCCTCTTGAAAATAATCCTGCATACCTCTCTGCAGAATGGGTATAAGAATTGTAGAGTTTAGGGATATAACACCCACGCAAGATAAGCGGTGTATTCTCTGAGGGTAATTTGACTACCATGGGACACCAGCATCCTGAAGTCTCTTGGTACATAGTGCACAGAGTGTAAGTAATATGACTATCTTCACCCTGTATAATACTTTATATAAATGTATTGGCAGTTCTAGGCCAGTGCATTTGTCCCAGAAAGGTCCCTTAAGGGAAAAGTCGACCTCAGACTGGGACATTCATCTACAAGCTGTAATACACTATCACTAAGGTGCCCACAGTATATAGTGCAAGGATCAAAATCAGAAATTTTGCTAGTTCGTGATAGCATGATTTAAAGTAAACTGCCATAAAGTTCTGAAGCATGTGGGTGTCTCCTCTTTACTAGACGTGGCACTCATACAGAACCCTATGAAGAGAGAAAGTCTCTGAAACACTCCTTCTCTCCCTAGCTGCTGATGGACCACATCGCACCCGCCTGATGTCCACGCCCGCTTTAACGAACTCCACCTGCTGGCATAAGAATGGTCTTGCGCTGCCCAGTACTTTCAAATTAGTCAGTTTCCACAAAAAATAATAAGGGAGAAAATTTGTCAGAGGGGAAAGACTATTTATTTGCTGCTTGAGCAGTGAAGAAAGAGGAAGAGATAATACATACATTGACACAGATTGTGATTGGCTGTTACGGACTAATTGATTTTCTCTGTGGGTAATGGGAAATGTAGTAGTGTTGTATTGCCATTACTGTGGCTGCTGAAGAATTAAGTAACGGAGGGAAAGCATAATCCTTGCCTCCAGCCATTAAATTGAATTCAGGAATAATTGTTGAGAAGATCCATTGGCATAGTCCCAGGCCAGTATGACAAACCTGTCCATGTAGAGAGCAGGGGAAGATGCAGCATAAACAATGAAGCAGTATGCTGGAGTAAGCTTGCTAGCCTGTTAAGCCAAATGGGATAATACGTTTTCAGAGGAAGACTGCTATTGCTGCTGAATTCTGTATGTGGGCAGAGCCCTCCATGCTATCTACCTTTTCTTCTGTTGTCATGGCTCCTTATTAGAAATAGAAGACACCGTGCCATAGTCTGGTATAATGTCTCAGTGTAGTGGGGCAGCAGACAAAGGCTTGCATATGCTTCAAAGTGGGATATGCACAAGAGGTCCCTTGTGCTGTATTAAAGCATACAGCTTCCCCAAGGCCCAACACAAAACTATGAACACTTTCTAAATGTTGTGATGCCTGATTACAAGGTAGACATGGTTGGATTTCAGAGACTAATGTGATGTCCACCCATATGCATATATCAAAAGCTTGAAAAATAGCATGTATGAGACAACTCAGTTCCAGTTTATACAAGGTGTATCGAGCAACTTGGCATGTGTCCTGACATTTCACTCTTTCTCATTTGAAATCTGTTCAGATATTCATTACCAATAGGGTATGAACATTATTTTGCAGCCTTCATCTACTTGCCTTCTGTGAGTTGATTTGGAAGATATCCTTTTTAATTCCTGATCGGCCAGGACAGTCACTAAATCACAGACTATTTCTGATTCTTGTGTAAAGGCAAGTTGGTTATGCTCATTTACGCTGCTACTCAAATCCATTTCTCTTGTAGAGGCATAGCAGGACAAAAGGTGCAATGTGGTGCTAAACTTGGTTACTTCCTATTTGTTTTTTATACTGGGAGCAGCATTGCTGCCTCGTGTTTTGGTTCGTAAACATCTTTGTTACTGCACGTAGGTCATTTCCGAATTCAGGATCAACTATTGGATCATTCTTTGTTTTCATTCTGCAGTCTAATTCATTTGGATTGAAAAAAACACTCCTTAGTCTTAGTTTGTGAGATCTTTAAGATTTTACAGTGATCTTACCACTGCTTTTTTCTTGTTGCTTATAGCACAAACCCTCATTTTTTAGAAGGCTTCATAGGTTCTCTAGCTCCTTTGGTTGTGTTTTTGTGTCTCTTACTGGAAATATATGGAATTGATTTCTGTATTATATAGACGTCTGCTTATTCCATCAGAGGTGAGGAGGCATCTGAAGTACTCCAAAAGCATGTTCACATCAAGGTCTTCTGGGTGTCGTGTGACTCAATTTCTGTAGGTATCATTCTGTGGATTAATTTTAGTGGATCCTAAGTTCTGTTATGATCATTTTTGCATTTGATGTAAAGCGTGGCTAAATATTACTCTCTTGATTTGAAACTAGGCCTCATTATATTCTGTCCACACAGCTCTGCTTAATTTTGCTTGATGAAAAGAAAACATTGTAACAGAGTAATAAAATTGCAATTCGCATTTCACTCTCATTTGGCTAAAAATGTACTAACCTGCTGGAAAAAAATTTATTAGGAACTTAGGAATAGCTGCTCAGGATTTGCATTATATTATTTCAAAATTATTGAGCAACAGCAGCCCTTCTTTTAAAGTGTCATGAGCGAGGAAGGTCAGCTCCAGTGGTGAATATTGTATCTCTCTGGCCCCATGTACGTAGAATGCAGTGACTGTTTCAGGTACATTGAACGCAAATCCTAATTCAGGGAGTCTTTCAAACCTTGACGTGTTTTTAAATAATATGCCTATCTCATGCCCACTCTGAAGTGATACATCCATGGTATGGGCTGAAATATAATGTTAACATATATAACCTAGAGATGGTGCACAACAACCTCTAAGTAGTTACAATATGCCTTCCTAGGTTTCCTACGTGACACAGAGCTTACCTTTTAGAACTTCCTCAATAGCATTTCAGTAACAACATTCCTGATGCTGTAAACGTAATGGAGTTTACTCCACTAAGCGTGCACAAGATACTAATGAGTAACATTACACTTTCAATCTCTTTTCTTTTTGTTTGAAAGTTTATCTTTCTGGAGATTGCTAAATATTTCAAGTGATGTATTAAGAGGTTATTATCAATGTCTGTTCTACAGGAAAAACCACTCCAAATGTTTAGTGCATTGCAAAATGGGTGTCAGTCGCTCCGCATCTACTGTCATAGCCTATGCAATGAAGGAATTTGACTGGTCCTTGGAGAAAGCATATAATTACGTGAAGCAAAAACGTAGTATTACAAGACCAAATGCTGGATTTATGAGGCAGCTATCTGAATATGAAGGTATTTTAGATGCAAGGTAAGGCAATCATTTTAATTTTTCTGCAAAGTAAAAACATCTTAATCTGTTTGCTGTAGTTATTATTGGCTTGCAAATGGCTTAACAGTTAGTGGCATTCAAATAAAAAACACAAGTTTGCTCAATTCTGAAAGTAAGATTGTGGTAAAGGCTTACAAAAAAAATTTGAACTTAAATTATTGTTCTTCTCCACTTAAATAAATTACCTTAGTTTATAAGGCACATAGCTACAGATGTTGCATGATGCAGACACAGTCATCCCCCATTTTATGCATTCCTTTCTTGAAATACAAAAACTGATTTCAAATGTTCTTCTGTTCCCCTTTCTCGGACCCTCTCCACCCATCCTGCTTACGTGCATGTAGGTCACTTTGGAGGGCATCCATAGTTAGCCATATTTAAAGAACTAGGAAAATGGGAAACTGAGAGAAGATGTGATTATTATGTGTCATCATATTCTATCTTCAAGTGGTATATTAAAAGAGAATTGATTGTTTAAGCTCTTCTATGTGATTTCATGAGGATTAATGTTGTTGTCCTCTTCCAACAGCAAGCAACGACATAACAAGCTGTGGAAACAGAGAGAAAGATACATGGGAACTAGTGAAAATGACACCACAATGCCAAATACATTTCAGTCTGAAAACATGGATGCAGCTCCCGAGCACAGTCAGTGTGATGCATGCAATATGGATGCAGGATATCAGTGCCCGAAATCACACAGTAAAGACAATCTTGCAGCGCAGGAGGTTAGCTGTAACTTTAGATCTCTTGCTGAGTCTCATCTGGAAACTAAAGGAGAAGATGGAACAATGCTGATTGAGGTGCTAGAGAGAGATGCAATGTTGGACGATGAATCATCTGTAGACAAAAATACCATCCTATCCTATGGTGTCAAAGAGAAAATCAACCCCAACCTCAAACTAGAATCCTTAGCCGGGAAGATTGACTTTAGTGACAAAGACGTAAGAAAAAAACTAGACTTTCAGAATAATTCTGACTCTAAAAGCATAGACTTTAATTTAAACCCAGAAAATGCTATAAGCAAACAAGAAAGTCCAAAAAAATCCCAAACAAACATTTCGGATGGTAATGATCAAAACCAACTTAACACAGAAAATGCAAATAACAACAATAGTAAAAGGAGTTATCCTGAAGATTTTGAGGTATGTCAGGTTTTTGCAGTTATTTTGCTACAACACACGTGCTCTTTTAGACTGATTTGGAGCAATGCATGCTCACACCTTGCAAATGTGGTAATACTGCATCACAACACAGAAAATATTCCATTTTATCACTAGCTTTTAGCTGGCGGTAACTGCCCAAATGAGTATCGAAAACTCACAGAAAATGGTATTTCTGCAAATTACTTCTCATATGTCTGTATAAAGTGCAAAATATGTGGTAATAACATTGTTGCGGTGGCGGTATCATAAATACTGCTTCGGCATTCTTACAGAGGTTTAACAGTCCACCTGAAATGAGGTCCTGAGTGAATAGTCTGATTAGCGTGTTATTCTTTTGGCTTCCCGGTTGAATTTTGTTATAAAGCGACTACTGTGTTCCTAGACATAGTCTCCACTTGATAAACTAAGACATATTGTAACTCAACGTTGGACAAGATTAGTGCAGGAAAAGTACTGTCAGCATGTATTTAGCTGTGTCTTCAAGTTACATGTTCTTCTATCAGGCACATGTAACACATTGGAATAATGTTAATGAATATGTTTTGTTCATTTTGAAAATTCTTTTGTTGCCCTCACCTGCCACAAAAACGTACAAAACATTGAAACTCGCATAGCATTTGTGACTTGGTTTATTTGGGACTCGGCATATAATTTTGACAGTGTTCAGTCATCATACATGACTTTAATGTTAGGGTTTATAAAAGTTGTGTAGTACTTTTGACTAACATTAAAGAGAAGCTGGAGGCTTGGTGTGAAGTGTTCATAAAAATCAGAGCATATTAATAAATAAAAAATAAGAGAAGGCCCATCAACGTGAAAGGGATGAAAGCAATATTTTAATATTTATGTTTACTTTTATGATAACTCTATTGAAATCTGAAGATAAGCATAGTGCACATATATTCAAATATTATTTTAAAGGAAATCCACCAGTAATAACCAGAGGACTCTGCGAGGCTTGAAGGGTAAAGAGGACTATGGCTGTGCACCTACAAAACATGCTTGACAAATATGATCCCTGTAGGATATAAATCTCCCAAGCATTAAAATATATATTTATATTTTCCTGAATATGCTTGCTTTCACTTTTGAATAGCACATCTCTTGTTAGGGGGAGCTAGCTCTGGTATTTATTGCAGCCTTTTGTGACTTAAGTAGACAATATTTTATCAACAAAACGTTTTTTAATTTTACAGAATGAGATCTAACTAGAAATTGAAATTGCTTCGAGTTTAGTTTAGTTTAATTTTCCACTATTGAATTCCAGAAAACAACTATAAATAATCAGAAATAAATGTGTAGAATTTATCCGACCTTGACTTTTCGATTTTTTTCATTAAAGACGTTTCTGTGATACTACCAATTTTAGGGATTAAATTCCTTTAACAAGAAGGCACAGATTAGTAGGTTATGCTTATAGTCTGTTGATATTTTTATTTCTATACTATAATTAATTTATTAGCTCAATTATCGAGCAGTTCTCTGCCATATGATTATAATAAGATCTACGAAAAAACAAAAACGCTTGTGAATCTGAAACCAGACAACATTGAAAGGTGGATTCCCCACACCGATCCAATTTCTCCACCTTCATTTTTTGTAAATAACAATGCAGGGGTCTCCCATATCCTCATAGACATCTGTCTACATGTCTATAATGTCTAGGAACTAAAATCTGTTGTAAGATTGCAACTGTTGTAGTAAATGTGGTAGTTGGAATCGGATTATTAAAGCCCCCCCCATTATTAGCAAACCAAATAAACAAGACAAATAATGATGCACAGTCACCCTCTCTGTATATTGAACATCCAGGATTCACATGTCCAAAGTCTTGAAAACAGAAATGAAAAGAAAACTACAAAGAAAGCTTTCTGATGTATATCATGCAGTGTTGGAGAGAAGTACTTTGAAGACTGTAGAGCACTCTGGGCAGCAAACGCGTTTATTCTATTTTACCCAGAAATTCTAATGTTTTTCATCCTCCATGCAGTACATCCAGTATAGCTTTATCCATTACTGCTTTAAGAAAGACATCATTGGTTGCCCCATCAGACCACTTTTGTTGCCAAATAAGTGAAACCATCTCTCACCCATGTAAGTTTCCAGTCTTTATAGTATGAGTAAGTCATTGACTGAAACCGGTATAAAAAATGTTTTCAGAATCGAGCAGTACAATAGCAATTATTTGATTTCTATTCCTTGTTAAGTTGATTATATCAGTCACCTGTCTTATGTCAATATATCTTCCTATAACGAAGCCTGTTTGAGGATGATAACTCAAACATTGATACTTCAGTCACACGAATTGCATAAATCTTTGCCATAATGTTAACATCAAAGTTCAGCAATGGTACTGGACAAACATTCTTATACCTTGGTTCACTCTTATTTGACTTTCGTAGTACCACAGCAATGGGATATTTCATTGAGTGAGGCACAATTCCCTGTCTTAATGCAAATATTTAGTAGAGGCTGAAGAAAGTTCATCCCTAAAAACTTTGTAAAATTTAGAAGTGAAACTGCCTTGTCACAGGGTTCAATGCAACGCATTTGATTCATTCAGGAGGAAAAATAATCTCTAGTATATAGATTACCATACAAGTTATAAAACATCTTTGGTAAATACCTAATTTAGAATTTGAAATCTTATTCAAACGGGTCAACAGTGGATATATGTTTTTAGTTCCCCAAGAGGCACATGGCCTATTAGTTAATAATGTGCAAGACAGTTTACCTGGTTCCCAATACCTATGCTATGTCCAAAATGCAGCTTTTCCAGTCTGTATGCCCAAGAAGATATTTTTTCTGTTCTCAGTTTCCTTAGATTTAGGTTCCACCAACTCTTGCACAACCTGCCGCAAGGCTTTCTCTTATTTGTAAAACTAGCTATGCTAAAAAAAATGGCTATACCATAATGCCATAGATGATTCCCACTACTGTTGATGGGTTGTTGAAACCAAATTATCATTAATGTAATCAGGAATAATTTTTTCCAATATCATTAACTAAAACAACAGCATTGTTGAACGAATACGTGGCCCAGAAACCTTCTTTTACCAGTTAAATCCGATTCTCCCACCATCAATTCCATCTTAACGGGTTTACGCTCTGAGACCACAAACCCAAAGTATTACAGTTTTTGTCATATTGTGTAGCAGCTCATTACCAATAGCTTGTTAGTGCTTTCTTCTATATCACAATGTGGTTTAATTTTCAAAGAATTCACTTTCTATTTTGCATGAATTAATTTATTTGCTGCTGTACAAGAGTAATCATACATGCCAGCTAGAATATTTAGTCGGGTTTAAGTTTTGGACGCTTCCAGTGCAGTCAAACTTTTAAACAGAGGAATCTGGATCAACAGCTAAGGCATCTGAATTGACAGAGAAAGGCTTGCCTAATAACTTTATTAGAAAGCTAGATTTGAAGAAACCTCTGGGGACTCAATTTTTGACTACAGGAGGAGGTTAGGACGCCTCATGGTCTGGTTTTCATTCATGGTCACTAAATCTTGGGATGTGGTAAGCTCCATTATCAAAATAATGCAGCACAACCTCTGTAGGTTAAATGCAGAACTTGGCAAAATTTGGTCGAAACAGCTGATGAGCTTAAAATGACAGCTCAATTGATAACCTCTTGGAGAAAATGAAGGGCCGTTACAGAAAATCCCTTCTGTTGGCTGGATTTTACACTCCCTTTTGTAGAAAACCTGTTTACAAGAAAGGGAGCATGGACACAGAGTTCTTTCTTTAGACCTTTTCAAAAAACATCCTCCCGACTTAGAGCTCGCATCCCCAGCTAGGTTCTCAACCTATCCTCAGTTTTAACCACTTATGGTACTGGGTCTGTCTGCTTAAGAGAATGCAACATGTTCTGTTCTCCTCCAGTTTTTTTATGTGTTGGTGTATCCCTCAAGCTCAGGACTGCACTTTTTCCAATATATGCCTAGTCAAATATTTAGCTACCTCCTGATTTTTATGTTTTCCCTGTACCTAACCCATAAGGAAACACTGCTTGTCTACTTTTCAATTTGGACTTTAGATAAAGAAATTTAAAAGAAGAAGCAAGTGAACATTTATCGTTTAATGGTTTCCTTTTAAGGGTAATTTCTACATTCTTACTCCAGATATACCTGTTCTCTCCACCAAGTCTTAATCTGACTACAGGTCTACAGTGTTCCCGCACTAGCACAATACACAGCAACGTAGTTCTTTTCATGTTTTCCTAATCATCAGGTATAACATCCAAGCATCTCCCCAGTAATTCATCCATGTGATGACAGTTTCCATGACCTCTATTCTCTGCAAAATAATGTTCTGCTCTCATACCTGTGCATGCAGAAGCTGTGAACACACAGTATGCCTCAGCGTGGTCCAGAAAACTTTGTGGCTCAACAATTATTATGCCAGATAAAGTCAAACAGAGGTTGCTCCCCATTTCAGAAATATGGGAATGACCTATCTTGGCTCTGGATGCTTGTTTGTCCTGTAAGTATTACAAATTCCCATCGTCCAGTACACCAGCACGCAATGATTGAAAGACCATAGTATGCAGAGAGTTGTTGCATGATACCTCGTGGGCGATCACGTACAGCACTAAATTCCATCCTATAAAGGTCTCACTCCATGTATCATCCTGGCTACCAGGCATCATCTTCATAGGGTGTCAAAGCTCGTGTTGGTTATACCTGCTGAGGCCACTCCAGTAGCAGTTGTGTGCTACACAAATACATATTACATATCATATAAAGTATTGACACATCATAATGTGGAAGTTATTCTTCTAATAGAACAGCGCTACCTGATTTTCTTGGACTAACATGCAAGTACTGTCAGATTACAGAGAGACTATTACATTTATCCTTTGCTCTAACACTCATTAAGCATTTTTTTTTCTTTTGCAGGTTGATGCATTATTTGGAATCCTCAGAAAAGTCAAGCCTTCATATCAGTCTTGCACGAATTGCATGTATTCTTCAGGTATGGCATCTGAATCCCTAGGGCAATGTGAAATGCTGAATAAAGCTACTGTCCCCTGCTCTGCAACAATCTGCACACAACCGTCACTTTTATTGCATACAAGTTCTTCATTGTTAGACCAAATTCCTAGTAGACCTATGATTAAAGCATCAGTGCCCCCTTTGGATGACCTGTTATTTCAGCCAGTTGGGGAGGTGAATGGTCAAGACATCTCTGTCGCTAAAAACGATTCCAATCATCATTTTAGTGCAACTAAACCAGTGCATACTGTATCAGCAGCAGAGCCAACAGAGAAAACTCCTCCCAGTATGGAAGATGGCTCGATGTGTAAAAAAGACAGCAAACATGCAAAGGATTTACGGTATGTATTATTTAGCAAAGATTTGGAAAAGTCAACATCCAGCAGTTATTTGATGCAACATCAAGAATCTATTATTCAACTCCAAAAAGCTGGTCTAGTTAGGAAGCACACCAAAGAACTAGAACGTCTGAAGAGTGACTTGGTTGAAGAGCGGTCTTCGTTGAAAGAAAATACCACACACCAAAGTTACACACTAGCAGAGGAAAGTTTAGACCAGGTTCAGCAGGACTTATTGTGTGTGCCCCAACAGACAAATTCAGGTAGAAATGCAAAGGACAGCGTGGAAAGATCTGAGCACATCCATAATTTGGATGGTATGTTGCATAAAACATCCACACCTTATGTATTTAGGACAGAGCAGATTAGTAGCTTCTCAAAAGAATTTCTGAAAACAATATGCTACACTCCAGCATCCTCTTCAGTGAGCTCCAACCTAACTCGAAGTTCCAGCAGCGATAGCATCCACAGCATACATGGGAAGCCCGGATTGGTTAAACAGCGGACTCAAGAGTTTGAAACTAGGTTGCGATTAGCTGGAGTAACCCTTTCCTCCTCTCTGAAGCGATCTAACTCTCTAGCCAGGCTGGGAAGTCTCACCTTTTCCTCTGAAGATATATCCGGGGACATAGATATGCTGACACTGTCCGATGCAAGCGATGCCAAATTTAAAGAGATTTCAGTAGGTCGCAAATCACATTCGACTCCGAAAAAGAAAGAACCATGTTTCAGTCTTTTAGACTTTCCTGGTACAAGAGACTTCAATGACAAATCTGGTACAGAGAAAAGCTGATGTTTTTGATTCAAGTTTGTGGAACAGTTCAAGCTGGCATTGAATGTTAGCTGCAATGCTTCTTTTCTTTTTTGCAAGAAAAACCTTAATTAAATATCTTAGGTACGGCAATTAAAAATGCCGTGCAACCCTTAAGAGTTTATTAATCCAAACAATGCTGCCATTGTCATTTCATTTGCCAAGTAAATTCACAGTTGCTGAACAAGTTGTTTTGCATTTTCTCATATCAACAAAACAGTAATCGAAATATGGATATATTTGCAAAGCAAACCTTGCACGTCTCAGTCAAGCACTTCTGTAATTCTACCTCTTTTGCTGCAGAACACTTAAGTTGATGTTTTTAAAACATGATTTTTTTTCATCTGTAAAGCATTCGGCAAATACACCTGCAAAAGCTCCAAATGAATTGGGGTCAATTCTGCAATGTTCTTGCCAGGTTCAGATACTTTCCTTTGAATATAATGGGTTTTTATCACTCATTCACCAGCACAGATACAGAATACTTTTTCTTACAAAAGTGTGTTCAACTATTATCAAAAAGAATGAGATTACTTTTACGTGTGTGTATCTGTTGTCACTTTCGTTTATAATGTTTAATGCCAGTAATGAATGAAGCCACTTGGATAACATGAGTTGGCGATGCATTGCAATGTCAAGGATTTCATGACCACGTCTTGTGGCTAGTACATTCTTTAAAGTTATTTCTTTGAGCTTTAAGGGCCTAGAACTGTATTTTACGTGTTGCTAAATTGTATTTTGTGAATCTTTTGAGAATTTCGTGGGCTCTTGTAAAATATCATACAGTAATGGATCCATTTGTCGAGTAATAGCTTTACTTTCACCCCTTAAAAATACATACAGACACAAGCAATACATCACGTGTAACTTACACTACTAATGTCCTCATTACAAGTGGACATTAATTCCGATGGTCCCAGTAACATGAGTTACCGGGCCCACTGCAATTAAAGGTTTAGTGGGACCACTGCTGCTCAGTGTTATTCCACCCAGCCAATTCACCTGCTACAGGTGGGTGAAGAATCTTAGTGAGGTACTTGTGAAAAATCTACATAATTAGGCACAGTAAATCCAATTTTTCCTCAAAACCTTATAATCTGTTAATTCCAGGTTTTCCCTCCACACAAAATTACCTAGGCTCCCGAGGGAGGGATATAACAGGAATTTTTACAGTCCACTTATAAAGAGGCCCTATTAAGAAACCTGCATCTTTGTTCTTGGATTGCAAAAGAAAGAATGTTGGGATGTTCAGGTTTTGGTAGTATCAGTACATAGGTAGTGGAAATCTTTGAGGGTAGCCAACAAGTTTATAATTTGTCTAGTGGCTTCTATTACTTTATTTAGCCAGCAGAGGCCTGCATTCCAATCCGTTTGCCTAGTTTCTACAAATCTTCAGAGAGCTTGAGCTTGATCAAACTGTGGCATTCACAAATGGAGGAAATGTGCTAATCTTGTATAGTTTCTCTATGTTACAGCATGAATATAATTTACCTGGGTCTGTTGTATTTTACAGTATCTGAACTTGAGGACTATGCTCGCTATCTTAGCTATGCTACATGAACATGGCTGGAGAAGTGTCAAATTATTATATCACTGTGAAGGCAAAACCTACTAAGACAGAACCCAGTAGTTGATTACAAAATTGCATCTTAGCCTGCTGCTGAGAAAATATCTTCTAGCTACTAAAGATCTATATGTTGAAATACCCACCACACATGTCCTCTATGATCAACACAGAATGTCATGCTCCATGTTTTCATCTCCAAAATGAATATGTGAATGGTCAAATTTCATTTTGGTTACTGTTATTGACCTACGTAATATAACACATATATATTATTCTACCATTCCTTTCTCAAATTGCATTTTTTGTGCTAAATACTTTCTTGCATTTGATGGTGACTTACACTGTTTTGAAGAATTTGACAGTGGAAATTGTGTTTCCCAAGTGGTATCGCAAAAAGACATTTGAGCTGTTGATTTTGTTAAAACAAATTGTGTTGTATTAATTTATTTTATGTATGAGATTAGTGCTCCTTACAAATGCCACATTAGTGCAAATGGGGACCTGATTTACAGTACCAACGCAATTCTAATTAACAAATAAACTGTAGTGCATTTCTGGATCAGCAAGAATGAACTAGGAGTCAGCAGAACAAATTACTTTTTGCAGACGAGAGTAGGAGATGTATTCTGTACCAAAATACACATTTTGAAAAAACGTTGCTTCGATAGAACTAAAATTTATTGTGCAAAGATTCTACTTACAATTTGTCATTTTGGTCATAGACAGATGAAGAGGTATATATTCATGTTGCCATATTACTTTTAAAGTGATTTAAAAGTAATTCTTAGTAATATGAGAATATTGTTTTGTAAAACATAGTTTACATATATTATTTTGATATGGTCATAGTGTCTCCGTCAGTTACTGTGGTTATGATCATTATTTTAGATGTGTTGTTAGTTATGTGTTCAGAAAAAAACACCTATATGAACACATCTCCAATAAACTCAGCAACCCCCAATAATATACAACAGATTTATCAACAGAGGTTTTTGCGCTCCCATTCCAAGGAGTGTTTTACGATGAAAATAATAATCATGGAAGTAAAATCAGCAATGCAAGTAGCGATTTCCTTTAAGCCCGTGCATACTACGAGAATATGCTGAAATGTGGAACAGTTGATGGACAGTCTTGAGGAACTGGTAAGAAAGATGAAGATATAGGCAGACCTGTTTATTGTTTAAGCTGCTGCACTAGGCCATTAAAGGAGTTTTAAGAAGTTCTGTTAGATTTATTAATCAAGGAGACATGGCTTCTTGAGCTATACACTCAGATGTCTAAAAGCAGCCATGACTTTTTGCAACTGTAAGTTGTCATAAGGTTGGTGCCTTTCTTGGCCTACTTGCCCGTTTCCTATTTTTGGGAATATAGTGTTGGTGGCAAAATCTATCCCTTAGTTCAGAATACCTTTTTCATGTATATTGAGTAGCTCCAAAAGTAAATGTGTGTAATCTTTAGTGTGACATTCGTTCAAATTGGTCTTTTTTCAATTTTGCCATTTACTGTTCGCTCAGTGAGCTTATTGCAGTGTGTACATTTCCATGTAAAATGCAACTTTGCTTTTCAGATTAATCGTGCTGTAAATTGCTGTTGTTTTAGGTCACCTGTTTACATATTAATAAATACAAATAGATAGTGGGAGTCTGTGGTGCAGCTTTTGTAGAGAAATGATTCATTTGGTTTATATTTGAATGAATACTAATTGTTAATTCTTTTGAAAGCTTATTTATGGTGTGTTTACATTGAACACATGATAGTTAATCTGTCTTTTACCACAAGCAACTCATTTAGTGAGTCAATAAAACAGAGACAGGAGCTGCTTAATTGTGGATAATCGGGTCCAGACTTGTCTAAAATACCTTGGAAAAGCACTATTTGATTTGATTGAAGGTCGGTATTTAATGAAAAAATATAAAATTATGTAGTAATGGGTGTATGCTGCCTTAAAACAGGTCACTCTCTGTTGCAATTGTAGATCTCTATTAAAAGAAATCTACTGATTCTTAGGAAGAATTAATAAAAACCCAATAATGCGGTTATTCACCTTCCAAAACCATCTATTCAACATTTTATTTAGCATACTTTTCTCACGGCAGTAGAAGTGTGAGGTTCTCCCTTTAGAAAGCAAGCCCATATTCCACCCAATCAGCTCATACCTATAAGACTAAGAAGTTTCTTCACTTTTAGTTTCTGCTATATTGGTCTTATATGTTTGCTTGGAAGGGCTGGAAAGCTTTCAGTTCTAGACACAGTTTATGATTGGACTGCATTTACGTGTGCTAAAAACCTTTGGGCATTCTTGTTAGTCACCATGCATCATTTGGAAATATAGCCACGAATGAGCGTGGCACTGCAATTTCAAATACTGTGTGCATACATACACCCTTCATATGTTTACAGTGTATTAATCTAATTTTGGTAACTTGAAATCTGCTTGTGTTACTAGAACAATGTGTAGGTGTGATAACAGGCACCAGGCTATAGAGAGTAATTAATATTATGATTGAATTCACAAGCAATATGTTAATTGAAACCTATAGTGACTGATGATTATGCCATTGATTTAGATGAAAAGTTTTTGCAGAAATTAAAATTGCAGCTCAAAGTGTAGCAATATCCAGTGTGAAAGCACTTTCATTTTTGCAGAAATATTTTCTGATCCTAGCATGCAGTTCCACTGGCTAGCCATCAAACAAGTAGAAATATGTGGCTAATGTTTGAATTACGTATGTATCACAGATGCTGTAAATGTAAAGGAGCAAAGCCGAACTCAATTACTGCTGGTTAGTACAAGATGAATGGAGAGGGACATTATGCTTGACTTTGAATCATGTGCCTTCAACCTTGAAAAGGCTAATTCTTCAAAAAAAAAAGGCAGGTAAATAACATCGGCCACATGTGCTTCTAAATGGCAAGTAGTTCCAGTTTGGAATCTGTCATTAAAAAGATCTGTATCCAAAATACATTAAATTAATATTCTTCATTATTATCTTTAGCTCTCTTATTATTCCTCTCAGCGGTGTGGCTAGAAGATGGAATTTCACCTACATTTCCAGTCTTTCGAACGCCATATATTCTTTTAGAACCACAGTAATTCCGCAAGATTTCTTCAACTTCTCCAGGGTTGCTCATTTTTCTCAGGTGAAGGAATAAACCTCCTTTTAGGCTGATCTGAAAATGCCCTGCCTATGATGATTAGAGGCAATGATACATTATGTGAATTTTTTGGTTTCTACACTGTTATATATTTGGGCTGCTCTGTCTAGGCAGGGAGATAATATACTTGTCCACCTGATTATACTGCCATTGAACCCAAGTGCTCGCTAGAATATTTTGATAGGTGATGCCGCACACATTTCTGTGTTCCTTCCCTGTGTACTGTATTGATCTTTTTACAATTACGTGCCTTACTTGTTTATAAATACTGTGTATTTATGCTCTGTTTTTATAGTTTGTTTTATAACATTGCTTTACTGCATTCAGTGATAGTTAAATATGTCTTATCTGTATTTCTTACATTTATTGGATTTCTCCCTAAGATCATTCTTGCTAACTTTATGTCCTCTAATGTGTGGTTCAAAATTAAGGTTTGCAAGTTAAAATCCTAGATACTCTAACTTCCTTTGCACCCTCTGAACATTTAAAATGAAGCCTACATTATTTGTAAGACAGACTCTACTCTGCCTTTGCAAGATGAAAATTGCTATGGTGATGCCACACACATTATGGCGCCTTATTGTGAACATGTACTTAACTTAATGGGCTTCAACTGCAAAGCTATGAACACTTGTTTCTAATTTCTGAGTATATCGTGTGCAGCATATTTGCATTCATAGTCTTGAGAATATTGCTGTACCTTTAGTGTTTTTGAAATGAAGACAACGCTACATGTTTTAAATGTTTTATGGTACCGACACTGTCTAAATCTGTTACAATGTTGTGTTAGACACCGTGCATCTCTTATTTAGTCTTATTGCAGTAATGCCATTATTTTTGTATTGTATATAAAGAGTAGAAATATCATGCACTTTTTACTCTAGTAAATTGGTGTAAGCTGTATGATATGGATATATGCTTCTTTTGGGGGGAAATAAAGTTTGTTCTTTACAAATGTTTTCTGCCTTCATCATTGTGAGGTTTGTGTGTTGTTTTGACTTATCAGAGTGACTGTTTACAACCTAAACTATTGAACACAGCTAACAAAAACACAATTGTTGCTAGAACTTAAATAATGGGAGAACTTCATTGTTGAGGATTAAATCAGGACTTCCTGAATACTTAGTTTACCAATCGAGACCTGAAAGTTGTGCCCATACACTGCACACTTGAACCTCAATACGTCTAAAATCTTGACAGGGTCCTTGTCAAGATTGTAGACGTTTTGAGGTGCCTAGCATCAAAGTCAGAAGTTGTTTTAGGTATGTTGTGTGTCAATTCTTCCACTGGTTCTGTGAGGCTTTACTATTCAGAGGCTTTGCACAGGAGCTTGCACATTTCTCTTATGGTAGCTAATGTCATAGGAAATCAATTATTTTATTCACCATAATGTCACAACCATTTAGATTCATGGTTGTTACCAGTATTTTTACAGAAACTAGAAGAAAACATTTTAAACTAAATGATGCCTTCATATTAGTTAAAGTTAAAATTATTAGATCTGTTTTTAATTGCCTGTCACACTACCAGCCTTCATCATTCTTTCAATAATAACTTTCTGTGAAAAGGGCTGTTGAAATTATTGGTCAAGTGTGCCTTCTTATTCCTTCGGCTCAAGCTTCACTGTTGCTAGCCCATTCATTGCCAGTGGAAGTTTTAGTACTTTACTAAGGTGACTGCCAAAATGCCTCCAGGTTTTGCTTTATATGCCCTTTACACCAATGGATTTACTGCGGAGGAAGCAAAACTGGTGTTGGCATGAAGTCTTCTAAAACTGCATTACATATTGTAAGCTTATTTGCTTCCTTGAACATACAGGTTTCAATTACAACATGTAGCTTTATTGCTTTAGTCCCTCTTTGCCTACACAGATTACAGGTATCAAGCCAGTGGTCTATATTAGCGTCTGTTTAGTTGATCGAGTTACTGTATTTTTTGTACATAAAAAGTATTCTGTGGGGACGTGGCTGTAGTGTTGCGCTCTAGTCCTCGCACGCTACGTGGCGCGCGAGGACAGCGCGAATGAAGCGATTGCGCATGCGCGAGTCGGGAATAAGACCGCGAGGTCGCGTCTTGCCCGGCGCTCTCCCGCTGTAGCCAATAAAGTGTATAATTGGTATCCACTCATCAGTCTTCGGTGGTATTCATTAAGGATTATGCTTGCAACATTACAGTGGCGACGAGTGATGGGATTTTGGGAGAAATAGGTGGTGAGGAAGATTGAGAGAACATAGCCACCACCCCTGTAAGCACAGGCCAGCCTGGAAGCCACCACCTGGGACCACAGGAAGGAAGACCACCACCAAGGTGCACAACACGGCGGGAGAGCGCGGCAGAGGCAACAGGAAGGGACAGAAGCCAACCACAGGGTGAGGAACCAGTAGTGGGGTAGAAGGCAAGATAAGGACGGAGAATCTCCAACCCAAAGAGACCCTGGCGGAAGCAGCAGCACGCAGAGACAGGGGAGCAGGAGAAACCCGACAGGATCATGCGCAAAGTGAAAGCGCGGACGCGCCAGGCAGTCCGAGAGGCCCAGGGGCGGAACCAGAAAGACGTGCCGCGATGAGCACGCAGGCATCTTCACTAACGACGCCAATTCCGTTTCTGCCGAGACCGGGAGAACCTCAAATGAAGTGGGAGGATTGGAGAGAGTACTTCAAGAACTACATTGCAGCTCTAGAAGACGAAAATGGAGAAGCCTTCCCCAGCGCGAGGAAGAAAAGGATTCTCCTGCACAACTTAGGCCCGGAAGGCATAAGGGTCTTTCAGAACCTGGTCCCCACACCCAGACAGAATGCCGACGACGACGTATTCAGGCACGCCATTGAAGATCTCGACAGCCACTACCGCCCCGCGGTGTGTGTTTCCTTTGACCGGTACAATTTCCAGCAAAGGAAACAAGAAACCGGTGAATCCATAGACGATTATGTGGCAGCGTTGAGAAAGTTGGCGGTGACATGCAAGAATGGAGTCCTACATGACGAATTCATAAAAGATCAAATAGTCATGCCCACCACCAACAAAACAGTGCAAGACAAGTTGTGGGCAAACAGTGAGGCATTGCTTAAAGAAGTAATTGCCATGGTAAAAAAGGCGGAATTGTCAAAAAGGTGTGCTGATGCAGCGAAAAGGGAGACCCTCCAGAAGACCATGGTGAACAAAGTGGACGACGCTGAACCACAGGGAAGGAGCAAAACCATGCCGCCTGAAGGGAAAGGACCAAATAAATGGAAAGGGAAACAGGGACATACTTGGAAGCAGAATAGAGACAACAGCGTGACGTGCTACAGGTGCGGAAGTCAAGCACATGCAGCCCAGGACAAACGTTGCCCAGCGTTTCGAGCGAAATGTATGTTCTGCGGCATAATGGGGCACTACGAAAAGGTTTGTCGCCGGAAAACGAAGAGACCAATGGTGAAGTACGTTATGCAAGATCAACAGGAGGAAGAAGAAAAACAAGAGGAGGACGGTGGTGTACTATGCGTGGAGGAACAAGTGCTTGGAATTGAAGGCAAGCGCTCCCGCAAACCGCAATGTGACATGGTGATAGGAGGAGTGTGAATCAAGATAGTAGTGGACTCGGGATCCCCATACACCATCGTCCAAAGAGCAGTGTGGAAGGAAGAATTCGAGCCCAGTTTGGGATCAAGGCTAGAACCACCGGATATACGACCAGTATCGTACACAGGCAAACCTATTCCCATGGTGGGATACAGGAAGTTGAACTTCGAATTTAGAGGAAGAAGCGCGGAGTGCAAATTATATGTAGCAGAGAAGGGCCCATCCGTCCTAGGGTGGATGGATCAAGGTGACCTAGGGATCAAGTTAGACCCTGGAGGGGACACGCAAGTGCTTATGACAGCGTCCGGGAGCTAGCCGGAACTGGAAGAGATGAAAAGCAAATTCCCAAAGGTATTTGGCGGGAAGGTTGGAAAACTGGAGAAATTCACACACAAGATTATACTCAAAGAGAACTCCAGGCCGGTATCCCACAAAGTCCGCAATGTGCCTCTAGCCATAAAAGAAGCAGTGCAACTGGAACTTCGCAGACTGGAGGAAAATGGAATCATAGAGCCTATAGACCGCTCAGAATGGCTCGCCCCCTTGGTAGTGGCAATGAAACCCAATGGCAAAGTCCGCCTGTGTGTAGACCTTCGAGCACTGAACAAATGCCTAATAGTGGAAAAATTTCCGTTGCCGCGCATTGAAGAAATGTTGTCGAAAACTGAGGGGGTAAAGTGGTTCTCCACTATTGACCTTACTTCTGCCTATCATCAGATAGATTTACTTCCTACAAGCCGGAAACTGACATCCTTTATAACACCCTTCGGATGCTACCAATTCCGCAGAATGCCGTTTGCCCTCGCCTCAGCAGCGGCGGTGTTCCAGAAATTGATGCATCGTCTATTCCAGGACATCGAGGGTATTCAGTACTTCCAAGATGACATACTGGTGATGGGGACAGACAGGTAAGACCATGATAAGAAGTTAGATAAAGTACTTCGTGTGCTAGAAAACAACGGCCTGACCGCCGACTGGGAATGACATCCGTCACCTACTTGGGACATGAAATAGGAGGACAGGGCATCATGCCTAAACGCGCAAATGTGAAAGCGATTTGCAATGCTATGGCTCCCTCCAACAAAGAAGAGGTGAGATCCTTCCTAGGGTTGGCAGAATATTATAGCAAGTTTGTGCAACACTTTGCCACCAAGACACACCACCTACGACAATTGACAAGGGTCAAAACAGCATTCAAGTGGACAGAAGAAACACAAGAAGAATTTGAAGCCTTGAAGAGGAAATTAGCCAAGCCGTGCCACTGCAGGGATATGACCCGCTCGGACGGTCGGTATTGACGACTGATGCCAGTGAGAAAGGACTGGGGGCAGTCCTCATGCAGGAGAGGGAAGAAGGAACGACTGAGACCCTCAGTTTCGCATCAAGAGCGTTATCACCCACAGAACAGAAATATAGCGTAATCGAGAAGGAGATACTAGCGGTGATGTGGGCCATGGGGAAGTTCCGCCAATTCCTATGGGGCACGAGGTTCAAACTCAAAACTGATCACAAGCCATTAGTCAAAGTGCTCACCTCGAGTGGGCATGCCAGTGCCACCCCACGCATCGCCAAGATGACACTAAAATTACTAGAGTACAGGTATGATGTGGAGTACATACCAGGGACACGAAACAAAGTAGCAGATTACCTCAGTAGAGCGGCAGCCATGGAAGAAGCCCCGAACCCAGCAACAGAAGAGGAAGAAATGGTAGCGGTGAGGGAAGATCCAGAAAAAGTGATAAGTAATCAAGAATGGACCCAAGCATACGAGGAAGATAGGGAGATTAGTGAAGTCAAAGAGAACATAATACATGGATGGCCCGAGAAAAGACGGTTGCGGGAGGCGCTCAGGAAATTTTATGAAGTCCGAGAGGAACTGTCAGTGGGGGACAAAGGCATATTCCTGTACAGAGGTGATAAAGTTATTCCCCCGGCAGCGTTAGTTTCTCGACTGGTCGCTCTATTGCACGAAGGACATGTAGGAATAGTGGAAACCAAGATGAGAGCGAAGCACATGTACTGGTGGCCAGGAATGGACGTCCAGGTGGAGAGACACGTAAGTGAATGCGATAAATGCCAAAGAGCGGACAAAACACTGAATCCCTTACGACCGGCATTGGGGAAGTTCACACTACCGAATGGCCCGTGGGAAGAAGTGGCAGTGGACATTCTGGGACCCGTGCTGGACACCCAAGAAACGCCCAAATATCTATGCGTTCTGGTCGACAAGTACTCGAAATGGCCGGAGATACACATCCAAGAAGTAATGGATGCGGAGACAGTGATTAAGTTTCTAACTTCAGTTTTCATCAGGGAAGGTATCCCGAGAACCATCCTGAGCGACAATGGACCTCAATTCACATCTGAAAAGTGGTACAAGCATGCAGAGAGGAACGGAATCAAGATACAACACACCTCCGTGTATCATCCGTCGAGTAATGGACAGGTGGAACGATTCAATAGAGTCATAATGGGGTCCATTCAAGCAACCATCATGATGGGCAAGGATTGGGAGAAAGAGATACAGTGTAGAGAACAATGAGAGAGCTAGGGAAAAGGGAGAGGTGAGTCCGTATCCCCTGGATGTAAATGAGTTTTGTCAATGGTGGACGGACCCAATGTAGTGTGGTACGATCACTGTGAGACAGTGTTTGGGAACCCACAAGGTAGGTTAAAAGACCCCTCACACACCAACCTGGTTGGTGTCATGCTTCATCATCGGGGCCCCAACCGGGTGGCCGAATGCCCCCCGGTTGTGCTGCGACGCCTGGCTACAGGGGAGCTGGTGTGGTGCAAGAGTGTGATGTAGTGATAGTTAAAAACATATATCTCTGAGAATCCTTGCCTTTAGGAAATTTATTATTGGCGGCTCAGGATATAGACTAAAAAGCAGGGTATGTGATGCAACTACGAGAGAAATAATTATCTACTAGTTGTCTGTGTTGTAGGTCTACATGTTTCAGCTCTCAAATAAAAATGTGGAGCTTTCGTCAGGACCAGTGCAGTAAGTGAGTGGCAAAGTGCCACGTGGTAAGTGAAAAAAGTATAAAAAGGTTGTTTACCTACACACTCGCTAAGGTGTGTGGACACAGTGTCGGCGCAATTGCGGACACTGCAGCGCAAAACCTGCGGAAGGAAACAAGACAGCACAAAAACATATATGAGACTACCACTTGGTACCGTGGAATTATAGCAACTATAAAATGCAATCTTAAGTGCTGTGATTAAGCAAACCTGTCTTCAAGGATCGTACCGTAGGTGACACACACACTATGGAGGTGTATCATGCTGCTAAGCGTCTAAAAAACGGAGGCAAGATAATTAGTGATGCTAGGTAAACGCGAAGCGCTTTGTGAACTAAGTATGCCAGGTGGTAAATAACACGGCACTAATACAGTGAACAGCAGATGGTGAATTATACACATATGGTGCCTGGTGAGTTTACCGGCAATGATCTGGTTAAGGAGGAACCATGAGACCTCAAACGAGGTGTGTTCAAGGTGAATGGCCCAGTGAGCGCTGGTAGGTCGAGGTTGATAGGAGCCATGAGGAAAGCGCTGGGAGTTCATGGTGGGCGCTGTTTACTAAAAAGAAGCACGATGCGCAATGCAGGGAGGAAGAGTTAATAAAATAATTACACTATGGCTAAGTGAGGGCGCTGTTCAGGAAACGGGAGGGGGGGCGCTCCTCACGTCAATTCTGTAGAGGAAAGAAGTAACACATTCAGGGGTGTTGTAGGGTAGGATATAATGATCCCCAGGGAGAAATGCAAACGCCGCCTTACTTGGTTGAGGAGCTACCATCGCCTGGCATCTACTGTGGTCTCCCGAAGTCCCGGATGCTGTGAGACCACCGGACGGGAGAGGTTAAATGGGAAGGTACTCCATTGCGTACGTGCGGGCTGGCTGGTGAACTTGGGCGGAGCCGTGATGTCCTCGCATGTGTGAAGGAGCAGCGTGTGCCTAGCGCGCATGCGTGATTGCTGCCGGGGTGCCTAAGGGAAAAGCGCCCGCTCCAAGGAGAGGAGTGTGCACGGCGCGCATGCGTAGGTGCTCCGGGGGCGTGGTGAGGGAAGGAATGGCATCTAGGAGATGTGACTGAACCTGCAAGCGCGCAGTAGGCGAAAGGCCAGAGATGCTAAATGGCAGGGGACCAGAATAGCCGGTACTGATGTTAGTAAGGGCTAGGAGATTATGAGATAAAAAGAGGTAGGGATGCTAAATGAAGCAGAATCAAGTAATGGACAAAGACATAAAATAGACAAAAACACCATAGGGAATCATAGTTGTCTGAGCCTATTCCAGGGAAAATCAGGATTTTCTCAGACAGTTCCAGGGGATATTATCGTTCAGGCCGGTGATGTGGCTGGATAGTCGATAAATCCATCTCTGCTGTTCCAGGAGGCGGGTCTGGATGTTGGGAAGGTTGTGATCTAGGGATTCCAGTACGACCCATCTCATATCGTTGGTCGTGTGACCTTTTTCCAGAAAGTGGTTTGTCATTTTTGTGGTATTTTTCTTACAGCGTATTGTGCTGCGGTGTTCGCAGATGCGGGTTTTGATTTTGCGAGTGGTCATACCAATGTAAATGAGGTTACAAGGGCATATGATCCGGTACACAACATTCTCTGTGTTACAGTTGGTATGTTTGCGTAACTCCCATGTTCTTCCAGGTTCAAGGTTGAGGTTTTTGGTTGTCTCTGTGATGTGACAGACGCTACAATTACCGCAGGGGAAATGTCCTTTGATGTTTGGGAGACCCCAGGAGTTGAGCACTGTGTTCAATGGTCTGACGGGGAGGGCCGGTTTGGTAGATACAATAGTGTCCTTGATGGACTTCGCTCTTTTAGTAGAGAGAAGGGGAGGTTCCCATTTGAGGTTGCCTGTGTTCAGGATCTTCCAATTCTTTTTGATGATTTGGGAAACTTTATTGATCACCGTGTTGTAAGTGGTTACGCACGTGAGTGGAGGAGGGGTGGGTTCTCTGAGATAGGTTTCCAGTAAGCCTTCGCGGTTTTGATTTCTGGCCCTCTTGTTAGCGGTCTTGGTTATGTGAGTTGGATAGCCGCGTTGGTGCAGTTTGTGGCAAAGATCTTTGGCTTGCAATTTGTAATCTTTAGGGTCACTGCAATTTCTGCGAAGTCGCAGAAATTGGCCATACGGGAGATTTTCACGGAGGGCTCTGGGGTGAAAACTGGAAAAATGCAGGAGGGAGTTGCGGGCAGTAGGTTTGAAGTGTGTCTTACTCATGAGTCCTCCTGAAGCTGCTTTGATGTCCAGGTCTAGGAAAGTGGTCTGGTGTCTGTCAAAACTATGTGTGAAACGCAGGTTAGGGTCACGTGTTCAGCCAGTCACAAAAGGTGGTAAGTGATTCGCTCGATCCTTCCCAGATAAGGAAGATGTCATCAATATAGCGTTTGTAGAATTTGATTTGTGGGATTCGTGGCTGGTTGTTGCTGAGCAGGTGTTTGGTCTCAAAGTTAAAGACATACAGACCCGCTATGCTGGGAGCGAAAACGCTCCCCATAGATGTACCATACTTCTGGAGATAGAGTTTGCCCTCATATTCAAAGTAGTTTTCTTTGAGCGCGAGGGTCGCGCACTTCAGTACGAACGAAGGAGGCGTGTGGTATTGCCAATCAGCCTCGTTAAGGGCTTCTTCTAGTACTCGTAGGGTGTCATCTTGGGGGAGGCTGGTGTACAGACTTTCTACATCTAGTGATACCAAAAAGGAGGTGTTAGGGTCATAGTGTATGTTTGCTAGGAGTCCTAAGAGGTCCTTGGTATCTTTGAGGTACGTGCTGGTTGACTGGACCAGGGGTTGTAAAAAATGGTCGCAGAAGCGTGATAGGGGTTCCAGCAGGGACCCGATGCCTGAAACGATGGGGCGACCAGGGGGAGGGGTTTTGTTCTTGTGGATTTTAGGAACAGTATAGAAATATGGTATTTTCCCTTGTGTAGTGTTAAGTTATTTGGCCTCGCTTTTGGAGATCTGGCCAGTCTGTTCCGCTTCTTCCACCAGGGTTTGGATGCTTATTTTCAGAGAAGTGCTGGGGTCATGTGTGAGCCGTTCATAGTTCTTTGTATCATTGAGTAAACGCTGACATTCTTGGTGATAATCCTTTTTATTGAGGATTACCGTGCCTCCCCCTTTATCGGCTGGTTTGATTATTATCTCAGGGTTGTTCTTCAATGATTGTAAGGCCAAGCGTTCTGATCTGCTGGTGTTTTGGAACGTGTGGGGTTCCTTGAGAGCTTCGATTTCCTTAAACACCGCTTGCTCATAGACCAAGATTTCAGGTGGAATAGAGCTAGGAGGTGGCATGAAGGTAGATTTCACCCGTAAAGTGGTGTCCCCCTGGTCTCTAGGGTCAGTGAGAGTGGGGGTGTTCTCAAAGAAGGCCTTAAGTTTGAGTTTGCGGAAAAATTCAGCTAATTCGCAATGCAATTTGAATTTGTCAAGTTTGGTCGTGTGGGCATAGCCAAGGTCTTTCTCTAGGATGGCTTCCTCTGTCGATGTTAGGACGTATTTAGAGAGGTTAGTAATGAGACTTAGCGTGTGCTCGGGCCTGGTAGTTGGTCTCTGGTTTGGCTCCTCGTCTGTGCTCCCTGTGGGGGGTTGTCTTGCCAATGTACTGTGTTCCCTCTGCGTCTCCTTCCGCGACCTCTTCGACCTCTTCCTAAAAAAGGCTGCGGTTGGTTCTGGTTCATGTATGGTGGTGGTGGACCAAATGGTGGATTCCAACCGTACCCAAATTGTGGGTGTATAGGGGGATACATGGATGGGTATAGTACGTTGGGTCCCCGGGGCCCCGGGGTCCATGGTTGTTGCCACCCTGTAGAGCCCCCTCTACCTTGCTGACGTCTGCGGTAGCTGCTGTTACTGGAGCCGCTGCTTCCTGATGAGTCTTCATCTGATGATGTACCTGACATGTCAGCCCGATGGGGTGGTTGGTAGTCCGCTTCGGCGTAAGGGTAGGTCTTCGCGTAGGAGAATCTTTTGAGGTCCTTTTGGAATTTGGTGATTTTGCTTTGGGTGAGGCCTTCTTTGTATTCGTTTATTTCCTTATTAGTTTCCTCTAGTTTCTTCTTGAATGAGGAAAGAGTGGCTTTAAAGTGACTTTCCGTGGCTTGTATTTCAATGAGGAATGCGTCGGAGAGGCGTTTAGATGTTTGGATGATGAGAATCATCCAGTCATGTGTGCAACGCCATGCTATTTGTGCCCAATCTTTTCGGAAGGTGGGATCTTCTAGAAAAATGCGTGGGGCATTAGTGACTATCAGGCCTCTTGGTGCAGTATTGTTCCGTAAGTACTCGGTTAGAATTACCCCGTGGAGTATGGTTCTAATCCGGTTGCGTTTCTTTTCATTCAGGTTATCCCAATCAGCTGTTTGCGCAATGGAGGTTGCCAAGTTGAAATCTGCCAGTAGTGGAGGGTTGTCTAGAATACTGTTGACATCATCCAATGTGTGTGATTGCGCAATGTATGGAAAAAATGCTCTCACAGCTGTGCGCTGTGAATGAATGTAGAGAACAATCAGGGTGCTATGGAAAAGGGAGAGGTACGTCCGTATCCCCTGGATGTAAATGAGTTTTGTCAATGTTGGACGGACCCAATGTAGTGTGGTACGATCACTGTGAGACAGTGTTTGGGAACCCACAAGGTAGGTTAAAAGACCCCTCACACACCAACCTGGTTGGTGTCATGCTTCATCATCGGGGCCCCAACCGGGTGGCCGAATGCCCCCCGGTTGTGCTGCGACGCCTGGCTACAGCGGAGCTGGTGTGGTGCAAGAGTGTGATGTAGTGATAGTTAAAAACATATATCTCTGAGAATCCTTGCCTTTAGGAAATGTGTTATTGGCGGCTCAGGATATAGACTAAAAAGCAGAGTATGTGATGCAACTACGAGAGAAATAATTATCTACTAGTTGTCTGTGTTGTAGGTCTACATGTTTCAGCTCTCAAATAAAAATGTGGAGCTTTCGTCAGGACCAGTGCAGTAAGTGAGTGGCAAAGTGCGAAGTGCCACGTGGTAAGTGAAAAAAGTATAAAAAGGTTGTTTACCTACACACTCGCTAAGGTGTGTGGACACAGTGTTGGCGCAATTGCGGACACTGCAGCGCAAAACCTGTGGAAGGAAACAAGACAGCACAAAAACATATATGAGACTACCACTTGGTACCGTGGAATTATAGCAACTATAAAATGCAATCTTAAGTGCTGTGATTAAGCAAACCTGTCTTCAAGGATCGTACCGTAGGTGACACACACACTATGGAGGTGTATCATGCTGCTAAGCGTCACTAAAAATGAAGGAAGTAACCCAGCTGAAGAAAGGGACACAAAGGCAGAAGGGAGCTGCGAGGAGCATGGAGATCAAGTGACAACTGAGATGGAGGAACAGCTTGGAGAGGAGAGCGGGACCCCGAGGAGAGAAGAACGGGGTACTCCAAGAGACAAGGTGGGGAACCCCGCATTGGATGGTACCCCAGACGCTTCCTCCACTCCTGTAAGGCGTACTAGAGCAGGCAGAGTGGTGGTAAGACCTAACCACTTCCGAGACTTTGAACTAGAGGGAAGCTAAGCAACCTGTAGGACTGTATGGACTACATAATCTGTGTGTAACAAAAGAGGGGAGATATGTAGTGTTGCGCTCTAGTCCTCGCACGCTAAGTGGCTACGTAGCGCGCGATGACAGCGCAAATGAAGCGATTGCGCATGCGCGAGTCGGGAATAAGACCGCGAGGTCGCGTCTTGCCCGGCGCTCTCCCGCTGTAGCCAATAAAGTGTATAATTGGTATCCACACATCAGGCTTCGGTGGTATTCATTCAGGATTATGCTTGCAACATTACAGTGGCCAACCGCCGAGAAAGATGGCCGCACTGTGAGGCGGCTCTGTCCGAGCACACCCGTCCAAACCTAAATCCGCCTTAAGAGCCGTAAATACTGGTATCGCAAAAACTCCATCATGTGCCGTAACCCGCAGTGAACACTCCGCCCCAATGACCGGGCGGATTCGACCAGTAGCGACAGAGAACTGCTTACCTGTGTGTTCACTCCGGTGGCGAAGCACGAGTGCAGGGGGAGGAGCGCTGGGACCGAAGGGGAGTGCAGCACCCAGCGATCTGAGAAGCCCCATGAGACAGTGAGTACGATCTGAGCTGGCTGGAGCCTGAACCCCAGCGGCCTGGTTGGTGTAGAAATCATCGGTTTGCTGCACGCTGGATTTGGGGAACGGCCCTGACGAGGCCTGGGCTGAGCGGGCACAACGTAATTGAGAGTGGCGTTAGACCGTCTCATCAGCCGAGGCCTGAACATACATGAAGATCTCAGAGGTGAGAGGCGATTAGATTGGATTCGTCCTCGAGCTTGGTGGGTGCGGGGACGACCGGATGAAGAAGGCGAGCAAGTACCTGCGGGACCCTGCTGCCTGAGCTAGCTGACAGGACGCAGGCTCAACCATCCTGGCCGGCGCACGAAGTACCCTGGTTCGAGTTTCACAGCCGTGATGCCATAAATGATCCTAACAAAGGCTGGGACAGAGCAGGAATTAAGTCTGCATTGGGTGGTTTTTGGTCTCGACCCGGGGGTGCGGAGGCGGCCTGTGAAGGATGCCGGGGGTGTGACTGCTGGACTCCATTACATCCACCTATTACTGGATTCGTTGCCAAAACCTAAATAAATAACACCCAGGGGGACGCTCGATAGCTGCGACAGGACTGAAGTAAGGGTCGAACGGGTGCTACGCCGCCTTGGGGGCCCAGCCACGGGGTTGCCGCCAGCTGCATTAACAATCAGGGGACCTACCGGGACTCTACATAAGTATTTCATTGCCTCATTCCCAGTCGCTCTGTCTAACTCTTGCGCTCCCCAAGTGCCACAAGCAGAGAGGCCCAGAGACGATTGGGCTGTCATTCAGCCTGGGCAGGACTAAAGGGACATTCAGGACATAGGCACCTGCAAAGTCCATAGTAACTCACGGCAGTTATTAACGAACGTAGTGACTGAGTGTTGGGCCGTCTGCATCCTCACAAGGGGCAAAGACAACCTGGTGAACCTCGACAACTGAAGCAAAGGGACTCCATGGCCGGAAATAGTTGGCTGACCTGACAGCACATACGTCCCCAACATGGCTGGAGGCCGTAATGCCAAGTCCACCATGCAGGCCAAATTAGACAAATAGGCCTAGAGCAAGGGTGCGGGTGCTAAAGACAAAGAACTTGATGATGGGCCTGAAAAGAGGCAAGAAATAACTGAAGAGCTGTAATTAACCCTTCACGACATAATGTCAGCCATTACGACGGTTAGAACGTCACTGGAGTCCAGAATTGAAAATGTCTCTACAGAAATCTCATTGATAAGAGCCGATATGAGATCAATGAATACTAGACTCAAAGAGGTTGAATCAACCACAAGTTCCCTGGTCAAAGACACATCCACCCTTCAACAGTGAGCGACCTACAGTCTCGCAATGATAGGGTGGAAGTTCAGCTAGATGAATATGAGGCAGTATAGAATATAGTGGTCCCACTATTGTTACATCAACACAGTGTAAGTAAAAAGCATACGATTGTACACCTCTACCTCTGCCTACAACCCGTCCTTGGTTATCCTGTTTATAATAATCCTCGTCTAAGTAGGGATTGGTGTTTTTCTTCTCATAGAAGCGGATGTCTTTTGACAATTTCTCAAGTTTCTCGTTCTGAGTGGTCGTTTCGAAATCCTTCACGGTTTTGCCCAGATTTTCAAGAGCGTCTTTGGCACTGGTCAATGTAGAGTCACCTGCAATTTCCTGTTTGAGGGCTGCAATCTCTCTGATGAGGATTTGAACCTGCTCAGCTGCTGTCTCGACTCCCAGTACCATCCAGTGCCGAGAGGCGTTATTAGCAACAAAGCAAAATTCCTCTTTAAATGTGGGTATGTCAATAAATATTGCCGTTTTTTTTGGGATCTGTAATCCAATTGGTATTATATTGGCCTGTAAATACTTGGTGAGCAGTTGTCCGCGGAGGCGAGTGCGGATGAGTTTCTTCTCTAGACGTTCTAGTCGAACGACTTTGTCATTAAGTGTAAAGTCGATATTACGTGTGTTGGAAGATAGGAATTGGTTTGCGGAGTCCTGCAGCAATTGATTAATGTATTCCTCCATGTATGACAGAGTTTCACTCTCTGCCATTTTGAAAAAGTGCAAAGTATCACTTAGAATACCTCGCTCTTGTGAGGCCTCTTCTTTTCCAGCTGCGGTAAATATAGGGACTAATATATGCTTATTTGTTTGTTTTAATTACAATGGACATTATAATCCACCCTTTTATTTTACTCCCAGGTGCCCTTCCCTTCTCACTTCCACTTTAGTCCTGAGGAAGACCCCGCTAGTAAGGCTCTGAAGAACCTACATATGTTCAGGGGTCGAAACGTCGATATGTTATTGATGCCAGTACTCTCAACAGTTCTTGCCGTACTGTGATTATCTGTCCTACATGGCTTTGTAATCTATTGGAATTATTTGTTATATACTATGTTAGGAGTGTGTGACATTGAATAGCATGCCTAACAATTTGATTGTGATAAATACCACTAGTGAATTTCACTTACTTCACTACCTCACTTGAGTCACCATCCTTCCCCTCCCACTTACCCATCCGGGCACACCAATGATGGTTTTTAAATGTTTCCCTTGAAATGTCGTTATTCCATAATTGCAACGTGTTCAGTGTGATTAAATAACACTTGAATACCACCAAAATTACCAATACTGAACCAAGATTTACTATGCGGATAGTAAATCTTGGTTCAGTATTGGTAATTTTGGTGGTATTTATGTTTATAGGCTCGGCCTTACTGATATAAGCCTAAACCCAGTTTTTGTTTAATTAAATAACACTTGAGCACCAGTATAATTCTCTTTCTGATTCACTGTTATTTATATACAATCGTTTACTTACACTGTGTTGATGTAACAATACTGGGACCACTATATTCTATACTGCCTTACACCCAGGTCCCAGGGATTTTGGGCATACCTTTTTCTTTAACAACGGATGAATATGAGGGGCGTTCAAGACGCAACAACATGCTTATTCTTGGTGTCCTAGAAAAAGCGAAAGGGCAGGCGGCAGACTTGTTCGTTGAGGAACTTGTTACGAACTATCTAAAGCCTTCAAGATTATCACAGATCTTTACGATTGAGCGGGCGCACAGAGAAACCCGGTGCTCCCCGGGGCCTATAGTAGCGAGAGTCTTCAACTACAGGAAGAGAGAGAGACATAATTCTACAAACAGCTCGCACAGCACCTCCAATTGAACCCGAAAACAGTAGGGTGTCCTTCTCACAAAATTCACGCTAAAGGTGCAGCGTCAGCGACGAAGCTTTCTTGAAATTAAAAAAGCCCTGCATGATAAGGACATTAAATACACGATGCTCTTCCCGGCCAAGTTGCCATTGGAATCGGAGAGAAAAGTCTGCTTTTTCGTTAATCCCGAGGAGGCATGGGATTGGCTCGACGGCTGGCGAACAGCAGGAAAGAAGGGTCACTAAACCAACGAGATAGACCAAGGAAACAGTGAGTGGAACAGAAAGAACGATCCTCAACAGAAGAGAGCGCAGCGGTTGATGGCGACTAAGAGGACAAGTCATGATTCTTCATTTCATTTACGAAATTACAGGGACTCTTACGTTGAGCCTCACATGAACTTGAATCCCCAACTGGCAAGCATTTAGGAGGGTGTCGAGCTAAAATTGGCTACTGACCATGAGGGGCAAGAGACAACGTAACTTACAGTAAGATGGAGCTAATTGAGAAATCAGGACACTGATTCAGTATTTCTATAATGTAATTGCTGGACGGATTTGGGGTTGACACACACACCACGAGTTAAAAGGGTGGGCGATAGGCACTCTGCAAGTTTGGGTGGCAGGAGGTTCCGAAACCACCATCCAAGGAGGCAGGGAGGGGGGTAAAGTTCTATGCAATGGGGGGGTGGGTTTCCAGTCACTGAGAATCTCAGGTGAACACCACATTGCATACACGAAGGATCGGTCAAAATTCATTGCTGAAAGGAAGCGGGTTGGGGAACGTTTAGTTAGAGCAGTAGATAGTTTGGACAAGGTAGACACTACACGGAAAGCTGGCGATAGTACAATCCATGCATTGGGAAAGTCGAGATTGATAACTGGCAGGTTGAGATGGCCAAAAGGCCCTACACAAAGAAAAGAGGCGCATAGAGGTCTTCCCTCGACGACGCAGATTAATAACTCATGCAAACATGGTTATAGCATCAAAACAAGGGCTTAACGTGTTGTCCTGGAACATAAATGGGTTAGGTGATAAGATGAAAAGAGGAGTTGTGCTCCAATAAGACGTGATTCTACTCCAATAGACCCATTTATTAGGCAATGCATGTAAAGCGCTGACGAGATGGGGACTCAAACTTGTAGCTCATTCAGCATTCGGTTCGGGTTCCCGGGGGGTGTGAATAATGACTCGTAAGACATTTCAGATGGAGACTGAGCGCACATGGACAGACCACTTGGGTCGGTTTGTGACAATCTCGGGGACTTGGAAGGGACGTACGTTAAATTTAGTATCCGTATACCTATGACCGGGACTTCAGGCCCCAGCATTCAGAGACCTTGGTGACCTCCTGCTCACCCTACCAGAGGGTAGACCATTAATTGGGGGTGACTTTAATTCAATTGTTTCTGATTCTTTAGACAGATGGGCCCAGAAAGCACTACCACGCGCTCTTACACAAATTCACAACTTTATGGAAGCAATTGGCCTAGTAGACACCTGGAGGATGCTCCACCCCGGGGAACAGCAGTATAAATATTATTCTGGGGCTCACTGCAGTATGTTCAGGATCGACTATATCATAACGCTAGCAGACCAGTTACAAAGTATCAAAGAAGTGGGCCACCTTGCCAGAGGTATGTCAGATCACTCACCCGTCTGGGATCGGATCGAAGTGGGAGAACCCAGAATTGCTAGAGTAACCCCTATTAATCTGTGGTATCTTAAGAACCCTCAAATAAAAGAGAAAATTGTACAAGACACAGAACTGTATTTTCAGGAAAATGAGCATTCGGTGGATTCAGCCCAGACACTGGGACGCCTATAAAGTTGTAATTTGTGGGGCCGCTATCTCTCGAATTGCAGGGGTTAAGAAACATAAGCAGGAAGAATTAGTGAGTTTAGAAACAGAAATACTGGAACTAGAGGGGAAGCTCCGAGACGCGAACCTAGATGAGACAAGGCACGCCTTACCATTAAAAACAAAAGAGTATTCTGCAGTGGCCACTGATGCGGCCAAGACATTACAAAGGGCAACGCTTTGCAAGATCTATGACGTCGGGGATAAAGCAGGGAAACTGCTGTCCTGGTTAGACCATAGGGGACAAGCGGGTAGAGTAGTGGCGGAGCTCGCATTGGAGTCTGGGGAGAGACTCGCTAAGCCACAGGAGATTGCGGATGCCTTTGGTGTGTATTTTCGTGGTATACATACATCTCAGACGACATACGTAGAAGAAGACATGCACCCCGTTTTTAAAGGAATATTTCCTTGCCTGCTCTCTCTGAGGAAGAGCGGTCAGAACTTCACCAGGAGCTGAACACCACAGAGGTCGAGAAAGCCATACACGATTTACGTGTCGGAAAGGGGTCTGGGCCCAAATGGCTTGCCCATTGAATTGTATAAGCTAGCCTCGAGTAAGATCGCACTCTATCTCACTGGAATGTTTCGGGAGAGCAGAGAGGCGGGATTGCTTCCCATTGACCAGAGGTTGGTTACGGCTGGTAATTAATAAGAGTGGCAAACCCAAGAATCTGTGCTCGTCGTATAGGCCGATATCGCTCCTCAACGCAGAAGCCAAGATATTGGCGAAAGTCCTAGCCACTCGTTTAATAAGCGTCATAACACAACTGGTACACCCGGACCAATCTGGCTTCATGCCAGCCAGGAATACTTCTCCTAACTTGCGGAGACTGCAGGGAGTGCTGGGCCGAGCCAACGCAATTGCCAAACACGCAGTGGTGCTGTCCCTGGACGCGGCCATGGCGTTCAACACAATAGAATGGTCTTACATGTTTGCAGTATTAAAGAAACTGGGATTTGGCCCGAGCAACTTGGATGGGTCCACCTCCTTTATTCCAAACCGCTTGCTCAAATAGTGGTCAATAATAGAAAGTCTCCCGTGTTCGAACTCGGTAAGGGTACCAGGCAAGGCTGTCCCCTCTCCCCATTACTCTTTGCCTTAGTGCTTGACCCATTGGCGATGTGGCTACAGAAGGAACCCGTCATTAGGGGGCCCAAATGGGCAGAGGGCTGAGAGGACCGTATTTCGTTAAACGCCGCGATATTCTGTTGTATTTGGCATCTCCCTCGGTCTCCCTAAATAGAGTGCTCCACATTTTTATTGTATTTGGAAGATTCTCTGGTTACACGATTAATTGGTCCAAATCGGTCATCTATGTTCTTAGTGGAGGGCTGCCTTCCCTTCCAAGGGGTTTCAGTATCAGCGTTTAAATATTTGGGGATCCGAGTTTCTAAAGACCCGACTCACTTCTATGATTACAATTTTCTACCCCCTTTGCAGAGACTTAAAAGTGATGTCCAGCACTGGAGGTCGCTCCCATTGACCCTGCTGGGGCGTACAGCCTTATTTAAAATGATGTCCCTTCCACGGTTTTTGTATGTCTTACAGACCACGCCATACCCAGTGGGGGCTTACTACTTTAGAACCATAGATGGTGTCCTGAGAGAACTCCTGTGGGATGGCAAACCGCCCAGAATCGCCATGCAGAAGCTTACACGAGGGTGGGGAATTGGCCTCCCAGACATTAAGAAATATTATTGAGCGGCACAATTAGCCGCAATAAATCAGTGCACATACAGATCACAGGGAGATCCCGGATTTCACATGGATAGGTGGCTGCACCCGGGAGGAAGTTTTGCAGGGGCACTATATACTAATCCCGCCAGAGAGAGATTGTCAGGACCTACTGGACACCCGATCCAAGTGTGGCGGGCTGCTACAAGGAGCATGGGATGGGAGGGTAAGATCAGGTTGGCCACCCCACTCTGGTATACCGACCTACTTGGCAACTTGTGGCACACCCGTGGATACGACCGCTGGGACTTAATAGGTAGCTCTAAGGTTGGGGATCTATGGAAGGCAGGAAGAATCATTCCCTTTGCCCAACTGCAAGTGGAGTATGAATTGGCCACTACTGAGTATTTTGGGTATCTACAGATCCGACATGCGCTACTCGCAGCGATAACAAAGTGAGGGATGCCACCAGACTGCACCCCTCTAGAAGATAGGGGCACCCACCCTTTTCAATATTTATGTGACTCCATTGGCTAAACTAGTTAGAGACTTCAGCTTTTCTCTTGTGTTTATGCCGACGACACTCAAATCATAGTCTCTATATCCTCAGTTAATGAGGTGCCGTCGGCAAGGTTTCATAGTTGTCTTGATCGGATCATACAATGGATGCACACCAACTATTTGAAACTAAATACACAGAAGACCGAAATCATGGAGTTTGGTAATGGCCTTTCAATTGGAATACAGCCTGGTGGCCAACAGGGGCAGGAGAGTGTCTGTCACCAATGGACAAGATGAGAAATCTGGTTGTGGTCTGGGACACACAGCTTAATTTCTCTGCTCAGATAAATCAATTCACTTCAGCCTTTTATTTACATTAAAGATACTACGGAAGATCCTACCATTTCTTCCAATGGAACTGAGGAAAACTGGTGGTTGCTCTTGTATTGTCTTGCATCGATTATTGTAATGCTCTCTATTTAGGGGTTGACAAACAGCAGCTTACCAAGCTGCAATCTCTTCAGAATACTGCTGCCCACACATTACTCAACATTCCTAAATTCAATCACATCGCTGCCTGTGAATATTAGATCTCAATCAGTTCTTTTTAAATTCCGAGGCCTATTAAAAACATGGCTCTTTCAGGTCTAGCAGTGGTTCTTATATCTGTGGACTTGCCCTTCTTTCTGTTTTTTCTCCAGCGCCAAGATGCCTCGGCAATTGAGCGCTATATAAAACCCCTACTTACTTACTTACTAGACGTGAATCTCCCAGAAAAAGCCATATCATTCATATATAAAAAACTCGTCAACAACATGATAGACCCTCTTCTTCGACTATGAGCCAAGTGGGACATGATGTCGCCGGCCTGGAGGATGACGTATGGCTTGAGGCCTTGGCCTCTTCTAGAGAAACTGCCATATCCTCCAGGCTCAGGCTTGTGCAGCTGAAAATAATCCATAGAATAATCCTAGCGGGACCTATGTTAGTAAAGATGGGATATAGCGAGGAGGCAGGATGCACGAGGGGATGTGGACAAGAGGGCACTTTTATACATATACTCTGGGAATGCACAATAATCCAGAGATACTGGTCGTCCTTGAAGAAGTGTATGGAACGTGTAATGGGCCACATGATCGACTGTAATATTAAACTATGCCTCCTAAATTTCTTGGGCCCTACTGACCTACGCACCAAAGAAAGGATATGGGTGACACTTGGGATGGTAATTGCCAAGAGGAATATCGCTAGACGGTGGAGGCGAAGGAACCACTGACACTGGTTGAATGGCGTAAAGACATGGACTGGTGTATGGTAACAGAGAAAACTGTGTATAAATCCAGGGGATGTCCTACCAAATGGACACAGATTTGGGGAAAATGGAATAACTACAGGGAGGAATATGTGATCCCCTGGAGCCTGGGCGGCATGCTGTTTCGGGAGGGCCGGGTATTAGCGGCCTCAATGTAAATGGTTTGTAACAATCAAGTGATTTCAGATGTATTGTTAAGTTCTTGCCAGTACAAAGCTGAGTGTACGTATGCCCGAATGTTGACTAACGTATGCTCCTTGTCCCAAATAAAAAGTTTTATAAAAATTTTTTTTTAAAAAGTATTATGAAGTCAAATATGCAAAAAGGGTTTACTGAATTCCTTGTATAAAGTGTCTCACAAGTCATTCATGTGTGTACATATAGCTACTATAGTTAATTAAAAGTACATGGCCGTTGCTCATTTTTTATACATTGTACTCTGACATCATTTGTGCCTACAAAGTTCTACTATAGTGGGTATGGTTCTTCTCCTGTATTGTAAGCAAATATAATAAACATGCATCACTTTCTTCACGTTATTCCTAGGGTGAGGTGTAAGACATTTGTGCCATTGAATCTTCTCGATAGCTTGTCTAATAGATTCATATAAATCTAATCCTTTTTGAGCATTATTAGTTGCAGTATCCGTTTCAAGGTTCAACCAGCATGCTTTAAGTTTCTGTGAAAGCTGTGGTTAATAAACACAATTTATTGGACATTTATATTAAATACCTGTTAAATGTTGATAAATAAATTTTAAGATCAATTTTATTGAATTGCTATATTTCACCTGGTGTTCGCTATTGTTAATTGTAATAGTTAATTAGCACTTGGATAGCATGCAAGCTACCTTGGCTGTTGCACTGTAGGGCATTTCAGAAGTCAGGGTATAACTTTGCAAACATTTGTGATCCTGGTGTGGTAGGAACCCTTCCTTCTAATATAGAAATCATTTTAAGATTATATACCTAATGTTTGACTAGTTCTTTTAGGTGATTTTATCACTGAAATTTGAGCTCACTACTGTAGAGCTGATGAAGTGGTTAAGTTATACAAATCCTGGGGTATACAGCACTCATTGAAGTTTGCGGTAATGACCTTATGCTATAATAATACTGTATGTTACAACAGTGTTACTAGTCTGTTATTTATTTTGTGTTGTTTTATTCAAAGTGTTCTACTTAGAACAATTTATAGACATAACTACTACAGAGTCAAAAGTATTACTAATTTTAGTGATCTTGAAAGGATGGAAGTCGAATTTGCCTTTTTGTCTTGATTCGAACCTGCAACCTGCATATCAGGCATGGAGCCAAGCTATCTTATCAACGCCACCTATATTACATCCCGGGTCTTCTTCGGTATGTTATTACATATTTGTCTCATGTTTTTTTAGTCTTTGTATTCTTTTTCATAGATGATAGACTGGAACATAATCACCAACCTCTGTGTTATGTCCTTAAAATACAAGAAAATATTGTGAGTAATTTAGGACATACGAATGAATCCTATAAGAAGAATATTATGCGGTCAGCTGCAAATATATTGCTATTCCATGATCTTGTTTGTCACGCCAATGTTAATAATCCCTTTATGGTGGTCATTGAGAAAGTTACCATCCACTGTGCCTTTTGGAGAATTTCAGGATCTGGTGGTTGGAGTTTCTACTTATTAATGGTATTAATATTTTTATATAGCACATAATAGGCTCTAGTGCATCAGAGTGCTTTATATAGTGCTACATATGTCATCGACCGAATTACAGTAAATTAAAGCACACACTATACAGCTATTTATAATCTGAGCTAAAACAAGTACTAAGCAGGTATACAGACAAACGGAAAATTGTAGCAGATAATTTACAGGTTAAACAAAAGTTACACAACATTATGTGAATTTTGAGATTTGACATCAACATGAAGGGGACATTTATGCAACACACCGACTATAATTATGTGCTATATCTGGACCAGGAGTCATTGGAGTAGGAGTTAAAATAAAGAAATAGGTAGCCAGTTTAACCTGTCCAGCTATCATGTTATGTGTTAAAATACTTATAAAGCGCAAACAGTTACCCACATGGGGTTTCCCGGCGCCTTTTTAGCAACAGACAGAGTTTCTCCCACCTCAGATGGTTTCAGATCAGCCACGTTTTAAGTTGTCTATGAAAGGAAAGTAGTGACGAACTAAATCTCAGATGATCCGGCAGAGTGTTCCAGAGCTTGGGGCCCAGGAACATAAAGGAGCGGCCTCCCATTCGAGTAAACTCCATCTTGGGTACAGTGCACAAAGAGAGTTACTATACCACAGATGGTGAATAGGCTGATACAGTTTTTATCAAGCCATTGGTGTAGTGGGGGCAGTTCCAGCCCTTGCCTTGAAGACAAAGCACAAGGCCTCAAATTGAACATGTTTTTCCACATCTAGCCAATGGGGCTCACGATGTAGAGTCGTAGCCGAAGCATATGTGGTAATTTGTAAATGAGCCTGTAAAAAAGCTGCATTCTTCACCACCTGCAAGAGTTTCAAGAAGGCTTTATCCGCCCACAAGTAAGGAATGTTACCATAATCCAGAAGAGATTAAATAACGGCCTGGATGATGGTCCTTCAGGCAGGTGCGAGGAGCATCCTGATGAATTTGTGTAGCCCTTTCAAGGTAGTAAAACAGGTCACAGATACCTTAGCCACGTGCGGCTTTATAGAGAGCTCGGAGTACACCTAGAAACACAGGTTCTTAACTTTAGGAGCCGGGATAGGGGTGTCACTGAAGACGGTCAGCCATTGCTGTGGCCCCCAAAGACATGGGTTCTTACCCAGGATCAACATCTCCATTTTGTCCCTATCCAGTTTCAGCGAGTTGTTATTCGTCCATGAGGCAACCTGAAATGAGAACTGATTTGAGTATCATCCGCATAAGAAAATAGAGTAAGACTGCAGTTTTCCACCAGGTCAGCCAGAGGGCGCACATAGTTATTAAAAAGTGCAGGACTCACTGCTGCCCCCTGAGTAACCCCAGAAGTTAAAGCATGACTCATGTATGTTGAGCTGCCAGAGAAGACCTGGAATGTATGGCCCTTTAAGAAGAACACCATGATAGTGTGCCTCCCTTCCTAAAAGCATATCATGGGACACAGTATCGAAAGTAGCGCTGAGGTCAAGTATAATCAGCGCAGCTGTATCGCCCTTGTCTAGGAGCTGCCTTAGATGTTCTGTGACGGGTGTGACTTGAGGGCGTTCAAGATGGCGGCCGCACTCCTAAGAGTGCTCCTGACCTCTACGTCATCTGCCACCATCATTCACAATGCCTGTCCATTACTAGCACGGGTCTGATATATGCTGTATCTGATAGAGACATCTAGCTGAAGATTCTTTAACTTGTGAATTCTCCCCAGGCATCAGACTGGATCCGGAAATTCTTCAGCAGTCCCTCTACACGCCTGGGGATGGTGCCTTACGACTCTGTGATGACGTCGATTCCGGTTGTGATGTCAGTGGAGTCCTAAAAGCCCCCTCCTGCGCGCAGACTATAGTTTTCTTTTCCGCACTGCAACACGGATCCGGACAATGCATTCCTCAGGCCATTTTTTCAGACCTATTTTGACGGTGGGAACAGTGTGCCTTTCTCCATTGTCATTGGGCTTTAAGCCTTGTGGGTCCTGTACTCAACAAATGTTGGTTACAGACCCGCATTATGTTTGTATGTGGTGTTTGGGAGAACATTACGACTCTGAGGATTGTTGCTCTTGCCAGAGACTGAAGCCGAAGGTGCTCAAGGAACAATGTAGCACCTGCGACAGGTGCCTCTGACTTCTTATGTGGAGGCCAGTTCGCGAGGCCGATCATCATCTTTGAAAACGGAGGTCCATTCATGGGGCCATTCCAGGAGCCGGAACCATTCTCCCAGATGTCATACTTCAGGGACGTCCAAGAGTAAGTGCAGGTGTTTCAAGTCGCAGCAACCCCTGACTTCGCTGCGGCAAGACTCTGTCTCCCCGGGCTCCTCCCGCTCGCCAGTTGAGGCCAGTTGTGACTCCAGCTCGCGTCTCCCCGCTGGGGCATCAATAGCCCAGATGAGGGAGTATTATAACTCTCTTCACCTCATCTTTAGTCCTCTACCTTCCACTGGAGAACTAATAGTCCCCAAGGAGGTCAGTGGAGCCACACCAATAGGTTTCCCCGCCATGTCGGTGTGGCCTTTTGAGCCTTTAGGTAGGCACCAGTCGGCCAACTCCGCTACGACACTGGTGCACAGCCCTTTGGGGACTCTGCCTTCGGCGTCTGTTATCGATCAGCCGCCCCCGACATCGGCAATTGAAGTTTCTCCTCCTCCTCCTCCTATCGACGTTGAAGTGTTGCCTTCTCTACGTCGATTGCTGTCTGGTGCAAAATCGGTTGAGCAAACTGGGAAAAATTTGGTATTTTCACTTCCTTCTCAGGGCGAGACTTCGGAGAATCACTAAGTAACAGGTGATGCAAGGAGGTCTGGGCTTTTTCAGCCTGTATCTGAGATTATTCCATCTCAGGTGGAGGAGAGTTGGATATCTGCTCTTGGTGAGGCTAGTGGGCTGGAGTCCTCTCCAGCCTTGGGGCTTCTTTCCCCACCATCCATTGTTACTGGGGCAAGTTCCTCCTTTGCAGATATGCTGAGTAGAGTGGTCGCAGTATTGGAGTTGTCATTATCTATGGTGGAGAAGTCCACCTACGTTCTATTTGACATCCTTTACCAGGGTCAGTCTGAGGAAGACCCTGTTCTTCCATACAGTGAAGCCCTGTCCGACATATTGTTAGGAACTTGGGCCAAGCCGGATTCAGGGTTCTCGGTGGACCCCGCTATATCTTGCAGGCATCTGTCTACTCTGGGAGATCTAGTTTGTCTACTCAGACATCCTACCATGCATAGCCTGGTAATTCAGGCAGCTACAGCCTCTCATGATATGGATTCTACATATAAGCCTCCATTAAATATGGTCTCTCAGAGTCAAGATGCATATGGCATTAAATAGGGTCTCTCAGAATCAAGATGCATATGGCAAGCACTTTGCTTCTGCAAGTTCTGCGTTAAGGTCTACCAACACGTCTTGTGTTCTGGGACATTTTTCCCACGCTCTGTGGGATACCTTGCAGACTGTTGCCATCTCTTCCAGATAGCCTCAGTTCTGATCTTGAAAACTTGATTAGAGATGGCCAACAGGCTGACAATAAGTTGTGGCATGGGCACTACTGATTCAGTAGGCCAGGCCATAGCATCTTTGGTGGCTCTCCGATGTCGTGCATGGTTAAGAACTTCAGGTTTTTCAGAGGCAGTGCAGTTGACTTTTGTTGATATGCCCTTTGACAGTGCCTATCTTTTTGGGGCTCTGGCCGATTCAGCATTGATACGCTTCCATGATGGGAGAAGTGATACAGAGTCTTAATGGCTCTTTCTCTGTTATATGTTCTTTAATTTTGACCTGATACTTGGGTTGTACACATGATGTTTATTTTCTCAAAGGGCCTAACTTGATAGGGCATTGACATATCCCCCTTTTGATTACACCAGGTTGGTGTTTCTGTGGGTGCAGATGTTATTGGTTCAATACTGTCTGTAACAGTTTAAGTGGTATAAGGATAACTGAAGTATATTCTTTTTCTATTTTCCTCTGATAATGGGCTTTATGCTCAAGAGGTCATGGATTAGATTAGATGTTTATAGAGCGCCTGGTTACTCCAATGGAGTGTCCCCAGGCTAAAAATTCTTCCACCTTGTCAGAGGCAAACCCCTGTCTGCTGCCTCAACACCAATCGGCCTGGGATAACCTCAAAAATCGAGTTTTTAATTTCCTATGAAACAGCACTTCTGAAAGCTGCATCCTAAGATCTAGTGGCAGTTGGTTCCATATTTTTTCTGCTCAAAAGCCAAACGATCTACCTCCCAACTGGGCTCTTTGCACTTTTGGAATAGTCAGCCTAGCGGTGCCTGCAGACCTAGGCTTCCTGATAGGTCTATAAGGGGTAATTAAGGGAAACAGGTAACTAGGGCCTCTCTCATTTAAAATTCTATGACAAAAGCATAGGGCATTAAAAGTCACTCTGTGCTGCACCGGAAGCCAGTGTAGTTCTACGAGAGCCGCCCCAACAGGGGCGCACCTTGAGATGTTCAATAACGAACGGGCTGCGGCATTCTGTACTCTCTGCAGCATTCTCATTCTGCCTTTAGTAACACCTAACTATAGAACATTACAGCTATCCAAGCACGAGATAATCACTGCCTGGAGGATGATTTTTTTTGCTGCCAGAGATAACAGATCTAAGATTTTATGTAACATTCTCAGTAGGCCAAAACACGTACCAGCCAAGCCTGACACATGTTCCTCAAACGATAGTGTGGTATCAAACCACGACCCTACGTTTTAAATCTTGGGTTTAGGGACCGGGGTCGGACCTAATTCAGACGGCCACCAGACATAAGACCAGATAGAGGGCTGTTTGTGAACTACCACAATGTCGGTTTTACCTGCATTTAATTGCAGACAATTGAATTTCATCCAGTTGGCCAGATCTAGAAGACTAGCTCTAAGTTAAGGAGCGGCCTCAGCTTCATTCTGTTCCAGCGTGATAATCAGCTGAGTGTCATTTCCAGGTGATGTGTCTTCCGGTTAGGAAGTTTACCTTTTTACATGCTTCTTTCGAAGCAGTTTGATTTGCTGGTATGTATTATTAGACACTTGTAGTATCTCCTAAAGAGCCATATTACTTATACCATTTGTGAGAACTTGTATACAGAATCTATACTTGTTTTCTGTAAATACTCTGAATTTCCACTTCAGGTTAATTTTTGTCTCTGGTTTCTCCTATACAGTCCTTTTCGCTAATTAGCAAAGTGCTCTTTTCATTGAATTCAAGTGGTGCACAGATAGCCTTTGCGTTGGATCATTTTTAGGTTATGCTTCCCAGTGAGGGGGTCATGCCAGCTTTATTATGTGATGGGTTCCTTACCTGCACATAGGAATTTGTTCCATGGAAGTGTGATCCTTATTGCAGGAGCTATTACGTTTGGCAATTTAAGGTGTCTGATTTGTATTCTTCTGAATACCTAAAGTCATGATTTCCTCTGGTTTTGGAGGTGATACTTATTGTTATGTTCAATTTTGGAACATGGTTGTTCTGTGAGGACTGTTACTACGTTTATCTGAGATGCAGTGTCTGAATATTTACTTACAGCTTTAGGAAGTTTCAGCCTGTTAAGATACTTTTGACAGGCAGCATTATCTTAATGCTAAGTCACCCGTGGTGTTTTATTGACTGTGCGATAGCTCTCTTGATATTATATCATATAGTACTTTGGGACTGGTTTTTCAGTTCCGTGTGTTGCATTTGTGTTTACACATGCTGAGATGTAGTTCTGCTGTATGTAATTAAAAGGATAGTACATTCTTGAAAAAAACATTTTTTATTGTGAGATACTATTTCTTCTCTCTTTGCTGTAAGTTTTCAGTTCGGATCTATATATATGCGTGAAACAGGGATATATGGATCTGGGTTAAATTGATCAATATTTAGAGCAGATTCATACCTGTTCATTTGCCATCTTCCCGTTTTTGCAGGCACTATGCATTGTGTGGAACTTCAGGTGGTCATTTTGTCCACAAAAAAATTGCTTTGTTTTAGAGAGAGACTACGCCGTTCATCTGTCTGGATACTTGGATTGATCTTCCCAAGCTTGCAATGAATGGATTACTCATCCTGGTTTTAAGTGTATGTGTTTTGGAAGCGCTTCTTTTATGGATTATCAGGACAGATTTCCTGCAGATATTTCTTTACTGATGTAGAGAATGCGGGTTAATTGGCATTCGCTTTGCCTTAGGCCCTTCCAGTCCAAGGACTCACTTACCCTTTGGGGGTTAAATACTATTGTCTGACTGTTGTCAAATGTCTTCTAACAGGATATTATCCTGTTCCCCTTGAGGCTTTGATTTTTCTGTGCCTGCGGTGTTGTTTCTTATTTACATTGTCTGTGGTCATTGCCACCGTTTTTATGGAAAGCCATGCTCTTTTTCATTTAATCCCTACATCTGTCTGGTCAATTTCGACCAGCTGCTCTCCTTGACAGCTTTCGTAGGATTAGTTTGCAGATCCTTCTCCGAGTGGGTATAGCTATGATTTTTAATTCACAAATTAAGGAATCTGCGGCTAGATGACTTCGGTAACATATTATCTGGTAGAGGCACAGTCTTACTGCAGATTCCTTAACGCCCTGTCCACCCTCCCCACTCTGCGAACGATCTGTGCTGTTAGGATTATTCCCTTTTCAGTACTGTTTTTTTTATACCAGTGATCACTATGTGTAATTCAACGGACCATTTGGTCTTACTTCTTTAATCTGGACTTGGTATTGCCATACCTTTCATTTCCATTTGCTTAATCACAACATTGGGTCTTTCCTTATGGGCCTTGTCTTTATTTCCATTTTCTAATTATGTTTTTAAAGATACATTGATATTTTTTGGCACACTGTTTCTTCAGCCAGTTTCTATAGTGGCTCTGCGTTTTGGTGTGAAAGGTTTCACAGAAGTAACTGAAGTCTGCCTACAGGAGGGGACTTATGACTCCACTGACGTCACAACCAGAGTTGACTGTCATCACAGAGTCGTAAGGCGCCATCTCCCAGCGCAGAGGGACTACTGAAACATTTCTGGATCCAATCTGATGCTTGGGGAGAATTCACAAGTTAAGGAATCTGTGGCTAGATTGTGTCTCTACTGGGTAATACGTTACCAAAGGTAAGTAATTGTTCATCCTGACAATGGCTGGATCTAAAGCGAGGTGACATTTGCGGACCGGGACCTGCAACTGGAGTGAGGCCGCAGCGCAAAATGGCACCCTAGATTCTTGCTTCCTTGTTCGACTGGCCCTGCAGCCCCAACAACACTGAGTGTCGCTGTAGTTCTGCGGAAGTGCCAGGTGTGGTGCAGCGGCACAAACTGGAGGATTGACAGGGTTGTAAGACCCTGATTGAGGAGCGGAGGCAGATGCTGACCGGTGAGACCTGTGGACAAGGGAACCGGGGGGAGGATTTCTGCCCCGGTTCCCTCCCTCCCCTGAGGTCTGCAACCTGTGTGACGTCTCTAGTGTGGGCTGTGAATGGCCTAAGGGGGCTGGAGCCAGCCCCGGTGATCCACTTGACTGGCCCTGAGGAGCGGATCCGCCGACACTGGGATAAGATCTGCACTGCTGCCCCGGGACTCCTCTGAGCAATTCTAGACCAAGCCTGACCCCTGTGCTGGCAGACAGATTCCACAGGTGAGTTGTGAGGGGGGCCTCCCAGCAGAGTGAGTGGCTCGACATGCCCCGCTGTGAAGGTGGTCCCGGGAGCTTGGGCCCATCAGGCGGGGGCTAGACGTGAGCAGCGGCCTGGTGGCACTGAGGGTACTTCCACCTTGGTAAAAATACTGCATGTTGTTAAGCGTGTGGAGCGGCTTCCGTCTCAGCTGGTGCCGGCGGGCTGCTGAACCTGGAGGCTTGCCTGGCAGTTACCCTCCTCCCAGCTGGCCTACCCTGAGTACAACTCTAAGAGGCCTACTCTTTGCCTGGACAGTCTGCCTGGATACCGAATTACCAGGGCAGAGTGTGATTGGACCTCGCACCAGGACTGAGGCCTTCCCCTCTGCCTTGTGGGCCTGGAGAGCACTTGAAACTGTGGCATCACTGGAGGAGGGCCCTATGGGTGATCCAAGGGGTGATGGAGTCTCTGGCCCACATCCACCATTGAGACTTGCTGGTAGCACCTGGGCCATGCCCAATCTGTTTTGACATCCTTATTGCCCCCGTTGTCTTTTAGCGAGCGTTATCACGTTGACCCTCCTCACCATGGGGGAGTGCTGATTCCCTCCTTTCTTGACTGTTCAGGGTGTGATCTTTGGACTCTCTCAACCGCCTCCATACTTAATGACTGAAGATCGATGTTCCAAAAGTTCAATGTCCATTCTGCGGCACAGTAAACAATTTCACGACTCACCTTTCGTTTGCATCTTGGGGACCAGGGCAAAGGGACATCGATATTGCATATACAGCTCCTGTTTCATCTACTCCTGCTCCCCTCGGCGTTGCCTACCTGCTATTTGCAGTCGAATGTCCGCACCATGCGCAAGCCCCCAAACCTCCCCTAGTGGTGCAGCGCAGACCAATGATAGCAAGGTTTTTTTAATTTCAGGGACAGAGATTGTATCCTGCGTTAGGGTATGGCGCGCTCTGACCTCTTGTATCAAAACGCTAAAATACAGATTTTTCCAGACTACACCCGTGATGTCCAGGCCAAAAGGCGTTCCTATGAAACAGTCAAACAGACGCTCAGAGCTCTTTAATTATCCTACATGCTACTGTTCCCAGCACGACTTGAAGTAATCTTTGAGGGCAAATCCTACTGTTTTTGAGACACCGGAGTCCGCTTGAGACTGGCTCACGGAATCACAGCTGTGTTGCCCCCTCACACTTTGCCCTCATTCGCTGGACAGTCCCTGTCCCATGCACTGCGGCTGACCTAGCGTCATAAAAGCTCCGCACCAGCTCCCGAGCTAATAGATGCTATAGCAGAAATGTGCTGTCCTCCTTGAGCTCGGGGTCCTCGGGCCCCTCCACCAACAAACAGATCAGATTTACTCTTGATTAATTAAGAAGACTCCCGGGCGCAAGCTGACCTGGATGAGCGGCTGAGTCAGACCCCTTTGCCTATTTGAATAAGATGTAACTGACCTGGCTCAGAACATTGGCAAACAGCCTTTCCATACATTTCTACGACTGTTTCATGATTCCCTATGCAGACTCAGGCACTGCAATACACTGCTCCTGCCTACTGAAGGGGTCCATCACTTCACACCTAATCAAAGCACAGGAGTGTGATTTGGAGTATTTGTTGTAGGGTGACAGATGCTTCTCAGGGGAAAGTATGGGGTGGGAGGAAGTTGGGGAGTTGGATGTTCACTGTTCAGATGCAGCACAATGCAGTTTTTCTCGTTTCTCTTGTGTTTATGCCTTTTTTCCTTAGGTTATCAGATTGGCCTGGCACCATTTAACTGGCAACAGGACTTTTTGCACTCAGATGTCCCCTCGAGGGACTCACGACCCACGGGTTCACATGGAGCCTTATGACACCTTGCTCCTATTCTGATGACATCACATGCCCCGCCATGACTCGTTATAGTATTATATCCTGGAATGTCAATGGTCTCCTAGATAAAATCAAGCACTCCGCAGTATTGCGCTATGTCCAGCGCTTCACCCTCTCTGTCCTGATGCAACAAGAGACTCATCTCCTGGGCACGAAGTGTCAGTTTTTTGCTACTATGGGCTGTGACAGGGTACACCACTCAGGGTTCACCAAGGGTTCTCAGGGTGTAGCAATCCTCCTGGGTCGTATCTTTCCCTTGGTGGTGACTCAGACTTGGGCCGACCCTTAGAATCGATACATTGCACAAACTGGCCTGGTGGAGGGCTATCCTCTGAACCTTGTATGCACCCCCTGTAGCACTGGAATCCTTCCTGACATCACTCCTCGAAGTGGTATCACAGCTACCACCTGGTAATTCTCTTATTAGGGGCGACTTTAATGCATTACCTGACTCATCTATGAATTCCACCGACCCTGCCTCCGACATCCGTTGCGCTATAGCCAGATCTCTTCAAAAAGAGGTGAACGCTCTGGGCAATATATGGAAGATCTGAAACCCCAGACAGCGTCATTATACACACAAATCCAATGCGTACCGTACATATGCTCACATTGAATTACTCTTCATGCCCACCACAGATGCGCCATTTGTGTCTAATGTGCAGATTCACCCACGTAAGATCTCGGACCACGTCCCACTCCTGCTCCACGATGTTCAGGCTTACACTGTCTGCTGCCCTATATGGTGCCTCAGCGCCTGGCACGTCCAAGATAAAACCTATCGAGATTTAGGACAAGAGGTCACACGTTACTTCCAAAACAATACTGGGTTGGTTCACTCACCGGGTATCTTTTGGGCGGTGTGCAAGGCAACCGTACGCGGACACATGAAGAGTATCCTTAGACGGAGTGAGAGGGACCACTGTGTCGCACAATTAGAGTCTCGGGCCCTCTATGTAGAGTTAAAACAAGGTAAGAGAGGGGCTCTGTATTCTCAAAAAGGAAATAGAGCTCCGACAAACTGTGAAGTAAAAAAATGTTTTCCTTTTCGAATCCAATGTTTGCTAATTCATTCACACATGTTATTGGTAACAACTACCAAGGTCAGGTATTCACAAAATCACTCATTATAGTGGAACACTTAAATGCGAGGCAACGTCAATTTATAAAAAATCAATTAAATGGTTTATTTGATTCACAAAGTTTCTTTAACCACAATCAGATCATAAAAAATGCATTAGATTTTAAATAAAACAAAAACACATTAAAAACAAGTTAAATTAAAAAATACTGAATGAGACGAAAACACAAATCAAGGAGATTTTGAAAAAAGACAGTCAATTTGTCATAAGCCAGTTAATTCGGAAACCTTATGGGCAACAATTGAATAAGGGTTAACTTCCTCATTTGACACAGGTATTGTATGCCCCCTTCCAAATTTAACACAACGGAATTGCGTCAACGCGTTTCGGAGGTTATTCGAAGTTTGTGACCTCCTCCTTCAGGACTATTAGAAATGGAATCTCCTTATCCATGAACGATTGCCTGTGCGACCAGCGCACTAGGCTTGCTAATTGGTTTTACTGCGCTCCTGCGGGAATGGTTTTTTCGATTAAGCACTTCCCTGGGCTTTCAAAGTTCTTCGTGGGTGTGGGCAAAGGACATCTTGTTTACTTTCCTCGCTGCGTGCTTCTTTGTAGGTCACTTTGTTTCTTATGTTAAACAATTCTGAGCTGTTAGGGATTCTTTTACTGCTCCGGGTACAATCAATTCGTGGCTGTTGAAGTCCGACGATCTACGTTCCCGGGCAGCTACTTCCGCGTCTTCCGATCGCGGCCAACATCAATGATTGTACCCGGAGCAGTAAAAGAATCCCTAACAGCTCAGAATTGTTTAACATAAGAAACAAAGTGACCTGTGTCAAATGAGGAAGTTAACCCTTATTCAATTGTTGCCCATAAGGTTTCCGAATTAACTGGCTTATGACAAATTGACTGTCTTTTTTCAAAATCTCCTTGATTTGTGTTTTCGTCTCATTCAGTATTTTTTAATTTAACTTGTTTTTAATGTGTTTTTGTTTTATTTAAAATCTAATGCATTTTTTATGATCTGATTGTGGTTAAAGAAACTTTGTGAATCAAATAAACCATTTAATTGATTTTTTATAAATTGACGTTGCCTCGCATTTAAGTGTTCCACTATAATGAGTGATTTTGTGAATACCTGACCTTGGTAGTTGTTACCAATAACATGTGTGAATGAATTAGCAAACATTGGATTCGAAAAGGAAAACATTTTTTTACCTCTATGTAGAGTGTCAGCTTTCCACAGCGATACAGACAATTGGTGTTGATTTGAGAGGAAATTAAACTTTTATCCCTGGAAACGGTGAAGCAAATCTGGCGCGCATCCACCGTGCGGGTGTATGGGTGGGGAGACAAAAATGGGAAGTTATTGTTTAGGTTGGTCGCCTGGCCTTGGGCCAATAGGATTAATCCAGAAATTATTGATGGGGACCGTCAGACCCACTGCACCTCTTCAGCAATAGCACAAGCCCTTGCCGAATAGTACACATCGCTATATATGCGGCTTCCACGTGGCCTGCGGAGGAGATAGTTACTCCCTTTCTAGATGAGGTGCTACTGCCCTATCTTTCGAGCTCTGAGCGTCAGGACCTGGCGGAGCCCATCAAGGCTAAGGAAGTAGCTGATGCTATCTCTTCAATGGCGTCGATCAAAACGCCCGGCCCTGACTGATACCCTTTAGAATTCTATGCCGAATACTGTGACGTTGTCCCTCACCTCTTCAGCCTTTGCAGGGAAACCGCGCATTCTGATGGATACTTCTGCCTGTGGATTCCTCACCTTTTGAATACCCCGTGCGCCAGCATTCCGCGGGAAAATTCTTTCCTAGCTCTCCCACGTCGACGAGGTCGTCACAATGGACAGGCTCCGCACGCGGCACTGCATGACGTCACCGGAGCCACAAAAGGACCTTGTCTGTGTGTCAGGTCCCGCGGAGGCCTCTCAGGATCTGTTCATTGCTCAATTGGGGTCCCCCTATTGACAACCTTAATTCCGAGTTGCCGTAAAGGCACGGAACCTTAAGGGGGTCAATCGGGGGAAGGAAAGGAAAGGAACAGCGGGGAGGGAGATCTGTAAAGAAAACACAAGGTCTGTTAACACTATGCCATACAGGTCATCTAAATGCCCCACCAGTCTTTCTACATTAAACAACTAGGTCTACCTGTAAAAGAAAAGAACCAAATCTAGCTTTGCCAGAAGAAGGGCGATTAATGTTTGTCAAGGCCTCTTGAGGGCCAGCTAGTATCCTTTAGCCCAGGGTTGCCGCAGTTCGGTACACACTACTCAATTGGCAGGACTGTTGGTAAACAAACAACACATAAACACCAGTTCACACCGCTTTAGAATATACATTCCATGAGGACATAACACATTTACCCACCCGAAAGGGTGTGCTTGTAGGCGTCACTGGGAAAGAAGGTCTTATGCTGCAGCCTAGCGGCCACTCTGTAATCCCCCAGCTGGAAGACGAGACAAACACACACACTTATCACTGGTAAACATAGGGCATCAGTTATAATATATGGCGTTGTTTGATAACGAATTGTATGGCAGAAATATGGTTGTATAAAATATCCATAGAGTGGTATTGCAATCATACCACCTGGTAATGTCACTCTTTTCCGTGCGTCCCACGCACAATACTGGTCAGATTAAGCAGTTCCCAAGGGTCTCACAAAGTGGCAGTCGAATCGGAAAGTTACCAGGTTGATTAGCGAAGAAAACACTAGTGTGTGAAAAAGGAATCTTGGCGGTGTCACTGACCCCTGGAACCACCTCCTAGGATTCTTCAACGCTTCTGGTTCTAGCTCCAGAATAATCTGCGAGCGTTTCTCCTCCGGCACTGGCTTACGAAGCCTCCCGGACCTCGCGCTGCGTCACTTTCTGTGCATCTCGCGGAACAGTATCGCGGCCCGGTCCCAACGGGCGGCTTTGCATACGAGGGTCCTGAAGGGGGCAGCGGTTGGGGACGCAAACGTGACCGCACATCCCTCTCCCCGAGACCGCTGCCACGAGCCAGGTTTGTGGGGATGTCGTGCATGGAAGGCCTTTACACACCGGGGAGCATGTACTCCCGTGGCTGGTTCCCACGAATCGTCTTCCATTCCATACCCTTTCCAGGACACCAGGTACCAGAGTCTGGATCCCCTCATTTTGGAGTAGAGGATGGCCCGGACTTCGTACTCAGGTTCGTTGTCAATCCAGACAGGAGAAGGATTCTTTTTTACCGGGGTGTAGGATGGCTTCAAAAGCGAGACGTGAAACACCGGGTGAATCTTTAGCGTTTTCGGAAGAGCTAGCAACATGGCCCGTGGGGAGATTACTCTCTTTATCTTGTAGGGCCCGATGTACTTAGGGTTGAATACGCTATATTTTCTGAATCTGATGTTTTTGGTGGATAACGACACTACATCACCCTTTTTATATGGAGGATTTGGCTTCCGGTGCTTATCCGCCATGGTTTTGTAGGTTATTTTTGCTTTGTTCAAGTTTTTGTATGTGCTTTTTAGGATACGTTGGATGAGCCTGGTTCTGGCACTGACTTCAGGTACATCAGGAACGACCGCGGGGTGGATCAAGGAGGTGAAACGGGGATGAAAGCCGTAGTTGCTATAATAGGGTGTGTATTGTGTGGATTGATGTTTGGTGCTGTTGTAGGCCACTTCGGCCAAACAGAGCCATTCCACCCAGGGATCCGAATTGTCTTCTACATAGCATCTCAAATACTGCTTTAGATTTTGGCTTAGTCGCTCCGTTTGTCCATCGGATTGGGGGTGGAAGCTAGTGGACTTGGAAGACTTCATATGTAACGCCTCACCCCACTCCTTCCAGAACTTAGCCGTAAATTGAGGGTCTCTATCGGACACAATATTTGCAGGCAATCCATGTAACCTAATTACGTGGACTAGAAGTAGTTTGGCTAGTTGCCCTGCTGTTGGTTCTTTGGCACATGCAATGAAATGTCCCATTTTTGTGAGGCTGTCTACCACTACTACTATGGAGGTACAGCCTTGGTCCTTTGGGAGACCCACTATAAAGTCTATGGATATGGTATCCCACGGTATCAATGGTGTTGGCAGGGGTTGCAAGAGCCCTTGGGTCTTCCCGTGATCTGTTTTGGCCTTAGCGCATGTTTCACAGTGACGTACCATGTTCGTGGTGTCTTCCACGACGGTCGGCCACCAGAATTGTCGAGAAATCCTATCGAGTGTCTTTCTGATACCGTTGTGGCCAGCGCTGGGCATATAGTGACACATTTGCCACACCTCCTCACGCAAGGACTGGTTTGGCACAAGCAATTGTTTGCCTTTCATCTGGAGGCCTTTGTGGATCCTCCACTGGGGATATTCTTTCAACCATTTCTGCCAGTAACTGGTTTTTACTCCTAGGGTTACCTTTTGGAGGAAGGCATCTGTATGAAGTGTTCTGATGACCTTCTGCGGATCCAGAATCGCATGCTGAGATTCTGTCTTGGTTTCTGCGGGGTTTTTTGTCTAGACAGTGCGTCTGCCTTTCTGTTTTCGGTCCCGGGGCGATAGGTGACAATGAAGTGAAATTCTGAGAAGAACAACATCCAGCGCAACTGTCTAGGAGACAACATTCGGGTGGATCGCATGAACTGCAAGTTGCGATGGTCAGTATATACCGTGACCACATGTTTGGCTCCTAACAACCAATGCCTCCAATCCCTGAAGGCTTCCTTTCTGGCCAAGAGCTCCTTTTCTGCTATGGTATACCGTGTTTCGGCTGGGTTTAGCTTCCTGGACATGTAGGCCACGGGATGTAGTTGGCCGGTGACCTTATGTCTTCGCGAAAGAATAGCCCCTATGGCTACGTTTGAGGCGTCCGCTTCTACTATGTAGGGTCTTTTGGGATCAGGGTGAGCCAATATAGGAGCGGTAACAAAGGCTTCTTTTAAGCACTGGAAGGAGTGCTCCGCTTCAGTAGACCAGCATAACTGTACGTTCTTTCGCAATAGTTTGGTGATGGGAGCCACTACGGTAGAAAACCTGTTTATAAACCTGCGGTAAAAGTTCGCAAATCCAAGGAAACACTGGACGTCCCTCACATTGGCAGGTTGTGGCCAGTCTTTCACGGCTAAGATCTTTCTATCGGACATCTCTTGCCCGGTGGGTGTCAGCATCACCCTTAGAAATTCCACCTTACCCATGTGGAACTCACATTTGCTGAGCTTACAATATAAGTTGTTTCTCCTTAACGCCTCAAATACCTGACAGACATGTGCCCGATGTTCCTCGACAGAGGAAGAGTAAATGTGGATGTCATTGATGTATGCCACCACGAACCTGTCCAAAAATTCCCGCAGCACCTCGTTCACGAAGTATTGAAAGGCGGCGGGGGCGTTGCACAGGCCGAAGGGCATCACCGTGTACTCATACAGGCCATAACGTGTACGAAAGGCAGTCTTCCACTCGTCCCCCTCTCGTACCCTAACTAGGTGATAAGCCCCTTTTAAATCAAGACGAGTGTAAATAACTGCTGTTTTGACCTGTTCTAATAAGACCGGTATCAAAGGCAAGGGATATCTGTTTTTTATCGTTATATCGTTCAAGGCTCGGTAATCGATACATGCTCTCTTTTCGCCGTTGGCTTTAGGGATAAGAAAGAGAGGAGAGGCCGCAGGGGATCTTGACGGACAGATAAACCCATTCTCAAGGTATCTGTCTAAGTATTCTCTCAAGTGTGTGTTCTCTGCCTCCGTTAATGCATACAAACGTCCACAAGGTATCAATGCCCCCGGTACCAGGTCTATGCGGCAATCGTAATGCCGATGAGGGGGTAATATGTCAGCCAGCTTCTCACAAAAAACATCCTGATATTCCGAATACCATGAGGGAAGCTGGACGTCGGTTTCTGCGGCCGTCGCTACGCTATAAGAGGAGAGTATGCTAACCTCTGTTTTCTGACCTCCTCCCATACAATGAGCCTTGCACCAGGACCCGCTAAACCTCACTCTGCCTTCCTTCCAATCAATATCAGGGTTATGCAACCTTAACCATGGGAGCCCCAGTATTACTCCGTATTGAGGAGCCTGAAGTATGTTGATCCGTACCGTTTCGGTATGGTCTTGCTCGCACTGCATTACTAAATGGGTAGTGTGATATTCAATGGGGCCGGTACTCAATTTCTTTCCGTCAACCGCCAAAACCTCCTCGGGGTGGCCTTTGGCAACAACACGAGGCCCAGGCTTTTGGCCACACCAAGGTCCATGAACATCCCTGTGGCTCCTGAATCAATCATGGCGTCTATAGTTTGCCATCCTTTGGGGGTTTTGAGGTTCGTTCACCGAAAGAAAGTAATGTTGGGCGGAGTATTCAGTCTGTTTCGATATTGAAGGGATACATATTCCACTCAAGGATTGCCCTTCTGTCTTCCTTGAGTGAATTAGTTTCCCTGGGGTTCCTCAGTCATAAGTCCTGAGGATTTCGTCACCCCAAATCCTGTTCTAGGTTTGGCTAAACACTCCCTTACGAAGTGTCCTTTCTTTCCACAATACATACAGAGTCCTGCTTTACGTCTATTTTCTCTCTCTGCTTGTGTTAGTGGTGCCCTGACGGCCCCAATATCCATAGGTTCTATGGAGGCTCCCGACCCCCCGCCTAAGCCCCTATTTCTGTCAAAGCGCATAGGTTGTCTCTCTACCTTTTTTCTAGCCCCTCGACGTTCTCCCATACGATAGTCTAATCTCAATACCAGATTAATCAGATCCATGCACGTAGAGGGTTGAGGGTCTATCTGGGCTATCACATCCTTCAGGTCGTCTTTTAGCCCTTGATAGAATAGGGTGCCTCTCTTTTCTTCAGGCCACTGAGTTTCGGCAACCAGCCTCTGAAAGGCATTAACGTAGGTCACCACGTCCTTGCTACCTTGTCTTAATTCCAAAAGCTCTCTATCGGCCGTAAATGACGCCGCTCTGCGATCAAACACTGTTTCAAATTCCTTCCTGAACTCATCCCAGTCATACAACAGGGGGTCGTCTCTACGAACATAAGGCACAGCCCATTGTGCGGCCTCTCCTGTTAGGTACGATATCATAAAGGCCACTCTAGCCTGATTCGTAGGGAAGGCTTTAGGCTTGCATGTAAAATGTAGCAATATTTGTGTCATAAAGACTTGCACTTTCGTCGCATCTCCCTGAAAACGTTCAGGGGCAGCCAAGGGAATGGGAGTGGGTAGTTCTACCGTCAACGGCGTGGGAGTCGAGGAAGTTCCAAACTGAAACACACTACCGCTAGCACCACGCCCTAACTGGGCGTCAAAAGGGTTCCTCTGTAACCTATTTACCGTGTCCTGCAGAGCGGCTGTCTCAGCCCTAGAGGCCGCTACCTCAGTTCTAGAATCAGTGATCTCCTGTTGAAGAGTCACCAGGGTGGCTAAGACATCTTCCAGGGTGGCCATGGCAACAACGAACCGACCGGGAGAGGTATATTAAATAGGCAGATTATTCGGTCCGCGGAGGCCTCTCAGGACCGGTTCGTTGCTCAATTGGGGTCCCCCTATTGACAACCTTAATTCCGAGTTGCCGTAAAGGCACGGAAGCTTAAGGGGGTCAATCGGGGGAAGGAAAGGAAGGGAACAGCGGGGAGGGAGATCTGTAAAGAAAACACAAGTTCTGTTAACACTATGCCATACAGGTCATCTAAATGCCCCACCAGTCTTTCTACCTTAAACAACTAGGTCTACCTGTAAAAGAAAAGAATCAAATCTAGCTTTGCCAGAAGAAGGGCGATTAATGTTTGTCAAAGCCTCTTCAGGGCCAGCTAGTATCCTTTAGCACAGGTTTGCCGCAGTTCGGTACACACTACTCAATTGGCAGGACTGTTGGTAAACAAACAACACATAAACACCAGTTCACACCGCTTTAGAATATACATTCCATGGGGACATAACACATTTACCCACCCGAAAGGGTGTGCTTGTAGGCGTCACTGGGAAAGAAGGTCTTATGCTGCAGCCACTCTATAAACCCCCAGCTAGAAGACGAGACAAACACACACACTTATCACTGGTAAACATAGGGCATCAGGTATAACATATGGCGTTGTTTGATAACGAATTGTATGGCAGAAATATGGTTGTATAAAATATCCATAGCGTGGTATTGCAATCATACCACCTGGTAATGTCACTCTTTTCCGTGGGTCCCACGCACAATACTGGTCAGATTAAGCAGTTACCAAGGGTCTCACAAAGTGGCAGTCGAATCGGAAAGTTACCAGGTTGATTAGCGAAGAAAACACTAGTGTGTGAAAAAGGAATCTTGGCGGTGTCACTGACACCCTTACCGCACCCTGGAACCACCTCCTAGGATTCTTCAACGCTTCTGGTTCTAGCTCCAGAATAATCTGCGAGCCTTTCTCCTCCGGCACCGGCTTACGAAGCCTCCCGGACCTCGCGCCGCATCACTTCCTGTGCGCGCGCGTCGCCAGAAACACAGGCTGCTGGGAGCGGTAGTTGCTTGGCTCCCTCAGTAGTCCCCCAAATGTCCCGCAGCTCGCGGAACAGTATTGCGGCCCGGTCCCAACGGGCGGCTTTGCATACGAGGGTCCTGAAGGGGGCAGCGGTCGGGGCCGCAAACGTGACACGGTGTGCCGATGTCAGTTCCCTTTTTTCCGCGCCGTTGACGCTTAACAGTTTTTTCAGGGTTCTCCATTTTCATAGTGGAAAACTTTGTATCTCTTAAATTTTTTCAGAATGGCTACTTCCAGGAAGACCCTGCAGAGAGTGTGGCGGGCACATGTAGATTACGGACCTGCATGATGACTGCCTTTGGTGCTTATCTTAGGACCACGACGTCGAAGAATGCAGAAACTGCAGGAAAATGAATCCGAAGGCGATTAAAGAACGTGAAGCTAAGTTGTTTATGGCGAAAGCCAAGAAGGAGAATAGAGGTAGGAAGAGGGCGAAGTCTTCGTCTTCTCACACTTCGAGGTCGAAGAAGCACAAGAAATCCAAGAGAAGACATACCTCTCGTCATCGTTCTTCGAAGGCCAGGGTCTCGAGGTCAAGATTGAGGTCGCCTACTCCAGCTGAGCGTCCTCGGAGAAGGGACTTCATCCCTCAAACTCCTTCTCCTCAAGCGACGCCAGTACCATCGTCGGTTTGAGTCTTCTTCGCTACATGAAGATTAACCGGCTCCAGCGACGGCGCCGGGTGGGTCCTCTCCAAGCCGTGTGGCTTCACCTGAGCGGGCACCGTCCCCGGCTCCAGTGCGACCTCAGGTGACTCCCTGCAGGAAGGTATGGATCCATATCCTCCTTTTCCTGCTCCTGGGGCTGACTCTTCACATTTTCTCAATGCGATGTTTGGTTTAATTACCAGAGCCTCGACTAAATCCAGCGTGTCTTCAGGCCCCGTGTGTCCTTTGGCTTTCAACCTGGGTGTTCCTCAGTTCTATCCCCAGGCTCCTTTCATGCCGATTTTGCCGTCGACTCCGGCTTAGCATTTCCCGGCGCCGAGATCGTCCACTCCGGCTTCCTGGACTCCTTCAGCTGCTGAGTCGGCTCCACCTCGAATTCGATCGACATCGAGGTTCAAAGTCGAGGCTCCTCCATCAACGCTGTTAGTGTCTTCTCCGGCGCCGCGTGTGGCTCCACCGATGCGGTTGCCTAAGCAATGCTCCAGGAGAGAGGCTCAGAGATTGCTTAAGGAGGAGGAGTATTTGCAAGATCAGGCGGAAGGAGAAATTGTGGACTTACCATCTGCAAGTGGATGTGTTGTACAGGATGTTGCACCTTACCATTTGGTTATAAGGAGGGCAGCTGATTTATTGGGCTTTAAACTTCGCTTTGCGGAGATAAAGTCCAACATACTAACGGAAGTTCTAAATACTTGTTCATCAACTTCTGAGCCTTTACTTTCTTTTACAGATGCCTTAACAGATCCAATACTGGAGGTGTGGCAGAAGCCTTTGTCTGCTCCTGATGTATCTCGTTCTATCTCGAGAAGGTACAGGCCTGCCCCTGGTGATTGCTTTTCTGTCATGGCATCCGACACCGGAGAATTTGGTTGTCCAAGCTTCTTATTTAAAGCAGTCTTCTAGTGCTTTTCCTACCATTTTGGGTGATAGAGACTCGAAGAAGATGGAGCAAGCTGCGAAGAAAGTGTTCTCTTCTGCAAGTATGGCTCTAAAGTCAACTAATGCAACTTGCCTTCTTGGACGATACATTCATGCATTGATGGACTCTGTTGTACAATTGGCTCCTACGTTGCCTGAGGAGGATTGGGCCAACTGCTTGGAAGTCCTTTCGGATTCACAGGCTGCAGCACATCAAGTGATTCAGTCAGGCATGGACATCGATGGGGTCTTCTGTGGCTACAAGGAGACAGGCATGGCTCAGGTCTTCTGGTTTTTCGGCTGATGTTCAGGCGACTTTGCTGGATTTGCCCTTGGATGGGTCAAGGCTCTTTGGTTCAAAGGCGGATTGAGCCTTGGAACGTTTCAAAGACAGCAGAGCTACCGCAAGATCTTTAGGCCTCCAGGAGCAGTCTAGAGGTTATGGTTACAAACGATATCGGGGCTTTGGAAGATCTGCTTCCTTTCGTGGCCGCCAACAATTTCAGCAGTACCAACAACAGCAGAATCCCTTGTACAAATCATACAGAGGGAAGAATAAGAGAGGCCTTAGGGGTGCAAATCTACGGCAGACTTCCTCCTCTTCCTCTACCTCCCCTCCCGCCACCGTTGGTACATCAGATAAGCAGTTCTAGATCCCCCATCTTAGAACATGTTGGTCCAGTTGGAGGTCGGGTGTCCCACTTTCTACAAGAAGGAGCAATAGGCATTGCCTCCAAGTTGCGCTGGTGCATCGTCACCTCTTGTCGCCTTTTTTGGCACTGATATTTATCGACTTTGAAAAAACTTTCTATAGTGTGGACTGTGGATATCTGGCAGCAGGGTTGGAGAAGGCAGGATCCGGATCCTGATTCTGCTGCCTTTTGCCAGTTCTTTACTTTATTCTGACAGCTAGAATCCAGGTCAATGGAGCGGTATCGGACGAGCTCCCTATACGCCATGGCACCCGCAAGGGCTGTCTCCTGCCCCCTCCTTTTCGCATTGCCCATTGAACCCCTTGCCAGGCTCAATACTTTGCGACACACAGGTGGGAATGAATGCTGGGTCATGAAGCCCGCACATCGCTTTACGCAGACGACATCCTACTATGGATCATGAACCCTGCCACCAGCGACCCGTGATGCCTCTGGATTCTGAATCTTTTTGCAGACCTGCTGTGGCTGCAGGTCAGCTGTGCTAAATCAGTGTTGGTACCATTGGCTCCATTGCAAGACTGTGTGTACTGGCAAATAACCATCCCCATATGCCATCTTAACTTCCATCTGTGAGGCCCGCCACCACTACCACAAAAGTACAGGAGTAAGAGAAGTGTAAGTGGCTAGAGGTGTTACCAGTCATTAGTTGTTGGGACAGATACCTGAATGATCATTGTCTTTTGTAGTATACTCGTGCGATATCACTTCAAATTGACTGGAATACACACCCTTGTGCTGCTCTTCCATGGAAAGTACAGGAGGGGTTGGTGTAGGCCTTTGGGGAATCTTCTGTAAGTTTTCAAAAGGGTATTCCATCGTTTGAAAGTTACCAGCAGCCAACATATATAGAGCCCATTGATGTAGGCATTTCCTTGAATGATTGACAACCCCTATGGAAGAAAGTACAGATCACTAGGTGGAACAGCACATGAATAAAACAGGCAAGCACGGAAGTTTCCATGTTAATATTATTTTTTTTCCCCTCCTGGAATCCACTAACTTCCTGTTGGCTTAAGTGCTATGTTGAGAGCTCTGGGCAGATGTATGACAGAAGCATGTATGGCTATACCATGTGTGCCTCAAAAACGTAGTCTCGGGGAGGAGCCTAGCGCGCATCCAAGATGGTCGCGTGAGCACAGGGCTCCCCGGACCCTTGCTGCCCCTCGGAATTTATCCTGAGAATATCCTGATGTGGTTTGTGGAATCTGGCAGATGAAGACCGGCTGAGCACGTATCTCTTTTCAGAACTCGAATCGGACCTGGGAATCCTGAGTTGTCGTCGTTCGAACTTTTGGGACCCACCCGACGGAGGTGCCCGGGGCGAAGGTGAACCGTGGAGCCGTGTCGTAATTGAACAACAGCGGCTGCAGCGCGGTGCCAGTGGCCGCTCTACCACTTTCGGTTTCTCTTTCGGACTTCAGGGGGCTGGCCTGCGAATGCAATTGATGTGGCGGGGTGTTTCCTTGGCCTCTGTGCGAGGCCTTGTCTCCACCGGCCACTAGAGTGCCCATCGCCTTGGGTCCCCCTGCACCGTTATATTGTGGTCTCTGGTGAGGCGCTGGTCTGCGGTGCCGGTGCCCCTACGACTCTTGATCAGCGATCCCCTTCGGTGTCCGTGACCACATGGGGGGCAAGGGGGGCCCCGAGGGGCGTAAGACTAAGGCCTCCCTCCGCGGGGGACCGGTCCAGGCCAACAACATGGACCGCTACACTCAGGGCAGAGGGTCCCCTGGAGCGACCGCCCCCCCCCCGGATGCCGTCGGTGGTGGCACGACCGTCTCTCCGGAGCTCTCCCTGCAGGACATCATGGGCGCCATTGATGGCATCAGGGAAACCATCGCCACGCAATACGAGGCCCTGGCCCGTAAAATCGACACGGTGGCGATCGATGTCACCTTAATTCGGGCAGATCTCTCCAAAACAAATGAGAGGGTCCAGGCTCTCGATGTGCGGACCTCCACCCTTGGTACGGATGTGTCGGACCTGCAGGCCGCGCTTGGTGACATTAAGGCGGTCAACGACCAGATGGCCCGGCGGCTGGAGGACTTCGAGGGACGGGCCCGACGCAACAACATCCGTGTCATAGGCGTACCGGAGTCCTCCGACAGCCGCCCGGTTGACCTCCTGGTTGAGGAACTCATCCTCCAACAGTTGGCCCCTGCAGGCCTAAGTAAGTTCTTTGCCGTGGAGCGGGCACATCGAGTTCCGGGCGGTCGGCCACGGCCGGGGGCCCCCCCGAGGCCTATCGTGGCCAAACTGTTCCACTACAGAGACCGAGATGCGATTCTGCAGGCCTCACGGGTCCACGGCCCGGTGCGTCATGAGAACTCATCCATTAACTTTTATCCGGACTTTACCCAACTTGTTCAGAAACAGCGGATGGGATTCCAGGGGGTGAAGCGCAGTCTCCGTGAACTGGGCCTAAAGTACTCTATGCTCTACCCTGCAAAACTCCGGGTGGAACATGAGGATCGGACTGCCTTTTTTGACTCTCCTGTGGCCGTGAGTGACTGGCTGGACTCGTTGCCGGACAGAGGTGACCGTCCCGGGCCCTCTGCAGGCGCCGAAGGTGACGGGTCCCTTTTGGAGTGACTTTTGGTCCTTGATTTTGCCATTTTGCACTGTTCAGCTGGGTTTTACTTCTTTTGTTCATTTTGTCTCACTAGGACCTGTTGGGGGGCGGGCGGGGACGGATCCCTTTCCTCCTCCGGGGTCTTTTCGTAGAATGGGGTTAGTAGGGCGACAGGCACACTGCAAGTTGGGGGGGTTTTCAGGCCCGCAGGGGTGCAGGGTGGGGGGAGTTGGATTTGGGGGGGATTGGGGGGAGGGATGGGTTGTTTTGCTGTGTGTTTTTTGTTTACAGGGCGAGGTATTGATTTTTGTCCAGATACGGGAACTGTGCTACTGACTGGGGGGCCTTTGATCTATTGGAGGGGATGGGGGGGGACGGGTTGAGACTGATGTCATGGAACGTCAATGGGTTGGGGGATCGTATCAAACGGGGTATAGTACTGCAGTATTTGCGTCGTCTTACTCCTGATGTGGTGTTTATCCAGGAGACGCATCTGGTGGGCAATGTCTGTCATGCAATGAACAGGGGAGGATACCGCCTCGTGGCCCATTCTGGTTTCACAACTGGTTCCAGGGGGGCGGGCATTCTCCTGCGATCCTCACTTCCGTTGGATATCACTAGGGTAATCTCGGATGACAGAGGGCGCTATGTGTGTCTGTCTGGGAGGTGGGAGGGGCAGCCCCTTTCCCTGGTCTCAGTTTACGTCCCCCCGGGCCTCCAGAACTCCACCTTCGCGGACTTGGGTCGAATGCTGCTTGAACTTCCGGATGGCCTTTTGCTTATGGGCGGGGATTTTAATTCGGTGGTTTCGGGTGACCTGGATCGTCACCCACCCAGGGCCCTCCCCGCTGCCCAGGCATGGCTTGGTGGCCTGCTGAAGACCTTCGGCCTGGTAGATAGCTGGAGATTAATGCATCCGACCCAATGTCAGTACACCTTTCACTCTGGGGCGCATGGGAGTCTTTCTAGGTTAGACTATTTCCTTATGCCCGCGGCACAGACTGGTCGGATTCGGGAGGTTAGGCACCTGGCGCGGGGTATTTCCGATCACTCCCCGCTGTGGCTGCTCTTTGACACCGAGACGCGGTCTGCAGGGCGGATTGCTCCCATTAACCCGTGGTACCTGCGAGACCCTATGACTCGCGACAGCCTGGTTAAGGCTATGGACCAATACTTCCTTGACAACGAGGGGTCGGTGTCGTCCGCAATGTCCCTGTGGGAAGCCTTTAAAACCGTAATCCGCGGACACGCCCTCTCCCAGATAGTGGTGGCTAAGAAACTCAAGAGTGAGGCAGTGGTGAAGCTGGAGACTGACATTTCGGGGCTGGAGTCGGCCTTGGAGGCGGGTGTCACTCCGGACGGGCTCCATGCCCTCAGCCTGAAACAGTTTGAATACAGGTCTCTTGTCACTGACGCCGCCAAAACGTTGTATAGGGAACAGCAGGGTCGATTGTATGATGCCGGGGACAAGGCGGGAAAGTTGATTGCGTGGCTGGATAGGAAGGAGAGAGTGAACCGTGTGGTCCCGGAGCTGTGTGTCTCGGATGGAGTGTGTGTGACTGAGCCTGGTGAGATTGTGGAATGTTTCGCTGACCACCTCCGGGCCGTGTACTCCCCGGTGACTGATAGGGATGAAGAAGACTCTCGCCTTCTGCTGAGGGATATTGCTTTGCCCGGCCTGTCTGTCGAAGACCGTGAGCGGCTGGACGCCCCCTTGTCTGTAGATGAAATTGCAACGGCGATTCGGTCCCTTCGTTCGGGCAAGGCGATGGGCCCCAACGGGCTGCCTATTGAATTATATAAGTTGCGCCCGGATAAACTCGCGCCCTTCCTCCGTCGTATGTTTCAGGAGTCCCTTGAGGCAGGCTCCCTTCCTGACGACCAACGTCTGGCAACGATAGTCGTGATCCCCAAGGACGGTAAGCCACGAGACCGCTGTGCCTCCTACAGGCCTATTTCGCTGCTAAATGCAGAGCCTAAAATCCTGGCGAAAGTCCTTGCCAACCGTTTGTTGAGCGTCATCTGCGATTTGATTCATCCTGATCAATGCGGCTTCATCCCTCACCGTAACACCGCTCTTAACTTGCGGCGTCTTCACGGCGCCCTCGCCAGGGCGGAGTATCTCTCCGAACCAGCCGTGCTGGTTTCTTTAGACGCCACGATGGCCTTTGACACCATCGAGTGGCCATTTCTCTGGGCTGTCTTGACCAAATTCGGCTTTGGGGAGGGATTTCTTGGCTGGGTGAAGCTTCTTTACACGGGACCCATGGCTCAGGTGGTAGTTAATGGGCGGGTCTCTCGGCCCTTCGCTCTCGGTAGGGGTACGAGGCAGGGGTGCCCGTTGTCCCCTCTGCTCTTTGCTCTTGCCTTGGAGCCGCTCGCTGCTTGGCTCCGCTGGGAGCCCTCGATCAGAGGGATCCGTTGGGCCCCGGGCTTCGAGGATCGGGTCTCGTTGTATGCGGACGATATTCTCCTGTATCTCACCTCGCCGCGGCAGTCGCTTAATGTTCTCTTTGATGTTCTGACTTCCTTTGGGAGAAATTCGGGTCTAACGATCAACTGGTCTAAATCCTGTGTCTATCCTATCTCCGGTGACCCTCCTCTCTTGCCGCCTCGGCTTCCGATCCAATTATCTCTGTCTGGCTTTAAATACCTGGGAATATACGTCTCGATGGACCCGGTGGCTCGCTATGAGCAGAATCTCCTGCTTCCACTTCGGCGTTTGAGGGAGGACACGGCTCGGTGGTGTAGGCTGCCCTTGTCCCCGCTGGGTCGGGCAGCACTGTTTAAAATGATGTCCCTTCCCAGATTTCTCTATGCACTTCAGAACTCCTTCGATGTTATTCCGGTGTCCTACTTTCGGGAGGTGGAGAGCCTGCAGAGGAGACTGGTGTGGGACGGACGGGCGCGTATCGCTCTGGCAAAGCTTACTCTCCCCTGGTACGACGGGGGCATCGCGCTTCCCGACATTCGCAGGTATTATTGGGCCTCACAGCTGTCGGCAATTAACCATGCCACGTATGCGCCTGGCTTGAATCCGGCGTATGAGATGGATAAATTCCTGCTTCCCGGCGGGAACTATAACAGGGCACTTTACTCCAGCTCGGCTGGACGGACCCTTACGGGCCCTACTAAGATTGCGGTACGGATCTGGAAGGCGGCCAATGTAGCCTTGGGCTGGAGTGAGCGATTAACATGTGCTACTCCTCTGTTTGCCTCCGACCGCCTGGGAAGCCTCTGGACAATGAAGGGGTTTGAACGTTGGGACACGATTGGTATTAGTAGAGTGGGAGACTTATGGATTAAGGGTGCTGTTAAAACATTTGCGGCGCTCCAGAGCGAATACGAACTTACGGAAAGGGAGTTCTTCCGCTACGCCCAGATTCGGCATGCCCTGCTCTCTGTTTTTGGGGAGGGGACCAATATCCCGGCTTCTTCGCCCCTCGAGGACCGCATACTCGATGGTCATGTCCCCGACAGTACTATTTCATTAATTTATAAAAAACTTATCAATAATCGGGCTGACCTCTTGGTGCGCCTCCGGGAGGCGTGGACGGGGGATGGGGTGGAACTGGACGACGAGGACTGGCAGTCCGCACTGTCGTCCCCCAAGGAAGTGGCCATTCCAGCCCGTCTCCGCCTGGTCCAACTTAAGATTCTCCACCGGGTCTATGTGACGGGTCCCCGTTTGGTCTCGATGGGATTTTCTGAAGACGGGCTCTGTAAGCGGGGATGTGGACTCAGAGCCACCTTTCTCCATATCCTTTGGGAGTGTCGCGAGGTGGCGGAATACTGGCGTCGGGTTCATGTGGTTATGGGACAAGTCACCGGGGTAGTGCTGCTGCCGGAGGTGCGTCGCTGTGTCCTGAATGTGTGGGAGCCCAATGATTATAACGCGGCTCAGACTCGGTGGGCGGCCCTGGGGAACATGATTGCCAAGAGAGATATAGCGCAGCTTTGGGGTTCCCAGCGGCCTCCCACCGTGTCCGTATGGAAGGAGAACATGGACTGGTGCATGTTCAGGGAGAAGACTGTGTATGTGGCTCGTGGCAAACCGGGGGCATGGGGTAGAATCTGGGGGCAATGGAACGCGTATCGTGGGGGTATCTGTGTTCCCCCCCTAGTGGACACCGATATTGCCTTGTCCCCCTGACCCTTGATGGTTCCCTGCGACTTTTGGGATAATCGAATATAGACGTTCCTCTCCCGTGACCACCCCTCCCGACCTATCATTACTCCTTCCTTTTAGTAGCTATTTGAAGGTCAGAAGTAGAGTCCCCCGGATGTAGCCTGACCCACTTTTTTTGCCCTTACGCCTCGCCTTTTGTTTTTATTTGTTATTTATGTTAAACCTATGTATCCTGCTTCCCTAGGACTATCCGGAGTCATGTACGGGGCTGGAACCCGGGAGTCGACTACTGCCTTAACCTCTGTATGATCCTTCCCGAATCTAGCGGCCGGCCCTGGTGGTTGTAGGCCCATGCTTGTAATTGATTTATTGTTCAATAAAATTTTCAAAAAAAAAAAAAAAAAAAAAAACGTAGTCTCAACAACGAGTGCGTCTTAACTACGCATTCCTTTACAATGAATTGCATTGTAAAGGCATGATTGATAAAAGTATGAGTAGTAAACATCACCCCCAGCCCTTCCCTCGAGCCCTAAAACCCAGCCCCATCCCTGCAATCTACCCACCCCAGCCCTTCCCAACCCATAAAACTACCCAGACCCCCAACTCTGAACCCTAAAAACGACCCAGACCGCAGACCCCGCCCTGAGCCCAAAAATTTGCCCTAAATCCTTAACACTACCCTGACCCCTTCCCCCCCCCAACCCTGAGCCCTAAACTGGTCCCCTGAATAATGGAATACTATCCCTTCCCCCTCACCCTAAAACCTGCCTTCCAGCCATAAAAACTACCTCGAGCCCTATAACCGGCCCCAGTCCTCAAAACTACTCCCCCTCCCAAAACCCAGCCCTAGCCCCACTTACCAGGCCACATCCCAGAGCTTCCTCTCCCTTATCCTTCCTGTTACTCTTCCCACCCATCTGCATATCTAGACTGCTCATTGCCATAACCACCCATATGCAAAGTTAAAGCATATGCATGGTTCAGGCAAGCGTTGCCCCGCTTGTGTGGAATCTGCATGCGTGGCTCCGCCTGTGTTGTAAAGGCCGTTTCCCGCTCTGGCCAAGTTTGTCCTTCACCCATCAAGACTGTGCTGTTGAATCCATGAGCTACCTGTGGACTGATGATGCGGAACTCCATTCCTATTCTGATCGGAGACCCTGCTGCACCTAGGGAAGACATTGAACACTCTGTCCTTGTACAACATGGGTGTGGAATTAATATCACCAAAGCCCAGGACATAAGAATTGCTGTCAAAGGCAAGACGTCGGAGTGTTTATTTAGTCCATTGGGCAAGTAGACTTTCTCTTTTGCCCTTGTCTACCTAGTATTAATGCGAAGACAATTAAGTCAGATTGTGATCTGGTTCTTTGGCATTCACCTTTTCACCATTAATTGCAATAAGCGTTCATGCAGTGCCAGAGCTGTGGGTCACTGGTAATCAGGGAGGTAGAAGTAGATCTAACCAGTTGTATGAAATGCCCTGTGATTGTATCTTGGAAATCCCCTCTTGAGCCAATTGACCGAGACTGCACTCAAGGCTGAGGTTCCGCGAGGCTTTGCTGTCGTTCATTGCAGGGCGGAACAGATGTTAAAAAATACCTGTGGTGCACTGTAATGAAATCGCAATTGTGGCAGAGGGCATGCACTGGCGGCCCCGCTGGTGAGACTGGTATTTCAGGAGCACCTGGAGATAAGTGAAAAGGTGGCAGACAGTCCCCGAACCAGATCAGCTTCCCGTTGGCTGCGGAGGCAGTCAGGGGGTGTCGAACTAACATCGCAGGGTGTCGTATCAACATGCCATGCTCCTTTTCTGGTCAGATGATTACCAGGCAGTGGGTGCCTAAGCGGTGGACTGTTACATTGGAGTCCTTTCCATTCTTCCAGGTTGCTGCCCAGGTGTGGGCTCCCTAGATGTCACCGTTTGTATCCTTCCCTATGAGCTTAGCGGGGTTGTCCCAAGCTCCCAGTGTTTCCCTCATGTCTGCTCCTCCTCACTATTTTAACACTACTGATTCCTCTCAGACTTCTGTCACTGTCAAGGTACTTGTATAGTGTTGTGATTCACTTTTCTTAAAACACCACAGTTAACAGGTGTTTCAGAACTTCTGAGATTCTGAGTTTTACTTTTTAGGACTGGCTGCACGTCGCATCAGCCCTCGGACCATATGTGATTAATTGAACAAGAGCTCTAAGAAGCACACCTAAAAGAGGGGATTTTTCTCTGCCAACATGTTGGTTTCCTTGAGTACAATATTTGAATGGGCAGAAGGCATGTGCTGCCATCGAGAAGCCGCGCTTGTCATACTCCTGTTGCCTCCTGAGGGGAGTTAGGATACCTAGAAAAAATGTAATGATGTGGCAGTTTGCAATGGGAAGGCTCCTTTACCATGTGGTAATAGTATTGGCCAATAATATTCCGAAAGCGTCATGATATGCTCACATATGTGCATTGACTACACTGTGGACCATGTTTTTATTGATAGGCTCATCCTATTGGTGAATAGATGTTTTTAATAAGAATGTTCCCTCATTCACAATGACTGTGTCATCCACATTAATGCTGCAATACCGTCTGTGCAGGCTTTTTTCTTCCCCATTTACGTTCATGCTGTGAGGAATAAGCAGTTGGTTCTGTCCTTCCATCCTAGTTCTCCGATGGACATGCCTGTTGCTGCAGCCCCCACATGCCTCATGCTAATCCATCCTGCCGCATTAATGCGCAGTCTCAGTCTGCTCTCTTCAACTGCAGCCGCCTGCATATGTGCAGCTCCTCAAAGCCATGGGAGCCAGATTTACAGTTATTGGGATAGCCCAGTCCACATGGCTCAATTTTAACTTTAAATTGGGAAAAATTATAGATAGTTTAGCAGAGCGTCAGGCTCAGCCACTTTTTACATGTAAGCAATTGTATCCATTTTGCAATTAAACAATACTATTATTTCATTGCAAAATCTCTGCTGCTGTCCTTTCTGTATAGATGTGGCGCACTCTACTCTTAAACAGTCCCCTCTAAACCCTGCAAATTCTGCTCACTAGTGCAGGCTAAAGATCTATGTAAGTGATCTATGTAAGTGGTGAGGTGTGATACTTCCCCCAAATTTCAGCGAACAAAACGAGTAAACACTTCTTATAGGTTGTTTCAGGGAGAGTGGGCTTCTCCCTTGAGAATTCTCTTAAACTTTTGGTGTTAAATTTGCTGAAAAGTCACAGATCATTAAAGGACCTTCATTAAATAGTCCTGTAATTTCACGGTGCACTAAAAAAGCCTGGCCTTTCCTAGGAGTAGATCCCATTTTTTAAAATGTCATAAGTCCGAAAGTTAAAACAATGCAACCTGCCATACCAAGTACAGGGAAAATTGAATAACTGCCTATAATCTAATCTCTGCCGCACGGTTCTTTAAAACCATGGACCCCCTCTGTCAATATCGCACTGAGTTCAATGGGATCTCGACCATTGAGTACGTCTTTCTGTTGGAAGCTTTATCAAGCCATCTTATCAAATTGAAGATCCCTGATCGACCCAAAGGTAATCATAACCCCTTGACTATAACTCTTGACCTTCATGCTCCAACTGCAAGTAACATTTTGGAGGTGGGCTCATCCACGTGTTGAGGCCTCCAAATTAATCAGAAAGATCAAATGGAGAACAGCAGACACCTTGAGGGTGAGAAAGTGGTTAGCTAAGGAATCCTCTGTGCTCAAACCTAGATCTCAGGGTGATCTATCTCACTGCTGGGATAATTTAACAATGAATCTAAGAGACCACCTACTTGGACCTGAGAACCTCCTGACACTGGCCAGCTCGAACGCCAAAGAACAGCCTGCACAGACCCTCAATATGGACATTGTTACTGCATGAAGAGCAATCCTACCTCAATTTCTGCCAACGCAATCACTAGTCTGCATACATTTCAGAAAACAACCATCTGGGAGGCAAACAAAGACTTTGAGCAAAAAGAAAGGATAAAGATACACCATTTGTTACAGGAGAGCTTATCTAGCTTTTGGAATCATATTCAAAAACTCAAATCTCCTAACTACTCCAGGCTCAATGCAATTTCGGAAGTGGATGCGGCATGTTAAAGCACTCAGGCATCCACACAATACAACTATTCCAATCAGGGGGAGGTGGATCGATCACCACCAAATCCAATGGACCTGACTCGACCAGCTCAAGTCAGGAAGCTTATAAAAGCAATGAAAAACGACTAAGCGCCGGGTCCTAATGGCCTTCCCACTCAAATATTCAAATGTGCAATGGAGCATTGGGCTAAGGTGCTAACCCCCTCCCCGTTACAATTAAGCTTTCCTCAGCGCAAATACCAGATGCATGGAGGGGTCCCATCTTATGCCCAATCCTCAAGAAACGGGACTCGGCAAATCTCACCAATTATCGCCTGATTGCCCTTTTAGACCCTGATTGCCCTTTTAGACCTAGCGACAAAAGCATATGCCAGAATTCTACTTAAACAGCTAGAGGAATGGGCTGGGGGAAATGAGGTTCTGACATACTTTCCGACAGGGTTCTAGGCAACCACTTCAACAATTGATAACATCACCGCCTTAGCCGTCCTGAGCCATCAAGCAGCTCAGCAGGGCCAGCCCCCACTTTTCGGCTGTTTCATTGATTACAGCGCTGCTTTTGACAAGGCTGACCACCCCATGTTATGGAGAAAACTCAATTCATGGGGGAAGGGGGGAGGGGGAGTCCCTGTGCAATTGCTCAAGTCCATTATCACCTTATATTCGAAAACTTGGGTCCAGGTGAGAACAGGCCCTAAGACAGTCAACTCCAAATTCTCTATTGACAGCAGCCTGAAGCAGGGTTGTGGGCTTGCCCCACTTTTCTTTAATCTCTACACAGCTGATTTGGGCAAATGTTGGAATGCAGCAGTTTGGTACCTCCACAATTGGCCACATTGGATGTACTAATTTTATAGTACGCCAATGAGATTGTCATAATGGATCATACCAAATTTGGGATGCAGCGAGCCTTGAGTAAACTCCAAGAATATAACAGGAATTACCTCACAATCAAGCAAGGTAAAACCAAGGTGCTGATCTTCTGCCACTACAAGAACAAGGCATTTCTAGCATGGGGCCACTGCAATTAAATCAACAGCGAAATACAATTACTTGGGAGTATGGTTCAGCGAGTCCTCCAAACTCTCCACGCACATAGCTGCTCTGAAAAAGAAAGCTCTTTCCCTTCCTCTGTTGCCTTACCACCCAACCCATTAAGCGCATTAGTACCCGCTGCGTCATAGCACTTTTAAAATAATTATTTGCAGTCATGCTGAACAGCAGCGGCGCAGTTAGTTGTACACCAGCCTGGAAGGGTTGAGGTGCACTGGCAGGCCTGTCTGTGCGAGTCTCACCACTGGTCTGGAATTGTAGTGGCGCTGCACATAAGGTCTGGGGTGCTGTGGCAGAGCAGGGTGTGATATCTGGGGTGATTGGTGGTTCTGGCACACCTGTGTCTGCACGGAGAGATGTGCACATTCCCCTCCCTCCTGTGATGTGCTGGTTTCGTTTCTTCCTTTTCAGTGAGTTATATTTATATTTTCAGGCTCAGACCTGCCCGGAGCTCTGGTACTGTCCTAGTTCACGCACACCAACCTGGCAACAGACATGCAGAACTTCACAGGAAACACTACACTACAGGCATGCTTGGGGGTGGACAACAAACGTCTAGCTGTGATAACACAAATGGCAACTCGCATGTAACAAGTACACACACGACACACAAGGGTAAAACACACAATAGACACATCTGTATCCTCCATAAAAGTGCACAAAACAGTTAAACCGCACACTACCAACAATGCAGCTAGGCACGCACATCAGGCTGATCCCAAAAAACAACATATACATGGGGACAAACAATAAACATTCATAAGTGTTTTGTCCCTGCATCATTACAAGTGCTGTTACATCCTGTTGCACATTGAGTTCTATTTGCTGCCATCCATGCTTGGGAATAAACAGGGTTGTATGTTTTACTGTTTTACCCTGTATCTAAGCTAGAGAGGGGGCCTATGCAGAGAGTTTGTGTGCTCAGTGGGCATTGCAGTGTCAATCAAAGACATATGTGATGCAAATATAAGGGTAGGAAGTCACTCTTCTACTGACACCGAGTAAGGTTCCTTCTCAGGTTCACAGAAACAAAACCTGTTTTTATTTACAGAACCAACAAGGCGCTTTATAAACAATTATTATCTTAATATACATTTTGAAACAAGTAAGTAGATTTTGGCCAGCTTGATCATAGTTAAATGTCAGAAAAATATCTTTATGGTAGCAATGACGGCGGTTGTTTTCTCGAGTCACAAAGGTTATACCTGAAGATCATTTTGCCTGTATGTTGTAGAAGTACATTTATAACCTTCTTGCTTTCTCATTTGCTTGAAAATGCACCATTTGTACACCTTTTTTTCAAAAAAATTCGGGGGTAAAACCTCCCCGAACCCACCTTAGGTTGTTTGAGTTCGCTCGCTCGCTGACGTGCAATATGACAATAATTTTACGCCCACCACTTTCAAATGTCACCAGCCGCCACTGCCTCTGTGTATAAATGAGGGTAATCACGACCACCCACTCTAGTTTCTAGGATTGTAAAGCCCTTTATTCGAGAGTGACTTGAGCCTGCTCTCATGTTAGACCTGGTGACCTGAGGTCTGGCAAATCCAATTTAAGAATTATTCAGGGAATAATTGCAAGAATCAGCTGTCACCAGCAGATAGTACATTCCTTCTTGCATTGTATTAGAAAAGCCCACTTCTATGTTATTAAAATCCAGCCAAAATGTAGATGCTGATTTACTAAAGTTCCCCACACTACTAACAGACAAATCCCTGTGTTTGCCGGCGAAGATAAGAGAGCTGAGAGTAGCAAACGGAGTCCTCTCAAACCTGTTGCTGAGTTGACTTGTGTCGTGACCAGCTTGCCACAGGGCTAAACCTGGCAAGTGTGGGGGCAGTTGTTAAGGCTCACTGCGAGGCCCGTGTTGGACACTGTGGTACTTCCTGACTGTCAGTGCCCAGAATGTATCGCTCTCTCCTGCCACAGAGTTAAATTCTATGTAAGGACTGGAGCCTCCCATTATGCTTCTCATTTCTTTACTGTTTATTCACAGCAGCCAATGAAAGAAAAGTTTATAAAAACACTGCATTACCCATGAACACTCTGGTGACACCTGACCAACCATAGAGCATAGCCCTATATCAGCTCCCACCAAGGTAAGTGTCCTCTTTCTTTGCTGCTCCGCAGGCAGTTAAGTGCATTCTCTCTTATATCTTTGTTTGCTTAGTGTCGCAGTATATTGTTGGCATCTGCTTATATGGCTGTGTATAGATGACTGTGTATGTCTAGCATGCCGATTTGGGCTAGCGCGTTGGTTGCACAACATATTTTTACCTTCTATTGTCCTCAGGTTACTGCTCAGTCATGTGGGGAGGATCTCCTGGGAGCGCACTGCCTCTCGACGGGACACTGGCGCCGGCATCTTTGAATGGTGGAGAGGGAGAAGGGAGCGAGGACATGCGTCAGTTGGACGCGCAGTCCTCTCTCTACACAAATGAGAGGCACGCATGCGTGGCGGCCATTTTAGATGCTTTTCCGATCGAGAAAAGTTTAAATGAACGTGAGAGCAGCGTTAAACTGCTCGACTGTCCCACTTCCTTGTTGTGGTAGGTCTGCTCCCAGTGGCACCCGGCAAGTGTGACTGCAGGGCTGAACAATTTTCTATAGGCTTTGCCTAGAGTGGGTTTTAGCAAGCCCTCCCTCCATCTCATATCAATCAATCAGTCACTTGTAAAGCGCACTACATACCCGCAAGGGTCTCAAGGCGCTGAGAAAGGGGGGGGGGCACTGCTGATCGAAAAGCCAGGTCTTTAGTAGCCTCCTGAAGGTCAGCAGGTCTTGGGTCTGTCGTAGGCTCAGTGGGAGGGTGTTCCATGTTTTGGCAGCGAGGTGGGAGAAGGGTCTCCTGCCGGTGGTTGTTCTTCGGATGCACGGGACGATGGCGAGTGCGAGGTCAGTGGAGCGGAGCTGGCGGTTGGGGATGTAGAAGGAGAGTCGTCTGTTGAGGTAGGCTGGGCCGGTCTTGTGGAGTGCCTTGTGTGCGTGGATGAGGAGCTTGAAGGATATCCTCTTGTTGATGGGGAGCCAGTGCAGGTTTCTCAGGTGGGGGGCGATGTGGCCGTGTCGTGGTACGTCGAGGATCAGTCGTGCTGAGGCGTTTTGGATGCGTTGTAGTCGTTTGATCAGCTTGGAGGGTGCTCCCGCGTCGAGGGCATTACCGTAGTCGAGTCTGCTGCTGACGAGGGCCTGGGTGACTGTCCTTCTTGTATCAGTTGGGATCCACCTGTAGATCTTGCGGAGTATGCGAAGGGTGTTGAAGCAGGAGGAGGAGACGGCGTTGACTTGCTTGGTCATTGAGAGCGTTGAGTCGAGGATGATTCCCAGGTTGCGTGCGTGGTCGGTGGGTGTTGGGGCTGCACCCAGAGCCGTCAGCCACCAGGAGTCGTCCCAGGCTGAAGGGTTGGAGCCGAGGATGAGGACCTCTGTCTTGTCCGAGTTCAGCTTCAGCCGGCTGGTCTTCATCCAGTCAGCGACGACCTTCATACCTTCGTGGAGGTTGGCTTTGGCGGTGATGGGGTCCTTGGTGAGGGAGAGGATCAGTTGAGTGTTGTCGGCGTAGGAGATTATGTTGAGGTCGTGCTGTCGGGCGACGTGTGCGAGCAGGGCCACACGTCGCCCGACAGCAGGTCAGGGCGTGCGAGCTGATGAAGTCAGCGATGGAGTCGCTGAACTGGGGGCAGGGTCCGGGGGGGTCTGCAGACGGGTGTGCCTCTGAGGGTGGAGTTGGGGTCTGTGTGGATCTGGAAATGCATGTGTTCGGCGGTGGTGAGAATGTCATCGGTGCTGGTCGAGACCCTGATGCTGTTCTTGTGGACGATGGCGATTCCTCCTCCGACTCCATTGGTGCGGTCTCTGCGGGTGATCTTGTAGCCGTCTGGGATGGCTATGGTGATGTCGGGTGCGGAGGAGTCATTTATCCAGGTCTCTGTCAGGATAGCGACGTCTGGGGTTGATGTGTCCAGCAGGTCCCAGAGCTCGACGGCGTGTTTGCGTACGGAGCGGGTGTTTAGTAGGATGCATCGGAGGGGGTTGAGGTCTTTCTTGGCGGGTTGTTCGGCGGCTCTGATGCTGGTGTAGCTGCAGTTCCGGCAGGTGAAGGGGCCGTGTGTGCGTTTCGGGGCATCCTTGAAGTAGGTGTGGGTCCGTCCAGATTTGAGAGTGTGCAGTGTGCTAGCATCGTAGCGGCGGCGGTTGCCGCGACGGGTGCGAGGACCAGGGGTTCTGTCGCTGGGCGCAGTCCAGGCGCAGACGGGCTTGCCTTAGGCGCGCCTAAGGCAAGCCCGTCTGCTGCGCGTGCTGGGAGGCGGGAGGCAGGGGCAGCGAATGGGCAGTCATGTGGGGCGGGACCGCAGGGGACGCAGCGGCTTGGAGTGGGAGCGGTGAGGGACGGCGAAGGGAACAGAAGGCAAAAGGGCACGGAATTAGAGGGGCAACGAAGGAACAGAAGGTAAAATGGGAACAAGGTTACAGGGGCAACGAGGGAACAGAAAGCAAAACGGGCACAAGGTTACAGGGGTAACGAGGGAACAGAAGGTAAAATGGGCACACGGTTACAGGGGCAACGAGGGAACAGAAAGCAAAACGGGCACAAGGATACAGGGGCAACGAGGGAACAGAAGCAAAAATGGGTACAAGGTTACAGGGGCAATGAGAGAACAGAATGCAAAAGGGCACAAGGTTACAGGGGCAGTGACAGGAACAGAAGGCAAAGCGGGCAGAGAGACACGGGGACAGTGAGGGGAGCAGAGGAAAAAACGGGCGCAGACCAAGTAAGGCGGCGGGGGAAGACAGAACCACAGTCACAGACACTGAATAACAGTACGGCACTACAATGAAACTGACCTACGGCCTAGGGCCTCGAAGCTTTCAGCAGCAGCAGCTGGGGCAGGGAACCACAGGTGGAGCTGTGCGGAGGGGGAGCGACTACCTAGAAGGGACAAGGTATACTTAGCTTTTTTGACTTGGCTGGCTTGGGGTTGCTCCACTCCCCCTTGATATATATATCCACAAGCACAGTTCGGCTGCCCGTGAGAAAGGAGTGACACAACTCCGAAACGCGTCGGGACCTATTGTTGCAATAAACACGCTTGGAATTGTGGCCACGGCTCCAGTGTTTTCATTACATGAACTTTATTCATTGGATTTGGTGTGGAGATATATATATATATATATATAAATAATATGATTGCTCCCGATTGGTTCAGTAACCCTCTTGTGGGATATACAGCTGAACTGCAGTGCATCAATATGGCTCAATACTATTATGAGGAGGAATATTTTGATGGGGAACACAGGGTCCTTGGAGCAGGAACCCATGAACGCACTTGATGCAGGGGTGCAACACTACATTAATAAAGCCCTGGTGAGAGCCATATAGCCTTTGAAACGGCACCTGTGCTGTTATGCCCAACAGCAAGGCTGGCTCCCCGCCCCTAGCAGACCCAGACCCAGTAGGAAAGGTACCAAAAAAAAACACGCTGCTGACTCCTGAGGCGGCACCACCTGAACCCCACAACGATGAGGACGAGGAAACCTCCTCATGCCATACGTCGGATCAAGGTGAGGCCCCTAGACCCTCTAAGCACTCAAAAAAGGAGCGCCGCGTGGACATTCCTCAGCAGCCAAACTACTCACGTTCGAACTGGCAGAGATTGTCCACCTTAACTCCACAGCCTGGTTACCACCTCAGGAGGTGACATACCTTGTCTAACCCGACCTTAGACCGGCGTTTGACAAGGATGTCAGGGTGCAGCTTGTGAGAAAGTGCCATCTTTCTTGCATGGTATGCCCCCAGTTTTTACTGAATTCCTAAATGTACTTTGACTGAGTGTGCCCTGGGCTCCTGCCAATCAGATGCCCAGGGCCTATGTTCCTTCCCTAAAAACTGTGCTGAAACCTAAAACCCAAATTGGCAAACCCTGGCCACATGTCAGCCCCTGGTAAATGGTACACTAGGTACCCAGGGCATTGTGACCAGGGAATGGCCTCTAAGGGCTACAGCACTTCTTGTGCCACCCTTAGAGGCCCTGTACCCTGACACAAACACACTGCCCTTGCAGGTTGAGTGTCTGGGTATAGGACAAAACAGAGAGTCGACATGGCACACATCCCTGTGTGCCATGCCCACAACATACACTGCCCTGGCATACATCAGCCACCCCTCTAGCTGGGTGCCCTATGCCAGTGGTGTGGGTACAGGAGCATGGCCCTGTGCCCCTACAGTACCCAGGTCCATTCCTGGGCACTGTAAGTGCAGTGCTGCCATTTAAGAGTATATGGTGCTAGGAGATCATCAAACACAAACTCCACAGCACCATGATGGCTCCACTGAAGACTGAGAAGTTTGGTATCAAACTTCTCAGCACATTAAACCCGCACTGATACCAGTGCAGGATTTAATGTACATTGCACGACAGAGGGCATCTTAGAGATGCCCCCTGAACCTAACCTACAATCCACGTCTGGGGCTGCCTAGGGTGCCACACAGCAGACATGTTGCTGGACCCCTGGGTAGAGAGCCATCCGCTCTCCTGGGCCTGCAACAATGCACATCCTGGGCGAGGTGCTAGGTTTCCTCCCCCAGGATGGGCAGGGAAAGCTTCAAAGGCATACCGCCTTTGTGAGGTTCTCCAGGCCACTTGCTGTACTCAGCAACTGGCCCCTACCAGTTCTAAACCCCCACTCTGGTGGGAAGACTGGCCGGAAACCCCAAGGAAGGACAGGGGGTGTGCCAGCCTCTGCCAACCCCACCCCTTAGGTGGGGGAGGCGAGGTGAAGCACATCTCCGGGCTCTTGCCATCTTGAAGATGGGGAGCCCTGCCCAATCAGGACTAGGCCACTGCACCCCTGCCACAGGAGAGTGGCAGGATAGGGGGTGTCCTCACCCCAGGGCAGGGACCCAGTGGTCCCTTCCCTTTACCTACCTGTAACGCCCCTAAATTTAGTATTTAGGGGCACCCTGAACCTTCCTTCCTTAGATCCAGATTCCAAAACAGCAAAGAAGATCAAGAAGAAAGAAGACCTGCCGTTCAGCTGCTAAAACGAGGAAGACACCAACTGCTTTGGGCCCAGCCCTACCGGCCTGTCGACCCTCGAACCTGCTCCTGCTAAATCCCGGCATCTCCCGTGGCCAGCAACCTCACAAACCCCGGATGACCTGGCTACCTTGTGACTCTGAGCATCTGGAACTCCCAAGAGCAGTGGCACGGCTCAAAGCAAGTAACTGACCCCTGGCATCAGCCAGCAACCGCGAACCCTGCACACTCTGCACCCACCAAGCCCGGCCTCTGCTGGAGTGGTCAAAGACCATCAGGCGTCCCTCCGGCGACTGTGACGCTGAATCCGGCACCCAAGGACCCACCTCGACGCTCCTGACGACGCCTGCAGCCTCAGAACCAGGTACCCCCCAACCGTGATCAACAGAGGGTAAGATTTCCCGACACCAAAAGGAACCCGGCACCCAGCGCCCTGCGGCCCCCTGTGCCCAACTCCTGGATACCTACCTATCCTCCAACTACCCAACTTACCTCTCGAAATGGTGGTCACACCTGAAGAATCTTCGTCCCCGTGCTTGCAGCCTTTGTTCGTTCTTGAGCTTCTACATTGCAATCCATTGAGCACCCGAAGGCTCAAAAGCACCCTGCACCCAGCCGCCCGAGTGCCCCTGGCTGTGCAACCTCTACTCCTACCTACCTCCCCATTTGCCCTGAGCAAGTGACCAGGAGCCCAGCTCCCACAGCCGTGTGGCCTGCTAGCCAGCAGCCACCAACCAAGGGCCCCCTGCCTTCCATAGGATAACATTGGGCCTAACTCACTCTGCACCCGGCTGCCCCTGTGGGTGTAACAACTGTACTTACCTGACCCTGGGAGACCCCTGAGTCTATGCCCAGAACCTTAACTCTGCCAGGCGAGTACTTACCCAAGAGCGGATAACTCACTTTTCTTCCATAGGGTAACATTGACTGGTTTCACTTGAAATTTCTTTTGTGTGGAGTTTCTACACTTTAAAATATTCACCTAAAATCAACCGAGTAACCAAAACGGAAATACTCACCTGCTATTAGGAGAGATCCCAGTGCTGGATCTTGGTGCCCAGCACTGACCCTGAAAAGTAATTACAAACCATACTTACCGCTAACTCAATTTTCTTCCATAGGAAACCATTGACTGTTTTTCTGTGAAATTTCTTCTAAGTGTCGATTTTGCAAACTTACAAATATTCGTAAAAAATTGCCTGTATAACCTAAACGCATTCTATCCGCTGCTTACAGGTGGTATACTAGTGCTGGATCCAACACTGAACCCGAAAAAGTAACCATAACCGCACTTACCTGCTAAGTGAATTTCCTCCCATAGGATAACATTGGTAATTTGATTAGAAAAAGTTTTAAGTGTCAACTTTTAAAATACCAAAATATTGCTTAAAAATCACAACAGTAACTAAAACGTATTTACTCACTTGTTTCCAAGAACTGTCCCAGGACTGAACTAGGATCCAGTCCTGGAGTTAGAAAAGTAATCCTGAAAGTAATCAATTGCATTTAACTTAAAATCCCCATTGAGCTCAATGTATTATTGTGTTCGAAATTGTGTTGCCTATTGCAACAAACTGTAACTATTGCATTCAAAAGTCAATTGCCTATTGCAAAGTATTTCACTAAAGCATCTCATTCTGAGAAAGTATATTTTGATACCTATTGTTGGTTCTAAAATAAAACAACCACATATTTTTATATACAAACCATTGGCCTACAGTTCAGTTCTTGAGTGTGTGAGACCATTTGCTGACTGAGTGTGTACAACAAATGCTTTACACTGTCCTCTGATACTGCCTTACTGCTCGACCAAGCTACCACTTTAGAGAGTAAGGTTATATCTAACTTTAGCCTCTGCCAAACCTCTAGGGACTGTGGACTCTGTACACACTGTACCTATTTGGGAACAGTATATACAGAGCCACTTTCCTACACAGCTGCTCTCCGAGTGCCCGAAGCCAGACCTGCCGGGTAAGGTCGCAGAGACTCCAGAGGTGGCCCCCTCTATGCTGACCTACTTAAAGTATTCTAAAGACCCTAAGAAGGGCATAGACAGAGCATGGCGATTGTGCCAAGACAAACTACTAGATGTGATGGGCCCTTTGGAGTTGGGCTTTAGCGCTAAAGAGTCTGCTATGGCTATTCATCCTGAGGAGCTAATTGGATGGGCTCAACAAGCGATTTGCCAGCTGGGAAATGCAAATTGTGCAATGTCTAGCGAGAGACGACGCTCTATTTTGCTAAAACTGGACCCTAAGTTGGCTGAACTTTCTACTTTAGAATTTGGTCCCTTAGCTCAGGTCCTACTATTTAGTCAGCCCTTCCTCAAGGAATTCACAAAGTTTGTAGCTACATTCAGCGGTCTGGGCAAAGAACAGGGATTCCTCAGACGTGCCTTCCAACCGGTTTTCAGCATGATATGGAGGGCGATCATTCGGCCAAGGTTATAATCGGGGTGCCCCACGTAGTCAATACCACCAGCAACGCAGGGGCTACCAAGAACCCAACAACAACAACTCGTCCTTATACCCAACCCGCGACTCCAGAAATCGCTTTTGAAAGAAACCAGGATGCTGGAACCACAGATGAGACTGATCCTATGTTCAGAAGTAAGGTTGGGGGGCAGGATCCAGTCCTTTCTGCAAGTATGGCACACAATCTTGCAGGATGCATGGGTTTAAGAGACAGTGCAGGGATACAAGTTATAGCTGTACAGCTCCCCCAGTCAGATTTCTCCTCCTCCACAGAGGTAATTTTCCCGACAAAAGCAGGACTTCATATCCACCAAAATACTATCTCTGTTGAAGAAAGAGGCCATAGTCACCACGGATCCCCACCCCAGACGGTTTTTCAGCAGTATCTTCCTAGTCGAGAAGAAAGGGGGCGGGTCCAGACTTGTGTTGAATCTCAAAGACTTCAATGGATGGGTAGTTTACTGGCATGTCAAGATGGAAGGCATCCATCTTCTTCGCGATCTTCTTCAAGAAGGGGACTGGATGGTCCATTTGGACATGAAGAACGCATATCTGTCCATCCTCATCTTCCCGCCACATCGGCACTTCCTACAATTCCACTGGCAAGGTGTTTGTTAAAAAATACAAGGTTCTCCCTTCCTGTCTCTCGTCGGCAGCATGGTGCTTCACTAAACTTCTTCGTTCAGTGGTAGAGGCATTGAGAGCACGGGGTGTGCATCTAATCATCTGTTCAGACGACCTAATAATCATGGCACAGTAACCGCAACTAGTAGTAACCCATCTCGACTGGGCGATCAGCCTCTTGCAGAGTCTGGGGTTCTTTGTGAACTTGCAGAAATCAATCATGACTCAGGCACAGTCTGTAGAGTTTTTAGGGTTTCAGATCGATTCCGGTCTGTCAATTACTACTCCCAGCGCAGAAGATCAGATCAATCAAGAGAGAGTTGAGATTGATTCTGAACAAGCAGATTGTATCATTGAGATCAGTAGCCCGAGTGGTTGGTCTTCTGGCCTCTTTAATCCAAGCAATCTTTCCGGGCCCCCTTCATTATCGAGCACTTCGGAGGTTAAAAATTTAGAATCTCCGGAAAGGCCTCGGTTATGCAGATCAGATTCCTCTCTCAGAGGAGGCAAGGTTGGAAATGTTGTGGTGGTTAAATCACATGGAGGCTTGAAACGGCAGAGCCATCTTTGGTTCCACTCCAGGGGTAGTGATTGACCCGGATGCCAGCCGTTGGGTTTGGGAAGCCTGTGGTGGCCAGATCTCCACCAGGGGCGTTGGTCCCAGGAGGAAATATCATTACATATCAACTGCCTGCAGCTCCTAGCAGGCTCCTTTGCGATTCGGATTCTCTCCCCACAGAAAACAGACTTTTGTATCTTGCTTTGCATGGACAACGTGTCAGCAGTGGGATATGTGAACAAGCAGGGAGGGACAAGATCCTGTGTGTTAGCGGAGATCGCCAAGGATTTTTGGCAAGTCTGTCTACAGCACAGAATTTCAGAACTGTAAATATTTTCCGGTCGGCCATCTTGGCAGGCCTCGATCCGGTTGAGGGCAAACCAGTTTGAGAACACCTCTTGGTGTGCAAGCTACTAAGCGGTATCCGAATGGTCAGACCACCTTGTCCTAGATACTCCCTTTTATGGGATGTGTCCATTGTCTTGAGATTTTTGGAGTCGTGGCCCTCCAATTGGTATTTATCAAGGAAACAACTATCGTCCAAATTAACCATGTGTCTGATATCTTGTAAACACATATCAGATGTCCGTGCTTGGGACTTAGCAGGACGCAGGTCTTACCCTGAAGGGGTTACCTTTTCCATCACAAAACAAACTAAATGCAATACCTCTTTAGTATCATATCCAGCTTTTCAGAATAATCCTAAAATGTGTGTTATAAAATGCTTAAAGGAATAATGGTGAGTACTGCCAAATTTCGTTCAGACATGAGGGGTCAGGTATTAATCGCACTACAAAAGCCTTTCCGCCCAGTGACTCCAGCCACCCTGTCGGGATGGGTACGTTGGCTCATGGGCGAGGCAGGCATTGATGTGTCTAAATTTGGAGCCGACAAAGGCTCGTGGGGCTATGGCCTCCAAATCTTTCTCCTTGGGAGTCAGACTTGCAGACATCATGAATGCGGCTGATTGGTCAACAGAGACAACTTTTAAATCGTTCTATTATAAACCTAGTGTTGATGTGGCTTCTCTAGTGGTGGCTAAGCTTTGAACAAGCATAATCGAAGCCTCCGGTCCTGAAATAGAATTAAAATTTGCAAACATTTGTGACAAGAATTTTCAATTCTATTAAGGACACGGAGGCGAGGATTATCCCACCCAAGTTAAATGTTTTTGCATTGTATTGATATACTGCATAAGTTTGTTCTTATGTTCTCCCTCCCCTTTTTCGGATAGTCATGATTGCTGATTCATGTACGGAGACCAGAGTTACGGTTTTACCCTTTGCGATTTCAAGTGCAGATATCAAGTAGGACGTAATGAATCACTGATGTGCGACGCCCCCATTCTGCAGGTTGCAGTGGAGAAACATCAGCTGTACTGAGAGCGGATTCCAGACTTTGTTTGGTCCAATCACAAGATCGAGAGTTGAGCCCCGTTGGGCCCCAAGTTGTTTCCTTCTTCAGGAGTTTTCTATAGTGAAGGCTGGATCAACATGATCAAGTTATTTTAACTGACTTAACTGTTGGAAGGTTACTCAAAGAAAGAGGACGCTGTTACCTTGGTGGGAGCTTATATAGGGCTATGCTCTTTGGCTGGCCAGGTCTCAAGAGAGTGTTCATGGGTGTTGTAGTGTTTTTATAAACTTTTCTTTCATTGGCTGCTGTGAATAAACAGTAAAGAAATGAGAAGCATAATCCTCGCCTCCGTGTCCTTAATAGATTTGAAAATTCTTGTCACAAACGTTTGCAAATTTTAATTCTGCACGTCCAGACTTCAGTCTGCTGAAGGGCACAGCGTCTCTTAACTGGATGTCAATGCATGTCCCTCTTGGTGGGTGTCTAGGCTTCAGGACACGCCACCTACTCTCTTTTTCATTTCCCTATGTTGTCTGTACCTACATACATTTGCTCTGTGCCAGACCTCTACTTCCTGACAGCACCGTTCCTTTCAAAGTACTGCTGGTACCTCATCCGTCTCAAGCTCTTCATATTTAATGTTAATAATATTTTATTTATTTTCATAGGGCTTCATACCACTCTCACTGTTTCTAAGTATTGGTGAAGACAGACATTACTATTAATCAATATAATGCTAATTCATTTACTGTCTTCAGAAGGACAGAAGGTGGAGAATTCCTTGCCAGGATTTTAGCTTGTGGTCTGCATATCATGTTAAATGTCAGCAGCGAGTGTTAACGGAGACATTTTCCCGGTCTGCATCTTCCATTTTCTACTCTCCCTTCCGTGACTCACAAGCAAAGACTCCCTGTAATGGGGAATCCTTAACTGGAATAGAGGGACAGGTCTGTCACGCTGTTTCTTTATGGCAATTCAAGGCCTCACACGATCAATAGAAATAAAAAACAGGCTTAGGCAAAAATCAATATATAGAGAAGAAAGACTAAAGAAAAGAAAGGTTATGAACACAGAAGATAGACTGTACAAAGAAAGGAAGAAAGGGCTATAAAAGTTGAGATAGATGAGAGACTTGCAGTTTGCTGACAAGGGACGTGAAACTATGTCACTCTCCCCAATACCAAGGATCCAGAGGAGACCCAAACAAGGCCCCTTCGTGAGACATCCCCAGAAGTGGGAGCCTAAAGGAGTTTTTGCCTCCAGGAAGAGGAGCGGAAAGCCCAGAACCAAGATCAGAAAAGAGAAGAGGGTCTTGAAGACAAAGAAGAGGTAGATAGGCCCTACAGTGAGGAGTGGTGATATCCTCCCACCATCCAACACCATTAATCCAGTTATGGTTTCAGGATGGAGCATGGCTTTTCCAGGAGCATAACAAACAGGAACCTGTTAGGTTATCCGGAGGTGTGGAAAAGAAAGAGGTAAAGCAAGAATGTTTCCTTTAGGCTGTTCATTCTGTGGATTATTTACACGCCCCTTGCAACACTTTTGCACCACCTTTGAGTCACTTTTTGTGGCGCAGCAGCGACGTAAACAATGCGCCACATTGTGGCTGATTTACAACGTGACACATCTAGGGAGATGCGTCACCTTGTAAAGCCCTGCTCCACATAATACCTGCGTCAGGTATAATGTATGCAGCGTGGGAGTGTCCATGTGGGAAAGCCTCGGAGAAGTGACGCAGTGAAATTTACAAGATTTTACTGCGCCACTTCTGGGACGCCACTGCGTCAAAACCCTACGCCTGCTTGGAGCAGGTGTAAGGAGTGATGCAGTGTATTAAGAATAGAACACCCCATGCACTGCTGGAGTTGCATTGTGATTGTGAAACGACTCCAGCAATGCGTAACTTTTGTGCCAACAGATGCATCAACATTTCTGACGCATCTATCAATCTTTGCGCCATGCTGTGGCGTATTGTAACGGTGCATCCATGGTGGCGCAAGGGTTTCGCATGCAGGCACAGGGAAACTGACGTTTCTATATAGATGCGTCCGTTTCTTGTAAATAAGCCCCTCTGTCTCGAAAGCCTTGGAGGAATTACATTAGCTCTCGGTTAAGAAGAGGTCAGCTTTCAATGCGCTCACAAAGTACTTAATCTGGCTGGCCCTCAATACCTAAAAAGACGATTCTTGTGGTATTTACCAAATAGGTATTTATGATCTGCAATCTCCCAAAAAGTGATGGTGCCTAGAATTCACAAAGCCTTTTGGGGCAGTAGAGATTTTGTTTACCGCATTTCCAAGTTCTGGAATCATATTCCGGTGCATTTGGGAGGCCATTCCAACTTGCAGATTTTCTGAAAATACTTGAAAACCTGGCTTTTTGCCCTTCCACTTTAGATTTGATCTTTGTGTAAGGGACCTAACAGTAGGCGCTTAACACTAAGACGCCCTCGGGCATACGTCATGCTTTACAAAAAAAATCAATTCATTTGCTGGGCAACCTTTATTTTTGGTTGGGATTTTCTCTCCCATTTAGCAAGAACCTGGTGAAATGCTTTACCAAATTAAGGTAAATAAGAGATAATAGAGGCCATTTTCATGAGTGAAAAAGTGTTCCTATGAAAGTAAACTGATAGCTTTTGTTATAGAGAGGAGACGGAAGCATAAAATAAAGAGACAAAAGTGAAGCAGGATAAAGAAAGGAAAATGAACTGCAACCAGAGGACAGGGGCCAGGTGAATCTGGTCTTAAGGAGAAAGGAAAGAAGACAAAACCAAGAACATAAAACGTTTTTTTTTTATTTTATACATACACAAAGGCTGCCCTAAAGTTTGTTTTCTGTTTATTATTTTGTTCTTCTTTTAAAAGTTCATTTCTAGTACTTACTTGGTTATTCTCTGAGGGAAAATGCTTTGGTGATGGGAGAGAGGAGCTGAAGAAGAAGACAGTATATTAGAAGCCTTCAACAACATAGGGATTCTTCTCAATAGACTGTGGTAAAAGTAACTTTCTTGAAACTCAGCCCTGAGCAAACTGGTCAATGCATGTTCCCAACAAATAAGCAATCCCAATATTACTTTCTTAAAACTAACTCTTCCAGTAAAGAAGACATTGTTGAAAAAATGCACATGGAACAGTTTTTAAATACCTTTCTCCTTAATGCCCAAAGATGGGTGCAACAGCGTATCATGCTTGCGTATCAAGCACATGCTAAGTAAGCATGTGCTTTTTTCATGAGCACAAAACTGGAAAAACTAAAATGAGGACCTATCGGAAGTAAGGGCTTAGCTAGCGATAGGAGGTAGGAAGATAGTCCCACTAAGGCAAGAATCAGTTTCCCATGGGCTGCCAGGGTCTCCCAGTACTTCTATACGAGGTCCAAAGATTTTTGATTGTGGGGTCTGGGCCATATTTTGGGACAATGTTCTTTTCCCCCCAAAATGAAAGAAGAGAAACCCTTTCGATATTGACCTAATAAATCAAAATATTTCTTATATAGGAACACTATCCCCCTCCTTTCATTGTCCGGTAAAATTAGTGGTGAAAGGATAATGGCTTTATTAGATACCGGATATTAACAATTCATTATTCAAAGTCAATATATTGACTCATAACAGATTATTCTCAAAAAATGCCTCCCCAGAAGATAACTGGGGCAGTTATGCCAAAGAGAAAACTCCACTGGTGAAGAAGTACCGATCCTATATTTTAAGTGGAAACTATTCTGTAAGGAAATAAATCCTCAACCTTACAGGATGAATATCTGGCAATTAAGTGGACTATACACAGCCTAAGACATTATTTAGAACTTAGGAAATGTATTCAATATACCAAATATGCACCGTTAACCAGGTTTTTCCAAAATAAAAGTCAGAACCCAAGGATCCTAAGGGACTTCCTTTCCTTGCAACCTTTCAGATGTCAAATTAATTACATAAAAGGTGTAAAGTCCAAGGAAATTCCAGCAGCTAGTTTTCATGAGTGGAAGAACTTAATGTAGGAGGAATGTGACGGGAAACACTTAAATGAAATATATTAACAAGTCAGTCATGCTTTTTCTACGAGACAGTTCCTGTTCCCAAAAAGACATATAGAAATAAAAAAACAGACTTGGGGGAGCGGGGGGGGGGAGGGAAGCAATAGCTAGAGATAACTAGAGAAGAAAGATTAATGAAAAGAAATGGGATAGGCATAGACGATAGACTTTGCAAAGGAAAGGAAGAGATGACTACAAATTTCTTTTATCATTTTTATTTTAATAATATGGTTATTAAAACATTTATGATGAGACTTGTATTGTTGGACCGAAATTTCCCAAACAACATAGTTCTACTTAGAAATTGTTTTGCACAATGAATTTGCATGTTTTATTACATTACTATTTTGAACCGAAATAAAGAAAATATGATGATGATGATGATCACTATAAAAGGCTATACTGAAAGGTGAGTGGCCACTGGCTGACAAGGGAAGGAAAACAACATCAGCTGCTTGCCAATGTTCCTGAGGAGACTCCGACAAGGTCTTTTTGTTAAACACTGCTAGAAGGGGAACCCTCAAGGAGTTCTTGCCCCAGGATGAGGAGCCTCAACCCCAGAAGTAAGGAAATGACACCAATCTCAATGATGAAGAAGAGGTAGTCAGTCCCTGGAGTGTCAAGTGGTGGCATCCTCCCACTCTTACCATCGATCACCATGAATGCTACCGCAAAATGAGGAAACAAACTGATAGCATTTGTTAAAGTAAGGAGAGGAAAGCATTTTATAAAGATGTAAAAGAGAAGCGGGATTCAGAAAAGAAAAGGAGCTGCAACCAAAGGACAGGGGCCAGGTAAAACTGGTTTGAAGGGCCCAGGAAAAAAAGAGAGAACAAAGAAAAACAAGAGGAGAGGGTTCTTTTCAAAATTTTTACAAATCCATAAAAACTCCCCAAGGTATGTTTTCTGTTTATTTTCCTTGTTTTTTTGTTTTCTTATACTAAACTGGTTATTTTCTGAGGTTATACAGTTCGGTGGTGTGAGACAGGAACTGATGAAGAAGACTTCCCAGGGCAGGACTCTAGCAAAGGAAAAGAAGGAAGCAACACTGAGAGCTTTCTGTTTGTTGAAACTGGCAGAATACAAGTATACTCCAGGGGCCTGATTACGAGTTCCTTGTAACATTTCGGCCCATGCATAAACTCGTGTTTACGTATGGGTCAGAATTACGAGTTCAAAACTATTTACGCATCCAATAATTATAAGATGCATTAAATAACTCCGCTTTCAATAAAGTTCGGGAGGTCAAACCTGCTGAAATAAAACAGTGAAAAACATTTGGTATTACCGTATTATGCGGATTTTGGTGCGCTAAACACCAAGATTTGCATGCTATTCCCCATGAACTTGCAATAGGTGTTATTTATCACACTCGATAAACAATGTACCCCATGGTATCGTTATTAATCAGGGGCAATAAATAGCTGCTCAGGTCGTAATCAGGGGTTAAAACTTTGTAACATTTATAAGAACATAAAAAAAACCTGAAGAGATGCCTAACCCTTTTTTCTTGCTGTTTGCAGTTGCTTTTTTTTTTTTTTTTTTTTAAACCGTTTATTACAAAGTTCAAAGAATATACAAAGATGGGCCTACAACCTTCAGGCCGGCCGCTAGCAAACAAGAGGAGCATAAGATACACACAGTAGAACGCAAGCAGCGGCAAAGGGAAACATACAGGAGTTAGCCGCGTTGATGGCCACAACATACGGACCCCACATGACGGTTTCTTTTAAACATAAATAACAACAAACAAAATCCAACCACAAGGCAACCCACGATCGAAAACAGCAGCATGTGCTCCCCTAGAAGGGGGACCCTACCAAACCATAGGAGTATCAAGGGGGGGGAGAAGGTCAGAACAGGGACTGGGTGGACTCAGTGCCCGGTACCGGAGAGCTAAACCGGCTAAGGGGATGGGGCAGGCGACGGATCCGGCAATAACGGCGGGGCGCAGATTCCACCACGGTAGGTGTTCCAGGGCCCCACACTTTCACCCATGTCCCAGGCTTACCTCTCGCTACATACACCACCTTTTCCCTAAACATGCACCAGTCCATATTTTCCTTCCAGGCCGAAACAGTCGGGGGCCTCTGGGAACCCCACAGTTGAGCAATATCGCGCTTGGCCACCATATATCCCAGAGTCACCCACCACTTCTGTGGCGCCGAATAGTCGGTTGGTTCCCACACGTTCAACAGGCATCTCCTCGCTTCGGGCAGCAGCGGCACACGCGTAACCACCCGCAGGACCTCATGCACACCACGCCAGAATCGCTCCACCTCTGGGCATTCCCACAAAATATGAAGAAAGGTCCCCAAAGAACCACACCCACGCCTACACAACCCGTCCACAGCATAGCCCATACGCAATAGCCTTGGCCCCGTTATGTAGACCCTATGGAGTATCTTGAGCTGGACGAAGCGAAGGCGGGCCGGTATGGCCACCTCTTTCGGGGAGGCCACCGCAGAGACCCAGTCCTCGTCGTCCAGCTCCAATCCATCGGCAACCCAAGCCTCGCGAAGGTCAAGCAGCAATCCCACGCGGTCATTGATCAGTTTTTTATAGATTAACGAGATCGTGCTTTCCGGTACATGTCCATCCAGCACTCTATCTTCCAGAGGGGAGTACTCCGGGATGGAGGCAACGTCCGGGAAGGCGGAGCATAGTGCATGACGGATCTGCATATACCGAAAGTACTCCCTGTCTTGCAACTGGAATTCCGTCTGCAACATCCCGAACGTTTTGAATCCCCCCCTCGTCCAGAGATCCCCCACCCTGCTAATGCCTATCATGTCCCACTTCTCGAAGCCCTTCGAGGTACACAGGGAGCCCAACTGCTCAGATGCGTACAGTGGTGACGCCCGGGTCAAACGATCCTTCCACCCCATCGCTACATTAGCCGCGTGCCACACTCGTACCATGACACGCGTGGGGCCCGTAAGACGTGCGTCGAGCGAGCTGGAGTAGAGCGCTCGAATATAGTCACCACCCGGCAGTAGCATCTTATCCATTTCAAAGGCCGGGTTTAGGGCGGGCCCGTATAGGCCGTGATTAATCGCAGCCAGCTGGGAGGCCCAATAATACCGTTTAATATCCGGGAGGGCAATCCCCCCGTCATACCACGGGAGCGTCAGCTTCGCCAGGGCGATACGCGGTCTCCCGTCCCAGAACAGGCGGCGTTGCAAGCTTTCCACCTCGCGGAAGTAGCGCGCCGGGACGAGGTCCATTGTATTCTGCAGAGCGTACAGGAAACGCGGCAGCGACATCATCTTAAACAATGCCGCCCGGCCGAGCGGCGAGAGCGGCAAACGCCGCCAACGCGCGACATCCTCCTTCAGGCGCTGGAGGGGGGGGCAGCAGGTTTCGACCATACCGGGCCTCCGCGTCTAGGGTGATGAAGATACCCAGGTACCTAAATCCCTGCGGGGCGATCTGGATAGGACAGCCCCGCGGAAGGATAGGAGCCTCCCCAGAGAGAACATACACGCACGATTTAGCCCAGTTGATGACAAGGCCGGAGTTACGATCAAATGAGTGCAATACATCAACCAGTACTATCAGTGATTTACGTGGGGAAGCCAGGTACAGGAGAATATCGTAAGCATATAGAGACACGCGGTCCTCATACTCGGGGGTCCAGCGGAGACCACGAATAGAAGGTTCCCACCGCAGCCACTCCGCCAGGGGCTCAAGGGCAAGCGCAAAAAGAAGCGGGGATAACGGGCAGCCCTGCCGCGTGCCCCTGCCCAACTCAAACGGAGCCGACACTCTACCGTTCACAACCACCTGCGCCAGTGGGCCAGAGTACAACAATTTAACCCAGCTGATAAACCCTGGGCCAAACCCAAATTTCGCGAGCGTCGCCCAAATATATGGCCATTCAAGTGTGTCAAACGCCATAGTGGCGTCCAAGGATGCCAAGATGGCCGGCTCCCGTATGAACGGGACACGTGCGAGCACCCCATGCAAACGCCGCAGGTTAAGCGCTGTGTTACGGTGGGGAATAAAGCCGGACTGGTCCTGGTGGACCAAGTCACACACCACGCCGACCAGCCGATTGGCCAGAACCTTGGCGAGAATTTTGGGCTCCGCATTCAATAACGAAATGGGTCGATAGGATGTGACCCGGTCCCGTGGCCTCCCCTCCTTGTGGATAACCACGATGGTAGCCAGATGCTGGTCTAGCGGGAGGGAACCCACCAAGTGGGCCGCAAGGAACATAGCACGGAGATGCGGCACCAGCGTATCCGGTCGCAGCTTATACAACTCGATGGGAAGAGCATTAGGACCCATGGCCTTGCCGGAAGCGACCGAGCGTATGGCGAGGGCAATTTCTTCGGAGGTTGGAGCGGCGTCCAACAACACTCTGTCCTCCTCAGAAAGGGAAGGCAGCGCGATATCTCTGAGCAGGGCATGGGAATCCTCTTCAGAGCGGGAAGACACTGGGGAATATACCCCACGGAAATAGTCCGCGAAGCAGGAGACAATTTCCTCCAGTTCAGTGACACACACACCATTCGGTTTCTCAATCAACGGGACAACACGACTCGCTCTCTCTTTTTTATCCAGCCACGCAATCAATTTACCAGCCTTATCACCCACATCATACAGTCTCCCCTGTTGCTCTCTACTGAGGCCCCTGGCCGCCTCCGTGACGAGGGCCTTATAGGCCGCTTGCTTGAGTTGGAGAACATGTAATTTATCCTCCGTCACCCCACGTTCTTGATCCCCCTCCAACTCGGCTATCTCAGCTTCCACACGGGTCACCTCCTCCCGCTCGCGCCTCCGGGAGTGGGAAATAAGGGACAGGGCTTCTCCTCGGAGTACTGTCTTGAACGCCTCCCACAGTGAGACCGCCGATGACACAGACCCCACATTCTCGTCAAAATAGCGCTTAAGGGATTTAATCAGCTCTGCGCGAATGGTGGGGTCACGCAGGTACCAGGGATTGATCGGGGCCACTCTACCCTATCCCCTCGTCAAAACATCAAAGTGCAACAAGAGCGGGGAGTGGTCCGAAATACCCCGTGCCAAATGGCGCACTTCTCCCACCCTCCCTACATAAGCCGCTGGGACCAGGACATAATCTAGACGTGAGAGACTACCATGGGCCCCTGAATGGAAGGTGTACTGTAGCTGCGTGGGATGTTTTAGTCGCCAACAATCCACCAGCCCCAGGGTATCCAAGAGGCCAGATAACCACTCTTGGGCCCGGGGGAGATCCCTAGGGGGGTGACGATCCACAGTTCCGGAAACTACAGCATTAAAATCCCCCCCCACCACTAGAATCCCCTCCGGAAGGCCAAGGAGGAGGTGCCCCAGGTCCGCAAAGGTGGTCGTCTGCAGCCCCGGTGGGACATATACTGACACAAAAACGACCACTCTGCCCTCCAGTCTGCCCACCAAAACCGTGTAACGTCCCCTATCGTCATGGCGCACCTCATCAATCTCCAACGGGAGCGAGTTTTTAACCATAATGCCCACACCCCTTGAACCGGACGTGAAGCCCGCATGGGCCACAAGGCGGTAGCCCCGTCGATTCATAGCGCAAAAGGAGTTGCCAATGAGGTGCGTCTCCTGCAGAAAAACTATATCGGGCGAAGTTCACCTCAAGAACTGCAGGACCACATCTCGTTTTATCCTGTCCCCCAGTCCATTAACATTCCAGGACAACAAACTCAGTCCCCTACCCCCCATCATAAACAGAAGTCATCACTCGTCCCCCAGAGAGCACTGTAGGAATAACACAAAGATACGTTTGCCTTGTGGTGTAAACGAACAACACCTCACCCCAACCCACCCATTCCAACAAAACTCCCCCCACCCTGCACCCCTGCATGAGCCCGGACAGCCCCCCCAACTTGCAGTGTGCCTGTCGCCCCTATAAAAAGAAACTAGCTAGACCCCCTAGAGGAGGAAAGAGTACCCCTTCTAGACCCCACACAACCTCCATGGGAGGGGAATGTACAAAGACAGACGCTTGATCGAAAGTAGCATCGTATTCGTCCAGAGTGAGGCCCAATATTGACCCCTCAGTCCCGATCCAGTGGGCCGCCTCCTCCCGCCGCCCCCCCGCCGCCATCTCGATCACGACCCCCAGACAGAGTGTCCAGCCAGTCCCCGGCCGCTTCGGGACGATCAAAAAAGTGCGTGTGACCATCCACCTCCACTCGCAGCTTGGCCGGGAAGAGCATGGCGTACTTTAAGTTCAGGTCCCGGAGTCGGCGTTTAACGCCGAGGAAGCCCAGTCTTTGCTTCTGGACCGCTTGGGTGAAATCAGGGTAAAAGTTCACCTCCATATTGTCCAACTTAACCGGCCCATGTAGTCTGGAAGCTTGCAGGATAGCGTCTCTGTCCCGAAAGTTAAAAATCCGGGCAATGAGAGTTCGCGGAGGGGCTCCGACCTTCGGCCTTCCCCCGGGAACCCTGTGGGCCCTCTCCACAGCGAAAAATTTACTCAGGCCCCGAGGCTGGAGATGGGTAGCGATCAGGTCCTCCACAAATAGATCCGCCGCCGCTTCCTCCCGTCCCTCGGGTACTCCGATGATTCGGATGTTATTCCTACGGGCCCGACTCTCGGAATCCTCGAGGCGCCGATCCATAAGTGCGCTCGCCTGACTTAGCCGGCGTACCTCCAGTTGTAGTGCCGCCACCTCAGTCGTAAGGCCCGATGCGGTGTGGGCCAAAGAGTCAACTCGATCGTTGGTCTTGGAAAGATCGGCCCTCACCAGGCCAACGTCTACAAGGACCGCATCGATCTTCTGTGCCAGGGTGTCGAACCGCTGGCCCACCGAGGCCTTCATCTCGGAAATGGCGCCCATGACGTCGTGGAGAGTCAGATCCGTGGGCAAGTCCGGGGCATCAGAAGGGCCCTCAGGGGACTTGTGCGGTCCGCCGGGAGATCCCCTCTGGAGGGTATAGCGGTCCATGCTGTTGGCCGGATGGACGGTGCCACGTCGGGTCGACTTGGTCTTTGACCGATCCCCATCTTGTTTCGTGGCCATCGCCGCTGGTCCCACAATCGAACCAGCAACGCCGTAGAGGGCAGGCAATCAGGGCCACGAGCTCCGGGGGGGCCACCCCAGATCGGCGGGGTGGGCCACAGCAGGCAGGCAGGCCGGGTCCCCCAGCGAGGCCACACCAACACAAAAGGCTCCGCGATCTCACTTGCAGAAACGGCGAGAAAGCGAAAGCAAAAGTGCGGGGTACGCGACTCGCCAGGCCCGGCCCGCCGTTGTTGTTCACTTTGCCACTGGGTCACCCCCCAACGCAAATCCGGGGTTCGGCGAGAAGAAGGCCGCAAACCTCAATCGGTGCTCACTCCGGCACCCGAGGTCCAATTCGAAAAAGGAAAACGGGTTCCACCTCAGCTCAGGCTCACCAACACAGTCCCCTCAATCGAGGCAGGATGAATTCAGGATAAATGTAGGAGGTTGCGGAGGTCCTCGGGAGCCTCGCACCTACGCGGCCATCTTGGTTGCGCGCTAGGCTCCTCCTCCTGCAGTTGCTTTTAAATTAGATTACCATGCTAACACTCTCGTACTCCCATCTGTTTTCGTGCCCTCTCCGTTCGTCTACTCTCCCTCAATTTCTAAATTACCTGACTTTCACTTCCTGATCAGCATATCTTTTTTAAATGCATCTTGCCAGCTCTGATCCTCTCCTCCACATCCCTTACAATCTTTGATATTTCTGCCCTTTGCACAGCACCTACCCTATGTCAATTCCACCCCTTCTCCTTCCCCTAAGGTTTCCCCATGCCATCCCTAGCTTTTAACTCATGTTATATACAATAGACCTATTGCCTCAGAACAATATTTTCTCCCAAGTACTGCTGCTCCTTCTTCAGTTTTTCATAATTACAAAACAAATAATATTGTGTTCTTTTTTTAAGTATTCCATACCACATGGCACTTGCACCTTTTTGAAGTACTTCAATCAGTAGATGTAAATAGCAGATGCTACTATTGGCCAGTTTAATGGTACTTCATTTAACATCCTCAGATGGATGGAAAAGGAATTATTTCCTTCCAGTATTCGCTTTTGTGATCTGCAAATCAATACCAATGTCAGAAGAGAGCCTTAACTCACTGAGAGATAGTACTATCTTGCTTCTTTCCTTTTGTACACTGCATCAATGGACTATAAGGAAAGGCTCTGCTCTATCCCCTGATCTACCCTAGTCTAATCAATCAATCTCCTTTTTTAATGAGTTTGTTATCTTGTGCACTAAACTGGGTAAACCACCCTCAGAAAGCACCTCTTACCGTCCCATTCCTTTTATTAATGCAGAAGCCAAGATACTGGCTAAAACACTGGGCAGCAGTTTAATTCCCCCCCCCCCCCTCCCCTCTCGAAATTGGTCCATCCGGACCAATCCAGATTTATGCCAGGAAGAAATACAGCATTAAATCTCAGACGCCTACATAGTGTCTTAAGCCTCAGACACACTATCCAATAAGAGACCGCCATATTGTATCTTGACGCAAGGATGGCCTTCCACTCGGTTGAATGGCAGTTCCTCTTTGCGGTTCTCCAACATCTAGGGTTCGGACCCAATTCTGCTCATGGGTCCGACTGCTATACACTAATCCATTGACACATGTCATAGCCAACTGACATATCTCCGGTGAGTTCCCCATGGGATGTGGAACGAGACAGGGCTGCCCCCTGTCCCCACCCCTTTTTGCCTTAGTACTCGAGCCACTGGCAGCCTGGATAAGAAAAGACCCAGTCATCCGTGGGCTACGATGGACAGAGGGATGGGAAGACCGCATATCCCTTTATGTGGATGACATTCTCATATACATGGCATCCCCAAGACGCTCCCTACATAGACTCCTCAACATATGCAAAGAATACAGGACAATGTCAGGATATACCATCAACTGGGGAAAATCGGTATTGTACATTTTACATGGACCCTTTCCAGTATTACCGCGGGGTTGTGCGGTAAAGATAGTCACCGACGGTTTCAAATACCTAGGTATTCATGACACGTCCGACCCCGATGATTTCATAGCTAAAAACCTTCAGGAACCAATGCAGAGACTACGGCGAGACGCCAAACACTGGCAGTCGCTGCCGCTCACGCTACTGAGTAGAGCAGCACTTTTTAAAATGATGGCGCTCCCCAATTTCTCCATAATACCCCCTTCTGTGTTCCCTCTTCGTACTTTAAAGCAGTTGACTCAGAAGTGAATAATCTCCTGTGGGACGGTAAACCCGCAAGAATAGCAGCGGCGTAGCTGGTTAGGAGCTGGTATGATGGCGACATTGCACTCCCACATGTCCAGACATACTACTGGGCCTCTCAATTAACCGTGGCACATCTGATCTTTTCGAAGTCCATATACAGTATATTTTGATGTTTTTCCTGCTGATTTCTAACATTGTGCGCCAGCCTTATTCTGCTTGAACTTTGTTTCTACACAAACCTTTGTGGCTTCATTAAAAATCCTATTTGCACGTGTGTGTTCTTTATTGAAACAGATATTTTTGGGTATCATTTTATGTTTTATCATCTTGCAGTGGCTACATCATTCAGATTATGAAGCTTCTCCAAATTCGACCAGTGGAGGTCCTTACAGCATGGCTGGGATTCCTGTGTAGGGAGGGTGAAGGACTGGTGGGGCACAGGAAGGGTAGAAGGAGCTGTTTACAGCTTTTGCCAGTCACACACCACTCAAAAAGGGGTTAAAGTGCTTACAGTCTATATTGAAAGTCGAGGACGTCGAAGTTGGAATATCAGACCAGCAGGTAAAGGAGGATTTTAAATTTAAGGAGAGCAGTGGCAGCTCCTCCGCTAAGGCTGAGGAGCATCGCCCCACTGCTATTCAGCAGTGTTATAAAATAAATTGATAATAACTCAATGTTATTATCATTTTATTTCTTCTTGTTGCAGGCGCGGCAGCTTTGAGAAGCGGGCAGGGCTGCTCTGCTGAAAGAGCAGGGGAGGAGAGGTACGTGCACATGAATGTATGGCCGGCCGTCTCAGTCGGACCAAACATTTATTTGCACATAGCATGCTCTCCACCCAGGCAGTATTACAGCATGGGTAGAGAACAAGCCCAGGCCCATATTCCCCATTGACGCTCAGACCAATCACAACGGTGACTTGCAGAGTTGTGATTGGCTCAGGGGAGCCTGGGTTTTTATGGTGTCCTTCCTATTCCGGCTGGAGGAAGAAGTGGAGAGACGTGATGAGGACAATGCAGACAGGCGGTAGGGTTTTATTTTTTGTATTTACCCTCTTCGCTCCGCCACCCCCAATCAATGTGGGCCGCCACTGAAGGAGAGAGAGTTTGGGTAGGAAGGGCGACAGAGCCTGTGATGAGAGAATGAAGGAAGAGTCATGGAACCATGGTGAGTGGGGTGTGAGGAAGGGGATGAAGTTTATATTGTGAGAAAATAGAAGAAAAGATTGATGGGTGTAATGACAAGTCAGTGGAAGGGATGGAGATTTGCTAAGCAGAAAGAAAGCCTTTGTAATGCACATGGCACAAGAGCAGTGTGAATTAATCTATTGTATGAGAATTTGCATGGATGTTTACTTGGGACACGTATATATAATCAAATAGATTCCAACCCTCTGACCAAAACCCACCAGTTTGCCGCCCCTGGGGAGGGGTGGGGGGAGGGTTTGCTGGGGAAGAAGGACGGCAAGCACTTGAAAGAGGACCGAGAGACACGTAGTATCGCCGCTAATAGTTACCTCGATCATGCAAGTTACATGCACATACATGACACGGTCCAAGGCTACACAGTTGAATACACCAGTGACTGGCAGTACAGAAGAGAACACACAGACTGCATGATCTATCTGGGGACTCAGAAAAACCGCATGTGACATCCATCAGAGAGCTGCGTGAACAATTACCTGGTAATCTCCTCAGCACAATGCAAACATGCACATACATGACACGGTTCAGGGATCCATCATCTACAGCTGACATTAAATGACCATTCATCATGGGCCCCCATTAAAGCAGTGCACTTTGTGATCTGCATGGTACGTTCTTTGCAGCAGGCATATTAACCCTCTGTGCTACCTTTCCAGGAGTCAACCCTTCCACTAGACAAAACTCGGATCTCTCTCTAGGAAGAACATTAATCACCGAAGTTATCATGACATTTTTATTGTTTCTGAAAATTGCTGGAGGCCAGGAAGGTGGCAGCAAGTTTTTTTAAACCATAATAAACTTGCAAACACTATGCACCCACCCGAAATAGGTACCCAGTGCGGTCACACCGTTTGCACCGCCCTAACCTGCTCAAGGTTCATGTGACCTCAGTGACAGAGTCACAGTGACTGGGTGTGCTGCTTCGTAGGCCTGCCCGCAAGACTGGAGATGAACTTCAGTATGGATTGTTGTGGACAGGCCTTCAAGGTTAACTTACAATTGGCACCAGTAGGGTACACCTGCTTGTGCTAAGACATCAAGCCTTCTAAGGTCTAGTGGGGCCTTGTAAGGTCTAGCATGGGAATATGCTCCCTCAGTAGAGTGGTCTGGTGGACTGGTCATGAAGGCTGAACCCAGTTCCCCAGTTCCAAATTCGACAACTCTGGCCATAGTGCCACATCCTCTCCCCCACTGAACACCATACTGCCCCACTTAGAGAAACTCGCACTGCCTTCAGCTACAACCTTATTGTGCCCGCTATAAACACTTGGATGTGGCTCAATTCAAATTATGCACTTGATAAGAGTAATATGCTGCCTAAAAAAAAAGTAAAAGCAAACACTCATAGGGAATACAAGATTAAGTAAAGCATGTGAAATGTAAGCAGAAACAACATGGTTACCTTAACGATCTCTCACTCACTATTCAGAAATCAGCGAGAGGTTTTACCTGAAAAGTTAAGGACATGACTACAGGACCCTGAAGGGAACCGTTTCAATGTCCATTGCTTATATCCTTAATAAACATAAGCAGTATGGTTTAAAAAGACCACATCCATAAACAGAGCCATGGTACACATTTTGTTTTCCAATCCATCCATCAACCAGGTATTGCAGTACCTCCAGGAATGGTGCACTTCCCCACCTGGGGACAACAATGCGGTTCAAAGAAAGACGAGAAAACAAAAGTAGCGCTTCACTGCAAAGTCTGTAAAGTGATGCTGATGTGTTTGGATGTGAATAAAACTCTGTCTTGCTTTATTTAGTTATGTATTTATTTTTCATATTTAAAACCTTCTATTTCTCTCCATCCCGCTGCACTTTGGAATAGAAAAATGTCAGAAAAAGGGCATTACCCCGCAAGAGTGTTTTTCTTTTTTGGATCCATTTCACAGGGAAGCAACTAAATGAAAGAGAGGTTGTGAACCGTTTCTTCAAGTTACGGTTTTCAGTAAGTGAGGAGCAAGACAGAAAGAGAGGGAATAATAGGAAGAGATGGGAGGACAGCTGCCAGCACAAAAAAGAAGAGGACATTGCCCGAGTCCTATTCCTTCTCTGCCCGTCCCCGAACGTCCACGAAAGCAAGCCGAGCCTTATCTGAATGCCATTGTCCCCCCCCAAAATAGTGCCGCCTGGGGCGGACCACCCCCACCGCCCCCCCTAGCTACGCCACTGGACCCCCTCCTGCCGTTTTAAAAGTACAAAACTAAATTTGCTAGTTATAGTTATCTCAAGTAACTATAATATGTGCCCTAAAGTAAGTATAACTTGCACCCTCGCCATGCAATGCTAATTACCCCACATATTACATCACTCCTGATATCTTCTATGACATCCTTGTTAATATCACTGCAACATGTGCAATGAAAGTATTGATGAGAAAACTGTGCATAGCGGGGGAGCGATTATAGTTACCTTAGGGCACATGTTTTATTACTTGGGATAACTATAGCTGGTAAAATTCTGTGGTTTTGTACATTTAATACACACACACACATATAAATATATAGCTCCAGTGAAGCAGTTGGATTTTCACAGGGAATTACGATTACTACAGTTGTCCACGTGACAAGTGGAAGGAAATCAAGAAAGAGGGAACCAAGGAAAAGACGAAGTAGAACAAGGAGAGGCAAAGGGAAGAGGAAAGGGCAGGGGAGAGGGGGAACCTAACAATAGATCCCGGGAAACCAAGAACTGAAGTAATTGCATCGTCTAATATGAGATCAACGGTGATCAATTTATCCACAAAAAACCTCAGTGCTAATCAGGAAACAATTTTAAATTTAGGCTTTACCTTTTGCCCCACAGAAATTCCAGATTTCACAGATAAACAAATAAAATTGTACAAATATATTAGGAAGTTGAAATTACATGCATACTTCCATATGAGATCTAGGGAACAAAAACTGGGAGAACCCAAAAACAGGAGCTTTCCTCCTTTAAATTAAGCGATGTACCAGAACTTTTAGAAATCCAAGACCTGGTGAATGGATCAAATTAAACAATAGGGAGCCATACAACGGAAGAACCAACTAGAGAGTTGGCAAGGAGCATTGAAAGAACAATAATATCGAGAGACTGAATCAAATGTGCTTTGTCATGGATGAACCAGGCCCGATTGGATGCAAAAGAAAGTCTAAATTCTTTCCACAATTAACTGCAGGTTATAAAATTGATCTTTTCCATGAACTATGTACTGATGATTTGAACAAATTGCGAGAGAAATGGTGCAATCATTAGGATCGTGGGAACCTTTCTTATAAGGACTGGCAAGACATAATGTTGTTAAAGAAAGATCCCTCCCTTATCATAAAACCATCCAATGAGGGAGGCAACATAGTTTTGATGGACCGTGAAGCATACTTGAGAGAGGCTAAGAGACAACTTAATAACATAGAACGCTACCAACATCTCACACTAAATCCTATGAAGGAAATGGAAAAGGAATTCCATCAGAAACTTTGCACATGGCATGAAAAGAAACTGCTGGAAGCGGAAGAGTACACCTATCTAACAACAGAGCATGCCAGAGTAGCGACCTTTTATATTTTACCAAAAGTCCATAAAAATAAGGAAATTCCACCTGGTAGACCGATAGTGAGTTCCATAGGATCATTATTGGAGAACTGTTCACGATTTCTGGATTTATTTCTACAACCTTATGCAACATCTTTACCCTCATACTTATGGGAATCAACTAATTTCTTACAGAAACTGGATGGTATACCATGGAAACATGTGTATGTAATGCTGACTCTTGATGTAACCTCTCTTTATATGTCTATTAATCATCCAGATGCCATTGCAGCATGCAAATACTTCTTGAGAGACAGAATGATTGAATATCTTGAGCACATTGAAATGATGATTGACATTTTGGAATTTGGATTAACTCACAATGTGTTCGTCTTCAATGGACATTTTTACCTCCAACTACAAGGTACAACTATGGACACCTCCTTCGCCCCCACCTACGCACATTTTTCATGGGATGGTGGGAGAAGGGGGTGGCCTGGGTGGAGGATAATAACATCTACATGGAGAAGGTGGTACTTTGATGTTGTTTCATAGATGATTTATTTATTCTATGGGATGGAGAAATTTATTTATTAGAGGATTTTGTCAAAATATTGAATGATAATGTGATTAACATCAAACTCACTTCCACAATAAGTAGAACGTATTGTGAATTTCTAGATGTCAATTTGGATGTGGTAGAGAATTGCTTAGTCACCACTATCCACAGCAAAGCAACAGCCTCTAGTTCCATCTTACACGCTAATAGTGGCCACCCTTGGGCTTTGAAGTTATGAGCTAAAAGGATCTGCTCGACGGAAGAACAATTTGAGAATGAAAGAAAAAGATGATGGAGAGATTTATCCAATGGGCGTATCCTATGAGTGTGCTAAATGATGCAGGAGAGCAAGTCAGAAGAGAAACTAGAGCACAGACACTCTATCCAGACAAGGACGGATTAAAGAAGGTTGAACCTAAAAGGCTTTTTCTGGAATTCAACTCAGCGCAGCCCACCATAAAGAAAACACTACAGAAACATTGGCATAGCTTGAGAAAGGAAGACTCAATAAAAGATGTAGTCGGTCAAAGTCCGAGGATAACCTCCAAGAAAACCAAATCCCTGGAGGACATCTTGACAAAAAGCCACTTAGAACCAATTGAAAAGAGGGATTGGCTAACTAACAACATGAAGGGTTTTAAAAAATGTGGCGCTTGCAGGGCATGCCAATTTAGAAGCAATTGGAACACATACACCACATTGGATGGGGAAAAAACCATACAAGGGAGAATTACATGTGAGACTGAGTTTTTAGTATATGCCCTGAAATGTAGTTGTTAGAAATGCTATGTGGGTAGTACAATCAATAAACTGGAACGACGGATATCACAATACATAAGAGCCATTAGAAATGGTGATAAAAATGATCCCACGGCCAACCACTTTGCGAAAGAACACATTTGCTGATGAAAGGATTTGAATACTTTGGAATTAAATATATACCAAAACATGCAAGAGGAGGCAATGGAGAAAGAGAAGTGAGAAGAGAGGAGTCAAAATGTATTATCTCAATGGGTACAGAGGCCCCAAATGGCCATAGCATGGATGCTGAGCTATTTGTACACCTTTGATAACTAAAGACAACTTGGACATACAGCATCCACTCTATTAACAGATCATGAGCTCTAGATAAATATCTAGAGTTTGGATATGACATTTTACCTGGGACTATGGGCTAGAAGTAGAGAAAATGGAAAATACTATGTATTTTGTGGAAACTGTGATACAAAATTTTGTCCAAAAACATATATTTTAAAATTTTGTATGATTTGCAGGATGTTAACATCATATGATTTTGATATACCTATAACAGAAGAAATAACTTTTTAAAAATCTCGGATTTGCCATTGAGACATTTGAAATTACTTTAGAAGACCTTTTAGAACAGTATTAGCACTTGCACTTTATTGTAAACAATAGTTTGGCAAATGCAAGAGCACTTTAATGAGAGATATTAGATTGGATGATGGGGAATAGATCTAACATTATGAAGTGGCTATAGGTTAAGAGGAGTATACGACCTAAGAGTGTATATGGGTGTTCCCTCCGGAGCTATTAGAACATGAGTAAGCACCAGCGCTTTAGAAAAGACTGGAACAATAGAACATGTGCAATGGATTGATAATTACAGAAAAAGCCATAGGATAAATTTAAATAAATACTGTAGCACAGGACACTTTATGGAGAATAGGATAAGATTATGTATCTATGAAAAATAAGATTATTATTATTGGTCTCTTTCGTAGTAAATACAAGTAACTCATTTAGTGCTGAGAGTTCATTGGTGACAGAAGGATTGGTTAGACACCAGGCACACTACCGAATTAACCTTGAGGTACCTTAGCATATAGCACTTTATAAATAAATTGTTGAAAAATTGCACTTTAAATGAGAAGAATGGGTCCACACACTTACCATCATCATCATTATTGGAATCACTCATAACTCTATCTATGATTATTTACAGCCTTACAGGTAGAAAAATATGAAAACATAGAATAGATTGATTGGTAGGGGCAATGTTTGGAAAATCGTCAGCACAAGTCACTTTAAGGAAGTTTTAAGTAGGCTTGGTGAGTGACCACACACAAAGGCATCTGTATTAAATGGTCTATTGTTATAATGTGAAAAATGATTACATGAATATACTCAATTGTATAATTTTGCCAAGTAAGGGTATGGACTATAGAAGAAAATGGTGCAAGTGTAATAGAGATATTGAGTGTAGTCCCACATAGCATGGAAGGGGAAATAGGTCACAGGAGTAAGAGAGTTGATGTTCCAGTATTTGACTGGGCATGAAAAGAGTAAACAGACTTTTTAAAAATGGTTTTTCAACCTCACTGTTGTGTAACCGGAGGCCCGGTAGAAGGCGGGACTTAGACATCAATGGCAGATGTTAAGCAAAGCGCTTGCTGTTTCCTGATTTCAGTTGCCTGTGAACAAGGATGACGAATGTCCGGAACGCGTCAGGCTTTTCATAATTGTAAGTTTGTTTGAAACAGACTCGCTGTGGTCTTCAATAATAAAAAGGAGCAAACTCCCCGTGAGTGGCATCTTCATTAGGGGCAACCTTGTTGTGTGGATTTGTAGCAGTGGCCCAGCCGCGAAGGTGCCCCACTGCCGAGAGAGCGTATCCTGCGATGACCCAGATGGGCCATGCTGAGGGAACTGGGGGGGTCCCACGATTGAATGACGGCTAAGGACAGCGAGTAAGTGTTCATGCTACTTACCAACCCACTTGGGCAAAGACATTATTTTAAGCATCAGAAATGGCGGCACCCACATGGGATTGATCGTTGTGATAAACTGCAAATACCAAAAGGCAATGGGCACTGGGGCGGGACTTAGACATCAATGGCAGATGTTAAACAACGCGCTTGCTGTTTCCTGATTTCAGTTGCCTGTGAACAAGGATGACGAATGTCTGAAACACGTCAGGCTTTTCATAATTGGAAGGTCGTTTGAAACAGACTCGCTGTGGTCTTCAATAATAAAAAGGAGTACACTCTCCGTGAGTGGCATCTTCATTAGGGGCAACCTTGTTGTGATATATATATATATATACATACACACACACACACACATATACATTTATACACACATTAACATATATTTATACATGTCTAAATTGCTACAAACAGCAATTGCAGTGCATTTTATCGTTTAATTTTTATATGGAAAGTACTAACCTTGATATAGACATTTGAGCAATCAGAAAAGGACAGTTCATTATACCTGCAAAGAATTTTAACAAATGATTACAATAGACAGCAGCATAGCTGCACATGGACACAGAGGGAGTGGTTAAATCAACAATGCCTGGAAGTGACTGATAATGAGGGTTGAACAGAGCATACAGGACACACAGATGCCTTCTGATAGGCTAGGACACAGGGCTGCTTCCAGGCTGGATGATTTGAGGGAACTTGAGCCCATACAGCCCTGAAAGCTGTCCTGAAGGAGTAGCACATATTGCTGTTATTGTCACACGCGTGATTAACTGCTGTTGAGAATGCCATGCTCCTGGAAACTGTGCCAAACACCAGATGTGAGTTTCTCATCAGAACTGTCTGAAAACTGTTTTGAGTCAATATATTTGGAAAACTGTGCAGTAAACTGATTCCCTTGCCAAGGAACCACCGGGAAAGGGTCACACCTGCTCACTACACATGCTTACTATATGGAATAAAAAGCTGGTGGCATAACAGAACTCAGTGTTGGATTTTGTGTGTCCTGAACTTTTAATGAATTATTAAAGACATAGAATGTGGATGGCAAAACAACATTGATTTAACTAATGTTAAGAATTAATTTGAAGCTATTTCTCTGCGGATTCAGTGTCAAATTGTTGCTAATGTTCAAAGGATGTTGCAATGTGCAAAGTAATCCGATCCTGAATACTGACAGCCTTGCCTTTAGAAGTCATTGGTTAGTGAGTGCTGATGGTAAGGGTTGTTGTGCAGTGGCTTGGCTGCCACTGTGTGGAGCTGCGCTAGTCCTCCAATGTACTGGCGTGTTAAAATGAGGAGCTCCATCTCCCCACCAGCAGTTAACCAACTCAGACTGGTTCTGAGGCTTAGCATCAGATGTAAACTCACTCCAGAGTTCTGCTCAGTATAAACACACTAATATCACAGCTCCTGCCTGCCCCTTGTGTGTATTCTGTGCTCTCCACTCACATTCTAGACAACTGACAGAGACCCGTGGCCAGCCCAACCGTTCTGAAAGGTGCTTCGTTCTCTGGTGTGAGCTAGTCACACCTTTGCTCAGTAATCAGGAAATCTAATTACAATCACTGGAGGGGCCTGTCAAAGCATGTTTGGGAATAGGCCAGGTGTAGGCAAAGATAAACACATTTTATATTTAAAAAAAACATCCTTGAAGTACTTATAATAAAATCTAATTTAACAAATTAATTATATTTGTAATAATTGACAACATGCAACGAGGATGGGTTTTCTAGCCTTTCCCAAAGCACAGTAATGGGAAAACACGTTTTATATTTAGAGCAGGCCCGTATAAAAATATAAAGGCTTCTACAGTCTATGCAGTAAATCACATTATTGGAATCTGTTACTGTAGCCTTATGGCAGTTTCATGCTTTGCATGTCTAATTTTTAGATATATGCACTGTGGCCTTGTGAGCCTTAATGCACAATTTACTTATTAATTTAGGTAATGGTAAAAATAAGCTTTGAGACATGCCAAAAGGGTTTATTTTTACATGTTCTTGCTACAGTTTAGCCTGCAGTCAGTCAAGATTGCAGGAGCTGCCCATATCATAGGATTTTAGAGTCACTAATGATGGAGTAAGTCCACACTACAGCTCATGTATGACAGCTGACATTGGTGTCACTAGTGCAGTTTTTGCACCATTAAACTGTGTCCTTAATTGCTTTGAAATAAGATATGCCAATTGGAAATTAACTAATTAGCTATGATGTTTAAAGGTCAGCGCACAGGCATTGAAAGCACTTAGCTCTTCCTGAGTGGCCAGAGTTCAAAAACACTAGAAAATCCAATTGAAGAAAATTGGGGGAAGGATGCGAAAGATTGAACTTTATTACATACTGGCAGAAGATATGTATGCAGTGGGATACGGTCAAAAAGATGGACACCGATAATTGATGAAGCACAAGTCTGAAGAACAAATACAATCAATGCAGCAGAGAATTAGTGTAGGAACACGTTTGACATAGGTAGCACAATATTAGGGCTAAAGTGAAGCTGCTGAGAACAAAACTATACTGTATGATTAATAGAAATGTAAAGTGAAGGTAAATGCAGCCAAGCCGTAGTTGCAGAGAGAGTCTTACAAGGTTTTACATAATACTTTTAGATCTGTTGGGACAGGAAAATCCACTGCATTACAAACTGACCTGTTGCCCTGCCTTGAGTGCCCAACTGCTTTTGAAGTTGATATCATGAATTTTGATTCGGCCCTCATGCTAATCTAGAATGTATGTAGAGGGCTAGGCCTTCCCCATGTAATGCATGTTCCTTCCAGAACCTATTCTGTGACCTGGAGCGGTGTACCAAGTATGGCTTTGTAGTGGGCATAGGTCTACCGTCCATGCCCGGGGTAGGTCACATAAAGCAGTAGTGGCAGTGTGCCAAGTATTAGAGTGACCAGACCTTTTCTTTGTGTCAAGCAGAGGTTGGTTTTCTGTCAATTTCAGATAGAGTTCTGCTTCGTATGTGAATCCCATATCTTGTGCTGACATGTGTGTGCATGTGGAGTGATTATGTGTAATAGGTCTGTAATATGTGTTGGTATTGGAATCTGTGTGCTGTACGAGTCTGAGTACTGTGTATTTGTGTTTGTATTTGTGTATTTGTATGTGGATTTATTAAGCGCGATTGATGCCCGGGGGCGTCCAAGTGCTGAGGGACCGACAGGTGTATAGGCAGAGGCGGGGATAGTTACCAGAATTATTGTGGGGAGTTGAAAAGAAGAGTCTTGAGCTGTTTCCGGAATGAGGTAAGATTAGAATTGGCTCTCAGATGAAGAGGAAGGGCGTTCCATAGCTTGGAAGCGTTATAGGTGAAGGTCCTACCGCCTGCTCTGGCTCTTTTTATTCTGGGTGCGGTGGCCAGAAAAGTCTGGTTTGACCGTAGGTTTCTGCTTGGATGGTAGTGAGAGATTAGGTCGCGGGTGATGATTGGGCCTTTGTCCCAGAAAGCCAGGTGGGCAATACACAAGGCTTTGAAGTGGATTCTTTGGCGGACTGGCAGCCAGTGTAGACTGGTCAGACTAGCTCTGACGGATTGTCGGCGTGGGAGCTGGAGCAGTGTCCGAGCTGCACAGTTCTGCACTGTTTGAAGTCTCCGCAGTGTGTAGTCTGGTGCAGCGAGGTATAGGACGTTATTGAAGTCCAGGCGGGACTGGATCAGACCCTGGATGGCCACTTGTTTTGCCTCCATGGGTAAAAGATGAAGAATTTTTTTGAGCATTTTAAGAAGGCCAAAACAGGTGGCGGAAAGTTTGGTAGCTTGTGTGTCGAATGACAGGGATTTATCGAGCCACACCCCAAGACTCCTGATGTTGTCCTTGGGTGTTGGGGGGGTGCCCAGACAGGGTGGCCACAGGGAATTGAAGGAGCTAGGATTCGCGAGACCTAGAAGCATCAGCTCCGTCTTGTCCCCGTTTAGCTTGAGTGATGAGGAAGACATCCAGCTCTTTACTTCCTCAAGGCATTTACAGAGTCCCCCGCTCATGGGAATGTTGGCCTCATGTGCCAGTGAGACCACCAGCTGGGTGTCGTCCGCATAGGTGATGATCTTAACTCCATACGGACGAACAACCTCAGCCAGTGGCCTCATATAAATGTTAAATAGCGCCGGGCTTAAAGAGGAGCCTTGTGGGACCCCGCACCTTAAAGGTCTGCTGGTAGATACTGATTCACCGTAGAATACCTGAAAGGATCTGTCTTTCAGGAAGGACTCGAACCATAGCCAAGCCTGGTGCTTGACGCCAACATTAGACAGACGGTTCAGCAGGATGTCATGGCTGACCGTGTCAAAGGCCGCGCTGAGGTCAAGGAGGATCACTGCCACTGATCCTCCTTGGTCCAAGATTTTTCTGGATTCCTCGGTGACCTTGAGGAGGGCGGTCTCGGTTCCGTGCTTGGGTCGGAAGCCTGTCTGGGTGGGGTCTAGCAGTTGGTTGGTTTCTAGGAAGGTGACCAGAAGGCTGTTGATGTATTTCTCCAACACCTTGCTCAGCCAGGGAAGCAGGGAGATTGGCTGATAGTTGCTGAAGTCTAATGGGTCCAAACTGGGTTTCTTCAGCAGTGCTTTAACCATGGCCCGTTTCCATCCAGGAGGGACCGTGCCGGAGGAGATAGAGGCATTCAGGAGGTCCATTATGATGGGTAGGGTGACCTGAGATGCCGACAATATAATGTCTGGGGGGGCTGGGTCGTTGGGGGAGCCAGATTTGACTTTCCGGGCTACAGTTTCCAGAGATGCCAGATCTAGGGGGGGGAAGTGAGCTAGTGTAGTGGGAGTCTGTAAGGTAGGGTGTGCCAAGACTGTGTTAGTCGAGGCTGGAACGGAGGTGGCCAGGGGGGGAAAGGAGGCGTAGATTTTGTCAATTTTTTGGTGGAAAAAGGCTGCCACATTGTTGCAATGCTCTGTGGATGTGGTTACAGGTGGGCTGGGTGGTAGCTTGGAGAGATTTTTTACTATTAGGAAAATCTCCCTAGGTTTTGATTTGGCTGACATGATTTTGTTAGAAAAATATTCCGCTTGAGTGGCTTTGATTTCTTCTTTGTACTCTTTAAGTAGCGTTCGGTATTGGGTTTTTCCTATTGGAGAGAAGTCCAGACGCCATTTCCTTTCAGCTTTCCTGCATAGGCGTTTCTTTGCCCTAAGGGCCTCTGAATATCATGGTGCCGATCTGTGGGAACGTTTTAGAGTGGTTTTTCTTTTGGGGAGAGTATTGTTATGGGATTGGGTGATCCAGTCTTCATAGGACTGGTCAGCTAGGCGTGGATCCTTATTATGGAGAGGAGGGTTGCTAGCGAGTTTGCTCATCCATTTGTTGACTGGAAGGGGGGACCAGGCTCTGGCTATTCGTACTGTGGGTTTAATGGTTGGAGGTTTGAGTGTGGTCCAGGTGAAGGGGACTAGTAAATGGTCAGTCCATGGAAGGGGGATTGGTAGGCTAGATGTAAGATCTGCGCAATTGCTGAACACAAGGTCCAGCAAATGGCCTTTGACGTGAGTGGAGGACCTAACGATTTGGGTTAGCTGCAGCGCTGCTAGGTCATTTATCATCATAGTGGCTATGTGATCGGTTGTGGAGTCAAAGTGGCAGTTAAGATCCCCTAACAGGGTGAAGTTCGAGGAAGTGCTGACACGTTCCGCCACAATCGAGGCGAGAAGATTGTGGAATTGTTTGGGAGGGCCTGGAGGGCGGTAAATTAGAGTACCTGTGAAGCAGGTGTTAGGGGAGAGTTCGAGGCAGAAGGCTAGGCTCTCGCAGTCAGGGATGGTCTCCGGAATTACTCGACAGAGGAATTGGTCTTTATAGATAATAGCTAGACCTCCTTCTCTGCCCTCAGGGCGGTCCTGACGATTGATTTGGAAGCCGGGAGGGAGGGCTGTGATTACCGCGGGGTCCGAATCTGTGGCCAGCCATGTTTCTGTTAGGAAGACAATGTCTGGCATACGTTCTTCCAGCAATAATGCGAACTCTGCCCTGTGTTTGGGCAGGGATCTGCAGTTGAGCAAGAACATGCGGTACTCATGTGAATGGTCTGGAGCCGGCTTAGGTTTAAGGGTTGATTGGCAGGAGGGGCAGGAATGTGGGATGCTTTCTGCATGAAACTGGGGCTGAAGGCAATCTCTGCCGGTGGGTCTTAATCCCATGAGAGTTTCCGAGTTGTAATGTCTGAGTTTTATAGTCGGGGATATAGGGGGGGTGGCCCTAGGCCCGGTCTCGGCACGGACGAGCACAGACGAGCTTGCCTTATGCGCGCCTTCGGCGCGCAATTGTCGCGCCCGCTGCGCTCGTCCGCTGCGCTTCCGGTACATGCACATGTTTTGAAGAGGGGGATAGGTGAAGGCGTGGCCTCTAGTGGGCGTGCCCAATCAGGGCGAGGGGAGATAATTAGGCGGGAAATGCGGCGATTTCGCCCTTCCCAGCGCTCGTTTTCAGCGTGGAAGGGTGCCTGCACACAGAGGATGTGTCCCAGGAGGGGTGAGTGAGTTAAAATCCAAGTGACAAAAATACAGTATTTTAAGTTTTAAAAACAGTGAATAGTTCTGTCTCCTTCTACTCCCGGCTGCGCCTCAGGAGGGTCCAAGTTATCTGACTCGCTTGTAGTTCAGCGCGTTTTTTATAGCTAGGACTAAGGGGGCGTGGCCTCTAGTGGGCGTGCCCAACCAGGGCGAGGGGAGATAATTAGGCGGGAAATGCGGCGATTTCGCCCTTCCCAGCGCTCGTTTTCAGCGTGGAAGGGTGCCTGCACACAGAGGATGTGTCCCAGGAGGGGTGAGTGAGTTAAAATCCAAGTGACAAAAATACAGTATTTTAAGTTTTAAAAACAGTGAATAGCTCTGTCTCCTTCTACTCCCGGCTGCGCCTCAGGAGGGTCCAAGTTATCTGTGACCAGTAGGATCCATTTTGGATGGCCCCTGGTTTAGCATGGCACCAGATGGATGGTGGGTACAGCTTCCCCAGAAAGTGATAGTGTATTGGCTGCTTCCCTGTGGCCAGAGGATGGAGCTCCATACATTGAAGTGAAGTAGGATGTTGACAGATCTACCTTAGGAAATTCAATGAGATCTTTGTTATAAAAGGGCTCCTAATTAGTTCTTCCTTAGCACTGACATTTGGTAGATGGTAGTGGTGAGGTTGGGACTGTAGTTTCTAATGTTCAAGAATGAAGAGGTTTCTAGGCGGGCCTGTCCCCAATTACTGCTTCAGGAAGGCTGATGACTGCACGTTACAGGGATCTAACACTTCATTGTGCCATTGTTTTGGATTAACTGCTTGGAGCCAGCATCATTGCTTTATTCTAGTTCCACATTCTTCATGTTCAAAGACAGGAATTCTCCACAGAATACTTTAAGGATTGCTGAGTGACCAGAATTGCAGCTTGGTGTGAAAAATAACCAGAGAAAGCGGGTGACTACAAGGAAGCGAAGCCAGGCATGGCCCTTGTGTGGGAAGGGGTCCCTCAGTCTCACTGAATATTTTTTGTCATGAACTGCATCAAGATTTCGGAAAGCACTGTGTGTGATCAAAGTCTGCCATGACTGAAAGAGTGGTGCTGCTGCTGGCAATGTCAGAATCAGAGCTTTTAGTTGCCACTATGGTTGGAGCCGTCATCAGCCCAGTGGTGCAACTACCGAAGATATCCACAAAGCCAAAATATGTCTCCGGCACCACACCCCTCACCCCAGCATCTAATCTGCACCCAACCTATGGAGGCTGCTACTGCTGAAGAAGGATGCTGCTTTGGAAGCTGCAATGCTGATATCTCCCAGTCGTCAGGTTCCAATGAAGCTGCAGATGTGGCTCTTACCTTTCATTGGGTGCCAGTATTAATGTTATGTAATCTCTCAGTCCGTGGCTAGTCTAATTTGGGTGAACATTGCCCTTAGGGAAAACAAGACTATTCTCAAACTTTCTCCATTTCATAAGTTCTCGCTACTACGTGTTTCTAAGGAGTCAATTTGGTCATTTTTGCATCATTCTTGATGGGGTTATTTTTCATAATAAATATTTTTGCATTCTATCAGCATTAACATGTAAACATGCAAATGCTACTAGCTATGTATTATTCACTTTTAGATTGACCATAGCTTATGTAGGCCTGCATTTTAAATTACTAACATTTAGAAGCAATCTTGTTTTATGTCACATGTGTATTTTTATTTCTAGGAGAAACTAAGCTCACAATTTACAAACGTGATGTGCCTTTGCTTTCCTTTACATGTGAAATGACTTCCTTTATGTATTAAATGCCGAAGGTTTAATTAGTTGCTACAGTGCACCTTCAGAGAACATGTTGGTCCAATGTATCTTGTTTGTGGCAGATAACTGTAAGTTTGAAGGACGTTTAGAGAAGCTTCATTATGTAGGAAACTGAGAAACTAATTAGCCTAGATAGAATCTATGAGCCTGAACCTGATTGGACCATTTTATGGGAGCCATCTGTAGATGTAGCAAATGTTAGAATTTTGTGAGTTAAGCTAGTACAGGAGAGACCTTTTCCAGAAGCCTTTAATGACATGCTTTTGTACACTTTCGAGACAATTTAGAGCAAAGTAGGTTTTCTATTTATGGGATAACTGATTTAGTTAATCTTTTCCTTTGAAACAACTTTATACTAATTTGATCTCTTACTTATTACTTACTATATGGCTTTGATTGATTTGAACTTCATAATTACTAAATGCATTCATGTATTGATTACTGATTAACACAAATTTGATGATTTTTAATTTATAAACCTCTTTATCCTTTAATAAAACTTTATAGTTTGAAACTTACCCACTCTCTATCTTCCTTGTGGGGCCTATTCTGCTTCACGTTGTTTAACTGTATTGATGTGATGACTAGCCTCAATTGTGGATTTCGATTCATCAGTTAGTGCTTTACCTCTACAGAATTTGCACAAAGAAAAGTTCTAACATTCTTTTTCCTATTTTATTCTTAGGAACATCATCTGAACCCATGGTTATCATAAGTAAAAAATGTTGAATGTGAATTTTAGTCATATTTTAGTTTCCTCAACATTTCAGGAATTCTAAGCCTTTTCTGGGAGGCGGTCTTTAGAGACTTTCCAGTTAGATCACTGGAGATGCTAGTAGACCTTTTAATGCGATTAACCTATTGGTGTTTACCAGTAATTCTTTTGTATCTGAATATAATAAAATACCGTTTAGACCATTGTATTCATTGGGATTCCTGATTAAATGGAATCAAAGGCAACTTCCTCTTTGTATCATCATATGATGAATTTAAATTCATTCTTTCTTATCAATCACCTTTGATCATCATACTGGCTTTTGAATTCCCTGGACTTGTCAACTTTTTTCAATTTTACTTGAATTATGAATATATGAACTATATGCCTTCTCTGTGGACCTGCCTAAACAAAATACAGATGTTGGGCAGACGTTTATCACTGTTGGATTGCCCAGTGGCTAATCTGCTGTGGAAAACATACTTTTTTTTACAAGCCTATATAGTACACATTTAACCTAAAATCAAAGAACATGCGTCCAAAAAATTATCAGAAATTAAATTTCATTCCAACTAATCCTATAACCTTATCCATCTATGATATTGTCTGTCTCTTGTTTGTGATACACCTCTAGATACCACTGATAGCTACAAAAAATGTTTTTATCAATATGGCTGCCACCCTTACCCTTGCTTCGGTGTAACTGAGTTCTACAAAACAGAAGGCTTCCATATGTTGCACTACCACATCCAGATTTGTGTTTCAATTTAGGGTTATGCCATGTGATGTATGTATGTTATAAGAAATTAAAAGACAATTTACGACTTTTCAGTGTAAAATCAATTGTTGTACAATTTACTATGTTGTGGATATTAGTTGGTTTTGTCATTTGTGGCCCAATAACTCTAAACAAGGGTTAACCTTTGTGAGCATGCAATTCTTTTTAAAAAGGCAACTAAACATTACATCATTGTGCTAAATGCTTATTACACTCTAATTCCGGACATCCACGCCGTTACAAACCTGCAAGTCACCCCTGCTTGCACATAGACATTTTATTTCTACTGTTCACAGTCACTGGAACAATTCTGGATGTGTCTGTTTAGATTAAGGCCACTGCATGCTGCCTTCGATATTTGTTGCCCACGTTTTGGTCTATGCATTAAATCCTGGTACTTTCTTCTTATAGTATGTGCTGACAATATATACCCAAGCTAAACCTCTCCTTCTTCACCTAAAATGGACATTCTACCCTTTGTGCATTATGACATCAAGTAACTTCGAGTATCCAGGTTAAAGTGCATTGCAGTACATATTTATTTTATTACCTATTGCATTTTGTAACGCTTGTGGTTGTACTATGAGGACACAAGCAATGAATCTGGCCACAACTAACCAAGTGTAAGGCAAATGCTGTCAACATGTGCTACATTGTGGGCATGGGTTCCCCAGCACCCAACAGGTAGTTGATTTTGTAATGTCTCCCAGATAAACTAGTGGTTTTGATAATATTAGGTGAATTGATAGCAAACGCTTGCATAAACTGTAAGAAAAGTCTTTATTCTGGATCAATTACATAATATCGTTGAAAACATTATTGATTCACAAAAATATCAGAAGAAATTAAATTTACAAAAATATTACCATCCTATACTTAATTAACAACAACACAAATATTGATGACCAAAATATATCCGTTAAAAATATCTCTTTCTATAAATATTAAAACCACAAATATCATAAAGAAAAATATTGTCACCTATCCATATATAAAAAGTAAAAAATATCGAAACACAATATCGACTGCACTAATATTATAAAAAATTAAGCCAAATATTTCAAGATAATATAACTCTATTTTACTTTAAACAAAAATAAAATAAACCCTAAATAAATCAATACATTGTCTAACTGCAGTTTATTACATTTTATAACAATAAAATAAACTTTAAATCCAAAAAATTAGAATACATTTCAAAACATCAAATAATTAACAAACAAAAAATACTTTCAATTATAAATGTAAAATAAAAAATAAACATTATTAAATAAATTAAACATCAAAAATGCATCCAACATTGCGCAAAAAATAGAAATTTATATTTACATTAAAACAGAAACACCAATAAAAATAGGACATCAATTAAAAATAAGATCAAAGGAGCAGAAAATGTCTACATTTAGTACCAAAAACACTAAAGGAGCAAGACTACAACACTCTAATGGATTGCCAATGGAAAAACATTTATTTTAAAATAGTGAAAAGTAACTTATTTAAATAAAGGTAAAAATACAAATAACTAACCAAAGCCCATTTTTATTTATCTACCAAACTTTAGGTACTACAGAAAAAATACATTACAATACAGCCTTCAGATACACCAATAAAATTCAATAATCAAACATGTGGAAAAAGACACGTAAAATGTAAGTACAATTACACTAAGGGGCCGATTCCGATGTCGGACGGACTCAGGTCCGTCCGACATCGGTCAGGAACCGTAACCGACCGACCTGCTGTCGTCGGTTACGGCCCTGCAAGAACAGGGTTCGGTCGCAATCGTATACTTCACAATGCAAGCATGCATTCCGATGCTTGCATTGTGAAAAGCAGGGGTGCAGTTCATCCCTGCACCCTGTGGCCGGCACCCCAAGGTGCCTGCCACCAGGTGCAGGGATCCACAGAGGGGCACCATAGATGCCCCCAGGCCACCATTTGGCAGCCTCGCACCCATGGGGGCACTACTGGGGGCCCCCAAAGACAGTTTCCGACTGCCTTCTCGTGCCGGAAAGACCGGCATGAAAAGGCAGTGAAAAACTGCCATCGTACTCCATCGGTCATAAAGAGGTGACCGGGGAGTACTGAGGTATTTCCGGACTGCGGACGGGCTCTCCGAGCCTGTCGTCAGCCATCCAGAAATCCGAGTCGGATTCCTTTCCGACCGAGCCCATCGGAATGGCTCGGTCGGAAAGGAATCCGGCCCATACGTTCCGATTCGGTCGGAAGGGCTCCGACCATCGTTCGGAGCCCTTCCGACCGAAATCGGAATCGGCCCCTAAATATAAATATCAGCTAAACCTTAAGTGTAAAAACTAAATGTCCTCAACCCCTACAAACTACCTACAAATAAACCTTTAAAATAGAATTAATAAAACGTTTCCCCCAACAGAAAATAAACCACCTGATCCACATTAGAACAACTTCAACAGAAAACTAAAAAACAAATGCAATTATAATCAACAACACGTGAATATATAATGCAAAACAATTGTTGTACTATTTTATGTACATTTGCAAAGTGAAGTGAAATGAAATGTATTACAATTTATTTAACTATATTATTAAACTATTTTCAGTCAGAATATCAGAAAGAGCAAGATATATCGCCTCACAGCAAAGCAACCAATTACTCTGCACATGGGCTGCACTTACTGCTAAGACATCACAAGCACAGAGAATGTTAATTGGAAATTAATAAAATATTACTCCAATGTGGGGGGTGTGGTCTGGCGCCAGCCAAGATGGCACCGTAGTAGAAGAGCTCCGCAGCTGCCCTCCCGTCCACTGTAAAATCCTGGCATTATGCGTCCGACCCTGGTGTCCAGGAACCACCGGGGTGCCCACGCCAGCAGAGGCCTGCGACCAGGGCTGGTGGGGAGCTGCAAGCGGCGCTCATGGGGGCCCGTTGTCGCTGGGGCCTTCGGAGAAAAACTAGACTCCACCGCGGCGGCAAGAAATTGCAAACCCTCCTCCTCAGTCGATGCCCGTGGGGTGCCGCGGCGGAAATCCTTGATTGGACCTGTGCCTGGAGACTACCCCTGCTGCTACGGTGAGTGGAGAACTTGGCTGTGCATTGCTCCTGGAGTCCCGCCGACATCTGGGCCTGCCAGGCTGAAGGGACGCGAGGTCCCGATGGAGCAGGTTGTGACTGCAGGCACCAGTGAGGTGCCCCCGCAGGCAGATTCACCTCCTGGAGGAAGGCCCCCTGCCCCCCTGCCACGGTGAATGAGAGAGAGTGGTGGCGTGGGCAGGCCTGGGGGGGGCCGGACCGCGAGTGTAGGAGGTTGATTGCACCACAACGGGAGGCACACTAAGATTATACCAGGTGCCGGGCGGAGCAGGCATTGGGAATAGGTGAGCCCACAGGACCCCGGGACCTGGAGTTAGGGGACTGGACGCCTGGCCAGCTCCGATGGGCGTCAGATGACCCTTGAACCCAGGTGGAGTTGACTAACGGGGAGGCTCAGACCCGGTGGAGAGCATACAAGGCACAGCAAGTAGGAGTGCTATGCGTGGCTGTAAGGAGTTGCAATAATCTGGCCTGCTCTGAGGCGCTTCCAGAGGTTCTCGGTGGTGCTCCCTCCCCTGTGACCTCTGGACTGGTGCCTGTGGCGCAAAGGACAAGAGAATAGGAGGAGGAGAGTGAGGTTGGACCAAGGAGTGTGGGGGACTGCTGCGCTGCTTTCTCCCCCATGCCGGCTGAAGCAATGCAGCCCAAAGGTGCCTCCACCTCACAGACCAACAAACTAGACAAGTAAAGGCTGCCCAGGGCTGCGTTGGCTGAGAACATGGCGGTGATCGGAAGCCAGGAGACAACGGAGCCCTCCCTAGTGGCCATATTGGCGCCTATCCAGGTACTGGGAACGACCCTGGAATCCAAAATGGACAAGGTTATGGGCAGACATGAACAAGACTGCGGAAAAGGTCGGGGTGGCGGAAACGAACATCAAGGACCTACAATCCACCACCAGAAAGCTGGATGACCAGTTACAACAACTCAATCATCATCATAAGAAAATGGTGGCAAAGCTGAAAGATAAGGAAGGAAGGGCCCGACGAAACAACATCAGGGTGGTGGGGGTGCCCGAAGGGGCAGAAGGCCCCAATATGGACTTATTCCTAGAGGACCTTATACTTCAACACCTCCAACCCAAACGTCTATCCACCTTCTTTTCAGTGGAAAGGGCGCACAGAGCTCCAGTTCCAATGCCAAAGCCAGGGGCTCCACCAAGAGCCGTCATCGGGCGGATCCTAAACTTCCGAGATCGTGACGCCATTCTACAAGCGGCCTGGCTTAAGGGAGATCTGCCTCCCAAAAACGCATCTATCTGCTTTTTCCCTGACTTAACGCTAATGGTCCAGCAACGCACGTTTGACGAGGTCAAAAGAAAATTGCGGACAGAGCACCCCAAAAATATATTGCGCTATTCCCAGCGAGGCTGAGGGTACTGGATAATGGCAAGTCATGGTACTTCACAGCGCCCAACGAGGTGTGGAACGGCTGGAAGGAGGACAGAAAGCCAAACGACAATCTCAGAATGGAAAAGACCAACGACACAGAGACCTGATAGAAGCTTCTCTACAGGGAACACGCACTTACCATGTGGAAGATCACCGCCGTGCAGAGACTGACTCCTTGAACCGGGACTAATTGTGGTGTGAAAGGTGGGGAGATTGCAGAGAAACCCTTTAAACTGGGGTGGAGAGGCTGGAGAATGAGCAAGACCAGTGTGCAGATAGAGGCATAGAAGACTACAGCAGGTACCTAAGGCTCCTTTTACACTAAAGGGTGACACATAACGGGGCCAGGACCCTGGCATATAAAAGGGCACATACTGAAACTCTGGTAAAGAGGGCGGGGGACGGCCGTCTGTAAGTAAGTGGCGGTGCCGGCCAACCCCAGATTACAGGTTAATGGTTCTAACTGGGCGACAGGCACACTGCGAATTAGGGGAGTGGGTAGTTTTGAACCTACGGTGAAGGGTGGCAGGGTGGGAGGTTTGCATAAAGGGGACTGGTTTACAAAGTTTATGGTTTTGCTTAATAAATAACTTTCATGATCCAAACTTTGAATTATCAATGCAGGTAGAAAATGCCAGGCAGCAGTTACGGGAAGGAGGGAAGGGGAGGGAGGTAGCGACAGGGGCTAGGCCCTTCCTCACATGACCACGGCTATGGCATCACAAGCTGCAGATACTTTGAAAATCCTGACATGGAATGTCAATGGGCTAGGGGACAAAATCAAACGGACCATGGTTAGCAATACCTACGTCGACACTCCCCTGATTTGGTCTTTCTACTAGAGACTAAACAGATTTGGATACACCCTTGTGGCCCATGCGGGTTTCACAGCGGTTTCCAGGGGAGTGACAATTGTTGTCAAGACCTCAATACCTCTAATATCAAACCGCATGTGGGAGGATCCCCTAGGTAGGTTTGTGGCCCTGGCTGGGACGTAAGAGGGTTGGAACCTAAACCTATGCTCCACATACATCCCAGCAAGGCTACACATGGGGACCCTCCCGGAGCTGAGCGCAGCCCTGCTAGACATGCCCCCCGGAGTTCTCATCTTGGGTGGGGACAGGAACTCGGTAATGGCACAGGAACTGGACAGAACTGGAGTGTCTGTTCGGGTGGGGGGGACGGATCCCCTCACGGCTTTCGCGGAGGCAATGGGACTCTCGGACCTATGTAGACTTCACAATCCGACCATGAGGCAATACACACATATTTCTGCAGCACATGACAGCGGAGCACTTCTAGACTACCTTTTTACACAATGCCTGAATATGGGACACTTCCGTGGGGCGCAACTCAAAGCAAGGGTCATATCTGATCATTCGCCGGTCGAGAAGCTGCTGCAGGGCCCTCGGAGAGATCATATCCTTCCGCCACGTATAACTGCGTGGCAGTTAAAGATAGGGAACACCAGGACAAGTTTAGAGAATGAACACAGCAATATTTCAATGAAATCTCAGGGACGGTAGAATCACTTTGCACTCTATGAGAGGCATATAAAGTGGTGGCCAGGGGATGGGAAACGTCCATTACAACACAGGCATTACATCGCATGTCATTACAACGCATGCCATTACAACGCATGTCATCACAACGCACTATAAGGTTAGTGATAGAGAATTTTAAGTTTAAGGGTGGGTATGGGTTTTGGGGTAGTTGGGAATAGTAATTTTTACCCCTACGCTATCCAACACTTTCCCTACTGTTGCACTCACTGGAGTGGGAATAGTAATTTTTACCCCTGTGTTATCCAATACTTTCCCTACTTTTGCACTCACTGGAGGGGGAAAAGTAATGTTTACCCCTATGCTATCAAACACGTTCCCTACTGTTGCACTCACTAGAGTGGGAATAATCATTTTTATCCCTACATTATCCAACACTTTTCCTACGGTTACACTATAAGTATTATGCGTTGTAGTGGTATGAGTTGTAATGGAATGAGTTGTAATGGTATGCGTTGTTATGGTAGTTTAAAAAATGTGTTGTAATGGTATGTGTAGTAAAATCATACAATGTAATGGTTGTTATGTTGTAAAAACTGTGATGTAAAAGCATGCGTTGTAATTATTTGCATTGTAACATCATATATTTCCAGGGGATACCTACAGCAGTGGCATGGGGACAGAGAATGGAAAGGCGTCTCAGATGCACAGAATTAGAAAATGAAATTGTAACCCTAAATCGAGCTATACAATACAAAACGTCCCTGACCTTTGACACAGAATACGACTTAAGCAAAGGAAGCTTAGAGATCTAGAGGAACACGCAGCTGGACAACACGCAGTAGTTGTGCAAAGGCGATTATACAACCTAGGGGACAAGGCCAATAGGCTTATTGCATGGTTGGAGAGGGGAGACAGAGAATGGAACTGGGTCGCAGAAATCCGAGAGGATGATGGTGTGCTACGAAGGTCCAAGACAGATATAGCTGAGGCCTTTGCAACCTATTATGAGCTGCTATATCAATCAGCAACAAATAGAACGAAAAAAGAGAGTGTGGAATTGCTTAGCGACATCTGCCTGTCAACACTCTCTACAGAGGACAGAGAAGCCGTAGATCAAGACTTGACAAAGGAGGAGGTAGAGGGGGCCATTGGGAACCTGCAGTCCGGAAAGGCTGCAGGCCCGAATGGACTTCCTACAGAATTATTTAAATATGTGGCAACTGGGGTGGTGCAGCCAATGTTAGCTATGTTCCACACTTCTCTAGAAGACGGGAGCCTGCCAGTAGACCTGAGAATGGCCACAATCGTGGTCATACCAAAAAAAGGAGACAAACCCCCGGAACTGTGTAGTTCCTATCGACCCATTTCCCTACTGAATTTTGAAACAAATGTCCCGACGAAGGTGCTAGAAAACTGGCCTAGCTTCATCATCACCACCATTGTACACCCGAACCAATATGTATTCATACCCCAGAGAAGTACCAGATTGAACCTTAGATGACTATATGGTGTAAAGCATGATATGGCTGCGAACCCAATTAAACCCGCAGCACTACTGTCAATAGATGCCTACATGGCATTCGAAGGCACTGAGTGGCCATATTTGCAAGAGGTCTTATCAAGGCTGAGCCTTGGACCGAAGTTTTGCGCATGGGTCCACCTCCTCTATTGCGACCCAAGAGCCCGTGTTCGTGTGAATGGGTCAGTTTGTATATTGTTCGTGCTACACAGAGGTACGCGACAGAGATGCCCACTCTCCCCAATGATCTTTGCACTGGCATTGGAGCCACTTGCAGCTTGAATCAGAGGAGACCTCTTGGTCAGAGGTCTCGATGGTGGGGGAGGGTGGGAGGAGCATATTTCACTATATGCCGACAATGTAATACGCACATAGACCGAGGCAGATACTCCATAGACTCATTACCATACTCCGAATCTTCGGTACATACTCTGGATACCAGATAAACTGTTATAAATCTCTTGTTTTTAATCTCACTGGTGAGCTCCCGCCCCTTACGGCTGACTGCACGGCACTACTACAACACGATATATTTAAATACTTAGGCATATGGATCACGAAATCAACAGATGGCTTCCTAACATTAAATATCCAATCACAGCTGGCCAGAGATGTGACACACTGGCTGCGGCTACAGATATCCCTCATGGGCAGGGCAGTCTTGTTTAAAATGATGGTTCTACCGAAATTACTTTATACACTGCAGAACACACCCTACAAGATCCCAGATACCTTTTTCTGGGACATTGACGGGGAGCAGTGTAGCCTCTTGTGGGAGTGCGGCAAGCCACAAGTGGCTTTACGTAAACTTCAACGGGGGGTTTATGAGGGCGGATTAGCGGTCCCAGACATTTGTAGCTACTACCTGCTGGCCCAGCTCATTAATATTAATGGCTGGGCCTTCGCACCCCAAGCTGAACCGGCATATAGAGTTAATCGATATGCAATGGGGAACGGTGGGTATTTGGCGAGCCTAAGCTGTAGGAAAAGAGTGAGGGCTCTACCTGGTCATACTCAAACGGTGTCGGACCGTGGCATGCAGCCACTGTGATATTGGGGTGGGACTTTAAATTGACACAACAAACGCCACTATGGGTATGTGATGCTCTGTGCGAGGTGGGATGCCTACAGGGATTCCGTAGATGGAGCCTTATTGGCATTGACACCCTGGGGGATGTATGGCAGAACGGGACCATGGTCACGTTTGCGGATCTCCAGACAGAGTATCACATGGCAAATGGACAGCAGCTTCAACATATGCAATTGAGGCATGCCCTACGATGCCATGTGCCTGAGGGGGAGTCGTTGCCCTACTACTCCCCACTGGAAGATCCGTTACTATTAGACCCCATGATTGAGATAGCGATTTCCCTCACATACTAGAAGTTAATGAACAATCTCCCGGACCCCCTGGTCAAGTTAAGAGAAGCCTGGGAATTGGACTTGGGACTGCAGGAGGAGGATCATTGGCAGGAAGCGATCCAGAGTCCTAGAGAGGTAGCCATACAGGCAAGATTCAGGCTAATTCAGCTCCAAATCCTCCACAGGTCATACTCTCCCAGAACACTCCAACATAGGATGGGCATATCTGACACACTGTGCCTAGGTATTGCTCAGGAGCGATTTTCATCACGAAGCTGTAACCACATTGAGGGAATACCGATTATCGCCCTGAACGATATAGAGGGTATTTTACTTCACTTTGTTTCACGTGCACTTTATTTCCTATTACTCTGGTCCTGAAGAAGCGCCAAAGAAAGAACAAGAAAAAGAGAGTAGAAAGAGCTCCTAGGTAGGGGACACACAGGCCCCACTCCCCACACACCCACATGCATCAACCGGCAGTCCTCAAAAGATCTTCGATAAAGAGACCCTTCGGGGGCCCGTAGGGAATTGCGGCGCCGGCCCTACGAGGAGCAACTGCCCGATGATGAAGCATGACATCCTTCGGGTGTGTGAGGGCATCAGAGGGAAAAGGAGTGGTCTTCCATTCCCTGAGTGGGTCCCCTACCTAGGAGCTCTTTACTCTCTTTTTCTTGTTCTTTCTTTTTTGAGGGCACGGGTGACTTTTTGCACCTGGCCACAGGAACAGAGTCATTTTGTTGTGTTACATGTAATTTTGGGGCGCTTGGACACTGGACCTTAATTAGCTCCCTGCCCCCCCCCCCCCCCTCTTCTTTTTGTGATACATATCTGACACAGACCAGGGAGTGTGGTGAGACAGGCACCTTCTTCCACACAATCTGGGCATGTCCTAAGATTCAAAGATACTGGGCAGGATTTCCTGGGGTGATGGCCCGGGTGATGGGTGTGCCGGTCCACCTGGACGTGCGCTGGCACTTACTGGGAGTCACGGGAGAGATCAGGTGGCCCGCCTGCATGAAGACCTGGCTTATGCTGGCCTCTGGGGTGTCAAAACAAAATATTGCAAGGTCTTGGGGGGGGGGGCGAAGGATCCCCTGAAGCTTATCAGTTGGAAGCTGGCTCTGGACTGGTGTACACTAGCTGAAAAAGTTGTATACGAAAGTAGAGGCTGCCCCCAAAAATGGGAAAAAAACCTGGACACCATGGGATAAATATAAGAACAAGATGGAAGTGGGGACAGAAGGCAGACGACAACAAAGTAATAAACATTGGGTGTATTTGGTGCTACGCATATAAACTGTTCCATGCCTCTGTACTACTGTACCTCTTATTACTAATGTTGCCAAAATGCATCTACTTGCTACTGTCTGTTTATATTGATGGTTCGACTGTATGTTTAATAAAAAAGAATTAAAAAACAAAGAAAAATCCTACTCTAATGCATGTTATGTGAGTGCTACTATGAAAAATAATGATGTGATAAATGTGAGAGAACTCAACTACCCCAAAATGTTACCGAAAGGGAAGTAAAATGTACTTCAAGATTTAAAGAGGTAACGCCTAGTTTCTAAGAGCCCACTTCTAAATTCCTAAACGATATACTCCCTAAAGTACCTGAACAAAACACAGGACAGCTACCAGCTATAGCCACTTTAAAAAGCTTAATAGCACAAATTAAAAAAGCTACCAGTGGTACTCCTGCAGCTCTTAGAAGATATGAAAACATCCAAATTCTTGAACATTTAACCATCACATATAATGATGAACCTTTCATCTTAGATCAGTGGCTCTCAACTTTTTGACTTCTAGTGGCCTCCACTTAATGATTACTAGTACCTGGGGACCCCCACTGAATCATTATTGGAATCCGACCCTCCCCTCCACTGAGTCATTACTGTAAGCCAGGGACCCCGGCCTAAGCATTGTGGATGATGTCAACCACAAAATAATACACAAAAAATGTAGAAAAAAGGTTTCCTCAACAAATTATGAAACTTTTTTTTAAATTTGCAAACACATATAAATAAAAAAGAAATCACAATTTTTATTTTATTAGAAAGGTTGGAGCTCTTCTAAAAACAACTGAGGCCACTCATCAGCCATACGATATTCTGTTTGATGCACCAGCACTGCTCCCACGAATCAATCTAAGGATACTAATTAAATTTTTAGCCTCCAATTTCAAATTCCTCCACATTAACAGTACGTTTTGAATTTTTCAATTGTACATTTAGCTTCGTTATTTACATACACTTTATTAATCTGTTAATATTATTTTATTTTCCAAGTAGTCACAGACCCCCTGTTTTTTTTTTTTTTTAACATGTTTTTATTGACATTTTATATTTACTGTGACATTTTGCAACATGTGACAGGGTATCCATCAACAAATCCTGAACTTCAGAATAAATGCACTGATCGTCATGCAGTTATTAGTCCAATGCCACGCCTGTGTTGACGTGATCCTGTGTAAAATGTCTGAACGGAACTGGGGTGGATTCGAACTGGGGAGGGACAGGGGGGAGTCCATGGAGTTTTTTTGGGTACTGGCGTCGTAGGTGGTTGCGGGATAATACATGCCCTGACGGACTGTGGGTCCATGTACTTCTAGGGGCCGGCAGCCGAGAGGGACAGATGGGATCGTGGTTGGCCCGGCATCAAGGTCCGAACGTTTAGTGGGACGTATAGCATAGTGCTGAGAAACTACCGGCTGCCTGTACGTGTTATGTGAGAGGGACTGGTGTCCGCGATCGCTGTCTGCGTCTGCATTTGTGTGTCATGCGGTGTGTCAGGGCCGCCTTCCGGGTCAGTACGGGTCAGTGATTGTGTGAAGCGGTTCAGCAGGATAGCCCAATCTAGGGATATGGGGTGTTTGCGCATCCCCTTTACCTCTTCTTCCCGTAACGTCTCCTCTTCCGCTAATGCCCATTTTTGAACCGCCCCCTCCCAAGCAGCAACCGGGGGCCCTGTGGGAGACCGCCAATGCATAGCAATGTTGCGTTTGGCTAGTAAAATGGCCAGCGAGGCAAATCTGAGGGGTACTTTGTGCCGCTTTCTTTTCTGGTAGATACCCAATGCACAGACGTCCCAAGTGTTCAAATACGTGAGTCCAGTGAGATCCTCGAGGGACTTGTGGATGTGGTGCCAGTAGGAGTGTAGTGTAGGGCAGCTCCAAAACATGTGCTGAAAATCTGCCGCTTGTGAGCGGCATCTAGGGCACAAGAATTGTGTATCGGGATAGAAGCGTTGGAGGCGTGCCGGCGTCAAGTATGCTCTATGGAGGATGTAGAATTGTATATTCTTGAAGCGCGCATTTCGAGACACCTTCTTGGGGTGTTCGAGAGCTTTTTCCCATTCCTTCTCATGTAGTGAGCGGCCTAATTCGTCTTCCCAGGTGGTCCGTAGGGTCGCTAGTGGTTTGTGCCTGAGTTCCCCGATAGCCCTATAGATCCATGTGACCAAGTGGCGTCCTGGTCCCATGTGCAAGAGTGTGTGTATGACCGGATGTGTAGGCGGTTCCCCTGTCGAGAGGTCATGGTACTGCCGTGTAGTGTGCAAGGAGTTGGCGATGAAGTAAGAATTGGCCGGCAGGAAGGTCATGGTCCTCTATTAGGCGTTGGAATGGCCTGAGCTGGCCGTCTTCAAACAGACCCTCAGCTTCCGTAACACCGCAATCTGTCCAGATGCGGAGTATGTTGGGTGTGTAGTAGTGTTCTCGCAGGGGCCATCCGACCAGCGGAAGAAGGGGTGAATATGGGGGGATCGTGGGCGACATACGGTGTATCCTCTGCATTCACTGGCGTGCAACCGTCACCTGTAGGGGGTATGTGCGTCGAGGTTTAGTGCCTGGTAATAGCAGTCGGCGGATCTCGGGCATGGGCACCAGGCCATTTGTAGTAATCGTCTCTGCGACATGTCTGCCTGCCGTCCAATAGGATAGCCACTGTAGCTGTGCGGCTAAGAAATAGTATTCAAAGGATGGGGCGGCTAAGCCCCCTTGCGAAGTGGGTAGCTGAAGCTTCGACAATGCTATTCTATGCCTGCCCGTGCCCCATATCAGTAAACCAAGAAGTGTGTCTAGCTCGCGGAAGAAGGGTCTGGGCGGAATTATTGGCAGGTTTGTGAAGTAGTATAGTAGCCGCGGGACGATTATCATTTTGGCGATGGCCACCCGACCAATCGGGGCCAGCGGAAGGTGTCTCCAAAATCCCACCGAGGACCTGATGCCAGCCAGTGCCTTCCGGTAATTACCGTTGTAAAGGTCAGCCGGAGTGTGATAGAGACGAACTCCGAGGTATCGTGGAGCCTCCGCACTCCAGGCAATGTTTTGATCACCCAGCCTGATCGTCCGAGGGGGAAGGTTCGGATGTAGCGGGTACACCGTGGATTTTTCCCAATTTACTCTTAGTCCCGAGACCCCCGCGAATTCTGTCAACGTGACCCATATGGGCGTTAAGTCTGTGGTTATGTCTCTGATGTAGGTGAGAAGATCGTCGGCATGGTAGTGCCTATAGGAATGCCCCAGTGTTCTCCCTCCAGTCGCAACCGAATTGCTAGCGGTTCCACCGCTAGGGTGAAAAGCAGGGGCGAGAGTGGGCATCCCTGCCACGTGCCGCGCTGTACCGCGAATGCTGGCAAAATGTATCGCCCTATATGAACGCGTGATGTGAGTTTGGTGTAAAGGACCTTTGTGTACGCCAAGAGAGTGGGGCCTAGGCCTATTCGTTGTAATACCGAGAAGAGGTACTGCCACGTGAGGGTGTCAAAGGCCTTTTCGAGGTCTAGTATAAGGCAGGCAGCCCAAGGATGTGCGTCACCTACTTGGTCTTGCAAGTGAAATAGGCGACGGATATTCTGTGAGGTGGTTCTGCCTGGAACAAACACGCATTGATCGGGGTGTACCAGGGGCCGAATTATTTGTGTGTTTCTGTCCGCCAGTATTTTACCTAGAATCTTGCAATCAGTGGAGAGGAGCGTGATGGGACGATAGGATGTCAGCAATTGTGGGCCACGGTTAGGTTTCAGGAAGTTCACGATGACCGACTCCCGGAGGGACACCGGAAGCTCCCCTAAATCTAGTGCTGTGGTGTACATTGCCGCCAAACGAGGGACCAGTAGGGGGGAAAATGTCCGGTAGTATTCTAAGGGAAACCCGTCTAGCCCCGGTGCTTTGTTGCGAGCTAAGGTGCGTAAGGCACAGGTGATGTCTGTGGTCTGTATCTTCGCCTCTAGAGACGTACTATCGTTGTTCGTAATTGCGGGGATCGTTAAAGGGTCGAGAAAGTGATCTATACCATCTTGCTCATCCGAGGCGGGGTGTCGGTAGACCACCGCGTAATGCTGATGGAATGCTGTAAGAATCTGGTCTTGGGAGCGGACTAGGGTACCGTGGGGATCTATGATCTCAGTAATGGGTTTCGTGTCTTTGTCTTGTTTGGCTAACCAAGCTAGCAAAGTACCCGTTTTATCACGTTCCTTGTGCATCCGGTTGGCATACATCCTGAAATTATAGCGCCGGAGGTCGGCGCAAGCCACCCTATAGTCCGTTCTGGCCTCAGCGAGTCGTGTCGTTGCCTCGTCCGATGGATCCTCCTGTTTAGTGAGGGTAGCAAGGTGTTTTTCGGCTGTGATGAGTGTTTACTCTAGGGTTCGTTTAACTACCACTATTTGCTTAATGCATTCTCCCCGGGCCACTACCTTAAATGTGTCCCATTCTACTAGTGTGGAGGATGCTGTCCCGGTGTTGTGTGTGAAGTAGTCGTGTATGCTCTGCTCCTGGTCGTGTTTGAAGACGGGATCTACTAGGCAATCCCGCGGAAGACGCCACATTGGGACTGGGGAGCGAGGGGGTCTCCAGTTTAGATGCAGGATATGGGCATCGTGGTCCGAGATAATCCTGCCTAGGTAATCCAAGTGGTGTGCTTTGGGTAAGACTACTGCTGAACACAGGAATCTGCCCAGGCGGACTCTGAGGTTAAGTAGAATTGAATGGAACGAATAGAGTCGGGTCTGCGGGTGCTGCCTTCTCCAGACTTCAGTAAGTGCCCATTGTGAGACCCAGGCCCTGAACCGCTCCGCCTGTTTCTGAGCTACCGAGTGCGTGGGTGGGGGGTGGGAACGGTCTAGAGTAATGTCGAGTGTACAACTGTAGTCACCTCCTAAGATCCAGGGTATTGTGGCGAAATGGGCAAGTACCTCAGTGAGTCGGTCCCAAAACTTGTCTTGTTCTGTGTTCGGGGCGTATATACTGCCTAAGAGCACCGAGTGTCCGTCGAGAAGGCCCTCTAAGAGGGCATATCTACCGTCCTTATCCACCACCCGTCTCAGTTCCTGAAAAGGGGTTCCTGGCCGGACCCAGATCAATGCCCCCCGTGCGTATGCAGAGTATGACGTGGCGCATATGTTGCCACGCCATTTGGACTGTAGTCTACGGATCTCGTGTGAGTGAGGTGTGTCTCTTGTAAAAACACGATCCGAGCATTTTGGCGCTTCGTGTAGGAATATATGGCGTATCGCTTGTGCGGCGTGTGAAGACCACGGGCGTTGAGTGTCAGGAGACTGACGTCAGCGGTCTGTGTAGCCATGTGGTTCTGTAGGTACTCGTATAGGTGGATCGCACCTGTCGGGGCCCGGCAGCCAATGTATCTCGTGTGGTGTGGGGGGGGCATGTTCCCTGCCATCTGTCTCCAGGTGACGTGTTGCAAGTACCCTGTTACTGGGGATTCCATGGGGGGTAGAAGGATGTCAGGAGAAGGTAAGAAACTGTGAGGAGTAACTGGGGCCGGGAAATGTTCCCAATGCGGAGGACCTATCGCGACCAGCGACACGTCCAAACCTGCTCTCTCTGAACTGGAGAGCGCAACGATAAATCATGGGGGTGGCAGCAGCGTGCAGGGCGAGACGTCCCGTCGATCGGGCCGTTGTAGGATCATGGAGCGTCGTCTGGAGCTTGGTGAAGTATATCCATGTCTCAGGTACTCAAGAGGGATGAGTAGGTTACGTGGGTCACACTTGGTGGGCTAGAGGATCAGTTCAAGCTGGGAGGGAAGTCATTTGCCCATCAAGCACAGTGTCAGCTGACTGGGGGGTGACCCTGGGGGGTGTAACAGAGTTCACTCCGGAAGTTGTTTCGTCGCTGTCATCTTCCCCTTCTGAAGAGAAGAGGTGTGGAGCGTGGTCAATGTCGTCCATTTGGGTGGGGACTTGTAAATCTATCACCGCTTGTAGCACCTCCCGTCTCACTTTCATGATCTGTTCTAAATCCGGGGAATCTTATGTACTGGTCCGGGCCCTTATTTTTGGTCCGCCCAGTTGCCGTTGGTGGGCATGTCTTCTGGTACGAGTGCCTTGAGGGTATGGTCCTGTGCAGGATCCTGTCTAGATTTGTGCACACAGTGCAGATCCGCCCAGTCGAGCGCCTCTTCTGCGCTTGTGAAGAAAGTGGGCACACCATCGTGGAGTATCTTGAAGCGAGCTGGAAACAGAAGGGAGTACTGTATGTTGTTGGCACGCAACCTTCGCTTTACTTCCAAGAACGAGGATCTTTGCTGTTGTACTGCACGCGCATAGTCTGGGAAGATCATGATCAGTTTATAACTATATGGATGAGTGGGGGGGCTCTCCGCTGTGATGGACCCCCCTGAAGGTTCCAGCAGCTCACCTGTAAACTGCGGGTCTGGAGCACCCACGGAGGTTCCCGGCATGTGCCTTCGACTATGTCAGTCCATTCACTGGCACCATCTTAGGTCCAGGCACTGTCAGGGGTAGAACAGCTCCGCACTCCGCAGAGGGGGGAGAGGGGGCGGAACTGCCTCACCCCACTGTGATAAGTAGTGCTGTCACCCCCCGTGATCCTCCGAGGGGGGGATCACCGGGTCCTCGACTCAGTGTTGCAGACGATCTCGGGACCCAGCCGCCATTTTTGCCTCCGGGGTCCCCGAGGCTGCAAGGCTCTTTCTGGTGCGTTGGGTCGCGGGTGCCACAGGTTCGAGCCCAGACGCCGATGAGTTTCACGCTGCACCAGCAGCGAGAACGGGGTGTGTTGCTGCCGAGGATCGACGGCGCGATGCGCACTGTGCACCGTCGGCAGCTAGTTGCGGGCGGGCGCCATTTTGAGCACGGCAGCCCTGGACCCGCTCTCCGTTTTCCGCTGTCTACACACTCAAGACACTTCGATGGTGGCTGCTGAGCGGGTCACTGAATGTCACTCACCCTCCGACACCTGTCCGGTGAGTCTGTCATCCAGACCGGCGCTGGGAACCGGACAGCTTGCTGGCCCGATCGCGGAGCCTCAGCGAAGCACGACCGCTTGCATAGCCAGCTTGGCCACGCCGTCACAGACCCCCTGTTGATGCTGGTCCCCTGAACAGGGGTTAGGAACTATTGTCCTAGATGACAACCTAAATAATGTTAAACACATCATATTATTTGCCACAGCAGATAATTTAATAAGACTAAGCAAATGTCAAGCATGGATGATGGACAGACATTCAAAATGTGCTTTAAACCATTCACTTAGATATACTCCATACATGATGAATAAGAAAACACAAATTTACCCCTCATATATGCCTTTACTATTAACTACTAAACTACATTAAAATTAAAACAAATTACTCCCAACATAAAATAATAATCAATTTGGAACAAGCAACAATACAAACAATACTTAAATTACACATACACAGCCATTCAAGGCTGTTATTGTCACTTTAATCAAAGCATTTGGACACATCTCCAACAATCTGCACTAAGTGTAAAACATACAACATACAGCCAGTTTGAAAATAAAAAAGGCATGCACTAGACTATGTCATTTTAAAAGAGGTAGCTAACCACTACAACTTACTTATAGAAAGCCCATTTTACTAACAAAACAAACACAAACTAAGTCCCCTAATGGGCTACTTTGAAGACACTTGGGTTGGCAGACTGTACCGCTCCAGACAGAGATGCCAAACCCAAAGCCCTAAATGCCACCTTGGAATTGGGCGGACGCATGACCGCCACAGTGAGTCTGGCGGTCAAAGACCACCAGACTCGAAATCGGGCCCTAAGCTACCAACAACTAAGAGCAGATCTATCAGTAACCCAATTTAAACCTAAATAAGTAAACAAACAAGTGGACAAGCTACAATGTAAAGTTAAAATCTTTATAAAGAACAAAGGAGTACACTACTTATAATCAATAGCCAATCTCCTATTATAAAGCACCTTGCTACCTACACACTAACCAAGAAAGCTTAACAAATGTCCACACCAACGAAACTTAAAGATTTTTAAATAAATATTAAGCAATTTATTTGTATACATCAGTCAAAAAAAACACAAATAACATAGAAAAGAAAACTGATACATAAAATTCATGTTTAATATTTAATTAAAAATCAGCACATCAACAATCATATTGCATAACTCCAACACTAGAAATCTAAAATAACACATTGTAAATACAGAAAATATACAAACATAATAAAATATAACTCAGTACTCTTGGGTGATGATACACCGGGTTACACTGGCGCTCACTAGTTTACGGGTGTGAGTATGCTTACATCTATCTAAATAGTAGTGCTCCAAGGAAAGGGGGAATCATCCAACCCCCTTGATTGAGACCACAAATGATCCCTCTGTCATATTAAAACTCCGCCCGCGCACACGCTTAAATCAGTCAAGCAAGTCAAATTTCATGACACATTTCTTGTATTTCTCTTGGTCTTAAATGTTCTTTCTCTTTTGTTGCCCAGCCAGCCAACACGTGTTTTGTCGTTAGTCTAGGAGGTGAGAGTACAGCGTTTGCCGTGCACGGTGCTCGCAGGCTAGATACCGAGATAGCGATACTAGTTCAATATCCCGCCGTTTTTGGATACTTATGAAAGCGCTTTCATTTGCGGCAGCAAAGGGAATGCAATAGTTAAATCGACCTCCGGGACGTCACTTACGGTATTCGGAAGCTGTACGCGGCGGTAGAGACGGTACAGACGAGCTGAACGGGACGATTAGTGGCGTCCTCTTTGAAGGTAAGAATGATGGCAAATGGGCTCAGGATTTTAAATATTAATACTGAGACGCATGGCATTGAGACACCTACATGGTCTCTGCCTTGTTGACTTGGGATTGTCTGATTTATATTGTTATAGATAGCAGATACTGAGGTCACATGAATATGCATTTTTGATTATATTGAGACCAAATTGAATGTTAAGGATACCGTTATAAGAGGGGTGATACGAGTGAACTCAAAGATTTTAAGGCGCGAGCGATTGGTTGTGCATACTGAGTAGATGTTTGGCATACAAATTTATTACAAAGTGTCTAAACTTGGCATTCAATTTTATTACCTGGGTCACACAGAATTGTGGTGCATTGAAAGGGAAATTTCCCTGCATTTTTGCCGGGACAGAAGTAGAACCGGCTTGGAGCTAGGATAGCTTTTATATTATGTTTTGCGGTATGTTATAGAGGTCAAAATTGGTGGTAATACTTGGAATAGATATACTGATGTGAAGTTACTTACTCTACTATTCAGATACAAACAAGCGATATTCCAAGAACACAGGTATGCATCTTGACAGTAATTCCACGGGTCCACGATTTAAGGGAGTTCGCATTGATTCACTATAGATGTGAAATAGTCACCATTTACACAAATAGAGATTTGATTTTACTGCACTATGTCCCACTTTACGTCTTATGACACACTGTACTGCATCATATGGTTCCTGCATGGTTATATACAGGTCCTTTATGTGATAAAATAATGTATATGATTATGACAATGAATTGTGCTAATGCTGTATTTTAATATGCACTGTGTTAAATGTATCTGTAAGGAAGGTTTGGGTTTCCACAAAGATAAACACATGTATGAAATGAGGGTGTTTTCGCATACTCTACAACAAGATTAATGTTATTTTCCAGCTCTGATGAAGTCATGGGGAATACCCTACATGACCAAACAAGTGTTGGCTGGTGGGCAACAAAAGAGAAAGAAAATTAAAGACCAAGAGATATACAAGAAATGTGTCATGACATTTGACTTGCTTGACTGATTTAAGTGTTTGCTCGGGCAGAGTTTTAATAATAAAATATACCATTTCCAACCCACAAAAAAATAAATTACGATTAAAGTTCTGTAGCTGTAGACTTCCATCCTCGTCCATGTTGTCAAAATGTTATCCATCAAAAAGGAAAAAGTGAAGTCCAAAAAATCTCAAAAAATATACAAAAATGATACAGTCCAAGGTAAATCCATCAAAGTAATCCAGAGCCATAAGGGACCATTTCCTCAACAACAACAAAATGTAGAAACCACAGGTCCATGGGATGACATCCAATCTGTAAACCTGTAAAAAAAACATAGAATACCCACTCACAAAAAACAGCATTTTCAAATAGTATATAAACATTACATTACAACTATAATAAACACAAACATGACAATATCTAGAATAAAACGAGACTACTACCAAACTTTAAATAGGCCTAAGGCTCAACACTACAGATTCCCTCACTATCACTCTCCAACCTTGCCCTTCACCTCTCCTTAGCCCCTCTCTCACATGTATTCTATTTGTTTTATAGCGCCTTTCATCCAACTGTAGGGTGTTGGAGCACTTTACATCACACACTTATAAAGAGACAATGAATCATACATGTCTAACTAAATGAGTGTATAGAAAATGTTACAAACTACAAAGGTGACTACAGTGTGTAAGATTCAAATGTCATCCATACTGATGGCCATTTTTTAAGAGTTCTTGGCCTGGAGAAGCACAAACTCAGGGTTCAAGACATAACACAGTGGTTAGGTTTGGATTTACTAATAAAAAGTTATTTGGACTCAAACAAACCATTTTTAGCAACATTAGGATAATGAAAGATTGGGAAAAAACAGAACTTTCTAACCTGTATCATGCAGATTGCATGCAGCTCTTTGATGGCAGTTCATAGCTCGCTGTGCTATATTACGAATGTAACTTATGAACTGCGAGTAACAAAAGGATCTCTATGACAAAAGCAGTAACCCACTGAGCTATCCACATAAAATACAGGTCTATGATCTGCAAGGTACACGTTCTTTGCTGCAGGCATGTTAACCCTCTGCACTACTTTAGATGAGTCAAAACTGCCACTAGACTTAACTCTCCAGCAGAAACATTATGCCTGAAAACTGTTTATTATAAAAGGAACTCTGCACCCGATGCTTTTAACCCCATGCTAAATTGCAAAACGCAGCACCCCCTAGCTCACTGATAAATCGGCCCCTAATAACAAAACCGGCCCCCACCATGGAAACGCCCGATACCTGGTACAGCCTGTCCGGCCTTGCATGACATGCATGCACTGAAATCCTTGTGACTGAGTTTAGCAGGAGTAGTCAGTTCACGGTCAGGTGCTGAGATGTCTAAAGCTATGAGTTCAGGGAACACCTGCAATATCGTGAGGTTACCCATCCATGCCTCCTACCAGCCACAGTGCAGCCTTCGATTGCCCACAAGGTGCCATTTCAGTGACGTGTTACACCCGTTGTCCACGTTGTGCAAGGACAGTATTCACTTGTTCTCTTCTCTGTCTGCCTATACTGATGCCAGGGGGGCTGGCTTTCAGTAGCCTCCTGCTCTGGAGTACACCTAGCCTATGAGCAATAGCATACTTTGCTTTGTAATGCATATGACTCTTTCACATATGTCCATACTACTTGCACAAGGGTACATTCTAGGCTGCCCACCACATATGGAAACCAAAACGTGTGATATATTTCACATTCTTTTCATTTACTATCTCCACTGACACTGTTAGCGGTTTGTGACTCGGCCACAATTGGGTTGTAACAGTTTCCCCTGTTTTACTGTACAACCTTGCTTTTGTCTCCCTATATGTATGCAATGCTTTCTGGTCAAGTGTATGGTACAATACTTCAATGCTACATTTTGGTTTTCAAAGCCATTTTAGAAACAACATGCTTGTTATCATCGGCAGACAGTTCACACACTGCCACTTCCATGAGAATCAGTGCAGAACTGGAACAAGGCCCAAGGCCACGGGATTCTATCCCAAGGTTGAGTGTGAATGTCTCTGGCAAGGGACTCGCGTTCTTATTGGGCACTTTGAGACTGCCCAACCCCGCCTAAACCTACCTGGGGCTTTTTGGGGTGTTGATGTGCTCCTAGTGAAAAAGAGAAAAGCCCTCCCTCACAGTGAAGATAGCCAATGGCTGAAGCTAGCTGTAAATGACGCAACCACAGCCCACTGGATGAACAAGGCTGACTGAAAGCCCCTAGATGTAAGTACTGTGTAATTTAAGTAACATTAAACGTTAAACAAAGAAGGTGAAACGATGGCCACCATGACAGTCCTTGCTCAAACAATTCATACCCGTGAGCCTAAAATATTAGCGTCCTCCTTTACATGAAAGAGAAGGTACTTACACCCCCGGCAGCTCCCTCGCCTTTAAAGGAAGGCTGCTGCTAACGCACGCGCAGCCTTTCACGCTGCTGGAGATCGGGCGGGAACCACGGGCGCGTCATGGTTACAAGCGGCAATATTTACCCTGGCAGCGGAGGGAATGTAGTGTCGAGCCCAGTGCGGCTCTGCGCTGTGGCGCGGTTCCTGCAGCCTACTGTCTCGGGAAACTTCCAACACAGCTTTCTACGCTTGGGGTTGAGAGGGAATGATACATGCCTGCCTCCGTTACACAGAACTAACAAAACAGCACGTGTAAAGTAGGCAAAGCACGCCCGCACAACCAAGAGGTATTCACGCTGACGTGTTCGTAAAGTACGCAACGCATTCCTACATTTCAACCGGGAGTAGTAAAGTGGACCTTACCCCGGAAATGTGTTGAGCAACAGGTTTCCATCCGAAAGGAAGTAGCTTTTGGGGCATTCACAAAGCATAAAGAATGCACTTCACGCACTTGTTCGGGCAAAGTGTGAAAATGTACGTACTCATGTTTTGGAGAGATGTGTGTTGGAAGAGATGCAGTGTGCATTAAAAATAGAGTGAATGTCGTGGAATCCTTGATGACACTGCAAAAGCATAGGGTTAGGAACATAGGCGCAAGTTTGCAATGTGATGAAAGATGTACATCAACACTCGTGCACCCGAAGGCAAAATATAAATTCCCTAACAGTAGCAAACACACACATGAGTAAATATGATTGAAGCATGAGGGACGTTGTACGACCAGTAATAGGGCCCTGTGTGTACACATCCATACACGAAACCAGATCAGTGGTGAAACCAATTATGTCTGCACCTTTCCTGTGAAGCACGTTCACTGTCGTGAAAGCAGGGCACCTGGTAAGAGCGATTCCTGAGGGGACAGGTGATGACGTTGAAACTGTCCTAGTGAAATGGTGAAGTGGGCGTAATAAACGACCTCTGATGAGAGCACGCAAGCACTCTACGGCTTTGGATTTAGGGGTCATTGTAGATCCTTCTTGTTGGTCCTGGCTAAGGTGGCTTTCACTGTCTGTTGTCTATAATACAAACTGCATAGATGTGGCTTTCCTCAGCCCCTTGCTCTTCATTGGATAGATTTTGCTTCTGTCTCAGTTCCCTGATGCTCATTCGATGGCCTGTTCCCTAATCTTGTGTTAGTCCCGGTCATGAAAGATTTCTTCTTTACATTTTTTATAACTGAATAACATATCCTATGTGACTATTTTTTTAAATGTATTTCTGAATTCCATAGGAGTATGTTGCTTTCCTCTCTCTCCTGCAAGTCCAATCGTGGCTGCCATTTTCGATTATTCTCTCTTTTACAATGCCAGTGGAAGCAATCAATGGCAAAGCCAATAGCTTGGGATCACCGTTTAGAGGCAAGACCTTCTGGCTTGGCCCATGCTCATACAAGAGAGAATCACCTGTCTGACTGTTTTGCTTCAATTTTGTCATGTAGAGCCCATGGGTGCCAACTGGTGAGAATTCATACAGATCAGATCATTTTATATGCCTATTTTAGTGACCGTTATCACCAAATTATTTCACAGTGTTTTTGGAGAAAAGTTACTCGATGTGCTGTCAACAGTATCTTACCAAAGCATACCACCTCAAGCTTGGATAAAATGCCCTTGTGGGGAGGTCAAAGGCATGGGATGTGCATGTCACATAAGTTGCCCCCGACAAGAAAGATGTCGCTCCGCCTTCACCGGGCAGAGGGTGGGAGTCTTTTTTTATTTTATTTTTGTTTCTACACCTTAATTTCCTTACATCTCAGATTTCACTATTAAGGAGAGCGTGTATAGTGACCATAACCCAGTGTGTGTTTCGACAAGATGGCCCCGGGTAGTGAAGCCAAATAAGAATGGAGCAAGGGGGTCCCTGATAGCTGTAGGGAGGGGGAGGAGACTCAAGTGGGGACAGATTATTCTGGACCAGTTTATGAGTCCCTGTTTACTGAGTGTCACATGGAGTTTGCCACTTGCTTAGACAGTGTGGCAAAAGCAATAGACACCTTGGAGGCTTTTGGAAGCAGGTCAGGAGGTATAGCTAATTTATTGCAGGCCCCGGGGAGGCGTTCCCCTCATATAGGCCCAAAATGGTTTGACTCTGAGTGCTTCTGTGCCTCCAGGAGACTGACAGAAGCTTTGAGCATTCACCAAGAGACCCCCCTGGCTGTCAAGAGTTATCGTAGACAATATAAAGCCACTCTGGCAAAGCGCACGTCCACTCTGAAAGACGAGGCCTGGATAGATTTGTTAGAAGCCAGTACCCTGGGTAATAGTTCTAAGTTATGGAGCATTATCAACAATCCCTTTTTGACAGAAGATAGTGCCAATTTACTGGACGCGCATATTACAGAGGATGACTGGGTAAATCAGTTTGAGGGCATGTTTCAGCCTGATTCCATCTGGAGGGAAGCCTAGGGCCCCGTTGTGGGTAAATCCGAGGTCATATTCACAGCACAGGAAGTAAGAGCAGGTATTATGGGGTTGTCTAAAAATAAGGCCCCAGGCCCTGACAGCATCCCCCCACATATCTATATTTCGAACTTGGACATTTGGGTATCTGTACTCACTTCAGTCATTAATGCTGCGGTCATGCTTGGCCGTCCGAACACATGGGCTTTATCCACCATTGTCCCTATTTTTAAAAAGGGTGATTGGGACAGCACCCATTGCTATAGGCCCATCTCCCTTTTGGGTTCCGTGGTAAAGGTGGTGGGTCGTATGGTTCTAGATAGGCTCGCAAGCTGGGCAGATGATAATAATATCCTGGCTAAGGTCCAATATGGCTTCCGCCCTGGTTGCTCAATGATGGACCAGAGTTTAAATCTATATATGGTTTTAAATAAGTATAACATTGCCCACGCTGGCACCATCCACTTAGCTTTTATGGATCTGTCTTCCGCGTTTGATCGCGTTAACAGATCCCAGCTTTGACAGATGATGCTTTCCATTTGCATCGACAAAGACATAGTCCTGTTTCTAAGGAATCTCCACACAGACACTAAAGCCGTAGTCCGTTATTCTAAAGGTCTCAAAGTGACCCGCGAGTTTCATATCCAGAGAGGGGTGCGTCAAGATTGCATCCTGGCACCTTTTCTTTTTAATTTATACATTAATAATATGGAGCAGGTCCTTTTGAATTTAAAAACCGACTGTCCCCAGGTTGGTAAGCAAAGTTTGCCGGTCCTCCTGTAAGCTGATGAAACTGTCCTCATGGCGAGGACAGCGAGGGACTTACAATCCTTGTTGAACTCATTTGTACAATTCATGGAGGACCTGGACTTGTTGGTCAATAACTGTAAATCATTCGTAATGCAGGTCGGTCACTGACCAGCTAAGCCCTATACATTTATGGTGGGGGCTATGCCGGTCCCTAAGACCAATGTTTTTTCCTACCTGGGGTTAGTGTTTGAGGAGGCCTTGAATTGGCACTCTTTGATAAGCCGAGCGAAAGGGGATTTGGTTAGGGTGATTGCCGCTGTTTTTAACTTTGCCTCCAGACTGGGAAGCAGACTGATATGGGCCCTTTTGCAGATTTATAAAGGTACATGCAACTCGAAGGTTACCTATGGGAGCGACATCTGGGGCTATACTGAGCATGATGCATTGGAAATTGTTGAAAAAACCTTTCTGAGACGGATACTCTGTTTACCGCAGTGCATCCCATCATTTGTAGCTCACGAAGAATTAGGGATGGCCTTCCTTTCAGATGTGTTGGCTTTTCGTCCTTTTTCATTGTAGATGAAAATCTGGAATAAGCAAGTAATTTTTAAGGGACTGTTTCTCCCTTGATCACACTAATTGTATTGAGTGCGCCCCAAGTGCTGGGTATTCCCAGACGTGGGTCCCGGGCTCACTATGCCACTGGATTCAAGCCAGCCTGGCTGATGAGGGTTGATGCCCCGAAACCGGTCCCAGGATGCTTGTTTCTGGTCCAGGGAGGACCTGGCTTGGCAGTTCAGGCTGGACTGTTCCCATGAGGCACAGGGTCAAGACTGATTTGCATATGGCTGGGTCTAAACTGGGGTGGCATGGTGAGCAAAAGAACGATGGATTTAACCCAGATCTATTGACTGGGGTGAATGTTTGATATGCTCTGCATTCTGTCCATCATATGTGTGTCTGGTATGCCCAGACGTGGGTCCCGGGCACACTGTGCCACTGGATTCAAGGTAGCCTGGCTGATGTTTTGTTATGTTATGTTATTTTCATTTCTGTAGCGCGCGAATCACCCGGGGGCATCTCAGCGCTTGTCTAGAAACTTCAGCCTGAAACTGGAAGGTCGGAAGTGTAATTAAAATAAAAATGCTTTTAGTTGTTTTTTAAAAGTACTATGCTTTTCCTCTGGTGCGAGTCAAACGTATACGAGGCACTCGTAGAAGACCAAGAGCACCAGATCTGAGGTTTCTGTTAGGTATATGTTTAACAAGTCTCTTTTGAAGATATTGAGGGCCTCTGCCTTTCAGCGCATTGTAGGTGAGAGAGCAGATCTTAAAAAACGATCTCTTTCTCATCGAAAACCAATGAAGCTCTCTCAGCAGAGGAGCCGAGGGAGAACCCGCTGAGCGATTCAGTACCATTCTGGCTGCCGTATTCTGAATCACTTGCAGTTTGCTTAGCAGAGTCCCCCCCACTTCTGCCAACAAAGCATTGCCGTAGTCCAAGCGGCTAATGACCATAGCTTGGACCAGGATTCTGCGATGGTTCGTGGGCATGAAAGGAAGGATTCTGCGAAGTAAACGCAAACTATAATAGCAGGAGCTGGTGGTGGCAGCAATGTGGTCTTTCATAGTTAATGACTGATCCAATTTTAAGCCTAGATTTTTAACACACTGTGTTGGAGCAGGAGCTGCACCCAATTGGGAGGGCCACTGTTAGACTTGGGGGTCTCTAGTTGGCACAGGTATGCACTTGTGACAAATAGGGACCCTCTCCTCTAGTCAGGGTAAGGGAGTACACTCCTAAAATAACCCCTGCTCACCCCCTTGGTAGCTTGGCACAAGCAGACAGGCTTATCTCAGAGGCAGTGTGTAAAGCATTTGTGAACACATACAGTAACCAAGTGACAACACTACAGATGGACACCACACAGGTTTTATATCAAAAATAAGTATTCTTTATATGGATTTACCACAAGACCATTAAACGACAAAAACACACAATACTGTTACTTTAGATGGTAGAACTTTGCTTAGTTCTCTTAAGTTCTTAAATGCGACACTTTAAGTCAATGTACCTTTTAGATGCGACATGCAGGGCAACAAAAGTGTTGCAACGATGTTGATGCGATGAAGTTTTTGGTGCAAAGAAATAAAGACGTGAAGATCTTCCAGATGCGCTACGCTTCTCCGATGTTGCGAGAAGACTCGACTCGATGCTTCAGCTGCAGCGGCGAGACACTTTACGCGATGCGACGACAGCGGCCTTGGTAGCGACACTCTTCTCTGACATTGCGAGGCGCTTCCGCTCGATGCGATGTTGCAGCGGTGACACCCCTTTACGCGATGCGACGACAGCAGCTCTGACGGCGGCACGCTTCTCCGTGGATGCGAGGCGCATTTCTTGACGCGGTGCAATGCGACAACTACGATGGCTGCGATGGCGACACGCTTCTTCCTCGATGCGAGACTCATCTCTTGATGCGGTGCAATGCGTCAGCTACGATGGATGGCTGCGATGGCGACACGCTTCTTCGGTGTTGCGAGACACTTCCTGGATGATGCGAGACGCTTCCGCTCGATGCGATGCTGCAGCGGCGACACACTTTACGAGATGCGACGACAACAGCTCAGACGGCGGCACGCTTCTCCTTCTTGAGTCGCGCTTCCAACTCATTGCGACACGCAGTCCTTCAGAAGGCCCAACAACAGCAGCAGGCACTTCCAAAGAACTCTGGGGAGCTGGGGGGTGAAGTCTGTTGTTCCTGAGACTTCAGCAGGAGACACACTCTTTTCCAAGCCCTTGGAGATCCTTCACAAGTTGAGCAAAACTATACACAAGTTCCTTTCTCCTCTCTTTGGCAGTAAGGCAACCACTGCAGGCCAATCCCCCAGGTTCAGGGATAGTTTCCTCCTCAGCTTCTTCTGGTTCCTCCCTCAGCAGAGGTTCTTCTTGTTTTCCCAAAGTGATCTAATCTCTTGGGATCAGGGTCCCAATATTTATACCCAGAAATCCTTTGTCCTCTGAAGGCAGAGGGGCTTTTGCCCAGTCCAAACCAGTTCCTGAACACTCTGTTTACCAGACTTCTCCTTTCCTTTCACAGTGCAGGGCAGAAACATTAGACGCCCCACAGGAGGTGGAGCCAGCATTGTGGAAGGCAAGTACAGCCCTGGAGCACTTTGTTGACAGGATTCCTTCTCTTCATTCACTGTGCAGGGCAGAGACATCAGCCGCTCCCCAGGAGGTGGAGCCAGCATTGTGGAAGGCAGGCACAGCCCTATTCAGGTCCCAGGTGCAACTCCTCCCACCCATCTAGATGCAGATCTCTCTATTCACCACTGGGGCACCTCACCCTGTCTCCTGGAATTCCCCAGCCCTGTCACTCAAACTCCAGACAAAGGAATACACAGCCTAGCAGAGGCAGGTTTGAATGGTTAGACAAGAAAATGCCTACTTTCTAAAAGTGGCATTTTCAAACACAGAATGTTAAAACCAACTTCACTAAAAGATGTATTTTATCATTCCGAGTTCAGGCATACTAAATTCGAATTTCTACCATGTTCCCTGAGTCAGTTAGTATTATAAAGTGTAATAACCAAACTTCCCATTATGGCCTATGGAGAACAGGTAGCCTTGCAATAGTGAAAAACGAAAATGGCTGTAATTCACTATTAGAACATGCCACACACACCAGGGCATGTCCTACCTTATCCTTACAATGCACCCTGCCCTTGGGCCTACCATAGGGGTGTCTGATATGAAGAAAAGGGAAGTTTTAGGGACTGGCAAGTGGGTGCACTTGCCCAGTCAGCATGACAGTACCAGACTGCATGCAGGCTCTGCAATGGCAGACCTTAGACACATTTTTTACAGGCTGCTTCTGTGGGTGGCACAACCAGTGCTGCAAGCCCACCAGCAGTATTTGGATTTACAAGCCCTGGGCACTCCTGGTGCACTGTACTAGGGTCTGACAGGTAAACCAAACCAACCAATCATGGAATCACTAATTCGTACAATAATTTACCATAGGGAGAGCATATGCACTTTAGCACTGATCAGCAGTGGTAAAGTGCCCAGAGTCATAAAACAGCCAACAACAGGTCAGAAAAAATACAGGAGGATGGCAAAAAGTTTAGGGATGACCCTGCAAAAATGGCCAACTCCAACAGCCACCATTCATCCGACCAACTGGCTGTGGCTTTTCCCATTAGCATTACCTCGGTTTTACCAGTATTCAGCTGGAGATAGTTCTGCGTCATCCAGCTGGAAATTATGAGCATTCCTCTGGAAAACTGTGCTTTCTCTGCTTCTATTTCAGGGCCAATCGTGAACATAAGCTGAGTATCATCAGCATACGAGATAAAACCTAGCTGTTCTACTATTTTTGCCAACGGAGCCATATAAATGTTTAATAATTTCGGGCTTAGGCAGGAGCCCTGGGGTACACCTCTGTCTAAGCTGATAGATTCCGACAAATAGGGTCCTAGCATGATAGTTTGCGTTCTGCCTGACATAAAATTTTGCAGCCATTTCATGGCAGTTCCTTGAATGCCACATACGGCTAATCTCTCCGCGAGCACTTCATGAGAGATGGTGTCAAATGCCGTGGAGAGATCTAATAGGATCAGTATAACTGATCCACCTTTGTCTATTTCCTGTCTAAGCGAATCCGTTACTGCTAAAATAGCAGTCTCGGTGCTGAAACCAGGCCGAAAGCCGGATTGTGATGGATAAAGAATTTCATTTAACTCCAGGTATCGACTTAATTGCCTATTAATTATACTTTCCAGCAACTTGCCTAGTAACGGTAGTAAAGAAATAGGGCGATAGTTGCTGAATTCTCGGGGGTCTGCCAACGGCTTCTTCAATATTGGGCGCACAAATGCTTCCTTCCATGTTCTTGGGATGATGCCAGATTGTATTGAAGAATTATACATTTTAAGAATGTCTGGCGCACAACTCGTGGCTAAAAGAGCCATCGTCTTTGGAGGACAAAGATCACAGGGTGAGCCGGATTTTGCTGAGAAAAGTGCCTTAGAAGCTTCCTCAAGCGTAGTTAGTTCAAAGCAATCTAAGGTACTTCCTGCCCTTTTTTCAAGGTCCTCTGATCTAGTAGTAACTTTAGGATCTTGAACAATTTTCGATGAAAAGTTAGCGTAGATTTTTATTATCTTTTCTTGAAAGTAACTAGCTAGCAGGTTGCAAAAGTCTTGAGTTTCCATAGGAGATTGCCTGCAGACTCGAGAAGATACAAAGTCTTTTACTATGTTAAAGAGGGCCTTTGGGGCATTGGTGGCACATTCAATTGAGTTAATAATGAATTGGCATCTGGCTGATTTTAAATTTAGATGATAGGTAGACAGAGATTGTTTATACTGCCGTCTGTCTTGTAGATCTTTACTGACTCTCCAGATTCTCTCCAATGTCTTACATTTAGATTTTTCAATTCTTAGCTCCACGGTATACCAAGGGGCTGATGGTCAACATTGGATGGAGGCATAGTTTTTATTGGAAATCACAGCATCCAAGGCAGTGACAAAAGCAGTATTAAAGTCTTCCAGCGTCATATCATCTTCCATGTCCTTCTTTGACATTTCCAATTGAAAAGCCTCATTGAAGCCTTCAACAGAAAGATTACGCCAAGGTCTGTGCGCTACTTGTGTCTTCCCTACGCTTCTGTCTAAACTCTTTGGGCAGGGCAGTTGAATGGAAAACCTGATCATTGAGTGGTCAGACAACATGAGAGGCTATGGAAGGTTGCATGTTAAATGATCAATATTAGAAAAAATTAAGTCCAGCACATGACCTGCAAGATGAGTTGGAACTATCACTCTTTGGGTGAGTCCTATCATGTCAAGAGTGGACAGAAGTTTATTAACCTCAGGGTCCATAGGATTTTCCCCATGAAAATTAAAATCCCCCAGCAAAAGGAATTTATTTGAGGCAAGCACATGTATCGCAATTAATTCTGTCAGTTGGTCCACAAAATTAGTCTTTCTTCCGGGGTGACGATATAATAGAGCTCCATTCCAACTATCTGAGGGTGACGAAGTAATCTTAAAAATTCCCAATTCAAAGCATTCATTGCTTAGAGTGGTGATCCAATTTATTGAGAGATGATTTTTGAAGGCTATGGCTATCCCGCCTCCTGTTTTTCCCTCCCTATCCAGATGTAAGAAGGTATAATTCACGGCAATGGCCATCTCAATCAGTATTATAGTTGGTCGAATTTAGCCACGTTTCTGTGAGAAAACATATATCCGGGGTGTCTGATGAAATCATATCCCAGATTTCAAAAGGATGTTTGCTGAAGATCTCACATTACACAGCAGGCAGTTTAATCCACTTGTAACTAGCTCCTTTATTTTGTTTTCACTCTCGGGCTTGTAATCGTCAGACCACTTTGGAATTGACAATATCTGCAAGCTACAGGGCCCTCAAGTATACTTGGGAATTTCCACATACAACAGAGGCAACCCTAGTGTTTATCAGCTTCCCTCTTTCTAATCTTCTGTAGAAAGTTTGCTGAGTATGATATACGGGAGGAATGGGGAATATTTACCTCTGTAGGAGCAGGGTTCGTGGCCTCTGGGCTTGGTTGGGCGCGGACGGGCACAGACGGCCTTGCCTTTGGCGCGCTTTCAGCGCACCCGCTGCGTGTACGCGCTATGGCCAGCATTTATGTGGTCAAGAAGGTAAAAACTAGCCCGCTACCCTACAATATACCCAAGATGGCCGCTCACAGTAGCGGTAGCTCCAGGGATCACTGTCTTCGCCCCCAGCACCTCAATCGGCTGAGTAACGATCCGTGAAAAGCCACGGAGAACAACTTTTGTTTTAAACAAAAGTGCAATAACATTAAAAGCATAAGTAAAATGCGGAGAACAGTACGTTACAAATACCTCTCCCGGCTTTCCGCCTCAGGAGAATCTAGTGTTGCGTGTACGCGCTATTGCCAGCATTTATGTGGTCGAGAAGGTAAAAACTAGCCTGCTACCCTACAATATACCCAAGATGGCTGCTCACAGTAGCGGCATCACCACTGATGAGGGGTGATGCCCGAAACCGGTCCCAGGATGCTTGTTTCCTGTCCAGGGAGGATCTGGCTTGGCAGTTCAGGCTGGACTGTTCCCATGAGGCACAGGGTCAAGACTGATTTGCATATGACTTGGTCTAAACTGGGGTGGCATGGTGAGCAAAAGAATGATGGATTTAACCCAGATATTTGACTGGGGTGAATGTTTGATTTGCTCTGCATTCCATCCATCATCTGTGTGTCTTTTGTTTTCTCGCCCTAACTGTGCCGGATACGCCCAGACGTGGGTCCCGGGCTCACTGTGCCACTGGATTCAAGCTAGCATGGCTGATGAGGGGTGATGCCCCGAAACTGGTCCCAGGATGCTTGTTTCCAGTCCAGGGAGGACCTGGTTTGCCAGTTCAGGTTGGACTGTTCCCATGAGGCACCGGGTTAAGACTGATTGGCATATGGCTGGGTCTAAACTGGGGTTGCATGGTGAGCAAAAGAACGATGGATTTAACACAGATCTTTTGACTGGGGGTGAATGTTTGATTTACTCTGCATTCTGTCCATCATCTGTGTGTCTTTTGCTTTCTCACCCTAAGTGTGCCGGGTGTGCCCAGATGTGGGTCCCTAGTTCACTGTGCCACTGGATTCAAGCTAGCCTGGCCGATGAGGGGTGATGTCCCCAAACTGGTCCTAGAATGCTTGTTACCGGTCCAGGGAGGACCTGGCTTGGTAGTTCAGGCTAGACTGTTCCCATGAGGCACAGGGTCAAGACTGATTTGCACGTGGCTGGGTCTAAACTGGGGTGGCATGGTGAGCAAAAGAACGATGGATTTAACCCAGATCTATTGACTGGGGTGTATGTTTGATATGCTCTGCATTCTGTCCATCATATGTGTGTCTTTTGCTTTCTCGCCCTAAGTGCGACGGGTATGCCCAGACGTGAGTCCCGGGCACACTGTGCCACTGAATTCAAGCTATCCTGGCTGATGAGGAGTGATGCCCGAAACCGGTCCCAGGATGCTTATTTCCGGTCCAGGGAGGACCTGGCTTGGCAGTTCAGGCTGGACTGTTCCCATGAGGCACAGGGTCAAGACTGATTTGCATATGGCTTGGTCTAAACTGGGGTGGCATGGTGAGCAAAAGAATGATGGATTTAACCCAGATCTTTTGACTGGGGGTGAATATTTGATTTGCTCTGCATTCCATCCATCATCTGTGTGTCTTTTCCTTTCTGGCCTTGTGTCTCTGAGCACTATACCACTGTTAATCAGTACTAAAGTGCATTTGCTCACTCCTAAAAACATGGTAACATTGGCTTATCCCCAATCGGCATATTTAATTTACTGATAAGTCCCTAGTAAAGTGGTATTACATGTATCTAGTGCCTGTACATTAAATGCTACTAGTGGGCCTGCAGCACGGACTGTGCCAACCAGCTAAGTAGCCTTTTCTAACATGTCTCAGGCCCGCCATTGTAGTTTGTGAGTACAGTTTTAAACTGCCATTGTGACCTGGAAAAATAAACATCTTTCCATGCTCAAAGCCTCATTTTTAATACATACGTGACCCCTAGGGTAAGCCCTAAACAGCACACAGGGTAGGGTGAGGTGTATTTAAAAAGTAGGACATGTAATTTTACGTTTTACACGTCCTGACAGTGAAAAACTCTTAAATTCGTGTTTCACTATGGCCAGGCCTACCTTTCCCATAGAATAACATTGGAGTTACCTTGTTACATTTAATAAGCAGTAATGTACAAATGGGACCAGGTAACCAGTTCATGTTTGGTGTCTTTGGAATTGTAATTACAACTTTGAATATGCCGCTTTTAGAAAATTGTTATAGGCAACAGGAGAAACCCATAGACCCGGAGGGACAGGGGTATAAATGTAATCTCACAACAATGTCCCTAGGTGCATCATTTGAAATGACCAGTTTCCATCATTCGTGCAATATAATAGCTCAATATAGGGCATGTGTTAATAAATTACAGAAAAAGATATGGCCAACTGTAATCCAAAAGATGTTATTTAATATTTAAGAACATATGCATACCTATGCAATCATTCATTGGCAGCATCAAATGTACATGCAAATTGCTCAATGTGCAAAGTGAACACACAGTGCTCGTGAAATCAAAGTGGACGGACAGAGTAAAACACATAAAAAGGAGATCAAGGCAATGGCGAAAAGTAATAGTAGTCCAATATTGTGCATGGCAATAAATGGCAGAAAAAGTTCACATATGTATATCAGTGCACAATAAAAGCCTATTTCGGCCAAACTTTTGGCGACCGCATTTTCACCTTCCACAATTTAACAGGTCATCATCAGGACAGGAGGGCTCAAAAATCATGAGTGCTGCCTGATATAATTCCAATTGGTGGAATTAAATCAGCAAAGTCTGGTATTGCAATGAGTGGTACTGTTCCACAGGCGTACGTTGGTGGTCGAACAAATAAAGTCATCAATTTGGAATGTTTGTAGGGAGAGTGCACTTACAGGTGAAACAGCGCGTACACCGAAGTACGGTGTTGGCGAACATTATGGCAAAACCTTTGCATATAACGTTTGTGAACATTTTCACACAAAAGAGTAACCATCTACCCAGACCATTGCACTGTATTTAATGCTGGAGGCCAAAAGGCATCACCATGGGTGCAGTCACTGCACCCCAAAACCCATAATGCTTGCACCAACAGGGCATATGCAGAGGAGGTCGAAGCGGACCACACCAATTGAACCAAAGGGTGAGGAGGCCAATGGTGTGTCTCCTCACCTTAGGACACAGCAAGCATGTGCCCGATAAGCACCAGAAGTATGAGGGGTCCCTAAGGATCAATGTGCCTGCAAACTGTTGTCAAAAATATAGGGAAGTGCCCCAGAAGGCAGTGCACAGATCTCACAACTGCCAATGCGTCATCCAACCAACCCGGAGCTCAGCAAATTGCCCACATCCATGCTCATTTTAAAGCTAAGAGTCTCGGGGCACTCACGGCAAAAAGCACTCCTGAAGGCACTGTGCAAACCCCACGACGGCAGTGAGGCATCGAGTCCTCAGCATGTTGCCTCCTCGCCATCCCACGGTGAAACTGCCAATCCCAGGGCATCGCGCCGCCTGTGCATCCTTCAAAAAGAAGCTGAAGGCACATCTCTTCAATGAGCGTTCCGTCCCCACAAATATTAACTCTCACCTGTCAGCTGCCTGATTGTGTAAGGCAGGGCTTTAAGTGGGATGAAAAAACTGAGGGGTCTCTCAAAGAAGCGTGGCCAATGTAAATAAGGGCGTGGCGTAAACGCCCAGTAAACTTAAAATCTGTGTGTAGCATAGTGTGCCGCCCGACAGGTATTTTGCTGCTTGTGTCATTGCATCCCGATATATAATATAACAAGTAACATTACACCTACAATGAGCGAGGACTATTGGCTTTGCCAATGGTTGTTAGTTGGATAAGATAAATAAGCAACAACTATGGCTTTGTTGTATATTTTACTGAAAACACTTACATTCTGAAATGATGAGACTGAAAATATATACCTAGTCTTTTTGAAGTTACTTCAAAGGCAGTGAAGGGTGCTGCAGAGCTACGATTTGTTTTCATCCGAATGCTGATGGCAGAAATAGAGAGCCCGATTGGGACCCGTTTCGGCGCCTGCTTTTTAGAACCGCCGGAGCTGAGCACTGGCAGGACCCGGCACACTTAAAGCCCTGGTATAAGGTCTGAATCATACTCACAAAATGCCAGGTGTGTATTACGTTTACAGAGATGGTTCGACACTTTCATCAAACGCACCTGTGTGTTTGTTATCCACAGAGGTACGAGCATCATACCTCGGCAGAAGGCGGCATGCAAAATATATATATATATTATCTGATTTATCTCCATAAATCTCGAAGGTCACGGGATCTAGCCAAGAGAGATTCGACCCGTGCCTAATCAGTGTGAGGTAAATAAATAACACAAGGGCTACATAATCAATACAATCTATGTGAAAAGTATTTCTGGATAGAGTACTGTAAAAAAGCAATGTTAAAGAGTGTGCCGTCCTATAAATCTGGTAACGCCCTCTCGCAAATGCAGCAGGGACAGTTTGAGTGAGCGGTGAACAGATTAACCACAGTTTAGGAAAATATGGCTGACACGCGCCAAGAATAACTCAAAATACCATTAGGCTGTATTGGAAATTTACAACATTACACTTCGTGCTAGCAGGCAACGAGAAAAACGTGGGAACAGTTCAGAGCGCAGATCCCTTTTAAATCCCTTTTAACGGGCTGCGTTCCAGCCTTGAGATGAAACAGTTGCTTCTTTGCTGGTGCTGGTGAATGACTCACAGGCAAAGTCAAAATGACTATTTTTGGTGTTGTGCATTGTTCTGCGCAGATCGATTTATTTTCTACCCATGTGCCTTTCCGCAAATTCACTGCATGTGGAGGATTCAGAAACATGACGTAAGCTGTGACGAGAGCTAGGGTGACCAACTGGCATTGGTGCAAATTCAAGACGGTGAATGTAAAAATTCAGGACAAAGGGTCAAAATTCAGGACACAAATTCAGGACAGGAGGTCAAAATTCAGGACAATAGGTACGTTTTACAGACACATCAGAGGAGGTCGCGCAATAGTATATAAGTAAGCCCAGCCATATCCAAACATATTCAACCATTTGCAAACCTATCCATCATGTATCCTTCCATCTATCATTTCACTCATCCATCCCTTCATCCATCCTTTCACTCATCCATCCATTATCCATCCATCCACCCTTTCATCCTATCCATCTGTACACTCATCCATCCACTCTTCTACCCATCCATTCACTCATCCATCCATCCAGCCATTTACCCTTTCACCCATCCAGCAATCTTTTCACTTACTCATCCATCCACCCAGTCACTCATCCTTCCACCCATCCACCCTTTCAGTCATCATCAAAAGGTATCTTTATTCGGATATTAAAACATCCAGGAAAAGAACAATATATTTACACATATCATAAACAATAATATGAACAATTCATCATAAAAACATTAAGATAAAACATATCTAATGGGCCTTTCCAAGATCACAATAGCAGGGTTGGGCCTGAACTTCAGACTAGGTTACAAATTCATAATTTTTATAAAGTGCAGGGTGCTAACAACTATAAAAATATGGGATACCAACACATTAACATTAATTAAAATGCATGATCATAGTTTACATAAAAACAATTCATTTTAAAATAAGCCATGGCCTAAATAAAAAAGAACTTCTTATAACATCCCAAGTACTCTAAACGTTGCAGTACGACAATTGCAAAAAATCCACGTATTATCTCCTATTCTGTGTACAATGTATAACAATCTTGCGGAGGAGCTTTAATCCAGATGCCACCCTTTCAGTCATCTATCCATCCTCCCTTTCTCTCGCCATCGACCCTTTCACTTAGCCATCCTTCATTCCATCCATCCACCCACCCATCCATCTACTCATCCACTCATGAATCCATCCATTGACCCTATCACTCATCCATCCTTTCTCTCATCTATCTATCCTTTCATTCCTTCACTCATCTATTCATCCTTTTGTCCATCTACCCCCCCTTTCACTCATCCCTCCATCCACCCTTGCACTTATCAATTCCTCAATCCATCCATCATTTCACTCATCCATCCACCCACTCACTCATCATCCACCTTTTCACTCATCCATCCACCCTTTTACCCATCCAGCTACCCTTCCACCCATACATCCAGCTATTTACCTTTTCTCTCATTCATCCTTCCACTCACTCATCAATCCATCCATCCTCTCTCATTATCCATCTATTCAATCTTTCATTCATCCATTCACCCTTTCACTAATTCATCCAGCCATCCACCCATCCCTTCACTTACTCACTCGCCCACCTTTTCATATTAATTTTGAGGTGATCCTTTTTGAGAAGAGACCCATCATGAACTTTACTCTCGCTGCAGGAGCATTCCAGGACTGGGACAGGATCCACCACAGGGGGAGGGGGTAGGAGCCATCACAGGCGGGGGAACAGGATCCACCAGGGTGGGTATGCAGTATTCTAGTATCATCTTGGTCTCTTCCAGGGTGGGGTAGGGCTCCTCACCCCCTCCTGGACAAGACAAGAGACGACAGACTCTCTTTCTAAAATGTTAGTTTTGCCATCCCCCACTGTGATGTACAGTACTTAAAGGAGATACTCCAAGAGAAGTGATTTAACTGATTGTTCTCCATACTTTGTTAATCAGTGTGGGTGTGTTTGTGCCATTTCTTTATTTTATTACATTATAGACTGCATGTTTGAAGAACCGAGGTTTGCTTACAATTTAGTGACAGTAATTAAGCTCTGTGAAGAGAACCACGTGCTGCCTCGGTGTAATCAGGGCCGGTTCTACGATTTTTGGGGCCCTGGGCAGAAAGGGAATGTGTGAGGCCCCTCTAAATTGCAGAGACATGACGCATTCAGGGCTGTTTACATCAGAATAGATGCTCCTGAAGCTGCAGCCCCTCCCTCTCAGTCACCTTCAAATACCTCTTAACAGCTCATCAAGGGCGGAAGGTGTGAGGGTGGCCATCCCGCTGTGCCTCTCCAATGCTGCTGGGTAGATGAGCTTTGGTTCTACATCGGAGTCTGTTACACCCGACCTCCGCAGCATCGGCGTCAAGAAGGGAGGTGGGTGGAAGCTGTGCCTAGGTTTGTGTCGTGTCTTCCCAGCGCCAATGACGACAGACACGATAGGTTTACTTTAGGACTCTTTATTACTGTCCTTACACCAGCGTGGCCCTACTCTCAACTGCCCTTTCCCTGCCCCTGCTCCGCCCCTTCCTGTCGGGGCAGTCCTCCTCTTACTCCACCCACTATACTCCACCCACACAATCACTAGACCACCTCATCTCTACATCTCCCCCTTTGTGAGTCACCAAGAGTTACATCTCTTCAATCAGCCGCTTGGGCTGGCGGATTGTTTGTCGTGGTCTAAGTGTACGTCCTTCAGGCACTACAGTGGCGCCGGCGCCGGGTACCTGTCCCGGGTGACTGTCGCCTTCACTCTGTGCTTCTGACTGTCGAGTTCTTGGTGGTGTCATTCGCGACTCAAGCGTCTCTTGCAGAGCTGGACTGCACTTCTGAAAGTGGTACACGTTTCGGGTTACGCGCCTGTTGTCCGACTCCGCTGTCAGCATGGTGCCTTTCTGTCGAATGACTGTTAGAGGTTCCGCTCTGAATTTGCTATCCGTCTTCTTGCATTGCTCCTGCTTGACGACCACGCAATCTCCTTCGTGGAATGAGAGGGAACGAGCTCGTCTTCTGCCATCCGCGTACGCCTTCATGCTTTCTTTGCGAGCTTTGTCAGTGGCTTCCACTTCCCGATGGACGCGGCTGGGGGAGATGGGTCGTAGTGCTCCCTCCCAGGTGGGTATCCGTGTCCTGACTGGGCGTCCCAGCATGAGTGTGGCTGGGCATTTGCCTGTGGTGGCATGCGGTGTCGTCCGATATGCTCGGAGTACATCATTGAGTGCCGCTTGCGGGTCTTTCTTGTCCAGAGCAGCCTGTTGGAATGTCTTTTTGAGGGTGGCCATGAATCTTTCAGCTGTGCCGTTGGCCTGCGGCCATAGTGGTGTTACCCGTCGGTGTCGCACATTCATAAGTGTCAGGAAGTCACTGAATTCCCGGCCATTGAAAGGGGGACCATTGTCCGTTTTCACCTCTGTGGGTATTCCCCAGGCTGCAAAGACTTCATCCAGGACGGTGAGCGTGGCGGCCGCATTGGTGGACGGCACGAACCGGGCGATGGGGAATCGCGAGTATTCATCTATTATGACCAATACATACTTGCCCGACGGCATGGGGCCATAGAAATCCATTGCTAGTTCTTGCCATACTCCTGGCGGTAGGGGCGTCATCTGGAGTGGAGCTGGCGGGTCTCCTTGCCTTACCACTTGGCATTGCAGACAGTCTTTCAGAGTGTGCTCTACCATTTTGTCTAGGAAAGGGAACCAGACACGTTTACGAAGGGCCCTTTTCGTCGCGACCACTCCTCGATGACTTTCATGTGCCAGGTTGACGACTCCTTGCCTCAGTTGCTGCGGAATTACAATTCGGTGGTCCCGTAACAATAGGCCGTCCGTTGTAACTGATAGTTCCTCACACACATTCCGGAATGCTTGCCACTCCTGGCGCTTTGTTGTGTCACCGCTCTCGTCCTCCGAGTCTTCGTGCCGCCACCGGTTTGTTCGAACTCTTCGAATCACCTGTTGCAACATTGTGTCTTGCTGGGTGGCGTCCAGGATGGCCTCTAGGGGGACCGCTGGTGGCCGCGCCTGATCCACTACAAAGTGGATGTATTCATCTGCCATGGACGGTGTGTGACACTGTGAGTCTTCCGGGTGACGCGACATATAGTCGGCCGGGTTGACTGCCTTCCCCGGCTTGTGCACAATTGTGAACGTGTATTCCTGCAGACGGAGTCCCCACCGTTCGATGCGGGGCGGCATTTTGGACCGTGGATTGCCATAGATGGTGATGAGCGCTTGATGGTCCGTCACCATGGTGAAATGTTTTCCGTAGATAAACACGTGGAAGTGTTCGCACGCCCACACCACCGCAAGGCTTTCCTTTTCCGGTTGGGAGTAGGCCTTCTCTGTGTCGGAGAGGCTCCGGCTGGCGTGGGCCACTATGTGTCGTTGGTCCGTGTCTTTGTCGTATTGGGCCAGGATGGCACCCAGCCCGACGGGGCTTGCGTCCACGGTTATTTCGGTTTTGCGATCCGGGCTGAAGTACGCCAGGCTCTCCACCGTGCCCACGGCCCTCTTTATGTCTTGGAATGCTCGCTCGCATTCAGATGCCCACTCAAACACTTGTCCCTGTTTGGTCAGTGCGCGAAGAGGGTGACTGAGTGTGGCATAGTCCTTAATGTATCTTGAACAGTAGCTCGCCATGCCTAGGAAGGACCGCACATCACTGACGTCAAGTGGACTCCTGGTGTTGTTCAGAGTACTCACTTTGTCAGGGTCTGGTTGCATTCCGGCTCCTGAAAAGATGTGGCCAAAGAATTTCAGTTGCGACTGGTGAAACTCGCACTTCTCTCTGTTGAGCGTGAGGTATGCTTCTAGGAGGGCATGGCAAACCCTGTCCAGGGCCGTGTCGTGGACTTGGATGTTCGCCCCGTAGACTAGAATGTCATCGCTGTAGTTCAGCGTGTTCGGGATGTGATGGATTGTTTGTCTGATAGCTTCTTGAAATATCTCCGCGGCCGATGAGATGCCAAAGTTTAGCCTCTTATATCTGAACAACCCTAGGTGCGTTGCAAACGTCGTGATATATCGGGAGCTCTCGTGGAGTTCCAACTGGTGGTAGCCTTTGTTGAGGTCCAGTTTAGAAAACACCCTCGCCCCGTTAAGGGCGGCTATCATGTCACTTAAATGGGGTCCTGGATGACGCTCTCTCTCAATGGCGGTGTTGGGCATCCTCATGTCCACACAGAGTCGGACCTTCCCTGGTGTTCCTTTCTTCGGTACGATCACTACCGGAGATACCCACGGCGTGGCACCCTCTGTCCGTTCGATGATGTCGGCATCCAGCAGATCTTGTAGCTCATCCTCCACTGCTTGCTGGAGGTGGAACGGTACTTTCCGCGGGTGTTGGGCAACTGGGCGGACCTGGTCATTTATGTGGAGGCGAATCTGGCCTCTGTTCATTTTGCCGAGCCCGGAAAACAGCTTCGGGAACTTGTGTATGGTGTCGTTGTCACTGTTGACGCGGTACAGAATCTCTACCAGTTTTAACCGTTCAGCTGTTGGTAAGCTGAGGAGACAGTCTGCTTCCGGCCCCTCGATGACATGAATCACGGCTGGAATAGATGTTGTTTGATGCCTCAGTGTCGTTGAGAACTTCCCAAGACATGGGAGCGGCTTCCTGGACATCCAGGTGTAGACACGGACATGTGCTGGATTGAGCCGAGGCCGAGGGTTCATCTTCTTATACTCCGTCACTGGGATGTAGTTGAGGGATGCCCCACTGTCCATCACAAACTTCGTGGGATGCGTGCCTACGCTGATGTCCAGTCGAGGGTATTTTTTAAGCTGGTCTGGATCGGCAATCATGTTAGCATATTCCACGGAATATTCATGTTCACTTGATGGTGATTCAGAGTCTCTAGACGGTGATCTTCTGGACCACCTTGAAGACCGTGACTCCCTGCTGGACTGGGAGGATTTGGAGGAGGACTTCCGGCGGTCACGTACCGCTCGTGCGTGATGGCGGCGCGTCTCGCCTCTTGGCAGCCTCGTGGAGTCTTTTTCTTTCTCCCGGCGGTATTCCCCGCACATGGTCTCAAAATGATTGTTTCGGCCACACTTGTGGCACTGCTGCCCCAGGGCCGGGCACGCTCCGATGTGTGGGAAGTCGTACCCGCATCGGTAGCACCTTCGCAGCGGCGCCTTTTTCCCATGATCCTGACGCCTGCTCCTCCTCCCCGATTCAGGTCGTCGATGGCCAGGGCGGCGGTGTCTCGATGGCGGTCGGGCGTGTCGCTCGCGCTCTCTTGATCCCCGGCGGGGCCGTTCGGTGCGTACCTGACAGGCCAACTCCTTGCGTTCCATGCGTCCCGCCTCCATTGTCTTGGCCTGCTCTTCAGTCTGATCGTGGAGCCTCGTGATCTCTTCTATTTCATCTAAGGTGTGGCTCTTCTTCAATAATTTCCTGCGTAGTGTCTCTGACTGACAGCCGTCAATCACACGCAGCCGGATGGCGTCATCCGTCGAGAAAGCGTCGAACTCGCAGTGGCGCGCCATTCGCCGCAACCGTGTGATGTATGAGCCCATGACCTCATCCTTCTCCTGTCGCGCTCTCTGGAACACGTACCGTTCGTAATCCACATTCTTCTTATGCACAAACTTCCTATCCAGGGCTGCTCGCACTCTGGCATACGTTCCCGCGTCTGCGGCGGGGAGTTCCTTTATCATCTTGCTGACGTCCTTACCCACGAGGTTTCGAAGTGCGATCAGTTGATCCTCGTCCCCTATCACCTTTGAGCCTTTGATATAGTCCTCAAAGTCTTCTATCCATTCTTCCCAGCGAGGGCCCATGCTGCTCCCGACCACGAGCGCTAGGGGCTCCGGAGGGCGCAGGTGCGACAGTCCCATGACGATCGGCTTCGCTTCTTGGCGGGCTGGGGACTGGGCTGGGGATCCATGGTTCGACATCGTGTGGCACGTGAAATGGGTGCTGCTTCAGCACAGTACGGGCTCTGGGAATTCTTTAGGAATCTTGATTGTGTATATGCTTGTGCGCCTTGTTCAGGTTTTTTTTTTTTTTTTTTTCTTTTTCGTTTGCTCGTGCTTGTTTAAATTTTAGTGTTGCCTGACTTCAAAATGGCCGCTCGGGTCCGTTTGCATGGGATGTCCGGGGACCCGCCTGACTTCAAAATGGCCGCCGGCTGGATAACGTGCATGGACATCACACGTGTTGCCGGGCTTTCAGCTCATTCATTTCTGGACTGCGCACTGCTCAGGCAGCCTCCTCTCATCATCCGCTTCACTCAGGGCTTCACGACAGGCAGGTGGGTGAGGGAGTCTTCACGCTCGCTGCTCTAACCTGGGGACGCGCGTGCCAGCGTCGTCGTTTTCCTTCCTGCCCTTCAAGCGCCGGCCCTCTTCCAATGCAGGGCGCGTTTCACGATCTCGCTCCTTATGCTGCTGGGCTCTCACACGCTCCGGGCGTGTCCCGCGAGTGACGGCGCTTCGGCTGGTTTCTTTGTGTCCAGTCCTTCGCCAGTCTCGTCAGCGTGCTGGTGTTCTGGGAGAGCATCTAGCTCGATCCCACCCTCGTCGCCAGCTGTCGTGTCTTCGCAGCGCCAATGACGACAGACACGATAGGTTTACTTTAGGACTCTTTATTACTGTCCTTACACCAGCGTGGCCCTACTCTCAACTGCCCTTTCCCTGCCCCTGCTCCGCCCCTTCCTGTCGGGGCAGTCCTCCTCTTACTCCACCCACTATACTCCACCCACACAATCACTAGACCACCTCATCTCTACAGTTTGTGCGAGCGGTGCCCGGTTAAAATTACGGACAAATGGCGTCCGTTAAAGAATTCTTCACGGACAACGGACAGATGGCCGAAATTACGGACTGTCCGTGAAATTTACGGACGGTTGGTCACCCTAACGAGAGCACGTGAGCTAACGGAACCGGCAGATAGAGTTGAAGCGAAGGTAAAAAGAGCGCTGAGGTTCCAGGAAGTGGGGCTACGTCAGGAAGGGGGCCCAAGTCAGGCCCAGGGCTTTGCAAGAGGGGCAGGTGTTAGAGAAAGATGTGATAATGCCTCGAAGGTGTATCTGCAGTGGTGCTGGAACAATTTTCACATAATCAGTGCTGCCATCACTGTTACATCATGTTACGTCATGGGGATTGTAAAAAATCAAACCTCCCACAAAGAGCAAGTGTAGCAAATGAGCCATACTCATTTAAAGGCAGCACATTTTCTATTGCAATGGTTGCCTAATGTGCCGTTTTAGTGATAAATCTATGCAGCGCACAAATGATAATATGTGCAAATCGTTTTTCAGCAAGTATTTACCATTTGCAAATCACCAATTAAAATGTCTTGATTTGTTTTGATCCTATTAAAATCTTTCTTTCCAACACTCTTCAGAATAACAAAAAATTAGCTTCAATTGTGCTTTCGTAACTGCTAAAATATTTTGAAATATTTGTACTGTTATTTTTCAGGTATTTTAACGTGTTAGAAAAAAATGACATTCTACAGACTTTTCTTTCACATGCCATGTATCCCAGCAAGATTGTCAGATAGTTCAGTTTAAAAATTCCCTCACTTTGCAGTCAGAGAAAAAAGTAAACACCGACCACCATGTTAAAAGTATAAGCAGCAATTTATCAGAAGACATAGCCTGACTGACATTTGTCCTCTGTCTGAACGCACAGCAAATGTTACAAGAAAAAAGTACAATTTAAGGGCATCTTTAATGCTCACTCACCTTCTCTACTCCAGCATGGTTATTTTTGGGGTGCTGCTGCACCATCTGCACCCCTACGTCCAGCTCCTTTGTGTATCTCTGTGGGGTTAGCAGCCTTCCCAGCTGTAGCTCAGTTATGTTCTACTGCTGCTATAGGTTAATTTGTATTGGAGTGCGCACAGGCGCCACAAATTCTGCTACCACAAAAGAGTGCATTGGTTGGTTTGCATCTTGATCCAATTCATATTGCTGTAAACCTGGCACACTGTTTAGGGACATCAGGTTGGCTCCATCTTATAAGAGGGAGTTTAGCAAATCAAAAGTGTCATTGATTCTCAATGCCGAAAAGCCATTTGATACTTTTGACTTGGCATTTTTGCCTGTTGTAAGTTAAATGGGCATAGGACTGTCTTTCCTTGCATGGGTTAGACCTCTCTATGCAATCCCTGTAGAGACAGAGAAAAGGTCAACGATGCCCCATCATTGTAATTTGCTTTAGGGAGGGGCACTGAAAAAGGGATGTCCTTTCTCCCTTTGACTTTGATGTGTGCTCTCACCTTGTAACCCTTGGCAGAGTGGGTTAGGCTTTTGATCTGGATCATTAGATGAGTCTCCACTTCAGAGGATATCTTTGTATGCAAATTATATAGATTTGTATTTGACTGACCCGGAGGCCTCCATCAATAGAATTTTCTGCACATTCAGAACTTAAGGTGCACGGCCCTGTCTTACCATTGACTGGGTAAAATCAGTTCTATTTCCATTCACAGACAGGGCCCCTTGGCCTCGATTTGTTTGTTGCTTTAGCATTTTCAGTGACAGGTTTGTCTATCTGGGAAATACAGAGGAATTCCCATAGAATAACATATGGAAGGTGTTGATGATATTTAGAGAGGACATGTCATGCTGAAGAAAACTGCCTCTGTCGCTGCTGGGCCGGCGGACATGTACCAAATGATCACCCATTCAAGGTTGCTCTATTTATTATAGAATATTAATTTTTGGGTCCCAGAATTTGTTTTTCATACGTTGATTGTATTCTACTCTGGGATGGTGAGATGCCTACGATATTCTTAGCAGCATTACCCAGACAGATATTTATTATGGTATAACTTTAGCTGGTATGAAAAGGTACTACCAGGCATTTGAATTGGTGGTTTACAATGTGAGGGTATTTTCCACACTACACAAGCCCTCTTTTATTATGGAAAGACATTTTATTGAAAATGGGATAAATCAATAGAATTTATGTTACTAAAATTTCCAAAAACATGTTTACACCCAAGAGGGTGGTTATAGAAGCCTGGCATACTGCCATGTCCAGAATAGGGTTGAATAGACATATTACTGAAGATACTCCACTATCGGACAGTGAAACTCCGTGAGAACTTAGTAAACTTTAAGGGTTTACATAGTGAAACAATTGGAATGTTGAAAATCTGGGATAGTTAGAGGCTAAATAGTATTATGACATTTTAGTGCTTAGGTACTGACTTTGCCCTTGAAAAGTCTTAATTTGATAGATTTACACTGGTGAAACGTTATGGAACGATATGGGGACCAACTTTGAGATGTTCAGGATACCCACCCACTTGATTGAAAATAAGATTTTGGTGGAATCCCCAAACTCGAATTGTGATATATTAAATATATCAGACTTTGGTTAACAATCCCCATGAAAGCCCAAACACGCTGGGAGAATGTTGGGAAATAGATTTCTTCCGATTGATGATCCTGAGCGCATCCCTAGCGAGTTTGCTATTAAGTCAGCATTTAGGTTAGTTCGATTCAAAACTCTCCACCAAATGTGTTCAACAAGTACGCAGTAGCTGAAATTTTGGAGAATTGATAATGAAGTAAGCTTAAGGGGCTGCGTGGTGATAAATATATTCTAACTAAGGCATGGGAATGGTCCGCGGTTCAGGTGTTTTGTGGGAAGATCAGATAATACTTGCTAGGATTACAGGACCCCGCTGCAGCTGGGTGCCACAATATTTCTTCTGGACATCTGGGGAGATGATTCCTCTCTAAAATACAATAAACTATTTGCCCTACTGGAATGGCGATTGAAATATGTGAAATTGTACAATTATGGTGCAGCCAAGTGTTACTGAGGTTTAAACGGTGGTGCACTAATATGAATTGGTGCATGGCTGCTAAAAGAATTATCTAGGCCTTTTGTGCATTCCCAAAGAAATTCAATAGTGTGGGGACAATGAGAAACAAATTATGTACTTGATTGCGTTCTGGATTCCTAAATCTGTTTGCAACAAAATCAAGCCAATAATATGAAATGTTGCTGAATAATCCTGGTGGTAAGGGCCATAGTTGAAGCCTACCATATTCATTGATCTGTACTATTACAGAGTTGCTTTAAAGTGGAGGTATCCTCTGATGCGTGTGAGCATATCCCTGTCTTCTTGTACCTGTGAGTATATACTGCTTTGAATTGATCATAGAAGAATAAACATTGTTAAACAAAACGGTGTCCAATACCATGAAGTGATTGAATATGACAAGAAGACATGGATCACTGCTGTCTGTGATCTACAGGGCAGCAACATGGTCTGAAGCCAGATTAGCCTTTAAGGTGGGCAAAGCACCTGTTTTTAGCATGGAGGTCAGTGTATATGGCTTTCTCCGTTATTTTTTAGAGGAATGGGTAGGTGTGTGATTGAACAGTAGCTACCCAGATCTTCGGGATCTAAGCTAGTCTTTTGAAGAAACTCAACCTCTATCTAGACTTGAGGGCTTCTGGGAAAGGTTACACTGATGATGTGCAGTATTGACGTGAGTGCTGTTTTTTTTGGGTAGGGGGTAGATGACAGCTTGCCATCATTTTCCTAGATGGTAGGCTTTAGTGACCTAAGTATGTGGGCCAGGTCCTGTCTGGAAAGGGCATCTAGTTACACCCACTTTGATATGCTGCATGGTGAGATTGATGTGTTGACATCAGGTGGTAGGATTCTGTCAACATAGTGTCAGAGTTTCTCAATCTTACCTTTGAAGAAGTCATTGTTAGCAGATTGTATCTCCTTGGAATGGCTGACTGATTTTACGCATGAGATTAGGCAATGTTGATGGACCTTAAGGGATCTGTGCTTTGTCAGTTGCCTTGCTGAATGTGCTTTGTAATGAACAAAGCCGTGGGTTTGGTGATGAATTGCCTTTGAACAATGCAGAGTTGTTTTAGGGTGGTGATGTTGTCTGATATTGCATTTGCTATCAGTGAGGTACGATATGTACTACAGAGTTTGGTTTTCAAAGTTTAAAGTCTTAATGTAGAATGTGTATCTAGTGTCATCTAAAAAGCATTTATATACAACAGAAGGCTTTCAGCATCAGTGCTGTAGCTCAAGGATGTTCCTATGGCTACAAGGTCCTTGTTGGTTGCATTGTAGGGATGCGTTTAAAGAGTTTTCTCTTAGTCTTTGTTATCTTTATGAATTGACTTAGAGCAGCTCAGTCCAACTATGATGGCATCATGGAGCGTGCCGGACAACATTGGTCATTAAGGTGTCAACAAGGACCAGGCTGTTGCCATTGCTATACGGTATCTGTGCAATATCCTCTGTGATGTTGATGTTATCTGGCAGATCAAGAAAGGCATCCTTCTTTGTGCAATAAGAGAGTTTGTATGGTGGTTAGGGGGAAATAGCTGGGAAGGAGATTGAAGACATTGCTAGTGGCTGAAGAATGCAAAGCTGTGAATTTGAGGTTGCATGGGGTGTGCTATGTGATTTGCGATATTGATATGAAGTATGATGAAAAAACAGAATACTTACATTTAGGGCTACCAATCATTCAGTAATAAAGAAGGGAAAAAGAAAAGAGACATACATGAACTATGTGCTTTCCAAATAAATGAAGATTTCCTCACTGAGAGAGTCTTTACCCATTGAGGACTGTGGCACAGTGAGTGACCAGCATGAACAGGTGATCACTGTGGTGAACAGTACTTCAGTAACAAAAAGTTATTAGTGGCAATGATTTCAGCAACCTCTGCTTCAGAGCAACTGCTTAATGTGTGCTGATGAGCATGAGTAGTTGGCTGTACAGATAAGTAGATGTGAACATAATGAGCAGGAAGGAGTTTGAGAGGAAGAACTTCTAGCAAATGGGAGAGAGCGATATGAGAATAGGAGAGTGTGAAAAACGAAAGAAGAGAGGCAGAAATAGAGATAAAAAGAGGCAGGGGGCTTGACGAATCCTTACATTTCTGAAGCATATGTTAAATTTAGAGGAAGATCCACAAGTGGATATTAACCAACTATAGGTTTAGGATGATGGAGGAAATGTCGCCGATTGAGCCTCATGGGGATTTAGCATGCTTCTTCGAAACCTGGAGGAAATGCAATTACCACTGAACCCCAGATCTAGGCGGAGACTGATATACGAAAAGCAGTGGCTTTACACAACCTGGACAAGTCCTGCTTGTATGGCAGAGTGGGCAACTTATTTTACAAACCAGCTGAGACACTAAGAGGAAGATAAGATATGATTCGAGGTGGAAGAGAGAAGATGAACAGAGATTAGAGAATCATTTTTTTTATGATTGCATGCCCCCACTGTACCATATAACAGAAATATGTCTATGTCATATTAATGACAGTTGATAATGGCTACATTTGACTTACTTGTAATTTTAGTTTTAAGGATGTGTTTAAAATATATTAAAAACCTACAGAAAATAACTAAACCAAATGATACAAATTCAAACAGTAACATACGATCATGTAGGACGACGATAATAAAGGGCCTTGATCCATCAGACCCTCAGCTTGTTTGCAAGATGATTAAATAATAGATTTTACATTAAGAAGCAATTCAATCATTATGGAAATGACTCCCTAAAGTAACTTTTGCAGGATGGTTGTGAACAAGTTCACTGGATGGTACAGGAATGAAGGCTCTAATACACTCACTATTGGTGTTTTTAAAAAAAAATATTTTAATTTTAGTCGAATATTTTGGAAAACAAAAGCTCGGGTTCTGCTTTTTATTACTAGTAGTCAATATCACATATCAGCTAAATGGATGATTATTATATATTAGTGATCTAGGTGAAGGGCCCCACGCATGAAGCCGGACACACGCTGGATGGCCTGTTTACGAATGACCATGGCATTGAGTTGGTAGCAACACTACCTTTGATCTGGTCTGACCACCAAGCCATTATTTTTAGGATCCGGATGCTACCACTCAAACCCCCTCAGACCAAAGATAGGGCACCAGTGGGGGCGCGGATGTGGAAAAACGCAGACATACCACATCTCTCAAATCTCTTGCTGTCATCTGCTCCAGAAAGCGGAGACAATATTGAAACTATGTCCATTAAATTTCAGGAATGGATCTTAAAAGCAGCGAACGAAGTTGCTCCTGAAAAAACTTATCGCCCCAATAGAACCACTCCATCTGCCCAGTGGTATACAGAAGAGCTGCGACTTCAGCGTCAGTTCTGTAGAAATTTAGAAAGGCGCTGGAGAAAGCACTATAGTCCATTGGCTAAGCAAGAATACAAAAGTGCTCTGGCTATATATAAGAAAGCTATCACCACACAAAAGAATCTTTTCTTCACTGGTCGTATTGAGCACGCCCAGAACTCAGCTAGGATGTTATTTCAGGTGGTGAACTCTCTGTCTAGTCCTCCAGCTGGCTCCACAATAGAGAACTCGCAGGAATTCTGTACCGCCCTAGCCACATTTTTTACTACTAAAGTAATGGATATTTACTCCACTTTTTCTAAAGAGCCGGTAGGAAGAACCACTGATTTAACTATTCAACCAGCACTGAAGCACCATTCCTTTACCCAGTTTCAGTCAGCTACCGAAGAACAGGTCAACGCACTTGTTGGCAAAATTAAATCAGGCTCTCCGTTGGACCCATGTCCTCCGACCATAATGAACCAACTACACAATGTGGTTACCCAGCCGCTGACCAACATATGCAACTCCATCTTTAGGACAGGTGTCTATCCACAGACCTGGAAGAAGGCTATTGTTAAACCCCTGATTAAGAAGCCATCTTTAGACCCTACCATCACTTCCAACTACAGGCCAATTGCCTGCCTTCCATTTCCTGCCAAAATAGTGGAGGCAATAATGAATAAACAGCTCTCTGAGTTTATTGAACAACATAAGCTCTTAGATGACACTCAGTTCGGGTTCCGGAAGGGACACGGAACTGAGACAGCATTGATAAAGGCCTCGGATGAAATTCGAGAGATCATGGATTCGGGAGGTGCTGCAGCGCTCATCTTATTGGACCTGTCAGCTGCTTTTGACACGGTCGACCACGTCATCTTGGTCGACCGTGTCGCAGCCCTTGGAATTAGTCATCTGGCTAAAGACCTTATAGCCTCCTTCCTTGTTAATCGCAAACAGGCAGTCAATCTGGGCAACTACTACTCGCCCACTTCTGAACTGCCCTGTGGAGTCCCTCAAGGATCCTCGCTAAGTCCCACGCTTTTTAATATCTATGTTGCGGACTTGGCGAGGGTTATTAAATCACATGGGATGCGATTAACTACCTACGCGGATGACACCCAGCTTGTGCTGGCGGTGCATAAGAACGGTCCAGTGGTAGCAGCTAAGTTTCAGGAGGGGTTACTGGATGTACAATCATGGATGCACAGAAACTGCCTGAAACTTAATGCAGAGAAAACCGAAGTTATGACTTTCGGTAAGATCTCCCCCGAATGGTCTCCAACTTGGTGGCCCAGTCAGATGGGCTCCCCCCCGATTCCAGCTGTCAAGGTTAGGAATTTGGGAGTGATTTTTGATAACAGGCTATCTTTTGGTTATCATGTCAACAAGGTGGTCTCTGCTGCATTCTTCGTGCTGAAGAAAATAAAAAAACTCATGCCATACCTACCCGCTTCGGCAGGGAAAACACTGATTACCACCTTAGTGTTTTCGAAGCTGGACTATGGAAACGCCCTCTTCCTTAGCACTCACAAATACATCCTGAACAAATTGCAGTCCGTGCAAAATGTGGCAGCACGAATTCTGCTTAATATTCCTTGGCGACACTCTACTTCAGCAGCCATACGCCATCTACATTGGCTAAGAGTGGAGAGCAGAATTAAGTTCAAGGCTCTCTGCATCGCCTACAAGGCCATTCATCAGACTGGACCAAAGTTCTTAAAGGAAGCTTTTCAGGTGTACATACCTGGAAAGAATCTAAGATCAGCAGCAAGCCACCTATTGCATGTTCCCCGAACAAGAACGGCCACATGGGGAGATAGACGCTTCCTGGTAGCGACCCCCATACTGTGGAACACACTCCCCTTGTATATTAAAACAGCACCAACACTCATTGCCTTCCGTAAGGCTCTGAAAACTTGGCTATTTAATCAATAAGTTCCTGTCCTCAATTTTGTGTATCCTAGAGAATCTCATTGCGCCTAGACACCCTAGGGTATTAGTTGCGCATTAAAAATCCCATAAATAAATAAATAAATAAAATAAATAACAGCACTATTGCACTTGACTGATGATTATTTACCATCAAGACATGACAATTTTATACTCCGTTAATCTCTTGGAACTGTGATTTCTTGATGATTTTTTTCTCACTAACGATTTAGGAAGACTTCAGCTTCCAGTGAGACTGTGGGTTTTTTATGAAGTCTTGTTTATAAGTCATGTATTATATTTTATATAGCTGCATTGTAGTAACATTATTTTGTTTTTTATTAAGCCAAACAATAAAGATTTTTGTACTTTTGCACCTTTGATAAAACTGCAATCAATGCGAAAACAGGGTTTGTGGCAAATATCTGGTGCAAACATTGAGTTTTCACACTGGTCAGTGCAAACATTTCCTATTTTAGTACAAAGTTATGTTAATGACTTATAATGCCTGATATGTAAAAGTGCTTGTTCTCCTGTTATGTACTTAAGAGCAAACCATAACTTAATATATTTTTTAACAACAATATAAGGCAATAAAGTGACATAGTGGCTGCTTTCATTGTATTAGAACAAGTTACAACCATTAACCAATATGTGGCATAATTGACAATTAATTACACAAATTCTCCAGCCTTCACAAACTAGCAGGGCCAATCACATTAAACTTATTTAAATAAATCTTAATTTATGGCTATATCTCTTAGCCATCCAGACCATCAGAGTCTGCCATAACTCATTGACTGACTGTTAAAAAAAATAGGTCTTCAAACAAGCAGACAGTTGAATTGGTTAAAAGAGTATAATTTATTAAGTATAACACAGGAAGAACAGCCCAGCCACCCAGCAATGTCTGCCTCTGGGACCGTTTGAATACATACATTCCATTACCAGCACAGGCTGGTAAACATTCTGGAACCATAACAAATGATGTCATAAGAAGCAGAGGTGGAGGCACATTACCACACTGACATTGCATACAATATGATATACAGAGCTCAAAATATGCAAACCTTGTCATGACTGTGTGCATCAATTGATTGTCTGGAGTTTCCCTGGTAAAAGGATGTGATAGTCGAAAGCATCCCAAGTCCACCTATGAAGAGGAGTATTTTTAATGGTTCAATGAGGATGGGTTGAATGTATTTCTGATAATCCATGCGTGCTCTACTGACGTTTCCTATAATAGAGATCACAGCAAACTCTCATCATTGGCTTGAAGACGTTCAGTCATCCAACCACTGAAGGACCTTCACAAGTTCCAGCTGCAGTCCTGCATGTCTAAAAGACAATCCTCATCACCTACAAGGCCACCTGAAACCACACCATGCATGCCATGTCTGGCTGAGAAACTTACCAACTCATGCGGACAGTATCACATCAAGAGCCAGGACATCCCCTGACTGGAGACACAATAATACAAAAAAAGAACAAGAAGGGCCTTCTCCACATACGCAACCAGGATCTTGAAAAACACCCCCATCTACAGCATGACTGCTCTGGCTATCCTGCAATTCAGAAAGATATTGAATATGTAGCTTTCATGTAGCATTACAGCCAAGCACGGTATGAATCTACCTGTTACATTTTTCACTCTATGTGATCCTGAATTGCATCCCTCGGCCATGATCTGCTTTGGAGCAATACTTAGCTAGGTCTATGCCATACAAGCACCACTACATAACTCCATGCATCAAAATATGTTTCTTTTAACATAGGCAACTAATGCTTTATTTGCTTTATCTAACCCTGATGTGAACAGTAACAGTGCCTTGGACCTTAACCAGTAGACCCTTCTTGCAGTCCATGCCTTGTTTCTGTCTCACCTAGCTCAGCCAGACATAAAAGATTCTGCTTTCGTCTGGTGTCAGCCACTTGCCTTCCTGATTTATTCTTGCCAAGATCAGCCTCAGAGCCATGTTGTATTCTAGAGTTCAGCTCTGCCTCTGCTATTTTTATGTAAATGTCAAACCTCTGGCTAGAATCATTAAGTCATATGGCTTGACATTTTAAATTTATGTAGCAGAAACCCTGGAAATTGTCCGGCGAGCCCTAGTTGGTGCTAACTTTAATCTCTAGACTCTGAAACTTTAATTACAGTAGGGGAACGATTGCTCAGTTCAAAGTTAGGAATTTAATCTTGAAGATTTATCCTTTATGCCTCATAATACAACAATGTTTTAGAGCTATTAGCTTCATTTAGGACTAAGAGACACCACCTTTATTTTCCTAAGTACTGCACAATGTGTCAATTCTACAGTACCATTGATAACATTTGAACTGTGTTATGCCAGTTACAAAATGCTTTGCAAAAACTCTTTTGGCAGACTTCTATTACCAGCTGCTGCCCTTAATATGTTAAACCAGCCAAGCTATGATTGAGCTCCAACACCCTCACTTCATTGGCTATTGACAACCCGGATATTCCAATTCAAGGCCTTATCTACCATCTATTGTTTCCCAATGACCAAGGCTCCCTTTTCCAGACCAAAAGGTCCATGGTTGCATTCCTGGTAGTAACTGATCTTCTTTAGAGGGTCATATATGCTCATGGTCCCCCAAATCAAGAGAGAATACCCGGAGGCATTCTATATCCTGTATAAGGATGTGCCTGTCAAATTCACTGTCTTGTCTATTAGAAGTATTACGTCCCGTTGTAGCTTCAGAAAACATCGAAAAACTTGCATATATTGAAGTTTGGAATGGTGACAAAGTTCAATTAGAGTTCTACAGTTAGTGGGTCGAGCTTATTCCCCAATATGCTTTTATTTGGTATTTGATGGACTCTAAAAACAAGAAACAGCGAAACAAATGTTTACTAAACTGTTTCCAAAACATAAGGCAAATTCAAACATAGAGCCACAGGTGGACCCCCACCAGCTCCGAGCTCCACTTGATTATGTTTACAACTTCACAACTTGTGTTGTTAAAAGTGCATCTGCAAGGTGGATATTTTACCATAGGTCTCGGAAAAAGATATAAATATTACTCATAGAAGTGGATGTTGGCACAATCAGAGAATAAATAGTTCAGAGAAAGAAAAGGACAAATTGAAAACAGGCTGTAAAAGAACATTCTGCAATATCCTACTGCCTTTTGAATGAGATGTCGGAAGACAGGCATCTTTAGTTCCGCTCACAATCTAAGCACACTGATCCAAGCACAGCGCACCTCCGAATCTGGGAAAAAGTGACGTACCTAAGGCACAGGGGGCCTGTAAATAAGCCACTAAGACATCTTTCTCCGATCTGTCGGTCAGACACCGAAAGACTGCCTTTCTATTTCCTACTACACTAAGGAGCATATGTACAAGGAGTACAGAACGTCACTTTTATCGATGCTCCTCTGGTGTTGTTAACTCCTTCGCCTTATTTACAAGGCAGCAAAAACTCACTTAAGGTGGCCTAACGCCGCCTTGTAAATATGCCCCTATTCACGCAGCACTTAGCATGAAAGGGGTGTGCAATGGGTGGTGCAGCGAGCGTTCTGCCACAACACCCATTGCTTTTCGACGTTGCCCCATATTTACAAGATATGGGGCAGCGTCAAAAATAAGACCATTCTGCAGCACACATAGAAAAAGCAAATCGGCTGTAAAGATTGTTTATGTGTTGGAAGTGTCCCTTCCTACACATAAACAATTGCCCCAGCAGCGCAGGCACCCTTGCAACATGTCGCAAGGGTGCCTACGCTGGCTCTGGGCAGCTTCTTTAGTGCCTGCGCCAGCGTTAGGGGAAACGCAGGGATGTGCCGTATTTTTGTAAATAGACGCAGCCCTACGTTTTGAAACTGACAGAGCACGGCCTTACCAATTTTGGCGTAACACCAAGCTCCGGCAGTTTCTAGTACATATGCCCCCAAGTATCTTTAAGGTGATTTAATTAATGCTATAAACAAAGTTTAAAAAAAATATTATATGATTGTTAAATTCACCGTCTCATTTATAGGTATTTTGTCAATGACACATGTCCTTGTCATATATTTGGTCTAATATGTCTTTCAGGAGCACCCCTACATCGTGCCCTTGCTCATATTGCATGTTTTGATAAAATAATTCTAGTTCCTATATTCATGTATTTATTTGAATAGCTGGCGCATAGGAAAAGCATAAGCGTTTTAGACTTTAACGCGAGTGTGCAAGGGAAGTCTCACATTATTTTTCTCACTACGCATCATGATCATGAAGTTCTTGAAATAAACACTTTGGATGACATAACTGAGCTGTTCACAGCCATCTGCAAAGGAATTCGATGACATCCCAGGCTGCAAATAAGTGCGGCTCAGAGGAGAGCCACACCAAGGTCATCTGTGCCATTTGCCTCAACATTCCTTCCTGCTGTTCAACTGGTACGGCTGTGTATACTCCATCGGTCATACCACTCTCAAACCGTCCCGCAGCTCTGCTGGGAATGAGCAGGGCGTCCTCTGGCCTATGCCTGCCAGGATGCGGCAGGTTGGCTCCTTCTTTCACATGCTTTGGGAATGCCCAGTGATCCAAGCCTTTTGGTCGAAAATCATGGATTATATGCGACAAGTGGGAGGAGGAGAAATACCAAGCAAAGGAAATGCCGGGCCCCGGGGGAAGCAGAGTCGCAGACTAGTCTTCCCCCGGGGTCTTTCGCGCAGGGGTAGGACCAGGGAGGGTCAAGGGGTGGAGTTAGGGGGTGGGTATAAGAGCGCTTGCGCTCGGCACCATCGGGAGGGTTTAGCAAAGGGGTAGATTAGGGGGTGTGTAGTGTAGGGCAAGGACCTGGGCCGTTGGTTGGCGTGTCCGGCGGTTTGGAAGTAGCGTCGGGTGTGCGCGGAACAGAGGCTGAAGGAGGAGCGGCGGAGGCGGGATGGCGTCCTCGGAGGAGGTGAGGCGGGCCTTGCTGGTTCTGGGGCGTGCCGGGCGGGAGGATCTCCTCCGGCCCGGTGTGCTGGGGAAGGCGTGGGTAGGTTTTGAGCACCCCCCGCGGGCGGCTTCGGCGGGGGTGGCGGCGGCGGTAATGGCGTGTCAGGAGGAGCCGCCACCGTCTCTGTCAGGGATGCGTGGGAGGGGGCGGGGCACTCGGCGCTCGTGGCCGGCGCGCGGAGGCCGGCGTAGGAGTCTGCCTCCGTGCCTTCATTTTCCCCCACTGGCTTTTTAGGCCCAGGGGACAGGGGGGGGCGTGTCTTCTGCTCCGTCCACGGGGGAGCAGCTAACGGAGGCATCGTGCGAGGCCGGTCGGCCCGGAGACGAGGGGAGGGAGGTGGGACCAGGGGCAGTGGGGCCTAGTAGTCCGGTGTTGGCAGCTGGGGAGGGCAGGCATGATCGGACAGTGGTGGTTGTGGGAGGGGGTCTTGGTGGCTCTCGGGGGGGGTAGAGAGTGAGGTGGTTGGCGCGGGGGGGCAGCGGGGGTTTCGGGGGTGGCGGAGGATGCGCCCGTTGACCTGTCTCGGGGGTCCAGGGCCTCTACACCGTGTTTGGTGGTGAATGGTGCGGGGTGGCAGGGGGGGGCTGACAAGGGGCCGGCCGGGGGGGTTTTGTCTCAGGTGGTGCCCCCACAGTCTGGATTTTGGCCGCCTGGAGGGGGGTTTCTTGGCTACTGCCCCCCCCTCCACTCCCGGGTTGGGGCGCTTGGACGTGGGAAGACAGGCTCCAGGAGCAGCGCATTTTGGCGCAGGTGGCCGAGGCTAGACGGGCAGACCAGAGCGCGCGGAGGGTGGGGGTGGTATGGGAGGAGGAGGTTGAGGGGCCCCCGACGCCCACGTCCGAGGAGGAGAGGTGGGCGGAGCGAGAAGAGTTGATGAGATCGGAGAGGGAGAGGTCGTGGGTGGAGGTGAGTGACAGGGGGTCGCGGGGGCAGGCAGGGACGGCCGGGACGGCTTTGAGGCCTGATGGTGCCGGGGCCCACTCAGGTTCGAGCGGCCTGAGGGGTAGGGGGGATCCAAGTCGGCGGCTGTCGGCAGAGTTCGGGGGAGTACGGCGGGGCGCAAGACGGCCCCATGTCGCCGTCAAGAAGCAGTAGGGCGGTCCGCGGCGGCCATCCCTCCAGTTCGGGAGCGGGCAACGGTGTCGGGTGTGAAAGGGTCGCGGGTGTCTGGCACTGTGAGTGGCAAGGGTGTGAAGAGAGCGGTGAGAGAAGTGTTGTGGGCGCCTGAGGGTTTGGAGGCTGAGGTGGAGTTGGATTATGAGGAGGAGAGTGAGGAGCTTGAAGACGGGGAGGTGAGGGATGACTGTGACCTGTGAGGCGCGGGCAAGGACAACGGAGACATTGGTGTGTTACAGGTGCCCCAGAGACCGGCGGCCAAGGAGAAGGCAGAGACATGAAGGGTGTCCACCTCCGGAGGCCGGCCCAGTGAGCGCCACCCGGCATTGGCAGGTGCGAAGGCTTGGTGGTCGGTGTGGGATGGTGGCCCAAAGGGAGGAAGGAAGAAGGCGTGTAGATCAATTGGGGTGGGAGAGAGTTCAGTGAGGGAGGTTGGGGAGGCTCCGAAAGGCAGGCCCACGCAAGGGGACAAACCGGTCGGGGGTAAGGCGGTGACTTCAGCGGGGGTGCAGACGGAGAAGGAGGACGGGACTGGGGACAAAGGGGACAAGTCAGGGGATAAGCACCTGAAGAAGCTGCCCTACATGGGTTTGGCTATGCCCTTGGGGTCGCACTTGTCAGAAAAGATTAAGAGTAAGATCTGGAAGCACGAGTATGTGGACGTTTTTAAATTATTGAACCGGGAAGTGCAGGCCAAGGAGGGCTCAAAGGAGGAGGAGTGGGAGTTGACTAGGCGCCCGAGGGTACCGGTGAACATGGAGAACTGGACGTCGGCATTTCTCATTTGTGCGAGCATATACTGCGAGAAGCATCTGGACAGGGCCATCGCGTTGTTAAAGTATATGGACATAATTAGGAAGGCCAAAATGCAGTTTGGGGGTTTCGCGTGGCTGAGTTAGGATGAGAAGTTCAGGGTGCGGGTTAGCGCGAATCCGGAAAAGCATTGGGGTGAAGTGGATCAGGAATTATGGATGCAGTGGATGGCGTCAACGCATTCCTCGGCATCGACACACACGGCTAGCGGGTTGCCGGTCACGTACCGGTCGTTTCAGTCGCGTCCCGCCCAAAGCGGGGTGAGAGGGAACGCAGCCAGTACAGGGGGTGCAGGGCAGGCCAACAAGCCCGGCAGCTACAATACCGGGGCCCGTTGGAGTTACAACAGGGGATACTGTTCCAGGTATCCGTGCAAGTTCAAGCACGAGTGCTCTAAGTGTGGAGGGAAGCATGCACTTACGCACTGCTTTACGCTCACCACCCCTTCCGAACAGTGGAGAATTTCCAAAGGTAAGGGTCCGGCTGGACAGAAGGGCTCCTACACCGGTTAAGGTGGGGGCTATGGTCCCGTGGCTCTCCCTCTCTACCCGGACAGGGAGGCAGCCTTGAAGATTCGGTGGGGCTTTACGGAAGGTTTTCGGGTCGGTCATCAAGGTCCCAGATCAAGGAGATGGGCCGACATCCTTAAGTCAGCTAAAGAATTGCCGGGGGTGGTGGCGTCCAAACTCTGGCAGGAGGTGGAGGAAGGGAGGATTGCCGGCCCCTTTTATGAATGGCCGATGGATGACTTGATTATTTCCCCGTTGGGGTGGTGCCAAAGAAGGAAAAGGGGGAGTTTCGGATGATACATCACCTGTCGTGGCCGGAGGGACAGTCGGTGAATGACTTTATCACGGAGGAAGATTTGCGGGTGCTCTACGCGTCCGTTGATGATGTGATTCGCTTGGTGCGGGTGTGTGGCCGGGGGCGGAATTGGCGAAATGCGATGTGAAGTCGGCTTTACGCCTGCTGCCTATACACCCTGCGCATTTCGCGCTCCTGGGGATGCAGTTCGGTGGGGCCATTTTTGTGGACTAAGTCCTGCCCATGGGGTGTGCGATTTCGTGCGCATTGTTTGAACTGTTTAGCACCTTTCTGCAGTGGGCATTTACACAGCTGAGTGGGCATCGGGAGGTCACGCACTATCTGGACGACTTCCTTTTCCTTGGGAGGGCGAGATCTGGGGACTGTGGCAGGGCTCTGACATGGTTCCAGGAGATGTCGAGGCAGTTTGGGGTCCCGTTGGCGCCGGAAAAGACGAGTGGGCCGAATTGTGTTTTTACATTTTTGGGCATTGAGCTGGATTCCACTGAGTGGACAGCAAGGCTCCCGGCCGCGAAGGTAGCTGAAATTCAGGAGTGCCTTCAACGGGTGATTGGTGAGAAGAGGATCGCGTTGAGGGAAGTGCAGCAACTGTTGGGTTTTTGGAACTTTGCGTGCAGGGTGGTCAGGGCGGGACGGACGTTCTGCAGGCGGCTCGGCATGGCCATGTCGGGGGCAGTGCTTCCACACCACAGGGTCAGGATCTCCATGGGAGTGAGGGCGGATTTGAGGACATGGTGGACGTTCTTGGCAGATTTCAATGGGGTATCGTTGGACTTTGTGGAGGAAAGGACGGTTTGGCAAATCCAAATTTACTCAGATGTGGCTGGGGCAGCTGGTTTTGGCATTTTTTGGGATGGGAGGTGGTGTGCAGAGACCTGGCCGGATCACTGGATGAAGCAGGGGAGGAGCATTGCGTTTTTGGAATTCTTTCCCTTGTTGGTGGCTCTTGAAGTGTGGGGTCCTGAGTTTCAGAACAGGGCGGTGTTGTTCCACGTGGACAACATGACGGTGGTCGAGTTGGTCAACCGACAGAGGGCCAGGGACCTGAGGGTGTTGCGATTGTTGAGGAGTTTCATGCTGACATGCTTGCGTCTGAATGTGGTTTTTCGATCCAAACATGTTCCGCGAGCGAATAATGACATCGCAGATGCTTTGTCTCGTTCGCAGTGGCAAAGTTCCGGCGATTGGCACCTGGAGCGGATCTGTGCAAGACCGGGCTGCTGGACAGCATTTGGGCCTTGGGGGAGTGAGGGTGATAGGCCTAGTTGAGAATTCTATTGCTGCTACCACCAGGCGGACCTACAGACTGGCGTGGGCGGAGTTTGGAGCCTTTATGGGCTGGAGCGGGGACTCTGCCTTTGGGGGACGGACCACAGTGGAACAAGGAGTGTTACAGTTTGTATTGCACTGCATGGACAAGGGGTTGTCGGCTGCGACCATTTCAGGGAAATTGGCAGGAGTGTCATTTTATTGTAGTTTGTTTTTTGATTTTGACCCTACGAAAAGTGTGATTGTCAGTAGGGCGCTCCGGGGTTTGAGCAGGAAGAGAGCGGGGAAGGGGGTTCTGAGGGAGGCCATAACGTTTGAGGTTTTGGTAAGATTGGTTGCGGCGTTGCCGCGCTGTTGTTATGATGAGTATGAGGTTCGAATTTTTCGTTTGTGCATGATTTGGATGTTTTTGGGGCCTTTCGGGTTTCGGAATTGTTGGGCACACGGGCGGGGGAGGGGTGGAGGTATGAGGAGATTAGGTTGGATGCGGGTCGATTGGGCATTTGGTTGGGTCGGTCCAAAACAGATCAGTTGGGGCGGGGCAAGTGGGTGTGGTTTGAGCGAGAATGGTTGGGGGGGTGTATGCCCGGTGGCTGAATGGCGGTCGTTTGTGCATCATACACAGGTAGTGCAAGGGGAGATTTTTTTGTCACAGGCCAGGTGCACGAGTGACGGCAGGTCAGTTGTTGGCAGTGCTGCGCATGGCATTGGTGCGTATTGGTTTGGAGCCGGCTGGTTTTGGGACTCACTCGTTTCGGATTGGGGCGGCGACGGCGGCAGCCCGGCTGGGGTGGTCCTGGGATAGGATTCGGCAGATTGGGAGATGGAGGTCACAGTGCTGTGAGCGGTATGTGAAGAAGTGAAGGGTCTGGTTGTGCGGAGCCGGGGGTTTGGAGGGGTTGAGGTGGTTATTTTTTATGTGTGTCTAACATTTGTGTCTCCTTTAGGTTGCGTGGGAGGACCTGGGGCCAAGACGGTCACGTGGATTGTGGGGCATTCTTTTGTGCACTGGGCGTCAAAGTATGCGGAGCAACAGGTGTACGGCCGTAACCTGGGACTCAAAGGACAACATCACGAGGTGCACTGGTGGGGAAAAGGGGGAATGCGATGGGGGGCACTATTGCCCTGGCTCGCGAAGATGGTCCCACAGAAGGGATGCCCGGATCTGTTGATCATCCGTTTGGGGGAAAATGATTTGGTTCGGCTGTCGGGTTTGGAGCTCTTACAGCTGATGCAAAGAGACTTGGAGGTACTGAAACACAGGCTGGCAGGGGCGTGCATTGCCTGGACTGAGTTTGTCCCGAGGAAAATCTGGAGGGGTGCTGTTAAACATGGGGCAATTGAGAAGGCGAGACGGAAACTAAACAGAGCAATGCGCGTTTTTTGCGGTTAAAAAGACATTAAGGTGATCAGGCACCCAGGACTGCGACTGGAGGAACCACTACTGTTTAGGGATGACGGAGTGCATCTTTCCAGAATGCGGAATGTGTACTACATGATGGAAATGAGAGATGTGGTCAGCAAGCTCTGGAACGAGGCAATTTGGTGTCGCAGAGATGTTTGAGCGGGCAGGGATGTGTGTGCTTTGTCCAGTCCTGCGGGTGGGGCAGGTAACCGCACTAAAGGGGGCTACCTGGTTGGCGGTACTTTGGAGGGGTGGGGGGAGTCATTAGCGGGCACACCCATCCCTCGGGGGGAAGAGTGAACGAGGTGGGGGTAATGGAGGCATGAGTGAAATGGCCGATGAGAGCGGGGAGGATGCAAGGAGGTTTGTGGAATAGTGAGGAACGGAAGGGGCATGGAGTGGTACAAAAGGGGAGTGTGGAGTGGGTGAAAGGAGTGAAGGGTTGTAGAGTGTTGTGGGAAGTTGTTATTCAGGTAATGTTTGGTTATTGTTTAATGTTGTGCAGCCTGGTCCTAATAAATGGCCTTTGTGGTAAATAATTTAATTACCGGAACTTAATTTGATGCGGAACATTAATAAGAATAGCTCAATAAAATAAGAGGCAGAATCCGTGGTATTAGAGGTTCGGAACGGGCTTTATTCCTATACAAAGGAACATAATTCGAATTATGGGCCTTCTATTCCATCACCACGAAAGTTCAGGAAGGAAGGAACAATACATTATTGACAGGTAATCATTTTTATAGAAAAGGCATTACAGTAAAACAGATGCAGGAGGCGTAACAGTTGATAACAGAGATAAAGGCATACATGCGTAACTAAAATGGGTGTAACTAGGCGTAACTAAAGAACGTCATTAGGTATGATGTCACAAATGGGTGGTTCCATGAAAGAATTTCGCAATGTCAGCAAGAATACTTGGCAGAGATGCGCGCGCAGCAGCATGACGTGTGAGTTGACGTGCAACTAGGGGGAGAATGGGACTTGACATTTAGCTCTACATGTGGAGACAAAAGTCTGGGGTTATGTCAACCTAATCCCAAATCATATCTAATATCCTATGTTTAAAGAACTGTGTTATCCAAAAAGAGAGGTCTCTTAGGATAGAATCTTATTCTATACTGACTATACTGACTGTTAGTGCGTGTACAAGCGTCTAAGTGTCTACACTAGATGCGAGGGGGTAGGAATATTCCATGGTAACGGGGCTATGAATTACTTGCATGAGGGCAGCGAGGCCTGGCCCCTTTGCACGGTAGCTGGAGGAATGTTTACTTAAACTGCTAGAAAGGAATGCATCGGATGAGGAGCGAAGGAGATAATCTCGAAGGTGAAATACAGTTTTTTGGCAAGCGACGGGCTGGATCAGGCACCGTTAGCCGCGCAGGGAGTAAGACAAAGTTCATGGTCACAGATGCAGGCTCAGACTGGAGCTTTCAGAGGCAGAAGGCAGAAAAGGCTTGATGACAGAATTCGGGCCTACTCGCCTGAATCTGTAGAAATGTGGGAAGTGAACCATATAAAGCCGGTGGCCTTTCATACTTAGGAATAGAATATCCGGCCCATTCATGGCGGATCTGAAAGAGGACATGTTGACGGTGGACGCACATGTATTTGCGTCTTCATAACTGGAACTGGAGGGAACATACATGTACTTGTGACTTATACATGAAACCGTTGGGGTCCAAGATAGGGGACATAACCGACCATAAAAATCCATATTTCCACATTCCCTCCTTGTCCCCTACTTGCCCTTAGGAGATATCAATCTTCATCAATCCATCGATCTGTTCATATAACATCATTTGTTCTTCTTTCTTCTTCCGGGATCTTGAACGAAAACTTGGATGTGGGATACACGAGGTGGCACATAGACCACAAATCGCTGGCCCACATTGTAGACATAAGCAGCAACTGAATAGTATGAGAAAGCCAATACCTAGGAAGGATAGAATTCTCCATCCCCAGGCTGACAACACGCCCCAGAACCAACCGGACCAAGTCCAGGTGCCTGGACTCTGGTGTATCTGGCTTACAATCTTATGAAGGCGGGTTATGGCTTTATATACTGACGGTGAATTTTCTGGTATGAAAATGCAACAACTTGATCCGATGACCCTACAAGCTCCGCCCCTATCGGCCAGGATGACGTCAAGGACAAGACGATTTTGAAGCACAACAATCCGCATAGCAGACTGTTCTTCTGTTAAATTGCCTAAGGCGGAAATAGTTTCGTTCACTACTGCTTCGAGGGTTCTGGTTAATCTACGTATTAGCTTACTATTAGTAACTGTACCTATATAAGGAAAGAAACCTTTATTGAAATCTGTGTATTTTTCCCATGCTGTTTCAGTGTAATCGACGATTGGGAGATCTCTCTGCTGCCTATTGTGTACTAAATGAGTGTTTCTATGATAATCAGGAGGAGCTAGGAAAACAGGTGGTAGGAGGAATGCTATGTAACAGGTACCATCCCAATCTAAAGGTAGGCGTATATATGCGGTCTGGCCACATATAAAGTAGGAATGACGAGAAGCTCTAAATGTAGACTTGCCTTGATCACTGAATTTTATCACAGTGGTGCATTTACTATGGCCCATGTGTATGGAGCCATTCTTTCTTATACATAGTTCCCCTTTTACTGGGAATACGGACATGGCGGACAAGATTGGTGTAGCTTCAGATTCAACATTCAGGATCATGAGGTTAAGTGTAAAATTACCTAATCCGTATACTTCATTTTCTAGATCAGTTCCTGTTCTTTTGGGAAGTCCCTCCTTGTTAGGGTAGCAGACTTTAAGCAAAACTAAGTTCAGGTTTCCCCATACCCAGTTGTCTTGATAAACTGCGGAATCCGAATCTAGGGAATTGATCAAACTAAACCATGCTCCACAGGAGCCATTGTGTGTGAACGGATAGGGAAAGAGGGGCAAAACTCCCTTATAGTTCTGATAGGGAGGGAGTCGGCCACATATCCAACAATTTGTAGCATTGCTAGTTTGATGGGAATGATGTAACATACTAATAAAAGTGTTATTGTGCAGCGCAAATCTATAGGACAACTCATGCGGGGGTAATTCACTAAAAGAATGTTCAGCCGTAACATTGTAAACATGTTTAGAAATAGGATAATATATGTGCAACAATATACTTGCAGCGATTATTAAAAGACATAAGAAGAACAAAATTAATAACGTCACTGTGCAATGACTACGCAGTGATTTACAGTACGCATGTTTTTTCAACTGCATTTGATTATTTCTTTCTCTATTCCGGTCCAGAGGATACATGTCAGAGACAAATTCAACCGATTCACCTTGGGGAGGACTTAAACAATCAAATTGTCTGACTGACTGGACCTCAATTTTAGTCTATATAGTTCTGAGTTCGATTGCTCAACCAAAGGGAGCTTTGAGTCTGTCTTTGAGGAAATACAGGGTTTAGTCTCTATATCGGATGGTAGTCCATAAAATTTCTTGATATGACTTGAATGTATCCAACCTTTGCGACCTTCGATCTTCACGGCTGTCCTCGTGGTGAGCAGTACAAGTTGAGGCGATTTCCACCTAGGATCCAGCTGAGTCTTCCGGTCAAAATTCCGCACTAACACCAGGTCCCCGGGAACTACGTCATGGGGTTTCACCTCGGTGTTGTCGGGAAAGGCTGCAGCTACCTGTGAACGACAAGATTGTAGTGCAGACATCAAGGAAGCCAGGTAATCTGTCAGCATATTACAGTCAACGTCAGTTATTTTACGAGGTATAGGCGTCCCCCACATATTTGGTGGTCTACCGAAGATCACCTCATACGGGGATAGCCCTGTTCGAGAGTGCGCTACCATTCTCATGTAAAAGAGTGCAACTGGTAAGGCTACTACCCAATCGACACCTTTCTGTCTACATATTTTGGACAATCTAATTTTCAGAGTTTGATTATGTCGTTCCACGAGACCTGCTGCCTCGGGGTGTCGGACACAGTGAAATCTCCATTGATAGCCTAACAAAAGTGAAACGTGTTTCATTAGTTCGGATGAGAACGGCTGGCCGTTATCTGAGTAGACAACACGTGGTAAACCGTACCGTGGGAAGAATTCTCGAACCAACTGTTTGGCAGTAGTCGGGGCAGTGTAATCTGAAACCGGGTATGCTTCTGTCCAACGGGAAAGAGCACAAACAACTACGAGAACATATTTGAATCCTCGACATCGTTCCATCTGGATATAATCCATCTGGAGGACTTCAAAAGGGTGATCAGGAGGCTGAAATCCACCCTGTTCTACGGGAATGCTTTTACCTGGGTTAAACTGACAACAGATCATACAGGTACGAACTTTTTGTTTAGCTGCTGCTCGTAAATGTTTGTTAAACCAAATGTGTTGAATGCTGTCTAGCATAGCTTTTTCTCCTAGGTGCGCTGGACTATGTATTGTATTAATGATAACTTGGACCATTGAGTCGGGAAGAAACCATACAGATTTTTCCTTCGTCATCCATCCTTGATTCGTTTGGATCCCTCCTAATTCAGTCCATTTCTTTATTTCATCTGGTGTAGCGTGTGTCTGTATGTCAATTACGTCAAGAGCGGGATCCTTAACCGTCATGCAATGTGTTGGTGTCAGAACTATTGTCTTTGTCATGTCAGACATGTGAGTTTGAGCAGTCTGTTTAGCTGTTCTGTCAGCTAGATCATTGCCTTGGGAAATGATATCAGTAACTTTCGTATGAGCTTTACATTTCATAATTGATATTGCAGTAGGTAGATGTATTGCATCTAATAAGGCATGAATGAGGGGTCCGTGCTGAATGTGGGCATCGTGAGAAGTTAAATAACCTCTCTCTCGCCACAGCACGCCGAAGTCATGTACAACTCCGAATGCATAACGTGAATCAGTGTATATGTTGACTTTCTTATTTATGGCTTGAATACAGGCTTGTGTCAGAGCGATGAGCTCTGCTGCTTGAGCTGACAAAGTGTTAATACGATTTGTTTCAATGACTTCAGTGTCGGTTGTAACTGCATACGCGGCCACTAGCTCTCCTGTACTTGTTCTCATACATGAACCATCTACATACAACGTCAGGTCTGGGTTTGACAATGGGACGTCTGTTAAGTCTTGTCTGGGTTTCGTCGTGATAGTAATAACTTCAATACAATCATGTGTTAGTGGGTCTGTTCCGTTTACTGGCAAAAGTGTGGCAGGATTCAATGTACTACAACGTCTGATTTCTATGTGTGGCTGAAACAATGTCAATTCGTAACCGGTAAGTCTCGCTATAGTCAAGTGTTGTGTCTGTGTGCGGTTCAAGAGAACTTCTAGTGCGTGTGGTACTTGTACTGTCAGTTGGTGTCCTAACACTATGGCATCGCTTTGTCTGATTGCTAAAGCTGTTGCTGCCACTGATTTCAGGCACGCAGGCAGAGCCTGAGCTACTGGATCTAATGTACTAGAGAAATAAGCACATGGTTTGTGTGATCCTGCTTGTTCCTGAGTGAGTACTGACAAAGCAGTACCTTCGCGTTCTGTAACAAAGAGCGTGAAATGTTTATTGTAACATGGTGTTGCTAAAACAGGTGCTTGACATAAAGCTTTCTTTAGGCTTTCAAAAGCTTGTGTATGTTCCTGAGTCCAAGGGAGGACAGTCGATGTGGCCGCCTCCTGTGTTGTCAACTGAATGAGTGGTTTTGCTAGAAATGCATACTGAGGGATCCACTGCCTACAATATGAAGTGAGGCCTATAAAAGCCCGTACCTCCTTTTGTGTCTTGGGTATTGGCATGTTAGCAATTAACTGGATGCGATCTGGTGTAAGCTGCCTTCCCTCCTTGGACAGCGAGTGCCCAAGGTAAACAACTCGCTGAACACAGAATTGCAGCTTAGAAGGGGACACCTTGTGCCCCTTTTCGGCCAAAAATTGTAAAACCGTCAGTGAAGCTTTTTCACATTCAGGTTCGCTTCTAGCGGTGATCAGCAGATCATCGACATATTGAAGCAGGGCAGTGTTGACTGGCATGTGGATACTGTCAAGTTCTCGTTTCAGTGCTTGGCTATAGATGCTGGGGCTTTCTGTGAATCCTTGAGGTGCGCGTGTGAATTTAAAGCTTCGTCCATTTAAACTAAATCCGAACAAGTATTGGCTTTCCGGATCTATTGGGACGCTGAAAAAGGCATTCTTGAGATCAATTACAGTAAAGAATGTTGCTTCGGAATCAATGGCTGTCAGTAATGAAGAAATGTCTGGAACTACGGGGTATTGTGGTACAATACATTTATTTAATTCGCGCAGATCAATAACCAATCGATATACTGGCGGGGCTTTTGGATCAGTTCGTTTAAGAATCGGAATTATCGGGGAATTACATACATTGGAGTCGGTTTCCACAACCACTCCTTGGGTAATAAGCTCGTCAATGATTTGCAGTAAAGCCACTACAGCATCTGGTGGTAACTTGTATTGTCGCATACGTGGTAGTACCACTCCTGTCTTTAGTGTGACTCGATATGGTGTAATGTTCATGCAACCAACATCTGTAGGGCCTTGTGCCCATAAATGTGTGGGTAAAGTCTGCAGTCGGTGATCCATGTCTCGGGACACATAGTGCCCTTTGAAATCACGTAAAAACAGTCTTACTCCTTCCGGAGAACAACATATTATAGCTCCTAGAGCTTTCAATGTTTTTATACCTAACAAGTTTTCTGGACATGATTTAGTAAGCAATAAATCTGTAGTTCGTGTCAAGGGACCAATCGTAAGTGGAAGAGGCTGTGACACTTCGTTAATGATAGGTTTTCCTGAAAAACCAAGGGAAATATTCTGTGAGCCTGAGAGGGGTGCCCCTGGAACTTCACTACGTTTTATGGTTGTTCGGCTTGCCCCTGTATCAAGTAAAAATTTTCTATCCTGGCCTAATAGTTCACTGTGTACATAAGGTCCTTCTTGATCTACAGGGACCTCGATAAGGGGTAAGCCAACTTCCCTCTCTAGGCTGTTTCATGAGTATCGTTGATAATCAGGGTAGTCATACTGTGCGGTCTGGTACATCTGTCGTGTCGTTGTTGGTGTGGCAGCAATAGGCTGCGGTGGTGGAGCTGGCATAGACTGTTGCGGAGCTGGCATGGCCTGTGCATGCTGCGGGGCTCCTTGTTGGTTCTGATCCTGTCTAAGTGGCCGTGGTCTTTCTTTTGTATTACCTATGGCGATATTATGTTTTAAAACTGGACAATCGTGTACATAATGACCTGGCTGTTTACAATAGTTGCATGTCCCTTTTACAGGACCTGCTGAAACCCTGGACTGTGTCATACCCTTTTTATGACCGTCAGCTGGAACTGTCTGGGAAACTAGCATTTTCATTTTCGTGTCTTTCATGCGTCTTTGTTCATGTTCTTGTTCCTCTCTAATTCTATTGTGATGGTACTGTAGCATTTGTAACATTTGTGACGGAGTGTTACCTTGCCAGGTACTCTCGAATTTCAATACTCTATTCTTAACTTGGGGCAGAGCATTTTCAACTAATTTTGTCACAAACAGATGTGGATACGATTCGCTACTTGCTTTTATTCCACTATTTATACCAAAACATTTTTCGAATCGGGCATAAAAATCACTAGTGTCTTCATCTTGCTTTTGTTTACAGGCTGAGATTGCACCCCAGTCTTCCTTTTTCGTAGTTAATAAACGTGGCAGTACCTGTACTAATAAACCTGGTAGTATTTTGGTCTTTTCCCCAAGTCCTAAACCTGGACCTCGAGCTGTTTCTTCGTTTTCTAATGCTGTCCAATCTATCTTTTGGTCTCCCACCTCCCAATCCTTTTCTTTGAGTTTTTCATAAATGCCCGCAGGCATTAATACCTTTAATATTTTCATAATGTCGGGATAGGTATACTCTCCCATGAGCAACATGTCTTTAATTTCACGGTGGAAACCCGCTGGGTCTTTGTCATGACTGGGTACCACTTTCTTCATTTCTAATAGTTCCATTTTAGATATGGGTGTGTATACAAACACACGTTTAAACTGATTGTCATCACCTTTTATCGGGTGCACTTCGCGTAAGGGATTCTGTCTATCCATATAATACGTCGTTCTTTCCTTGATGGGCAGTGAGACATGTTCGGGGCATACAAAAAGAATGTATTGCTTTCTGGATTCTAGTATTTCTCTAATTAACTCAGTACCTGAACCTCTCCATTTATTCGTGAGTAATTCGGTTAACATATCAGGTAAGGGACCAGGATCGGAGTGTTGGCTTTTATATAATATAAGGAGTTGTTGAATCATGTAGATACCAGCTAAACGCTGTTCATCTGGGGTGAGGTTCAAAAACGTGTGTGCTAGTGTATCATCACTATATTTTCCGGGACTGTCAACCCAGTGAACGGCTGACCTGGCTAATTCTTGTTCGTCCATAGAATCGAGTATATGATAACCCCTTCGTTCTCGGAGTAATTTGTCAGCGGCTTGGAACGAATGTTCGGGGGACCTTATATTTATTATAGGGGTTTGGAAATTTCTGTTATTTTCTGGACGTATCGGACGTATCGGATCAGTAAAGCATCTAGTATTATTACAAGATCTTCCTCTACCTACATAGGCCATGGTTTCTAACTGTCCTGTGGGCAGTTCTAATTCTTCCTCCTCCTCGTTTTGTTCAGGCTGGTCTACCGCTAATCTTTCTGCGTGTATTCGTTCTACTTCTTTGCGGATCTTTCGGCACATAGCTACTATACTTAGTAGTTTATCATATCTCCCCTCTGATATATTCCGACTCCATGTGGTAAGAATTCGCATTTCTTCTGGATTTACCCCTGGTCGGTCTTGATTTCTGATCACACAGTTTATGAGGAAACGTAACAGTTCCCCCTGTATCTCCACTTTCTGGTACTCCATGGCTCTATTAATACTTTCTGAATCTCGCCCTGACTGGACAAAATGATATATATTTTCTAAATGTGTAGTCATTCCTGGTAGCCTCCCTAAATATATTGCAGCTCGTCGGATACGTAATGATGCCAGCAGCATTTCATCCTCTTTGCCGGGCACAGGGTCATATCTACAATCTACTAGAAGTTCCTTAAGCATGTCGGGAGTTACTAGTTTGGGCGTACGTTGGTGGGCTAATTCTTGAAAGGAAAGTTTATTTACTCTGGGTGGCGTGGAAAAAATGTTTGTTGTACCTCCTGTAGCACCGCCTGGGGTGCTGGATGTGAAAGGATTCGTTGAACGTGATATAGCAACCATAGGTGTGGGTACAGCTGTAGAAACAGATGTGCTTGCCGGAACTTGTGTCGGAGTTTGTTGTTGCGGAGGTACAGACGGAGGGTCTTGGCGTTGAACCCCCTCAGCAGGCGGTCTATGTGGTGCAGTATTAGCATACTCGGGAGCTGCGTCGTCTAAATAAGAGGAAAGGAAAACATCTTCTGCGGTTCTGGGATGCCCTTTGGGATGTGCTTTTATCGGAAACAATGGAGGTGGCAAGTCTTTGGGTATCTCCAGAGTAGCCTTAGGTAACCCTTCGGCCAAAAGAGGATACATACCATTCATAAGGGCATTTCTTTGTCTGTCTACTTGTTCTGCTTTTGTTCGGGTACCTTCTTCAATTAATATATTTTCTCGGACTTTATTTGAATTCTCCTTACTCTTCTCTTCCTGTCTGCGTGCTTTTTCTGTACGTCTATACGATTCTTTACGCCATAATTCAATGGCATCTTTCTGTCATTGTCTAGCTTTCTTTTTCCATAATTCTTCCTCTACTTTCATGATGCAATCTGCATCCCAGGTCCCAGCTGCGGGCCACCTCTGACTTTCTGGTAATTCCTTGGTGTAGTCTACCCATAAATCAAGAAATAATATGGCGTCTAGGCCATGTTTATGATACATGAAGTACCCTGGAGTGTCCCTAGGAGGAATGGGAACAGCTTCTTCGAGTACCCCTTTTCTAGTTTTGATCTGTCTTAATTTCGAAAAGAGCGGCATATTGAGAACTGATCTGATACCTAATTTTGAACACGTTTAATACAACAAAACACAATAATGAACAGTCATTCACACCACAATATGCAGAACGTATTTAAAACATTTAACATTTAACATTTAATGAACAACAATGATGGCCATTTAGGGATCTAGTCACTAAGCATAATACTCGGCACTAACTAGGTATTCTGAATTATATACTAGACATACTAGATATACTGCTAAACAGTACAGATACACTGCTGAAACAGTGCAGACCGGATTTGTGTACCCAAACCCGTCTTGACCGGCACAACCTATGTGCACGTCAGAACGCCTCCCCGGCAATGGTACTCACCGGGTAGCTCGGAACGGAAGGCCTCGGAACTGAACTTGAACTGGACTTGGACCGGACTGGACTCGACTCGATACTTCGAAACTTCGGAACTTGGTGGGCCTCTGTATACCTCGGATCTTGCTCTCTCAGCTAGGCTCTGGTCGGGATACTTCGCACTTCTCACCGCCTCGTCTGGGTGTTGATCGCAGCCTCAGTTACCCCCGCTCGGCAGGAGGGAGATACAGGAAATCCTGTGGGTACGCGTTGTTGTCCGTCCAGCTGTGGCAGGAGACCGGGCCTGCAACGCACCTCCGGCGCGTGAGATGAGAAAGTGTCCCTGTTCGGGCGCCATATATGTGGTAAATAATTTAATTACCGGAACTTAATTTGATGCGGAACATTAATAAGAATAGCTCAATAAAATAAGAGGCAGAATCCGTGGTATTAGAGGTTCGGAACGGGCTTTATTCCTATACAAAGGAACATAATTCGAATTATGGGCCTTCTATTCCATCACCACGAAAGTTCAGGAAGGAAGGAACAATACATTATTGACAGGTAATCATTTTTATAGAAAAGGCATTACAGTAAAACAGATGCAGGAGGCGTAACAGTTGATAACAGAGATAAAGGCATACATGCGTAACTAAAATGGGTGTAACTAGGCGTAACTAAAGAACGTCATTAGGTATGATGTCACAAATGGGTGGTTCCATGAAAGAATTTCGCAATGTCAGCAAGAATACTTGGCAGAGATGCGCGCGCAGCAGCATGACGTGTGAGTTGACGTGCAACTAGGGGGAGAATGGGACTTGACATTTAGCTCTACATGTGGAGACAAAAGTCTGGGGTTATGTCAACCTAATCCCAAATCATATCTAATATCCTATGTTTAAAGAACTGTGTTATCCAAAAAGAGAGGTCTCTTAGGATAGAATCTTATTCTATACTGACTATACTGACTGTTAGTGCGTGTACAAGCGTCTAAGTGTCTACACTAGATGCGAGGGGGTAGGAATATTCCATGGTAACGGGGCTATGAATTACTTGCATGAGGGCAGCGAGGCCTGGCCCCTTTGCACGGTAGCTGGAGGAATGTTTACTTAAACTGCTAGAAAGGAATGCATCGGATGAGGAGCGAAGGAGATAATCTCGAAGGTGAAATACAGTTTTTTGGCAAGCGACGGGCTGGATCAGGCACCGTTAGCCGCGCAGGGAGTAAGACAAAGTTCATGGTCACAGATGCAGGCTCAGACTGGAGCTTTCAGAGGCAGAAGGCAGAAAAGGCTTGATGACAGAATTCGGGCCTACTCGACTGAATCTGTAGAAATGTGGGAAGTGAACCATATAAAGCCGGTGGCCTTTCATACTTAGGAATAGAATATCCGGCCCATTCATGGCGGATCTGAAAGAGGACATGTTGACGGTGGACGCACATGTATTTGCGTCTTCATAACTGGAACTGGAGGGAACATACATGTACTTGTGACTTATACATGAAACCGTTGGGGTCCAAGATAGGGGACATAACCGACCATAAAAATCCATATTTCCACATTACGCTTAAGACACGGTGTGGTCTGTTTATTGCGCGATGAAGTTTTGTTATCAGAAGGCTCTCCTCTTTCAGTTCATAGCAGCAAATGCCAGCGTAAGACGGTATTACTTTTCAGTTATTGCTTAGTGCTATTTTAACTTGTTTTGACCATAGATTTTTGTCTAAAACACCCTTTTTGGGGAATTGTAATTCAATAGCAATGGCTCAATAGGTATCAATTATGGTTGTACTAGTTACCATAAGTGTGTAACTGTAAGCCTGGGACACATAGAGCCCTCCCTCAATTCATAAATGCAACTTGCAGAGGTCACCATGCACTTCTGACCACTCAAGACAAGACCTGAGAGCTCAGCATTCAGCTCCTTAAAAATTGTGTTTTCACGACAACTGGTATGCCCTGGGAGTAGTCGTGGAAGCTGGGGAGCACCACCTTGATTGCTAGACAGTACTCTGTCCATCTCCAAGAGTCTAAGCTTTCCCAGGACACCAAAGAATCCCTGAGAGAGCCCCCTACCCTGCTTGGGTCACCTTTGACAATCTGCTTATAGTAATATATATAAATCACCAGGTATTGGGAGGTCTGTGGTGCCCCAATCAGCGGTGAGGGATTTACCTCCTCCAGCTCAGTACACCAGATAGGTATTATGGAAACTAATATCACATATTCTAATTAATTCAAAATTCGGATATCAGGCCAGAGCTGTCCACTCCTTCAAGTAGATATGGAAAACCCATGTCGCGCTCCTTTTATGTAAAACTAAATATTGTTAGTTTAAAGGGCAATCAGGTAGTTGTGATTTCCTATTGATATGCCAAATTCTATCCCGAATCTCCTTTTTCTAAAAGCCAATGACTCCATTGCTAAGGTAAACAATATAGATGACAGTAGGCACCACTGTCTCTCTCTATCTGCCATTGATCAGAGATAATTCTGCCCATGTTCCCATATGCTGGTGGATCCATGTGCACTAGCTGGGCCAAAGCCAACATATATCCTATGGAGGACACCATGTAGGTAGCCTATTCTAGCGTATTTCATACCTTCACAGTGATGCGAGAGGATACCATAGGCTAGTTAGGAGAGGATTTAAAAAAGACACCTGAGGTTGGTTGCCATATTCCAGTCAGGGATAAAACCAATCTGGTCATGGGGAGCCAGATTCCCAAGTAGTGTTTGTACCTAATATACCAGTAATTTTCCTTTGTAGTCGGGTTTCATCATTGAGAATGAGTGGGATGAGGACCTATTTATGAAGTTTGTGCCGACTTTGACTTCAAGCACTATAATGGCCTCACACTTCCTTCAATCCTATGGCTGATGGGCATGGATGCATGTACCAAATGCAACCTAAAATGGGTTATACATTTCTATTGATAGGTCACCAGACCCAGCTGTGTTATTCCTCCCCAAAGTAGTGCTTGCCAAACTCCCCAAATCATTCCAACGAGAATGCAGTTTCCAACTTCTTTCTTGAAAACGATTCAAACATGATTCAAACATAAAAACAGTGTCTTCTCTCGAAATTCATCAGTGTGTGCTGGGTGCAGCAGCAGAGATTGGGAGTCGAGATGAGCTAATACTCTGAGAAAAACATAGTCTGAAGTTTTAAGAGGGCCCAGAAGCCATCACTGGCCATTAGAGAAATTATTTCAGATTTGTGTTCTTTCTACGTAACAACTTGGCCAGTAGCCTGTCACATTTGTCACATGCCAGAACCTTGTTTTGTAGACCCATTGCAGGTCCTGGTTTAGACTTGTAGTTCCCTCTCCTCAAAGAAGACCCAATTCCATAGTTCTTCCCAGCACATTAATAGCTTCAGTTGCTTCGGATATCCTAATGTAGATAGTAGTTGTCAGAGCCCCTTTGCGAGGGCCACAGGGCAAACGGGGGTTACTGGGCCCAAACGTGGGGGTTGAGGCCTTTTATTTCTTATGTCCTGGTGCCATACCTACTATTGAGGCTGAGCAACTGGGCCAAGTACCCTTTCTGTACTTGACTCTCAGGTGTGGTCCGAGCAGTCAAATGCTCCCTCGGGTGACCAAAGGGATGTGGATACAGGATAGTGAATATGGCACATGACTCAAATACGTGCAGCATCAGAAATAAATAATTGTCCAAAAAAATACTTACTTTTATGAAAAAAGAGAATAATTTTATTTTTACCTCCTACCACACAAAGAAAAAAATGACATACATAACAATTACACAGTCGCCCATGAGGCAGTGTTTTGTGGCGATTCCCTGTTCCACTCTCTCATTGCGTTAGCGATATTAGTTATTCCCCATTCAAAGTTGGTAACATCCAGGCTATGCCCCACTACCATTACGAGTCTCAAGAGTCCACTTTGACTCTAATTATTAAGTCAATAGTGTTCCATCTCTACAGGGCAAACTAGCAGCAAGTTCCCCTGGGCCAGACAGGCCCAAAATCAGTCTTGCCCTCACCCTCAGGCGTGGAGCAGCAGAAGATCCTGAGTGCGCTCCGTCTGCAGGTGTTTCAAGCAGCTGTAGCTGAGTTCAGTTGAGTCTGCACACATGGCCCAGGTGGCTGTACTCAGAGGGTGCAGAGTCCCTCACTCGTGATCGTGCTCTCTGCAGCTCCTCCTGCAGGTTAAGAGTCCGCTTCGTCTTCCGGTCTGGGGTGGTTGTGATGATCCTGTTGTGGGTCACTCACCTGGGTGATGGTGTGCAGGTGTTCCCACAGCGTCCTCACTTCTCTGGTGGGGGATTGCAGTTCATTTTGCGAGGCTCAGCCTCCACCTCCACGACCTCGGTTTAAGACGTAGCCGCCACCAGACTTACACCGAGCCCAGTCCCTCAACTGGAGACTGCCTGACACCAAGATGGAAGCACCCGTGGATCGCACCCCGACGAATACCAGGTCCAGCTGAACATCGGAGCTGAACATTGGACCACTGCTCTCACTCATCGAAGCGAGGCTCAGCCTCCACGACCTCGGTTTAAGACGTAGCTGCCACCAGACTTACACCGAGCCCTGTCCCTCAACTGGAGACTGCCTGACCCCCGATGGACGCACCCGTGGATCGCATCCCGATGAATACCAGGTACATTTGAACATCGGACCACTGCTCTCACACCCCACCTTTCAAGTCCTTAAACTGTCCCTCAGACCAAGTATACTCACCCGCCATAGGCCCTTGGGATATATCCCGTCAAAGGAACAAGCGTAAACACAACCACTACAATACAAATATGTCTCTGCCAATCACAATATGGCTGCCCCAGATGCACCAACGGATCTCGCTTGGATAATGAGATCACACAGGCGAGACCTCGAGCCCCTTTAAAAAAAAAAAAAGGAGTTTTTCAGGCAACTACCCTCCCTTTGATGACCACGGTTGTCCCAACTTCAAGGAACCTCAGTCCAGTTTACAAACAACTCTGATGCCTGTCCCAGCATCAAGGAACCACAGGCCAGTCTACAAATAACTCTATTGCCTGGCACCAAAATGGTCGTCCATAGCCAAGACTTAGAACGCCCAAGACCGGCATAACCCACCAATGTGACCCTACCATTCACAGAAAGGGTGCGCTTCAGGAGCCCTTATGCATCAACTCGCCCCTGACAAGCAGCCCTGCCCTCAATGAATCACAGACGCGCTGCAAATCATACCCGATGCCTGACCCTAAAATGGCGGTTTTGCAATCTTAATCACCCCTTAGGAGCAACCTCAGACAAAGGGAGGAACATCTCTACTCCACGACAATCCCACTCAATGACCGTGCAACAATTTTGCAACCTAACTGTCCAGGCTGGTGTCCACCTAACCAAGCATCCCCTGGAACCAGAAGTCTCCAACAGGATGGAAGGTAAGGGATTGCTCAGTAGATCAGGAACCCCTACCTCCCTGATCCAGTGAAAGTGGCCTAAGAGGACCATCACCCACCGAGATTCCCCAACGCCACATCAGCAATTAAAGCATTGCTTGTAATAGATCAAACCTGACCCTCTATCAAGATCTGACCCCTGAAGAATGTCTTCATCCCATTACAACCAGGCAACCAATCTGGAAGCAGACTAAAGCACTAACCCATCTAGCCTGATTGGCCACCCAGAGCAGATCCCTCAAGAGTGGTCTCCATCTCACTTCTACTAGTCCACAAGCAGATCAAGGTCCCCCGCACCTCACATCCAATCAATAAGAAGAAAGAAAATGGCACACGGCACGCCAACTTCCATGAGCCCCCTCGTACCGACCTACCTGAAACCTCACGGTCCGAACTCCTTCACGATCACTTTCCCCCCAACCTCTCACTTAAAGCGAAAAGAAACCTTAAACACAGACTACCTAGATAGCACCCCGAAACACTTTTCGCAGACATCCACCACTGCTCCTCCACAGGGCAATTCAAAATGGACCTCATCTTCCACACAGAAAGACCTGATAATTGGACCGCCACGTTTAGAACACAGATTCCCATCTCCAAAACAACGACCACTCCTCATAGCTGCAAACTGACGACCTCATTCTCTAACCGTTCGTCACGGAGCTGGAACACTTCAGTGACCATCTACACGAACGGCACAGTCCTGATTCGATCCAACAATGAGAATCTAGAGGCCTTAGACTCCCTCTTCCCCTCGCTGCGAATCACCCCCTTGCACACGCCACTACCCTCCCTGCCCTACTCCATACCCCTGGCTAGCCCACCTTGCCAGACGAGACAATCAACCATTCCCATGTCATATTACAGAACAACCACCCTTCCTTCATGAGTCACCACCCACACCTCTGCCCCCACATTTCAGGAGCTCCAGCTTCCCGCCGAGTGTCACCCTCACCCTTCTCCCCCTGATCACCCCAACCTTCCAGCTAGGAATGACCCTCACCTGCAATCTCAGACCTCTAACTACCTAACTCCTGCCGTGGACAGTAGGACGGCAAAACCGCGTCATGACCCACCGCTCCCCCTACCTACGGTTCCAAACACGGGCAGCGCTACCTCCAATCGGATTCATAACATAGATATGCCTACCTCCTACTGAGACGTCCTTGCCCAAGCTGCCCATACTCCCCCGGGTAAACTTGGATAATCGTCTCGCCCTTCTAGAAAGCCAGCTAGAACTGATAACCCTGGGCCTGAGCGAAATCTTAACCAACCTCGACTTGGCCCGAAAGACTAGGCTAACTCCTCCCCAGACTTCCACTCTGAACAACTCCACCTATCTAAGACCTGACAACTTGCCACACCGAGTGAGTTCCCAACCCCCCCTGTGACCCTGACACAGAGACCCAGAGAAACCGACACTGAGAACCGACCACAGAGACCCAGAAGAACCAAAGCAGCTATGTCCTCAAAGGAAGCGGCGGAGCTATCTTTAACCTACGACTCTCCCCCCACAGCCTCCCTTAAATCCAAGATCCAAGTGATCACTGGTTTTGGAAGGATCACCGTGCCCTGAACTCACCAAGACCCCAGGTCCTCCTCACCACCATACCCAGGGCCCCCCTCGTAAAGAAACTTACCAAAGAGGAGTCCACTACCAAATGCATGCTCATAAACTGTGGATCAGCCTCCAAACATGCAACAGAATTAGCAGAAACCATCCTCTCCCATGACATAGACATTGCGTTCATCACCGAGACTTGGCTAAACTAATTCTCCAAGCCTAGATATGTTGGTGCCCCCAGGCTTCACTATCATCAACAAGGACAGAAAAGACCAAAGAAGTGGAGGCCTAGCAATCATATATAAGAACAACATTTTCATTGTGGAAATGGACACCTTCAATTACAGCACCATTGAATGTCTTACCACCAACATCAAGATAAAACAACAACAGAGCAATACTCTGCCATCTTCTATACCATCCAGGCAACACCTCCGCATTCGGGGAACACTTGTCAAACCTGATTGCTCACTGCTCGCTCGGTGATTCAAACAACCTAATTCTTGGTGACCTCAACCTACATTGGAATGAGGTAAAAAATTTGCTAATTCTAACCCTAAACAATCTTCTTCAGGACAGCAATCTGACCCAATTCTGCTGAGAAGAAACGCACAATAAAGGAGCAACCTTAGATGCCATTACCGCTCAATGTGACAAAGTTACGATCGACCACGTCCTCCCAGTGGATTGGTCAGACCACCACAGCATCCTATTCCACATCAACCTATTCCAGCCCCCCTCGCAAGACCCCCCCAAATGGTCTAGAAATCTAACGCAGATTCCCTAGCCGACCTAGAGGAAAAGATATGCTCGCTCCACCCCAGCGCCTCTGACAACCTCTCCTCAACTGAACTCACCTCGCACTACATCTCAAATATGACCTCCATGCTTGATCAAATAGCCCCCTTGAAATAAAAAAAAAACAGGAGCATTCCATCGAGATCATGGTTTAACACTGACATCAACTCCGAAAGGAGACAACTAAGAACCACAGAGAGACTCTGGAGAAGCAACCCTACCGACATCCTCCGTGAGCAACTTAAGGCAGCCCGCAGGAAATATAAAAAACACATCCAGAACGAAAAAACCTCATTTTCATGCACTGCGCGGTACAACACAAAGAACAGACCCTGGGAGTTCTTTAACATCAGTAGACAACAAACCTCAAAGCCCGCCACATCCTCAGTGCAGGCTTCCAAAGAGCTCTGTGACAACTTCGCAAACTTCTTTGAGGACAAGACCAACAAGATTGAGCTCTCACTGGACATTAACCTCACTCCCCCCATCAAGAGTGTCCCGCCTGGCACCAAGGACAACACATCCAAGCCCCCTACAAAATCCTGGAAATCTTTCATCCCCATATAGAAAAATGAGATAGTCAAACTGATCTCCACATCCAATCTCTCCTCTCACGCTCTAGATCCTCTTCCTCCACAACTGACCAAAAAGCTTAAACTCTCCCTTGCCCCGCTTTGGTGCAAGATCATAAACAGCTCCCTGAGATCCGGAGTCGTCCCAGACTGCCTCAAAGTCGGGCAAGTCACGCCACTGCTGAAAAAACCAGGTCTAGACACAAAAGATCTGAATAATTGCAGACCAGTTTCGAACTTACCTCTTCTATCCAAAACCTTAGAAAGATGCGTGCTCCTTCAACTATCTCAACACCTGGATAGCATCAACCTCCTCGATGCCCACCAATCGAGCTTCAGAAAAGGCTGCAGCACGGAAACCGCGATGCTTAACGTCATTGATGATATCCACAAATCACTGGATGCGGACAAATGCTGCCTTCTCATTCTCCTAGCCCTATCGGCAAATTTCGACACGGTCGATCACAAACTCCTCATTAAGGTGCTTCAAGAAAGGGCAGGTCTAGATGAGGTGGTCTTACACTGGTTCTCCTCCTTCCTTCACAACCGCACCCAGAGAATAAAAATCTAAAACTTTACATCCGATCTACACCCTGTCAGCAGGGGAGTCCCCCAAGGTTCAGTGCTCTCCCCGCAACTTTTCAGCATTTACATGGAACCACTTACAACCCTACTCAGAAACGCCAACATCCCCTTCTATCTATATGCTGACGACACACAGATCGATCTGGAAACCACCTCAATTGAGGACATTTAGAGACTCAATGACACGCTTAAAGAAGTCCAATACTGGCTGTCAAGTAGCCACCTAAAACTGAATCAAGACAAGACTGAAATACTCCTCGTCTCTAACAAGGAAGAGAACCCCCAAATAGCTGAATGGCTAAAAGCAATAGATGCGCTCAACGGGGACCTCAACCTGGCGGACTCTGTAAAATCACTAGGTATCACTCTAGACCCAAAACTAAACATGAATAAACACATTAAGAACTCCGCCAAGAGCGCCTTCCTTAACCTGAAGCTACTGAACAAAATAAAGCCTTTCATCCCACTCAATGACCTCAAACAAGCCACCCTAGCATTGTTGTTATCTAGATTAGACTATGGGATTGCAGCCCTCTCAGACACATCAAAGGCACACCTTGCTCCCCTCAAAACAGCTCTAAATGCAGCAGCCAGAATGGTCACAGGAGTGAAGAAATTCGACCATATCTCACCCGCACTCAGAGAACTAAAATGGCACCCAGTTGAATTGCGTGCCAGTTTCAGAACAGCCTGCCTCACGCACAAAACCCTTCACACAGGCAAACTTGAATACCTGGCCTCCAAACTCAAAAAAGCCAGTCAGACTAGGACCCTAAGTAGCTCGAACACTCTACTACTCATCCCGCTGAAAGCACGCAAACAAAAAAACGCGGCCCGGTCCTTCATGGGTAACGTACCCAAAATCCGGAACTCTATTCTCCCCCACATCAGAACTATCCCTTTCTTTTCAAAATTCAAAGGACAGCTCAAAAATATTTTCCTAGAGCGTTCCCTAGCGAAGAGACAGGAGCCGCAGAAGCGATGATGACATTACTCCCTGGAAGGGGAGCGCGGCCCTAGACTATGGCATTCGTCGAAGGCTTTCCAAGCCTTCAATTGCCTCTTGGTTACTTTACCCGCTGAAACTCTCCGTCCATGTTCTATACGACTACTGTATTTTTGATCTTGTGCAATACGACTGTTGTAAAGTGCTCTGATACCCTCGGGTCTGGTCAGCGCTATATAAAACTTCCAAATAAATAAATACATAATACATTTTGCAGTTCTTGATGCTCGGGTGACCCCCTCTGAGATACAAGGCCACCATGTCTCACAGTACACAAATTCCTGTCAGATCGGCATGTGGAAGTCTTCGGTGGTGGCCCCACCTGACATACAGAGTCGCTGTCCGTTACCGCACAAGGCTAAGATGCCTAACGGACAACAGCAGCCTTTTTTATGGCAGCCCCTCATGGCATATGGGGTCGCTGACTCTGCACCATACACAGGCTGCAGCCCGACTGGTGCAGCACGGCATATGGCTCACTTCAGAGGGGCCCTCCCCTGGCATTTGGGGGTCGTCTACTCTGTCCTCCATACAGGCAACAAATCGATCGGTGCAGCAGCTATTTCCTCACACCTCGCAGAGGAATTCCACTTGACAGGGCTCCCCATTAGACTTCGCTCTCTCCAACTCTCTCCTCTTCCTCACAGGGCACACTAATCTTGGCAAGCAGACAGATGATGTTGCTCCAGCCTCCATGGCAGAGGTCTTGGATTACCTGGGTGATGTCCCATCACACAGCAGGGAGACTAGCAGGCATCCCCAGTCCTGGTCACAGGCAGAAGTCTTGCAGAGCTTCCTCTCCTCACACAGCACGTCTGACTGCTTGGGAGATGATAATTTTTGGGGTCTCAAACTCCCCTTCTTATAGTCCATTTCCAGATGCCAAATATGATATAGGGTCTTAGACATTGAAGTTTTATTGTGGAGGTCTGCTTCTTTTGAAGTGCCCTCTTCTCTTCTTTCTCTTACTCTTGAAAAGCAGTCTGTCACAGAAAGAGTGACTCCAAAGCTGATAATCCTGCAACACAGACCATGACCATGCATCAAACGTTTAGCCCAGGGCCTCCACCCCTACTCTTTATAATTCTTTCATCAGCCCCATTTCCTTTCTGAGATGTGTTCAGGCCGCTTCCTTGTGTCCTTTCACTGAATCAAAGAGCACACTTTAAAGTGTACAGGGGAGTCTGGCTCTCCCGCCTCTAGTGAGTGTCCCACCCAGCTTACAGGAATGCAGCAACACACAAATCTGTATGGGGACCTTTCTACCTCCTCTCCATGTTTTACCAAGCAGGCCGGGATATCCCCAAATGGACCCCAGGGTCCTCTGTGTCTTGTACCATCCACATACCCACATATACTCAGTGCATGTATACGACCTACAAATACTGCACTTCACTGTATACTTGATGTATTGTACCACTCATAGGCACACATACACCCAGCACATACATTTAACATGCACGCACTGCACAGCACTACATCCTCCTCATATTGCACCACTCATTGGCACACATACACCTAGCACATGCACAGCCCAATATTGCATTATCCCTGTGTTTCACCCTTCCCAGGCACACACACACCCGGTACAGACACACCATTCCTGCACTGCCCAACACTTAACAAGAAACCAATTAGGCCAAGGGTAGGTTAAGCACACAGCAGGGTAGCAAAGCGAATGTATGACGTTACAACGCATACATTTACGATGCATGCCTTTACAATGCAGTTTTTACATCGCAACATCCTTTACAACGCATTCTTTTACATCGCATGCCATCACATCGCATTTTCAATGCATTCCATTACATTGCATTACACCTTTACAACGCATACCTTTACAATGCATACCATTACAATGCATAGCATTACATCGCATTTAAGGTAAGTGTTGGATAGTATAGGGGTAATAATTACTATTCTAACTCCAGTGAGTGCAACAGTAGGGTAAGTGTTGGATAGTGTAGCGGTAAAAATTACTATTCTAACTCCAGTGAGTGCAACAGTAGGCTAAGTGTTGGATAGTGTAGGGGTATAAATTACTATTCTAACTCCAGTGAGTGCAACAGTAGAGTAAGTGTTGGATAGTGTAAGGGTACTATGCATTGTAATGGTATGCATTGTAATGACTTGAGATGTGATGCCTGCGTTGTAGTTACATGCATTGTAATGACATGCGTTGTAGTGACATGCGATGTAATGGCTGCGTTGTAATGACATGCAATGTAAAGAATGTTGCGATGTAATGACTGCTATGAAAAGCGAGTGCGATGTAATGACTGCGTTGTATAGGTTGTTTTCCCTACACAGTATGCTGCAACCACCGTGCTTGTGCTGCTTAACTCCTGGTGAAGGGAATAGACTCTCACCACTATAAGAGTAGCACATTGGGTGCCACCTTTAGGTCCTACAAGACCGCAATATGTGAAACACGCCTATGTCATGGTGCACACGCATGATCTGTGTTTACTTATGACAACGATTATCAGCATTAGAGATCCAGACATCAGTACAGTTGTTGGACACTCAGCCCAGGGGTGCACGTCCATTGCAATGCAGAGGACTTTTCCATCCCAACAGTAATAATCATGTAGCTAGAAATAAAACTTTACACTTCCACCCCCATGTTCAATGGACTCCTTTGGAACTCTGCCACCCTTCCACAACAATCCCAAACCAAATAGCATCATAATCCACATCTCTGTAAGTCTCTACCACTCAAGGAGTGAGATCGGTGCTCAGTGCATCGCGCCTATCAGTAATATACCACAGCGGGTTAGGTCCCTCAGGAGGAGGGTGGTCTGCACCTTCCCATCGGACCTTCCACACCCAATCCCAGGCATGCTTGAACTCAAACACCTCTGATTGTTCCTGAGCAGAAAGCACAGATTTGATATATACATGCCTTGTGGCCAAGACTTTCACTAAGATCAATCACAAGAAATGTGAATGTGCTACTAATACCATTTCAGACACCTACATCTGGAGTACAGTTCTGACCTTTTGGGACTTCACAAGGGTTTCCAAGAATAATCTCTGGAAGCTGTGACCATTATCCCTGGAGCGCCTGGAATTCTTTGTGAATTCTATATTCGCATGAGCAGGTAACATACACATGTATCTTTTAAAATGTGAATATCAGTGACCCTATGCTGAAGCACTCGCTACCTTTTTCCCTACACAACTATACACCTGCCCTAGGGAGTGTTCCCTTCCTATTTCCATCATGGACGCAGATGTACTCCCATACTTGATAGGAGTAAATCTCTGATTGTATCCAGCGTGAGACTGTGCCTTATAAATTGTGTTCACATGTTTTGAGTGTTCTCCTATTTTTCAAGACAATATCGCACTCAAACACCCATTCTAGGAGCTGATTGACTCCCTCATCCTATGACGCAACACTGTTAAAACAAGGCATGACAGTAAACAAAATGTAGGTGGGAAAAACAGTACTCTGCCTATGGTTCCAAGATACCCAGAGAGGGCCTTGTAAATACTACACTTCATCTGGCTGCAAGAGTCAAATATGGGGAAAGCTAGACAATTGTTATTTTCTTTCACCTGTTAACATTGCTATATTACATCATTAGATTCACTAAATCTTCTCCCAACATGCTATTAAAGAATGTTGCTTTCTTTATTACAACTAGAAGAAAAGGCAACTGAAAAATATCTTCATGGGACCTGAGTACAAAGGGAAGAATGCAGACCTGTGACCGCTGTCTTTACAAGCAGGACATTTCTAGCCCCACTGTGATGAAAAGTCAGATCCTGTTATGCAGTTGCCATGGCAAAGGCCAGCAACATCTGCAGCAAGAGCTTCATGTGCTTCCAATAAGTGCCATTCGGAATGTTTATGGAAGGTGTTGAACCGGCTATTAAACCTTTCAAAGCTTGAACAAATAATGTCAAAGAGGGCCCATGTAAAACATGGCCCTGGCTCAGCTTGAACTAATACAGAAATAATAAAGGCTCCATGGTAAAGCTAAATCAACTTCCCACAGGACAGTGCAGCAGAGAAATGGCTCATGCTGCTATCACTGCCTCCTGTGAATGATAAACGAAGGAAGGAAGGAGATTGGCCCTGGTTTTCCCCCTTGACCATCACCTACTCAGCCGGACATTGGGCATTGTTCCTCCTCGTCTCCCCGCTATTGCTCCTTCCTCCCATCCCTCCTACGAATCATTGAAACATTGTTAATGTGTACTGTACCTTACTTTGCTCTTGTATCTGATGTAACTTGTAACGCAACGATCCTAAATGTAAAGCGCTCTGATACCCTCTTGGGTCAAGTTTGCACTATATAAAACTTTATAAATAAAAATAATGCTTGAGACTTTGCATTGGCCGAAATATTTGAATATATATGTGTATCACCCTTTAAATGGTTTTCTTGACAATAAGGACAACATCTAGTGTGAGGCCTAGAATGGATGAGAGGAGATTCGTAATCTTTCTCTGGCTACGTTTTGGGCTACTCCAGGGGCCAGAGGTAGGAAAATTGGATTTGTAAAAAGTGGTCACAAATTGCGCATTGACTTTTGCGAATCCAGTGAGATTTACAAACCGACGTATGTAGGTTGTTTACAAAACCATCATTTTGAGTGGGTTGCAATTCTACATAACTTATCAATATTCATGCGGTAGGTTGCATACTGTGACTCACTCTGATTGGATACCATCACAGGGATGGTGGCAACCTGGGGTTGGCAGAATACCATGCCTGTGATCACCTTTAAACTAAGTTTTTTTTTAAATGTAGCCATTTTTCCTTATAAGAAATGAGCCTCCATTTACCCCCAAAATTAAATTTTTTAAAACATTTGTTAAAGAGTTGGCAGTGGTACCCTGGACCACTGACCACTCCCTAGCAAAAAAAAAATATATTCACAAAGGGAAAGGAATCCCAAAGGGACCTCTTATCTTTTGTAAATGGGTTACCATTCCTTTGCAGAGTCGGTAAGCTATCAATGGTTTGCAACCAAAATTGCAGCTGCAAACCATTAATACATAGAATGCAAATTGCACTTGCAATTTTCCGATTCAGTAAGCCCTTACCTCAAAATAGGTTTAGTACATTTAAAAAGCCAATTGGTGGTCTCAAATCCTGTGATTTTGCATCTTGCAGGCTTTACTTCCGGTCCCAGGTTCTCTATTCACACTTTTTCAATTTGCTGCCACGCCACAGTCCATGTTACATTACATTACAGAGTTTCTGTATAGAACAGCAGTTGTCTATCCTGGTGTATGAGTTGTGGGGATTAGAGTAAAATGTGTAGTCTCTAGTATCTGGGTATTGGAGGCGCCACGCGTCCTTAAGATTTAATTTGGAGCAGGTATTTTGTAGCACTGCATGTGAGCCCGTGGGGTGGTATTGGCAGGTGGATTGTCTGTCCTTTATGTGGTCTAAAGGGATGTTGAAGTCCCCTCCTACGACCATGAGGTAGTTTTGGGGGAAACCTTCCAGCATGCTGGATACCTCAGACCAGAAAGCTGGGTCATCTGTGTTGGGGCTGTATATGTTAACTACATGGATTAGTTCTTCCCCTCTTCTCAGGTGAGTGACCAGGAGCCTGCCATCATTATCGTGAGTTATTGATTCTAGAGAGATGTTGGATCTTTTCGATAATAGGGTACTTACCCCCCGTTTCTTTTTAATGGCAGGCGAGCAGGCCATTTGTGAGATCCATTTACCTCTAATGAGTTTGGCATCATCCTCAGACAGCTTAGTTTCCTGTAGTAGGATTAAATCCCCTTTAGTTTTGTTTAGGTATTCTAGAGTTTTACAGCACTTGATTGGATGGTTAAGACCTTTGAGACCTTTAACGTTTAGGGACACTATGTTGAGGTCAGTTGCCAGAGTGAGTGTGTTATTGCGGGTCATCAGATGGGGCGTTGAGTGGTAGATACATCTGGCTCCCACACACGACTAATCGAACACACAGACATAGCACCAAGGTTAGTGTCGGACCACTCGTGTATTAGCCTAAAACCGTCCGGGTGCCACAATGAGGCAGTGCCAAAGAGATGGCGCTTTGACAGCGATGTACTTGTGGACCCGGCCGACAAAAAAAAAGATCAAAGAGGCTATAACAGACTACCTTAAACACAAAAAACACCCCGGAGAACAGCACTAACACGCTCTGGGATGCGCTGAAAGCTACTGTCAGGGGTACAATAATTAGCATAAAAGCAAAAAAAAACAAGAGCACCAACCAGAGGTTAACTCAGCTTGAACAGGAGATCAAAAAACTAGAGCAGTCCCACGCAACCTCCCCACACAAGAGCGAGCTCCTCGCTTCTCTAACACAAAAGAAATATGAATACAACAAAATACTAAGTGTGAGGGCAGGGATATGGATTAATAAATATAAAGCCCTTAACCTATGCGAGGCCAACAAGGCAGGGAGACTGCTTGCTTCCTACCTCAAACACAAGCAAAACCAGTTTGGCATCTCATCCATCAAAAACTCTAACAATAAAATACACACCAAACACAATGACATCCTTAGGACCTTCAAAATTTTTTATCAGGATCTCTATAAGAATGGCCAGCCCCTAAACCTAGAAGACTGTACCAGATACCTAGAAAAACTCAACCTCCTGCAACTTAATACAGAAGAGAGAAGCAGGCTAGGACAGGAAATTAGCCACAAAGAGATTGAAATGGCAGTCAAATCCCTAAAGGATAACAAAGCCCCTGGCCCAGACGGTTTTACAGCCTCGTTCTATAAAACCTTCCTTGACCAGTTAAAACCAACCATGAAGCAAGTTTTTAACCACGCAGCATCTAAAGGGACCCCGCCACACACCATGTCGGAAGCAAACATAATAGTCATTCCAAAGGAGGGGAAGAACCAACTCTCACCGAAAAACTATAGACCTATATCACTGATTAACGTAGACTGCAACATATATGCGAAGATCCTAGTGGTCAGACTCAACTCTGCCCTACCGAAACTAATAAGCAACTCCCAGGTAGGCTTCCTCTGTACCCGCATGTCTAACGATAACACCCGCCTCCTGTGCCACATTATAGAGCAGGCCGCCAGTAAGGCTGAACCGGTAGTTGCTATCACCCTAGACTCTGAGAAGGCCTTTGACAGGGTTTCCTGGGGATTCTTGGAAAGCTGCATGCAGTCTTTTAATCTAGGGGAGGACTATATATGTATGGTTATGGCCCTTTATGGGAACCCATCAGCCCGCATTGTGGTGAATGGCTCGCTCTCCGAGCCTTTCACGCTACAACAGGGATGCCCACTATCCCCATCCTTATTTTTACTAGCATTGGAACCCCTCATCAGGAACATCAAATCAGATGATAACATCAAGGAGGTGGATATCAAGGGCGCCCAAATAAAATTAGCTGCTTACGCAGACGACATATTAATTGTAACTGAACAACCGAGGATATCAATAGCTGCCCTGATGGACACAATAACTAGATATTCAGACCTCTCAGGGTACAAACTCAACAGAGAGAAGTCAGAGCTCAAGCCACTAAACATCCACTGCACAAGGGAGATCCTGGGAGAGTCTGGACTAGCATAGCAAACATGCTACATTAAATACCTAGGCATAGAATTTGGTAGCAACATGATAGAAACCCTACACCAGAACGAGAAAACATTATTAGGGAAAATAAAGAAGCTTTTGGAATCTTGGTCACCAAAATTCATTACGTGGTGGGGCAGAATCGAGACTATCAAAATGATGATCACCCCAATGGTTAACTACCTCAGCAGATTGCTCCCGCTGCTTCTTACCGATGACTTCCACCGTAAACTAGATATCCTTATCTCTAAATTCCTTTGGTGCGGCAAAAAAGCAAGGCTCAGTATCAAGAAAGTAAGACTAGATAATACACTAGGCGGGGTGAATTTAGCAGATTTTAGACTATACCAGCTGGAATTCCTGGCGAAACAAGGCTCATACTGGTTCACACCTCCTACCGGCTACACCCCGGCATGGCTAGAGGTACAGAAGGCCATACTTAATAACATAAGCCCCCTCGCCCTGCTTACAACAAATAGACTATACCCACATACCTCCAAGTCCATCATTAAAAACACAAAGATTGCACTGCTTAAGGTTGATAAAAAGTTGGAGAATGGTATTAAAGGATCTAGCTTAGAATCTTTCTGGGCCAACAACAAGATAAAGTACAAAGGCAAAAGCCTAACTCTAGACTCATGGATCAAGAAAGGTATCCTCTTCCCCTATCAACTAGGAAACACCTCATCCCAATTACATTCTCGGACCTCCAAGCGAGATATAACCTAGAGAACATTGAATTCTACAACTTCTTAAAAATTAGATCGGCACTCACAAAATTATCCACCGCCCAACCATCAGTCTCCTTATTTGTGACGAATATTAACAAACTAGGCCACCAGGTATCGCAGATATATAAACTTCTCTGCCCAAAATCTTCCAAACTTAACGACAAGAACAGAGCCTATTGGGGACAACTACCCCCAGAATCGCCAAAAGAGCAGAGATGGCCCTCAATATGGAGATCCGTCTCATGTAACAAGATCTCCCCGGTTCTCTCCCAAACCAAATACTGGCTACTACACAAGGCATTCTGGACCCCTGCCCGTTTATTTACACTAGGGCTCCGAAACGATGCAACATGCTGGAATTGCAATCGGGTGATGGGGGACCTAGCCCGCCTTATCTTTCAGTGTACAGTACTCAAATTGTTTTAGGACAAAGTCTTTGCATTCATAAGTGGGGTGTTCAAATGTAATATGGACAGAGATTCCTTCAATTTGCCCACAGCCTGTATGAGTTCATACTGGAGAAATTAATCTGACAGAGACCTATTTGACCTGTTAACTACCTCGGCAGTGAAAATGGTTATTAGCAACTGGAAAGACACAAGAAAGACGTCATACAGGAGCTGGTTAAACTGGATCATCCACCTCAGAGGTGCTGACAACATAGCTCTACAAAGCTCCCCATGGAAACCGACATCCAGGACACTATGGAACTCTCTAGACACGTTTCTGGAATCTTATGATCCGCTATGAATAAAGAGCTCTACAAGGACCTATATCCGGGGTCATTACTGTCGCTCCATCTGTATAACTTCTACTCATTAGAAAAGTTTCAAGGATAAACTCATTAGATCGTCATGTTATGTAAGTTGCCAATATCGACCACCCGTGTGCAAACATGTGATTAGATATGCAAACATGATGCTACAGCTCGCCTAGCCGTGGCTCCTCCCTCTCTTCTATTTTTCTTTCCTTTCTCCTTTCTTTTGCCTATCCTTCTTTATTAGCAACTGCCAAGGGTCGCCAGGGTAAGCTCACGTTATCCGATAAGGCACATTACCCTCATGTTGTACAAGCACATGTAAATTATTGCCTTGTAAACTTTTTCCTTGGATACCCTCTCGTACCCTGCTATACGCTCTCTGTATACCTTGTGAAAACCAATAAAGTTTTTTTTTTTTATTCAACTTAAAAAAGAATAGCAGTTGTCAAATCCTTGGCCCCTTGATGCTTTTGGCTCCCTGCCAGAATGCTTTCTGCAGCTGTAGGTTTGTCCCACACAGGGTCAGCCTGCTGGGGGTTGAGGTCTTGTGGCCCTCCACCCAATACATGTCCTCAATGATAGAGAAAGCCTGTCATGTCAAATTTGTATTTATTTCCCCCTCCAGCCACCCTAACTATGCAATGCTCTATCTCCATCCATGCGCCTTGAGCTGAAGCGTACCCCGCCCATTTAAGAGAGTTTTATGCGGCTATGGACCTCATATTTGGGCAACCAGATCCCCTGGGCGTGCCTTCGGCCCCACAGGTTTCAGAGGGGCCACTACTGGATCCACACCAGAGGATCCAGCCTCAGTGCCAGTCACGTCCATTGAATCCTCACATGGATCTGGACTGCCACTGGTCGTGCCACTTCGACATTCCCCTGTGCTGATCCTGATGCTGCCGGCACTATCGGCGCCTTTCTGCGGCATCATCCCCATTCTGATCCCTGACTCTGACACGGCGCCGGAGGGGTGTCGTCTGATGCCAACTCCAACTGGTGCCATGCCTTCCAGGCCTGAGCCCTATTCTTATGGGCTAGGACTTGGGGAGGAGTGGGAGGAGTCATTGGACCCTGAAGAACACCAGCCTTATGACCCAAACATGGACTGGTGTAAGGTTTTGGTGGACATCAGCTGACAGGATAGATATTCAATCAATCAATCAGGGAGTTATAGAGCGCGCTACTCACCCGTGAGGGTCTCAAGGCACTGGGGGGAAGGGGGTGCAGCTCCGGATCAGCCGAAGAGCCAAATCTTGAGGTACTTCCTGAAGGTGTGCAGAGTAGGGGAGCATGATTTGACATGCTTTTTCCCCCTTTCATGGCTATGGAGAAGAGAGCAACATTTTCAATGTTGGTATACGGGATAGACGCAGCTAAGTTCACGATCCGATGTGGGCTGGATTCCACTGACTCACTGGGCAGAGCGGTTTTGTTGACAGTGGCCTTTAAGGTGCCACACTTGGTTGAGGATGACTATCTTTACTGGGGATGTCTAAGCATCGCTTATGGACAGGCCCTTTGATGGCTCCCATCTCGGCCGAGACAAGGCGGATTCAGTGCTAGAGCCCTTTAAGGACAGGGCTACAGCCAGGTACTTGGGCATTTCCATGGCCCGTCATCACCCCCAATCCACTTTTCGCTCCTTTTGTGGCAACAGAAGGGGCTTCCAGCTGCATCTATACCCGGCAGGCCACAGTGACGTGCAAGCTTCCCAGCCTGCCCGTGGCCAAGGACAATGGTACCCACAGACCCCATAAGTCGGGGAGCCAGAGATCAGGCCATTCCACCACTCCCCCAGCAATCACAATCTTCAAACCCTTATAGTCTACCTTCTTACCATCATGGACACCCAGAGGGGAGCAGGATACACCATTACCTGCCCCACTTGTTGTCTACAACATCAGACTAGTGGGTTTTGCAGATTGTCCAAAGAGCTACTCTCTCCCCTTCATGATTACCTCTCCATCCATGCCACCTGCTTACAACAGGATGACGGAAGGCCACCTATCCCTTCTATCAGGAAGTGACAGCTCTCTTGGCCAAGGGAGTCATAGAGAGGGTACCAACGTCAAAAGTAGGTTGTGGTTGCTATTCCCGCTACTTTCTGGTGCCCAAGAAGGACAAGACTTTCGTCCTATCCTAGATCTGAGCCCTCTCAATTTCTTCCTCATGAAGAAGTTCAAAATGCTCACTCTCGTTCAGGTCTTGGCTGCCCTTAATCTGGGAGACTAAATGGTAGCCTTGAATTTGCAGGACACATATTTTCACATTCCCATTCTGCCTGCCCATGGGCTTTACCTGCGGTCCATGGTGGGCCCAGAGCACTTTCAGTTCGCTGTGCTGCCTTTTGGTCTTACCAGAGCCCCATGGGTGTTAACCAAGGTGATGGTGGTGGTTGCAGCCAATCTTCTCCTATCTTGACCACTGGCTGTTGAAGGCAGGCTCTCCCTGTGCTGTTGTCTCCCACCTCCAGACTACGACTGACCTCTTGCATTTGCTGGGGTTCACTATCAATGTGCTGAAGTCACACATGACTCCCTCTCAGACACTTCCTTTCATCTGAGTTGTTCTGGACACAATGCAGATTCGGGTCTATCCTCCAGAACGGAGAGTCCAGGATATTCAGGTTATGATACCCATGTTTCAGCCTTTATCCTGGATTTTGGTGAGACTGACTCTGAGGCTACTGGGCTTCATGGCCTCCTGCATCCTGCATCCTGCTTTTGGCACATTCCCACTGGCATATGCAGGCTCTGCAGAGGGACCCAAAGTTCCACTGGGCACAGCATGAGCGAAATCTCTCTGACATGGTCCAGATCTCTGAGGGAACTGCGAAAGATCTGGAGTGGTACTTAACGAACTGTGATTGGGTCAGCGGCAGACTCTTCTTCCTTCCCCAACCAAATCTGACAGTAATGACAGATGCGTCACTCTTAGGATGGGGCAGCCATCTGGGAGTCATGGAGATCCTATGCCTCTGGTCTCCAACAGAATCCGGACTCCACATCAACCTGTTGGAGTTCCGGGTGGTCGGGCTTGCATTAAAAGCCTTTCTACCCTCCATCAAGGCGTTCACGAACAACACCACCCCCATGGTACTGCAAGAAACAGGACAGGGTGGGGTCATGGATTTTTTAAAGATTTGAAACATTTGGGACCTCAATCTTGCCCTCACATACCTCGTGTGTGCTCCTTTTGAGCCTTTGCACAATTGTCCTCTCAGGCTTTTTAATATCAGGACGGCCATTTTCATGGCTATCACGTCTGCCCGGAGAGTCAGCGAGCTTAAGGCTTTGTCATCAAACCTCTGTACTTTAACATTTACCCAGACAAATGTATGAGATCTTCTTTTTTACCAAAAGTGGTCACTCCCTTTCACCTAGGTCAATCCATCAATCTGCCTCCTTTTTGTGCTCTGCCACATCCTTCTAAAGAAGACCCAAAAAGAGCGTTGTCGTTCTACCTTCAAAGCATGAAAGAGTTCCGGGTTGATGACCAACTCTTTGTGGGGTATGTCAGAGCAAGGAAGGCAAAGACTGTGCAGAAGTGGACCTTCTTCTGATGGATCGTGCTTTGCATTAAGATCTGCCACGCATTAGCTAGGAAGCAACCCCCTGAGGGTTTGTGTACTTCAACAGAGCCAAGACTGTGACCACTGCATTGTCACGCAAAGTTCTGGTCCTGGACATCTGCCAGGCAGCAACAAGGGTTTACACACTTTTATCAAGCACTACTGCCTGGACAGTCAGGTCCGTAGGGATGGGCACGTTGCACGTTCGGTCCAGCAGTACTTTTTGGTATGAAATTGTTTGGCAGACCCATGTCCGGGGAGGTATTGCTTGGGTATTTATTCTGGGTAAAGTATCTGGGGCTAGAAGTCTCTATCAGAAGAAAAACTTACTTACTTATGGTAACTCCTTATCTAGTAGAGACTCTATCTAGCCACAGAATACTTACTAACCCACTCATCCTCCCCGTTCTGTGAATGGATTTCTAGGAACAGGGTTTTCCCTCTTTCAGGGCCCTAGTTTTCCACACTAGTGGTCATTGTTCTTCGTGGCTCTGGGCTCCTGGCGTGGAAAGTTGGAAAAATAAACTGATGTCAGCACACTGAGATGGTGCCTATATAGGTATCGCACACACTACTTCCAGTGTGGACGCTGCTGATGTCGCCATGCAGAGCCAAATGACCCCACCTACCGGTGTGCAGGGGTACTACTCGTGAAACATTTCCAAAACAAGCCTGAAGTCTGGAGATAATTCTAAGGTAAGGAATCTGTGGCTTGATAGAGTCTGTACCAGATAAAGCTTTACAGAAGGTAAGTAACTTGTTCAACACACCGACAATTAGTTCTTAGCTGCAATTAGAATCAACTGCAATTTTCCTGATGACAGGTTAGTTGACTTCCAAAGGCCCATATGCCAGCAAGTGGCCAAAAAATCAAAACTATATGTAACTCTTCTCCTGGAATTTACACCAGGTTCCTGAGTTGTAGTGTGCTTCTCTTCAATCACACAATCACAAACATGCTATTAGACTTGGCATCTTTGATGTGGTTTCCCCAGATTTTTTGCCTCTACCGCCTGTATTTTTTATGCTGTGCTGGATTTCGTTTTTGCTCGCTTAGATGCTTTTGGCACTTTGTCACTGCTGATCAATGTCAAAGTGCAAGTGCTCCCTGTGTAAATGGTGTTTACAATTGGTTCGCCCTGATTGAGATATTTGATTTACTGGTGAACCCCTAGTAAAGTGCGCTGAGTGTGCCAGGGCCTGTAAATCAAAAGCTACTAGTGGGCCTCCAGCACTGATTGTGCCACCCACATGAGTAGCCCTGAAAAGGTATCTTAGACCTGCCACTGCAGTGTCTGGTCGACATGGCAGTTTGTTAACTGCCATGTCGACCTGGCAAGTGCACCCACTTGCCAGGCACTAAACTTCCCTTTTCTTACATGTAAGGCTCCTCTATGGTAGGCCCAAGGTACCCCTTGGGCTGGGTGAAGTGTATGTGAAAGGTAGGACATGTACTGGTGTGTATGACATGTCCTGATAGTGAAATACTGTAAATTTCGTTTTTCACTATTGAAAGACCATCTGTCCCATAGGATAGAATGGGAAATACTTTGTAACATCTTACAAGTATAACTTCCCACTGGGACAAGATAGAGAAATAAAGTTTAGGCTCTCTAACTCAGAATGTAATAACACATCATTTAGTAAAGATGGTTTTTAAATTGTGTGTTTGAAAAATGCCACTTTTAGAAAGTAAGAAAATTATTATTACAGAATGCACTCCTTCCCTTATGTATACTCATTCTTCAAAAAACATGTTTTTGTTATCCATTAATGCGTGCGTAACAGGTGCTGTGTACCGTCCCAAGGCACAGCCTATATAATCAATATATCATGGGGCGCTTGTGTGCACCCCACCTGTCGCACTGCGAATATGGGAAAACTTCCCTCCTTATATCCATTTCTTCCAGCGTTATCCATAGTAATCTTGAGACACCCATGGTAGTCAATATTTTTAATCACTTTTCAAATTCCATGAAACACTGCTGAGACGTGTAATCTACCAATGGTGCAGGGTATTGCCTGTGTAAAAGTTGGATGGACAGATCTTGAGCATGTTCTTTAAATTTCTCAGTTTAGGAGCAGTTTTACCTCAATCGAAGAAAAGTTTGTCCCTGAGTGACTTCAGGTGAAAGCTGTAGTAGGACAGGACGGCATTCCTTGCCATTAGTTTACTGGAGAGCTCTGTTTCCAGAATACCAGCACTGGGAAATATCAATAGGTCCAGAAAAGGGAGCTTGTCTTCAGTGAATTCCCAAGTGAATTTCCAAAACAGATTTTGGGAGTTCAGCCATTCATGAAATGATCCTATTGATGCTGCACCTCTGTTCCAGGTGACATGGATGTCATCGATATAACGCTTCCAGATTTTTATGTTGGAGCAGTACGGATTCTCATCAGAGAGAACATGCTTGATATAAAAGTTTCACCAGACTTGGGGCGAAAGTACTGACCTGTCAAAGTCCCAGAGGTTTGAAGGTATTTACAGTCCTCAAAGTGAAAGAAATTCTCTTTCATTGTCAGAGTGGCACACTACATAATGAAAGAGACAGGCATGAGCACGTCAGGGGGACAGTATGTGAGCAAGGACTCTACAGTGGCAAGAGTCACTCAACGTCAAAAGAGATTAAGAACTCAGTGTTTGTGTCAAAGGCTAAACCTTCTGGATGAAGCATGTGAGAAGGAGGCTTGAAGGACAATTTGTTCTTAAGGTCTGTTCTTAAGGTCTGTGTTGGACTGAGATTCTGCATCACCTACGTTAGATCTATCTTTAAAAAAGTAGTGCAGATGTATTTTGCAGGAGAACTGGGCCAATTACTTGTAAATTTGCAAGCCGTCACCTTTGAACGTGGGCACAAAGCCCATCCCTTTGTTCTATAGGCTTGTTTCTTGTGGTGTTAAGGTACGGCTGCTGAGATTGATAACCAATTCCTCCCTTCTCATGTTAATGGGAGAAGACCAGGGTGTTGGTAAAACTGGGATTCACACTACCCTTGTAGTGACCCAATATGGTGATAGTACGTGCCTCACAAATGGCTACACCCAAAAGCCATTGGGAAAGGGCAATTCAGGTAGTTGGTGGAGGTTTGTACCCTCTTAATTCTGATATGATTCTGGAGAATAATATCCAATGATTGTGTTCCGATAAACAGTGGTTGATACTTTTTAATTTTCTTTGTTGCACATAGTAATGATGAGAAAAGACAAAAACAGCTGACACATGTTTCGCCCGGTGGCCAGTTGGCAGAGTGCTTTTTCAAGGCAGGATTCTTTAATAATGTTCATGAAAACAATCATTCAGGTTGTCAAACGTGGTCTCTGTGGTCCCAAAAACAAAACAACCTTCTCATGCCCGGTTGTGGTTCTCCCTCTGTCCGTGTTTGTTGGGGGCTGCAATGTGCATGAGCATTTTGTTGTCTTCTTCTTACCCTTGATCTCCTTCTGCCTTGCCCTCAAAAAGTATGTTTGTGAAATGGGGGTGGGGTTGGTTTAAAATGTTGCATTGGGTAACCCCAGGGTGTCGGGCCACCACTGATTGTCTGTCCCGTCACCCACTTACTTTTCTTTGAGAGACAGCGTTGTTGGACACACTGGATCCTGAATCAGAGCTGCCTGATCACTCATTTGGAGATTGTGTGTGCCCTGCTTTTGCCCTCTTGAGCCTTTGTCTTTTTGATTCGTGGATGATGGAGTGTAATTATTACTTCTGTATGGATGCACCTTCTCTAATGAGAACAGAGCCAGGTGCTTCTTGAATTTATTCATTTTGGATGTTAGTAAGCAGTCTTTGTGGTATTTGGCTATTTTATTGGTGTCTTCCATCCGTTTTGAATGCAGGGTCACGGCCACAATTGTTTTTAGGTGTTTCTCTAGGACCTGAATTTTCACTAGGATTGCATCTGCAACCTGCTTGGCAGTGCTGATGATCAGGACGAGCCAGTCCCTGGTGCAAAGCCAAGCAATCTGAGAGCAGTCTTTTCTAAACACCTTATCATCAAGAAACAATCTTGGGGTATCAGTATCTATCAAGCCCATTGGTGCACAGTTGTCCCATAGATATTCAGTCATCACTGCTCTGGAAGGATTTGTGATTTCCTAAGATTGATCAATTTGGTCCAATCATCCGATTCGGCCAAAGTCTGAGTAATCCCTGTGTGTAGTAGGCTTGGGGTGGTGACAATGGATTGAACCATGGAATAATCAAATGACAGCCCTGTATGTTTAGCCATCTTGGTAACTCAATCAGTAAGTCAGTGAAAGAGTGAGTGTGTACCAAAAAAGGAGTCTCAAGCCTATGCTATATAAAACCAAACTACAAATACAAGTAAACACAAAAAGAGGGCCAGGGGAGATTTAAGGACCTGCGGGTGTTAACGCCCAACTAATATATCTTACACAAAAAGAAACACCCAGGTCTAAATGAAAATCAGAAACCTAGCCGAGCAAAAAGTGTTCCTTTTTAAAGATGATATCCCTCACACACCAGAGGTGTCATGCTTCATCATTAGAATTCTTCTCGCACCATGACAGCAGATCACGGTGCAGGCTACAACTCCCTCTCGAAGAAGGAGGAGCTCTTTGGATGTTTTGATATATGGTAGAAGCTGTATGGAAACATTAAGGGTGGTGAGGCTAGCAGAGCTTGGAAAATGGAAACAAAAATGTGATGGTGGTGATTAAAACTGATTTAAGAGAAGGCGTACAACTTTATTCTTGCATGCCTGAGTTAGGATTAAAAAAAGTGAAGAGATACTGGAGCGGTCAACTGACCCTGCTTTTGTGTATCATCGGTCAACATGTTTCTGCCAACTAGACCCTCATGGGAGGTTTATTGGTATTCATCTGGACCTTAAAATATCACTTGTGCTCAAATAACGTGCATATAAAGGAAAAATGCAGAACCAAAGTTAGTGGTCCACAATATTTCAACAGCAGATCCACTTTGTTATGACCTGTAGGGAGATATAACCACTAACTTTGGTACTGTATTTTTCCTTTATATGCTCGTTTCTTAAGCCCACGAAAGTGATATCAGCAATGGTATGTGCTAATTCAGATCTCCTAAGAATTCGAAGCATAGACATCTTTCCAAGACTTACTAAAATCTAAGGCCATATTTATCGTACCTTGATGCCGTGCAACACAGCAAGACAACTTGCTGTGCTGCGTCAAATGGAGAGGGCAGGAATGTGCCATATTTACCATATTATGGCACGGTTCTGCTCTCTATTTGCGCTGGTGCACTTGTGGTTGCCTAGCGCCCAAGCATGCACCCTTGTGCCATGGTGCATCTGGTGCATCTAGTTCTAGAATTTCTTTTCTCCCTGCCCAGGTCCCAGGATATATGGAGTCGTAAAAGCCTAGTATGAAGTTCTTTGTATATGGGCTGAGGGAGCACCTTTGAAGTGCAAGTGTGGTAGGTGACAGCTCGACCCTTCCATCAAGTCAGGATGGCCCATCCTGCCATCACCCAGCATCCCCCCCCCCTTGTGTTACTGTCTGGGAGGAATACACTAAGGCCAACTGCCCACTACACCTAGTCATGTGACCCTGGAGAAAGGCTGCAGGCACCAAATCCTTAAGACAAGAAAATGCCAACATTCTCAATCAATTAATCAATCAATCAGGGGATTGTAAAGCGCGCTGCTCACCCGTGAGGGTCTCAAGGCGCTGGGGGAGGGGGGTGCAGCTCAGGGTTGGTCGAAAAGCCAGGTCTTGAGACTCTTCCTGTAGGAGTGCATGGTGGGGGAGCATCTGATGTTGACTGGGAGTTCGTTTCAGGCTTTGGCTGCGATGCGGGAGATGGCTCTTCCCCCAGCTCTGGTTCTGTGGATGTGTGGGGTCATTGCTAAGGCGAGGTTGGTGGAGCGGAGATTTCTTTTGGGTGCGTAGAAAGAGATTCTTTCTCTGAGGTATTTGGGATGGAGGGATTTGTAGGCGTGAAGGGATTTGTAGGCGTGGGTGAGTAGCTTGAAGGTTATTCTCCTTCTGATGGGGAGCCAGTGAAGGTCTTGCAGGTGTTGGGTTATGTGCTCGTGTCGTGGGGTGGCGAGGACGAGTCTGGCAGTGGTGTTTTGGATGGTCTGGAGCTTCTGTAGTAGGGATTTGTTGATTCCTGAGTAGATGGCGTTTCCACAGTCCAGTCTGCTGGTGATGAGGGCGTGGGTGATGGTCTTTCTGGCTTTCGGTGGGATCCACTTGAAGGTCTTGTGGAGGATGCGGAGGGAGTTGAAACAGGTGGAGGCGATGGCATTCACCTGGCAGGTCATGGTGAGGGAGGAGTCTAGGATGATGCCGAGGTTCCGGGCGTGGTTCGTCGGGGTGGGTGGGTTTCAAGGACGGACAGCCACCAGGAGCTGTCCCACGCGGAAGGGGAGGGTCCAAGGACAAGGACCATCGTCTTCTCCGAGTCGAGTTTTAGGCAGCTGTCACTCATCCAGGCAACAATGTCTTTCATTCCTTCTTGGAAGCTGAGTCTGGTGTTTTTGAGGTTCTTCATGAAGGAGAGGATGAGCTGGGTGTCATCGGCGTAGGATACTTTGCTGAGCCCATGCTGTCTGATGATGGTGGCGAGGGGAGCCATGTAGATGTTGAAGAGCGTGGGGCTGAGTGAGGATCCCTGTGATACTCCGCAGCTGATCTCTGTGGGCTCGAAGAGGAAGGGTAGGAGTCCAATCCGTTGGGTTCTGCCGGTGAGGAAAGAGCCAACCTAGTCGAAGGTGAGTCCTTATATGCCGAATTCGTGGAGTCTGGTTGCCAGAGTGCGGTGGGAGATGGTGTCGAAGGCAGCTGAGAGGACTAGCAGGATGTGGGCCGCGGTATGTCCCTGGTCGAGTAGCATGCGGATGTTGTTGGTGGCAGCGAGGAGTGCGGTCTCGGTGCTGTGGTTACTGCGGAATCCGGATTGGAAAGCGTCGAGTATGTCATTCTCTTCGATGAAGGTGGTTAGTCGTATGTTGATGAATCTTTCGGAGACTTTGGCTGCGCAGGGAAGGAGAGAGATGGGCCGGTAGTTTTTTAGGTCTGTCGGGTCGGCTGAGGGTTTCTTGAGGAGGGGCTTCACCTCAGCCCGCTTCCAGTCGTCGGGGAAGATGCCGGCTTTGAAGGTGGCATTGATGGTGCGACGGAGTTCGGGCACGATGGCAGTGGTGGCTCTGTGGAAGATGTGCGGCGGGCAGGGGTCCGTGGGGGCTCCTGAGTGGGTGTTTTTCATGGTCGTGGTGGTGTCTTCGGTGGTGACTGGTGTCCAGGTGGTGATGGTGGGCTGGCTGTCGTTGCTGGAGGGGAGGGTGGTTTCTGGAGTCTGTTCATTGAAATTCTCGTAGAGGGCCTTGATCTTTAGATGAAAGTAGGAGCAGGGTTTGCTGCAGAGGTTTTGGGATGGTGTGATGTCACTGGCTTTGCTGGGAGGTTTGGTGAACTGCTGGATGATGTTGAAGAGTTCCATTGAAGAGGACTTTAAATTACAATTCCTTAGACACCAAACGTGACATTCATACGTTCTCTTAAAAAAAAAAACATTGCGTATTAAATGTAATGAGGTAACCCAATCTTATCCTATGGGAGTGGTAGGCCTCACGGTAGTGAAAAACGAATTTGAGAGTTTTACTACCAGAACACGGAATGAATACCAGCTTCCCTGCTTTTCCAAATTGTGTGATTCTAGGGAAACACTTTATTTCACAGAGCCTCCTTTTGCTTTATTATAACATATGACAGCGCTTTTAAGTACTTGAGTTCAAGATGTAAACTGTACATGCACCTCTTATGTTTGATTTAATAAACTATAAGGTTCCTCCGTCTATAATAACAATCTAGTTGATGTTTAGAGTGTACATAACTACTGACATGCATCTTAGTTCATTAATGGCATTTACATTAGGGGGGGCAAGCCATTAATGTCCTTAAGGTCATGTTAAAGAAATACACGTTTTGAATTTTAAAAAGACTGTATCATATTTTTATATTATGTTTGCTGCACGTTATACATGCCAAACATTTGCATGGCTTAGGTCGTGCGTGGACTTTTAGAACCAACTGAGACCCTTGGCTCGGCTCTGGATTACCCTATTAATTTGCTTTTGTCCCATCTCTATTTGCAACTCAGGCTTAGTACATGGAGCCATCAGCCACTTGATAAAATTATTTGTAAAAGACAAGGATGGAAAAATGGAACCATGCATTCATGCACCAATTTGAAAACTCAATGTAGGCTTCTCGTAGTAGAGACATAGAAGAGTGCATGCAGTTATCATGCATTTAAAAGAAGTGATCCTAGTGCAGGGACTCCGGGCCGTTGTATGGTATGTGACCATAGTTGTGAATTGCCAGGGTGAACTACCAGGCTCAGGTGGGACAAGCCGGGGCATAGCTTCAGGGACTTGTTTGAGGTGTGAAACCCCCAAAATGCATTCATGGCTTGATGGTTGGGTCTGTGGGCCCTGAGTCAAGTCTGCTATGTCTGTGTCAGTTTTCTTGTCACTAAGAACTTTCAACTTGTTAATTTTTTGGAGTGGAAACTTTAAAATATATACTCGTATACCAAAAAACAGTAACTCTGCACCTATAGAACTACTTCTTGAACGGGTGCAAACATACTAGTTTTTGGAATTCACAAAAATGGGCAGTAGTAGTGTTGGAAAGCTGTGCCAGTCTCAGTTTTCCATGCATATAATTGGCAATCAAACACCCAAAAGGTGATAGGCTGATGGGATAAATGCTCGCAATTAGTATAACCAGTGGCAATCGCTCAGGGTTGCATTCTAATTCATTGTTGTTCACCCACTGTGTTACTCTAGATAGAGGCCCACCTAATACAAATCATAATTGACCCTGTTCCTCGTGGAAACTGGCAATCCCGATCCTTGATCATCTCACTCCTCCACCCTGCAGTTCACTGCTTTTTTGGTTTGGAAATTTGAGGTTCACGCCCCCCAAATCTCATTACAGTATGCCCCTGCTTCTAGAGCACGTGTGCAGGCCGCTACTAGGTGTTATGTCACAAAGGTAGAATGCAGCACACATGGAAAGAGGCAAAAACGAGGAGGAATTAAAACATTACTCCTCGTTACGCCTGCTCAGGGGGACGGCGTACAGTTTTGGCACTGCCCCAGGTTTAGGTGATTTTTTAAATCTGGGGCAGTGCCAACAACCATGGGTGTTGCGTGGGAACACCCGCCGCAACACCCATGGAACGTCTCCTTGATGCAGAGTAGGGCAATGCATCGCTTTGCGCTGTCATGCCTTCCTCCATATCTATGAGGCCATGCAAAGCCACGCAGGGTGGCTATGCGTCATCTCATAGATATAATGGAGAGGCCTGCGGCACCAGAGCCTCAAAAACAGTGGCGCTCTGGCGGCGCGGGCCTCTTGAAATGAGCCCCTGAATATTGTTGTATAGAGTGCACTCTACTGCCCCGGCAAATGCATCAGCTCTGATTTTGGGGCAGGTCAGGCGATGGACTTTTGAATAGAGACGAAAGGTGATAGCTGGCATTGGTTGGTACAACTGTAATGTGGCCAATAAAGCAATGCTGGAGTAAATGCAGAGCACAGTCATTACACTGTGCCCTGTCTTGAGGGACATTTTATCTTGTCCCTTTGGAAAGGTTATTTAGAGGATGCGTTCAGTCTGATGTACAAGATCACTAGGGGCAGAGAGGGCATTACGTCCCAGGCCCCACACTTTCCAGGGTCCTATTCTCCCCCAATAACATACATTTATAGATTTTTAATTGCAAGCAATCCTACCGCCTTCAATAATAACGAGGCAGTTTGTATGGTCAGACCACTACTTTGAACCAGAAGCCAGATTTTCTCTTTCCCTGAACTTCATTTTTTAATACTAGGAAACAGGGGCTGATTATCACAGCTTTCCAGAATAGAAGAGGCATCCTGAGGGCACTGTGTTGAGGTTTGGCCCCACGCCACGCAGGCAGATAGTAGATTGGGACAGTGTTCATGTTATGCCATTGCTGATAGCGGGGCACAGTTGAGGCAAAACTGTTTTCAATGCAGGGTGTTCTTCTGTGTGCCCATGCACCTTGCTCATTGTGTTTTTGGAGTTTTGTGTGTGTTGTAGTTGTTTTTTGGCTAGAAGTGGGCATGTTAAAGCACTAATACATATATAGTGGTGTGTGGATGGGTGTCCTGTTCAGTAATGTATTCTGAAAAGACTATGGGTCTTCATCGAGGGTGGTTCTGTAATTGTTGTACTTTTCTGATAGTCATGTATACTTTGTGGGGATGTTTAAAACCAGTGGTTTGATGAATCCCAGAAATACAGATGGGAATTGTGTTTCTCTTTGGCAAAATTCGCCTTTTAACTTTCAACTCCCGATGATTCAACTTGGCTAGCGAAGGTCAAAGTGTATTTCTTTGATTTTTCCAATACACTTTTATACGAGGCAAACTTACCTCTTGCTCCTTTTATAAACCGAGGGCCTCATTTACAAAGAATTGGCATAGGGCAGTGCCGCAAGACTTTTTGCTGGGCTGGCCTACACCAATTTGAAAGGGCAGGAATGCACTGTATTACACGATAAGGTGCAGTCAGCGCCAGCGCACAATTTGCAGGCAACGTAGGCCCCATTGCACCATGGTGCAAAGGTGTTCGCTTTGTTTTCAGGATTGCTGTTGTGCATGGAAGTGTTTTTCTCATTCTATGCGTGCTGCAGCAGCAAACATGGAAAGAGGCAAAAACGAGGAGAAATGAAAACATTTCTCCTCATTGTGCCAGCTCTTGGGAGGCATAAGGTCTTGGCGCTGCCCCAGGTTTAGGTGATTTTGTAAATATGGAGTAGTGTTAAAAACCATGGGTGTTGCTTACATAAAGAGGTAGGGTGGCCGTGGGTAGAGAGCATGGCATGTTGGGTGGGAATAAAATAAAATTTTAAAAAAAACACCTGCTGCTCTGATCCCGCCTGCATCACTGCTTCTCTCGTTGGCCGGAAGTCGATGGGCCCTCTGGGCACAGGCTCCACACCCAATCCACACTCTGCTCTCACATGAGCGCAGCGCCAGGATAAGTCTGAGCGGCCTTGTTTGCCGCTCAGGTGGTGCGTTAGAGCCTGTACCTTTTCTCCAACCCGGCCGTGTAACACAGCCGTGTTGGAGAAACATAAGTGGGCATGTGTTTGGCCGGCTTAGGACGGTCGGCCAAACACATATGCACACTTATAAGTACACTCTATTCCTCCTCCTTAATATTCCCGGCAGGGCCCGTACCTATTGCAGGGCTCATACAGACAGCATAAATACAATGAAAATAACATTGTGTTATTATCATTTTATGTATCGTCTGCTGGCACGGGCTGTGGGGCGATGCTCCTCCGCCATTACGCAGGAGCCGTCCCTGATGGAACGTCTCCATAAAGCAGAGTAAGGCAACGCTCTCTTTCCACCGGAACTCCTTTACTCCATATCTAAGAGGCCATGCATAGCCATGCAGGGTGTCATTACGACGCCTCATAGATATAATTGAGAGGCCTGGGCACCAGAGCCTCAAAAAAAGTGGCTCCGGCGGCGCAGGCCTCTTGCAAATGAGCCCCTGAATATTGTTGTATAGAGTGCACTCTACTGCCCCGGCGATGCATCAGCTCTGATTTTGGGGCAGGTCAGGCGATGGACTTTTGAATAGAGGTGAAAGGTGGTAGCTGGCATTGATTGGTTCAACTGTAATGTTGCCAATATAGCAATGCAGGAGTAAATGCAGAGCGCACTCATTACACTGTGCCCTGTCTTGAGGGTTGTTTTATCTCGTCCCTTTGGAAAGGTTATTTAGAGGATGCCTCGAGGAGAGCACGAGGATTCTTGTTCTGATGTTTTTCCAAACGTGCCTGTATTTTAGCACGATCCCTGGTACTGCTTGTCTTCCCGAAAATGTATTTCTGTGCCTGGTGCTTCACATTGTTTATCTCTTAAATATTTCCATGACTCTGTAATGGATGAGAGAGCAGCGTATTCCTGCACACTACCGAGAGGGCGACGTCTCGTCGCTCTGCGTGGCCGGCTCTGCGGCGGGCTCCACGCGCAGAGCGTCACTCACGCGCAGCGGCGCAGGGCTTGCAACCGGCAACTTCCCCGGTCAATGCCAATACGGCTGCCACCCTCTTCTGCTTGTGCTGACAACCAGCCAACTAATGAAAGGTTTACAAGGCACTCGTGAAGCCCGGGGGGAGGTGGCACCGCGCGGCTGATCCCAGGAGACAAAACCTTACCAACTACGGAAAGCGGCAGAGCCAGCCCGGGTAACGGCAGGGGGGCACTGGACTCATGGGCACCGGGGGTCGAAGCGCTGTCCGACAGCGAACGGCAGACCCGCCCACCTGCAAATGACTGCATGGACTGATAAGGAATGAGCTTCGGATAACCAGCAGCTGCGAGATACCCGGCCAACTGACTGATCATGCCTCGACACTTCTTAGAGCTTCCCTGACTCGTGGGTAGAGAAAATAAACTATTTGCAGTTGGCTGCGGCGTCCAGTGCCGGAACTACTGACAGTTCAGCTTCAGAGCAGCCCATCCGATGCCTAAGTATGGATTGGCGAGGAAGTGAAGTGACTGCAACCGAGAACTTGGAATGTTTGTCAGACAAGAAAGGTAAACTCAAAGGAAGAGGTAATCCAGAGGGCTTGAAAAGAGCACGGAGGAAGCATGAAGAATATATTTTATGGCACAGGAGGCAGGCTGGGCTGGAGGAACTGGAACTGGAAAGAGGAATAAATGATGTGAGTGAGGATGGCTACAATGTGCATGCATTGACACAAAGCTTAGACATGAGCCCAACACAGGAAGACAAAGGTCTGAGTGAGATGGCAGCTGCAGTAGGGTCTCAAGGAGATTCCCTGGGCCTTGAGGACACACTCGATGAATGCCTGGAACCAGTGGCCCCTGTTAGGGTCCTACGGGTCAAACTTGGAAGTCAACGTTCGCAGGAGGACACAAGAAGCCGAAAGGTGCACCCTATCATTTACAGAATTGAGGAGAGTGGATTTAACGCATCAGATCCAGAAAGCGATACACAACAACAATCTTCACAGCCTAAGGTCAACTATTCCTCAGACATAGCTCCAGGCGGCCCAGTCACGGAGTACAGCCGGCAAGGTCAACTGGAGGGAGGCTATCAGGAAGAGAAGGAAAAACAAGGCGATCAAGCAGGCCTAGACACCGTGATAACACATCTGGAGGGAGCCATAACAAGGCAAATAAGCCGCTCTGACTCGGAGAGCAGTGTGGAAAGCAGACAAGCCAGCAAACTAACCATGAACCTACAGACTGCATTCAGCAAGCACAGCTTCCACAGCACCATGCACCTTGGAGGAGACGAAGTTGGTGAAGCTGGCAGTGGAGAAGAGCATGCACAAGACAAACAGCATGAGAATCAACATACAGAAAACAGCAAACAACCTGCCCTGGAGCAAAGAAGTGAGAGCATGAACCAGTCAGGCAACTTTCATCAAGTTTCCAAATGTGCAACTGAAGTAACTGCGTCTATACAAACTGAAGAACACGTGAACGAGTCAAATGCCCTTGCGGAGTCAAACTGCGCAACCTTTTCTCAAGAGGGAATCGAAGATGTTGATGAACAAATGCTGATGACAGGACAAGTCACTCAATCCTACACCGAAACAGTGATGCGCCATTTCAGGAGTTCAGCAGCCCTACCCAAAGCCCCCCAAGGCGTCCCAGACATGACTGTAGGCGTCTCTGGCAAGACCTCAGAGAAGTTGGAGACCTCACAAACATGCCGGATTTATGTTTCTGAGTTGAGTCGAAGCCCACGTGAAGTTGAGCTGCAGGATACTTCTAAAAAGAGGGCAGAGGAATCAGAGGAGGTGTTCCCTGTCCAAGATGAGAAGGATGGCAGTAAGAAGAATGGAGAGGAGGAGAAATCGCCTACAGTCGCAGACGTGAAGAGATCGTTCGAAAGACAAAGCAGTTTGAAAGGGAAGGTGGAACCTACGCAGACACCAGTCAAAAAAGGTAAGGCTTGATCTACATAGCTTTACTTCTTTGTAGTTATTCAATAATTTGCTGCAGTGTCACTGGTTTTCCCATGCCTACTAATGCCAACAAGCTCTCAATGAGCCCAAGGAGTCGTACATGCGATGGTATAGCCCCTGATTCATTTCTAATGGTGGGTGCAGGTGGGCCGCCTCATTATTGGGGTACTTGTTTTGTTTCATCAGACTTTGGCCCTGGGCAAGAGAGAGAAAGAATAAAAGAAGAAAAAACAAGGAGGAGAAAGACAGACAAACATTGACAAAGAAATACATTTGGGATAAAACTGAACCTTCCAAAGTGAAGTAAAGGGAGTGGAATCAAAAGTAGTAATGCTTGGTGTGCAGCATGGCATTCAGCACCACCAGTGGTGGGCACCGAAAAAAAATAATTTGGGTATCTCTGCTTATTTTTTTCACTAATGGAGCACCGGACAGGAACCATGGGGTTAAAGAGGCTCAGAACAGAACAGAATTACTGCAGATTTAGTGCACTATGTGTACAATTCTACCTCATTTGGAGCATCGTGAGCAGTTCAGGGGTCCTTTTAACACATAGCATCAGACCGACTACCTAAAACTTCTCTCCTCAATCAAACACTCCAAGTTTTAGTAGATTGTTTGAGAATATTTCTCAGTGGTTGGAACGTTGCTCCTCCCACACACTCTTAGGTAGCATACATTACAAACCCCTGAAAAAAAGTTCCCCCAAAGTTGGTAAGCCAAAAGGCTGGGCACCACAGAGATACATTTCCTAGCTGTTCTTTATATTCTGTACTGATCCTGCAAAAGTGAGCGTGTCATCAGTTTTTGCTCACACTTCCATTGTTTTCACAATCCATGTGCAATGTAATTTTCGTTGCAGGTTTGAATCATATGTTACATAAGTGCTTTCAGCAATTACTTTGATTCACAATTGCGGGTTCCCATGCATTTCGAGCTGGAGACCTTTTCTTCATGGGGAAGATTTTTGAGCACTTGTGTGAGACAGCGACCTGGAGATTTGAGTGACGTGTTGAGTGTTGGTTGTTGTCTCGTAGGATAAAAACAAAAGATAACACCTTTGGGGCCAATTGGCTTTGCCAATTGTTTTAGAAGTATGTTACTGTGTATACTTTGCATATTTTACGTAGGTAAGGACTTGTTAATGTTTGTAAACTCCTTTTGCTTTGGTGCAGTTTTGTATCAGAATTGAAACTGACCGCACTAAGTACTGGGAAAGCCAAGAGGCCTGCGCTTGAAAAGGCTGAGCAATTGGATTTTCCAGTGCTTGCAAGTGGCATGTCAGATGCGTTGCATTAAGGTGTCCAGGTAAGATCTGGCTGGGGTAATTGTTCATAATGAGCCATGATTGAGAGCTCTGGAGCTGAGGATGACAGTAGTGTGAGTCACTGGACCATAGCAGTGGTCAGATTACATGTTCGTCCAACCCTTGGCCTCTACCCAATGCGCACAGTGATGGCCAAATAAGTATCATTTGTAATTAGGAGCTCTAAAAAAAATCACTGTTGCTACTAATTCGTATCAAACTGCTAACAATAACTAACAAAGCCAAAGGGTCTGGTTTGTTTTATGCATATGTTTGTGTGATATGTCTGAAAGAAATGTCAGAAAACTCACGGACACCTAAATGCCTGTCAAGCAGCATGCTGTGTAAAGCACAGGATTGTAGTTCACATGTTGTGAGTCATGCCCTTAACTACTTAGGCAACACCAGTTTTAGAGATGCCCCCTACCTTTCTCATCCCACTTAAAGGACTGTGGTCCACAATAGGCTTTTCCTACAGGCTGCTAAAAGCTGTCTCATAGGCCAGAATTAATAATTGTGATGTTGGACAATTGTAGAGTCAAGTCTATAACTTGCACAGCAGAAACAAAGAGCAGCGTTTTTGCTCTTCTTTGGTACTCAGTTTGCAGCATCTCTGGCAGGGCAGGAGCACAACTGATGTGCACTCAGTGAAAGAAAGCCAAGAGCCTGACCTCCTCCGCAGTGACGCCCCAGGCCACGATTGCAGACCCCAGGTCTCTTGGTGCCGCTGTGTCCCTTTAGAAGCGGAGCTGCAGTAATTCGTTTCCAACAAAGTTGATCCAAAAGTTATGCAGGTTATTTGCTCCCTGCTGAGCAGCTCGACACATTCTTAGCTTCTCTGTGAGTCAAATACAAAAATAGAAGCATTCGAAGGACAGCAACCTGGAGCAGGAGGGACAAAAGCAATATGGAGGGTGAGCAGGAAGAATCAGGAAGGAGATAGGTGGGAGAAGCAACAAGAGGGCGGGGCTAGGAACACTGGTGCAGGTGAAGCAACATGGAGGGTGAGGGAAGGGAAGCAAGCTAACGGGGAGAGAGCAGCAGGGAGAAGTAAACAGGCAAGAGAACAATGTGAGGTGGAAGCGAGAAGCACCTGGGAAAGAGAGAGAGAGCACAGCAATGAGCGCAGAGGGGAGAAGAGAAGTACACTAGGCAGACAGCTGGAAATCCCATGCACTCTTGTGGAATGCTTACATAAAAATAAAAAGTAGCGTCTGGAAAATAAGTAGTGGAAGGACACAAGCAATGTGTCCATGCTCCAGGGTAGGAAAAACACAATAAGAGGAAGGAAAGTCCACATAAGCTAACAAATAAGAAACAAGCAATGGGAGTGGCAATGAAGCCAACCATTGGTAACAAATAGGCGTCTTCTAAGCCGACTGTAAGCTGATAGTATATCTTGCAAAAGACAAACAACAGGTATCAAGCAGGCAAGACCTAAAATCAGCTTTGACATTTATGTCTGTGGTGCCCAGCTGTAAGGGGTGTAATAAATGGTGTGGTTGTGTGAACTCATCGTGTAATACACTTACCAACCCCTTTAGGACCCCTAGGTGTCTTTTGTCAATCCTTCAGCTCAACTCTTGGTAGCTATGGCTCTGAGCAATAAGGTTTTTGCAAAGGAACAAGTATAAAGCATTTGAACAGCACCAAATTAATTGAAGAAGAAATCGACAAGGCGCTAAAAAAATCCTACTCCAATTTATAAAAATAGACTGTATTTTTCTGTATTTCTAGACACTACAATAAAAAAGATCCACTGGATGATGTATACGTTTACTAGCTTTGAGTTCACTTTTCTACAGGAGATCATAGAGTGGTGACTAACAAGTTCATAGGAGGGCTACCAAAAGGATTCATAGACACCAATGTAAGACTATCACATAGACACACTAAAGCCAAGTGAGTGTGGTTTGCTAAAATGAAAGTAAAGAGTTGGGGAATCTTGGTAGAGGAGTAGAAAGTAGAAAGATCCTACCATTATGGTAATATCCCGGGTTATATATCAGATATTTATTTATTTGATCGTCTTTATTGGCATGGGACCCAGGTGGTTTCAGGGGGCAGTGCAATTTAAGCACTAAGTTTCACGGTCAATCAGTGCATGGTTACATAACACAGATCATAGAGAATAATGTATTGTGGGAGGGGGGATGAGGGGAGAGACTGGGGAGGTGATGGAGTACCTTACATTTCCTAAGCTACCTTGAGCTCAGAGAAGCTGAGTCACTAGTTGCAAGTTGGGGATGTAGTGCTCGGACAAAAGCTACTTAAGATGAGCTGGGGCTATAGTGGGACGTAGGAAGTGGGCTGCCAATTGGATTGGTGGAAGATGAGCCAAATATACATAAATACAATGTGCATTTGCAGACAGAGTCTATGCACTAAAGGTACGTAAGTTAAGTGACAGAAACCAATGCATAAAAAAGAGTATAATGGGTTAAGGCAAGGGAGGAAGGCTTCACCTCTGCAGAAGAGTGTAGTCAGGCTATGCTATAATTGTACAAATAAGAGACCGCGTGACTAGTATTGAAGGGGGTCACCAGAGATCTGCCTAGTAAGAAGTGTAGGAATTATGCACAGAAATAGGAAGTGGATGGGGAGTGAAGCAATCCATAGTTTAAATATTCTGCACATAGCAGTAAGCATTTGAAAAGTAAAGAGTATATTCATGGGTAAATAAGCCAACACGTGATATGTAAGCAGTGGCGTAACGTGAAATGATAGGGCCTCCCTTCAGAATGTAGTCAGGGACGCCTGAGTCTCCCATATTTCACATATATTTATAAACCTGGGGCTGAATGGTGCCCCCTGATGGATGGAGAGACCCTTTGCGCTTACGCCCTGGACATGAGGAGATCAGAACAGATAGGAGATGAGGTCAGTAAATAAGGGTCACATAATGAGAACAGAGTCAAATCAAATTAGGCTGAGTACATAAGAATGGGGATAACAAGCCACCATGCATTACATGTAAGCAGCGATTTGAGAGTCTCAAGTAAATGTCAGTAGCTCTCCATAGACACGTACTGGCAGTGCTGGACTGGGCAGCTTTCACTTCTTGTAGGTGATAGGGGGACCCAGGTGTGAGCCGCAGAGCGAAGCCTGGGGCTCATTTATGAAGAAGTCATGCAGCGCAGCACGTCACTGTGCTGCACTGCGTCCCAGGTAAAGGGCAGGAATGTACTGTATTTAAGGCAGTACAGTGCATTCCTGTCCTTTCTCATGCACTGGTACCCTTTTGGCTGCCTGGCGCCAACGCAGGCACCCTTGCACCATGAGGATAGGGTGCCTATGTTGCATGCAGAATTGTTTTGGTGGAGTAAGGGGCACCTTCCTGCACAAAACCAATGCTGGGAGGCATATTCATCTTTCTATGTGTGCTGCAGAATGCAGCACATATTGAAAGAGGAACAAACAAGAAGAAATAGAGATATTTCTCCTCATTACACCTCCCCTGAGAAGGCCTAAGATTTTGGCACATTACCAGGTTTACAAGTTCTTGTAAATCTGGGAATGTGTCAAAATCCATGGGAGTTGCATGGGAATACCCGTGCAATGCCCATGGAACGCATTTCCAGGGTAGAGTAACGCAACTTAGCGATTTGCACTGCTCTGCGTCACTCTAGATTGATGAAGCCACTCAGAGCCACACAAAGTGGCTTTGCCTGGATTAAAAAAATCAGACTTAGAGGTTTGCGTCGTGCATGTACCACATTGCATGGTGCAAACACTATGCAAGTCTCTCATAAATATGCCCCTCCGTGATTTGGGGGCACTTCACAAGGATGTGCACATAGGGCTTTAACCAGGCTGAAAAAAGTGTGTGTGGGGGGATCTAAAAGGGGATTGGCTTGTGTAATCAGGGGTGTGACTTAAACACAAAAAACTACATTGTGTGAAACACAACATCCTCTAAATAGCTAACACTCTTGGGGAATGCAAGATTAATTAAAACATCTGAAATATAAAATGGGACTAAACGTGATGTGGATTACTGTAACTTTTATTGCATTCATTGTTCAGAACGTGATTAGTGTTTTTGCCACTAAAGTTAAGGGCACAAATACAGGGCCTAATAGGGAACCATTTCAATTCCCATTTTAAATACTATTGGGTCTCATACCCGAAGGGGCCCAGCCCACTTAAAGCCCTGTATGCCAGCGGTTGCTTGCACGGATCGGGGGTGGCAGGGCAGGAGTGGGTGGTGTGGTGGGGTGGTGAGACAGGGGGGGGGAGAAAAAGTAAATACCACTTATCTCTTCGCAACTTCTCTCCTCCTTGCCACGTCTCTCCTCCTCGTCTCTCCCTTTGCCAGAACAGGAAGCACCGAGGCTTCCAGGCTCCCCTGAGCCAATCACAACGCTGCAATGCATTATTGTGATTGGTCTGAGCACAGTGGTTCGACACTCAGATGAGGACTGCATGTTCTCCGCCCAGGCTGTAATGCTGCTAAAATGATAATAACATTGAGTTATTATCATTCTATATTTCCTTTAGTTACACTGCCTTAGCGGAGGAATCACCACTGCGTATACACAATGGCGTAGCTAGGGGGGGGCGGTGGGGGCGGTCCGCCCCTGGCGGCACTATTTTCGGGGCGGCCAGCGGCAGCTGCGTGGCACTGGTGCTGTCACTGAACAGCCAGTACACCACACGTGTTACTGTACGTGCAAGCGCACCTGCTTGCACCCAAATGCCGCACCACACAAAATGCTGCTCCACCTAACATAGTGGTGGTGCGGCGCCGGGCCCGGCTTACTGTTTATGTGGGTCCTAGGGCCGTCAATCTTGTAGCGAGCGTAAAGCGCTACCAATGACGGCCCTGGGAACAATTTGTGGCCAGCCCCGCGGTGTCTACTGCAAGCAAAGCTACATGCCTATCTTTCCCTTCTCCATAAACCCCCTCGTTTTAGACTCTTCCTGCTCCCAGCCCGACCAGTCCTCCCCAGTCCCTGCGGTGTGTTCGAAGGCAGAGTGAAGGTGAGGGCGAGTGTGTCTTCTCTGTTTATTTAAACTTTTCATTTAGTATCGCGTGCACGAATTCAAAGCACATTTCCCGAGAGTTTATTTTCCGTCACATTGAGAAGAGCTGTGAACTGGGAGACAGAAAGCATCGGTGGGGGTGGATAGAAGGTAATAGGGTTACAAGAGAAGCAGACACAAGGGGAGGCGGTGCAGGCAGAGGGGGAGATGGTGCACGCAGAGGGGGAGATGTGCAGGGGGTGAGATGGTGCAGCAGGCAGAGGGCGAGACAGGACAGGCAGAGGGGAAAATGGTGCAGGCAGAGGCTAGATGTGCAGAGGGTGAGATGGTGCAGGCAGAGGGAGAGATGGTGCAGACCGAGGGTTCAATGGTGCAGACAGAGGGGAAGATGTGCAGAGGGTGAGATGGTGCAGGCACAGGGGGGGTTGGTGCAGACAGATGGTGACACGGTGCCCTCAGGGGGCGAGATGGTGCAGGGAAGGGGGACGTGGTGCAGGAAGAGGGTGAGATGGTGCCAGCAGAGGGAGAGATGGTACAGGCCAAGAGTGAGATGATGCAGGCAGAGGGTAATGTAGCGCAGGCAAGCGGGAGATGCTGCCAGCAGAGGGGGATATGGTGCAAGCAAAGGGGAGATGGTGCAGGCAGAGGGTGATGTGGCGCAGACAGAGGGTGATGTGGCGCAGACAGAGGGTGATGTGGCGCAGACAGAGGGTGATGTGGCGCAGACAGAGGGTGATGTGGCGCAGACAGAGGGAGAGATGGTGCAGTCAGAGAGTTATATGGTGCTCTCAGAGGGCGAGATGGTGCAGGGAAGGGGGACGTGGTGCAGGAAGAGGGTGAGATGGTGCCAGCAGAGGGAGAGATGGTACAGGCCAAGAGTGAGATGATGCAGGCAGAGGGTAATGTAGCGCAGGCAAGCGGGAGATGCTGCCAGCAGAGGGGGAGATGGTGCAAGCAAAGGGGAGATGGTGCAGGCAGAGGGTGATGTGGCGCAGACAGAGGGTGATGTGGCGCAGACAGAGGGAGAGATGGTGCAGGCAGAGGGTGAGATGGTGCAGGCAGAGGGTGAGATGGTGCAGGCAGAGGGTGAGATGGTGCAGGCAGAGGGTGAGATGGTGCAGGCAGAGGGAGAGATGGTGCAGGCAGAGGGTGAGATGGTGCAGGCAGAGGGAGAGATGGTGCAGACAGAGGGAGAGATGGTGCAGACAGAGGGAGAGATGGTGCAGGCAGAGAGTGAGATGGTGCAGGCAGAGAGTGAGATGGTGCAGGCAGAGAGTGAGATGGTGCAGGCAGAGAGTGAGATGGTGCAGGCAGAGAGTGAGATGGTGCAGGCAGAGGGGAGGTGGTGAAGGCAGAGGGGGAGATGGTGCAGGCAGAGGGTGCGATGAGATGATGCAGGCAGAGGGTGAGATGGTTCAGTCAGAGAGTTATATGGTGCAGGCAGAGGGGGAGATTTCTGCAGGCAAAGAGAGATGGTGCGGACAGGGGGTAAGATGGCGCAGGCAGAGGGTGAGATGGCGCAGGCAGAGTTATATGGTGCAGGCAGAGGGCGAGATGGTGCAGGCAGAGGGCGAGATGGTGCATGCAAATGGTGAGATGGTGCAGGCAGAGATGGTGCAGACAGAGGGGAAGATGGTGCAGAAAAAGCCCGTAGCCGGAGGTAGGTGTTTTGGGGGGGCACGATCCCCAATAACAACACTTGGGTCTTGGTGATGGGCATGGGTTTCGATCCCTCACAATATCTTTTAATGAAAGACATAATATGGTGAGATTTAAAAGAATGTTGCACATTTTGAAGTATTTTTTAACTGTTATTATTCTATATTTACAACTGTTTGTAATAATATATTGGAAATGGCACATTTTAAAGCACAGTGAGCAAGGGACACTGCTACTTTCAGTAAATATGTGTTAAATGCTCTCCAATACAACTGCTGAAAAGTAAACACACATGAATGTAATTAGACGTGGTATTGTGTGCTCCCCCTCAGCACTCCTTTGGGGAAAGCTGTGACAAAGGCAGCGTTTCTAGGTACATTTTGTAAACAACCATTGATAATAATTTAGGGCCTCGTTTATGAAAAGTGTGGCATCGCTGGTTAAAAACAGCGATGCAACACTTTTCATTGCGCCCTCCTTGCAACACAGTGGATGCGTCGTATTTACTGTATGGAGCTCCATGTCCCAGGTAGTCAACAGATACGTCAGGAATCCTGACGTATCTGTTGGCACAGTAATGACGCATTGCTGGAGTGTGCCAGAAACTTGAGGCAACTCTAGCAATGTGCCATTGACCATGGGCGAGTCCCACGTGAAAGGCCCTGCATCAGTCCTTAGGCCTGCTTGAAGCAGGCGGAAGGATTGTGATGCAGTCAAGTTGTAGAAGTGGCGCAGTGAAATCAGTGGCGTAGCACTATTTTCGTGGTGGCCAGCGGCAGCTGCGTGGCACTGGTGCTGTCGCTGAGCAGCCAGTACACCACACGTGTAACTGTAAGTACAAGCTCACCTGCTTGCACCCAAATGCCGCACCACACAAAATTCTGCACCACCTCCACCTAACTTGGTGGTGGTGCGGCGCCGGCGTACTGTTTATGTGGTCATTGGTAGCGCTTGATGCTCGCTACAAGATTGATGGCCCTGGGCATAATTTTTGGCCAGCCCCGCGCTGCAGCGGTGATGCACACTATCGCGCACGCCGCACACCACCACGTGCGCTCTCTTCTGAGTGGAGGAGTCTCGTGCCGGGAAATACAGATCTGCTGCAGACACTGTCTGCATTTCACACGGGTCGGATGTCCGGTCTGTTTCCTTTCCCTTAACCACAGTGTTACTGGGTAGGAAGTGCTTTCATTGGATGTCTGTTGAGCGCGCAGCTCTTCCACTGTATGTGAACAGCAGAGTGGGTGACTGCCTCGTCGCCAATGGCGTTCAAGCGTTTGAGCAACCAGGCGTTATAGCAGTCCATAGGACGCACAAGTTTTTGCATGTGGGGCATACTGAATTTTCTCTGATTTGCCTTGTTTGCGTAACAAGAAATGTAACCAATATATTTTCTCTCCTTCTTTCCTATTATTTTATAATCAGTTTTTGTTTTGTTATTTTGTGTACTGTTTTTATTTCTGAAAAACCTTCGCATAAAATGATTTATGAACATAGGTTGCATCTTGGAATTTATTTGTTATCCCTTTTTACCCTGGTTCATCAGTTGACATAATATTGACACGAGCAACCCCCTTGAGCCATTCCCTTAAAAGCAAACAGCAAAACTTGTCCAAAAGAGCATTTGATCTGATCAATGTTTGCACGAATGCAGGCCATCTGCACATTATCTGAGTAAAATGCATCATTGCAGCGCGCTACAATTCTCAGCTCGTCTGTATTATCAGCAGCTGATTAGTATTAATCACGTCGTGGTCCACACTATATTTACTTCTGGGTCGATAAATCGAGTTCCTTATTGACTAGTGCACTAATAACACTTGTTATGTACGGCGTTATAAATTTTAAATTATAAGAGTACAAATGTATATGTACCAACTAGTGCCTGTCATGTGCGACACCGCCAACCAGTTTTGGCTATTAAGATAATATTTTTGGCACATACTTTCAATGTTTAAAACGCAACTACAATTCCTAGAATGTGGCCAAAAAGGCAAGACAAGCTGGAAGTGTGGCCACATAGCATTTGACCATATCACTTGAACTTGTGCTTGGAATCATGGCAGTCGTAGTCATAATTTGAACATAGCCTGTAGGTGTTGCTCAAGTCACAGATTTAGCCAATGGCGATAACGGTGCGTACTTTTTGTGAGAAATCAAACCATTCTCCACTGAACGGATGGAGTGGAACGTAGAATGGCGGGAATACGCAAGGGCCTCTCCTTGTGGCGCGCGATACTCTTTTATCCTGGGTTAGAGGGGATTGTTTGCAAAAGTGTGTGGATGAAATTGTTTTTCGGCTCCATGTTTAGTCACCTTTTGGATGACCGCAAATGTTCTGTCGTCATATCGCGCACAAACAGAAAATTGTCCCAAGGCGCTTGAATGATAGTTACTTCTGCCCAGATTCAAACGATTTGCCCACCTTACCGGTATTTGAACCCATGACATGCATGTTGCCGCACAGTGCTTCTTCCCAACAGGCCCTGTTACAGGAATTTTTATTCGGGTGGGCCAAGGATACATTCGGGTGGGCCACTGCACGCCCGATCGTTACTTATATGCCAGGCCTGCTTCAGGGCCCTCCTTTATCTCTCCTTAGTCTTACAAGGGCTCATTAATACACATTATTTTCTTTCCAAATCCCTTTCTAAATGTTATCGTTCTCAAAATAGAGTATATTTCTTTGTAATGTCTCTTTGATGGGAATTGGAGGTTTCTGAGGTGGGAGTATCATGCAAGTGACACTTCTTGGGCTCTCCCTCATGACCTCCTCAGGATTTCCTCAGCTGAGAACAACCAATAGCTCTTTCAAAACGCTTATTGCAATTGTGAACTGAGCACTCAGTGAGCAGTGAACTGTTCACAGTTCTCTTTGTGCTCAGTTCAAAACTGCGAGCTGAGAATTGGGAGAGCAAACAGCAGCTGGCCGCTCTCCGAGAGCTCAGTTCACATTTGATGTTATGCTGCTATGGTTTATTAATACAAGCATGAATACCTTGGATTCCTGGCACTATAGAACAACTTAATAGGAAAAAACAGTGTAATAAAAACAAGGAAAATCATAGAGAATTATAGATCAAAATGATACAATACAGATTACATACAAGTCTTAAGTTTTTTTTTATGCACAATAGGGGAAGGTCATTCTCTAGCCAATGCAAATTAGAAGGCCCTGTCCCAAAAGGAAGCTACTTTATTCCTGAGGACATTCAGCAAATGTTTATTTGTGGCGTGCAAAGTTAACATTGTGCTGTATTATTAAAGTGAATCCCTGATACAAAGAGGAGAGAAAGATTAGATAGAGCGGTGTACAATCAATGGGGTATTTTATGCCTCACAAGAAGCCAGCAGAGGATCTCACAATGAGTGTAACTTGTCCAGGAGTCTGAACATGATACAGGGACAAGTTCAGCATATTTCTGTGTGGCCCAACTTCTTGGCAGGGTGGACGGCGTTCACCTTGAGAATAGTGGGTGGACGCACGCAGCAAACTCAGCTCCGACCTTTGCTTTCACCTGCAGTGGAGTAGAGAGTGGTGTCGTAACTTAAACCCTGCCAATCCACCCCCGCTGCTCGCCGTCCTTTTTCCCCAGCTCCGCCCGCCCCTTGCTACTGGCCATGGGCGGCAATCTGAGGGATAGCCCCGGGCGCCAGAAGCTCTAGCTACGCCACTGCGTATACATACATTAATGGTACTCAGACGTGTGCACTTCTCAGCGGCCGTAGACTTCCCAAATTTTCAATGGAGAACTCTTTGTGCGCCCTGCTGCTGCACTGTCAGTGGTCACACAGGCGAGGGTGGTGGCAGGACAGGAATACAGGGGCATGTTATAGGTCTATGGGTCTTGCTCTTAACTGTGTTGAAGCATGTTTACATAACAATTACTCTCCTGACCGTAGAATGACATGGGGGACCAGCACCGATTTCCCCTGTAAATATGTACTGCTTTGTGTTTTCCTCAATTTCAGGCATACATACAAAAGGGCAGGCATTGTGGTACTGTGCAGCGGGAGAAACTTTTAAAGGGAAATGGTAAGACGTCCCAGCCCGACCATCTTTTTCAAGACCTGGGACACCTGCCATGGAATTTCATGTTTTCCCTGTAGTAGTGCTAGTGTCTCACTGTGCAGGAAGGGTGACGCGTCACAGTACATCCTCGGGCGCTGCTTGACTCCAGAGAGCACGTGTCCTGCACCTACTAGATTTGTGGAGTGTCCACTGCGTGCGCTACTCGAACTAACCACGAGTCTGTGGTATTTCACACATATTTTAAGGAACATACTAGCTTTATGTATAGATGTACGGTAAATCGATTCTTTTAGCAAAGACACATAATATATACAGACTAATCCACCCATCCCCTAGAGTAGGGTGGTATAGAGTAGTAGAGTAGAGTTGGGTGGCATAGAGTGGAGTGGCGTAGATTAGAGTGACATAGAGTATAGCATGTAGAGTAGAGTGGCATAGAGTGGAGGAGAGGAGCATAGAGTGGAATGGTGTAGAGTGGAGTGACATAGAGCAGAGTGGCATAGAGTGGTGCAGAGTGAGGTAGAATGGAATGGCCTAGAGTTCAGTGGCATACAGTTGAGTGGCGTAGAATGGAGTGGTATAAAGTGAAGCGGCATAGTGTAGATTGGAGTGGGGTTGTAGAGTAGAGTATTGCATAGTTGAGTGTCATAGAGTAGACCGGCTTAGAGTGGAGTGGTGTGGAATGCCATAGAGTGACATAGTGTGAAGTGGCGTGGATTGGCATGGAGTAGATTGGTATAGAGTGTAGTAGCATTGATTAGAGTAGAGTGGAGATGTGTAGAATAGAGTGGCGTAGAGTGGAACAGTGTAGAGTAGAGTGGCATAGTGTAGGATGGTATAGAGTGGGGTGGTGTAGAGTGTCACGGTGAGGAGTGGAGTAGAGTGGCATAGAGTAGATTGGCATAAAGTGGGGCGACGTAGAGCGGAGTGGTGTAGAGTAGTGTATAGAAGAGTGGCATTGAGTTCTGTAGATTAGAATGGGGTGGAGTAGAGTGGCATGGAGTAGCGTGGCATGTAGTAGAGTGAAGGGGTGTAGAGTAGAGTGGCATAGAGCAGAGTGGCGTACAGCAGAGTGGTGTAGAGTGGAGTGGTGTAGTGTGGTATAGAGTAGAGTGGCGTACAGTGGCATTGTGTGGAATGGAGTAAGGTGGGGGTGTAGAGTAGTGTATTGTATAGTTGAGTGTCATAGAGTAGAGTCTCGTAGTGGGAGTGGCATGGAATGCCATAGAGTGGCATAGTGTAGAGTGGCGTGGATTGACGTGGAGTAGATTGGTATAGAGTGGAGTAATGTTGATTGGAGTGGTGTAGAGTAGAGTGGAGTTGTGTAGAATGGAGTGGCGTAGAGTGAAGCGGTGTAAAGGAGATTGGTGTGGTGTAGATTGGGGTAGAGTGGGGTGGTGTAGAGTGGCGTGGAGTGAAGTGGATTAGAGTGGCAAAGAGTAGATTTGTATAAAGTGGGGTGACGTTGAGTGGAGTGGTGTAGAGTGGAGTAGAGCAGAGTGGCATTGACTTCTGTAGATTAGAGAGGAATGGAATGGAGTAGCGTGGCATGGAGTAGAGTGAAGAGGTATAGAGTGGCGTAGAGCAGAGTGGCATATAGTAGAGTGGCGTACAGTAGAGTGGAGCGGTGTAGAGTGGTATGGAGTAGAGTGGCATAGAGTGGAGTGGTGTACAGTGGCATTGTGTGAAATGGAGTGGCATAGAGTAGAGTGGTGTGGAGTGGCATAACGTTGAGTGGCGTAGAGTGAAATAGAATAGAGTGGCATAGAGTGAGGTGGCACGAGTGGGGTGGAGTGGAGTAGAGTGGCATGGAGTAGAGTGGTGTGGAGTGGTATAGAGTGGAGGGGCATAGAATAGAGAGGCGTAGATTAGAGTGGCATAGAATGAGTGGGCAAGAGTGGGGTGGAGTGGAGTAGAATGGCATGGAGTAGAATGGCATGGAGTTGAGTGGCGTAGAGTGTAGTGGCTAGGTGTGGAGCAGAGTACAGTGGTGTAGAGTAGAGTGGCATCGAGTAGAGCGGAGTAAAGTCCAGGAGTGTACAATGACTTTGAGTGGCGTAAAGTGGCGTAGAGTGGAGTGGTGTAGAGTGTCATAGACTGTCATTGTGTGGAATGGAGTGGCGCAGAGTAGAGTGGAGTGGCATGGACTGGTGTGGTCTGGAGCAGAGTGGGGCAAAGTAGAGTGGCATCGAGTAGAGACGCGTGGAATACAGTGGAGTGGTGCAGAGTTGAATGATGTGGAGTGACCTAGACTGGAGTGGAGTGGGGTGAAGTGGCATGGAGTGGTGTAGCATAGAGGGGAGTAGTGACGAGGAGATTGGAGTGGCATAGAATAGAATAGAGTGGTGTAGACTAGAGTGGCGAAGAATGGGGTGGAGTGGAGTAGAGTGGATTGGCTTAGAGTAGAGTAATGTAGAATGGTGTAGAGTGGTGTAGAGTGGTGTAGAGTGGAGTGGAGCAGCATAGAGTGCCATGGAGTCGCATTGTGTGGACTCGAGTAGCATAGAGTAGATTGGCATAGAGTAGGGTTTCGGAGAATAGTGTAGAGTGGTGTAGAGTAAAATGGAGTAGAGTTGAGTGGCGAAGAGAAAAGTGGCATAGAATGGGGAGGAGTGTAGTAGAGTGGCATGGAGTACAGATGTGTGGAGTAGAGTAGCATGGAGTAAGGCGGCATGGGGTGGAGTGGCATACAGTAGAGTGGTGTAGAGTGGTATGGAGTGATATAGAGTAGTGTGAAGCAGGAAAGAGTGGAGTGGCATATAGTGGCATAGAGTAGAGTTGCATGGAGTGGAGTGGCATACAGTGGCATAGAGTAAAGTGGCGTAGAGGGCCGTAGAGTGGCATTGTGCAGAGTGGAGTGATGTAAAGTAGAGTGGCATAGAGCTCAGTGGCGTAGAGTAGAGTGGAGTGGCATAGAGTAGAGTGGAGTGGCGTATAGTAGAGAGGAGTGGTGTAGAGTGGTGTAGAGTAGAGTACAGCAGCGTAGAGTAGAGTGGAGTAGATTGATACAGTAGATTGGTGTACTGAAGTGTGGAATGGCTTAGAGTAGAGTGGCGTAGAGTGGTGTGGTGTAGAATGGTGTGGAATGACATAGAGTGGAGTAGCATAGTGAAGTTATGGGTGTCAGTAACTAAAGCATAATTAGAGACAGCAGATAGGATGAAAGCTACATAAGTAAGAAGCTGAATGGCTGTGTTAACAGTAGTAAAGCTCATTGCACATCCAGGAATAATACCAAAATGCTTATAAAATAAACAAGCATTTGCAATGCAATAGGTCTCGCCTTAGTTACATTTAGGGCTATTTGCATTGCAAATGAGAATGTTTGGTTTTTTTTTCTCAAAAAATATACTAACAGGGCTTGCAAAAGCTGGACAGCATGTCATGCCGGCTTCAGCAAGACACTAATTAACTAAATAGTGCTCACTAACTATTAATGAAACCTAGAGAGTAAGGACACATCTAAGAGGGGGCTGTCTTCATGGGAGGTAACAACGGAAGAGGGGGAGGGACTACTAAGCCTATTCACGAATCAAAAGGCATCATTTACAAAAGACAACAATAGGAGCCAATTGAAAAGATGGGCAAAATGGGCGGAGCTTAAAGTCCATACCTAAATACAGGATGTCTCAAAGAGACAGCACAAGCGCTGCCTAGGCAAGACCTAAAAAAATAACCGGGCTCTAGATGCAGCGAGGGTGTGCGCAGGGCAAATAAATAAGGGTCTAGGGATCAGCAGGTTGGTTGGGCTCAAATGCAAGAATGTTGGGTTCTGTTTATAACTGCGTAACTCATTTAATGCAGATTTCGCTGTCTTGGCGCTCATGAAAGATGTGTTGAAACCAGAAACGGCCGGGTCACACAGAGATCTCTTAACCAATTGCCTTAACCTTAACCAATTGCCTTAACTATTGAGGAGTTTCTCTGAAGTAGCTATATTAGCCTATCGACCTGTCTTATTAGAACTGTCCCCAGGGCCTTACAGAATAGTCTAGATCTTAGTAGCAGGTGCATTTAATCGCAGGGCTCACAGACGCATTACCTGTTCCAGCATCCCTGGGAGACGCGTCTCTCCACAGCGCTTTCTGTCCATGCTACCCAAAAGCAGCTCAAATGTGGATTTGTTTCCTTTGAAACCCATATCATTTTTTTCTTTAAATTGGCCTGGCTAGAGATAGATAATGTCTTTTAGGGCTCATGTCAACACAGTTCACAGAAGAGGGTTTTAGGTCTGCCCCTTTCAGCCACTGCTAGTTTGAGGTGACTTTCACATTGTTTTAATTTGCAACTTTTTTATCAGATGATTTACAGACAAGATGGTATGGAATTAACGCTAACACTGACTGTTCAGTGTTGAAAGATCAGCCCACTTTCCTCTCCATCCCCCATATGGCACCCGGTTTGGGAACAAGCGCACCACACACTTTAAGCAAACATGCTTGAAAGGCAGATAGTTTGATGGGTTGGGTGGTACATGCCCTGTTTAAGTTTCAGCAGGCTGGGCCTCCCACCGTCCCTTCCACAGACCGTGACTTGGCCCTGCAGCTGAGACCGGTTACCTAACGACCAGACCTGCTGACTTTGGAGCTGGGGAACCAGGTTTGAGTCTTGGGTCGGCTCAACATCCTGTGATTCTGGGCAAATCACTTACTTTCCCCGTGCCTACCAAAAATAAATGTGTCTGTGTGTAATGTACCTGGTGCTCATGAGAAGCACTCCAATACCTTTGGGTCGAGTTTGCGCTATATAAAAACTGAAACAAAAAAAAGTGGGTGGGGGTGTCCAAGGGAAGGGGGAGTGAGAGGGACAAAGCTAAATCCTGGATGCTAGTTTACCTTCCCTCACCTCGTCCGGTGGTAGATCTACCACAAGTTGAGCTGGTGGAGATCAGAGAGTCGCTGTGTCCAGAGTCGGCAAAGGGCAAACCATGTTCTCTCTTCTCTGCAGCAGGTTTTGGAGTAGATGCTTCCTGGTTTCATCTTCCTGTCATGGTAGTGCTTTGCTTTCCGTCATTAAGAGCAGAAGTATATTGACCGCAAGAGGAAGGAGGTCATTTCGTAACAGATTAAGAGGGCAATTGGGCCGTGTAAGACACATGTCCAGCAGGCTGTACTCTTTCGAAAATCTGAAAGCCCAGAGAGTACCACTTTTTCCAGAAACCTCCAAACAGATCCTCAGTTTTTTAAAATTTTGTTTTGTAACGGAAGAGTTCAGGATGTATGATGGAGCCGCAGAGCCAGAATTGGCACACAGACCGGAGAGTTTAGGCCTGGAGCCTGCAGCTGCTGGCAAAGAGGCCAGTCTCCACTGCCAGTGTGCCCCAGCAGAGGAGCGGCGAGGCTCCACTCTGCAGTCAGTGTAAGGGGAGAAAATGAAGACGGACGGGCTCTGCAGCCAGTGAATCGCCGTGGCCATGTTCTGCATTATTGGGACGGGTAAGAGCGCCAAGGCCAGCCTGCAGGATGCTAAACAGACAAGAAGACAAAATCCACAGTCAGTGCGACGTGGGAGAGGCACGCAGAGGCCTGGGTCTTCATGGGTGCATCAAGTGAAAGCCTAACAGGCCTGGCCCCAGCCTCTGCGTCCTGGGGGATGGGGAGGGGGGGCGCGAGGCTCAGCCGGCGTTGAGGGGGAGGAGAAGCAAGGGCTGCAGTGCCTGGACTAGGAATGACCGCTCTGATTCCAGGCTCTGCACGAGTCACTGAGACGGAGAGGTCAGACTATGCAGTTCCTCTGACCCAGAAAAAAAGAGATTGGAATAGATCCGCTAGGAAAATGAGTGCCCCATTTTCCTAGCTTATCATCACCTGTAATTCATATCCAGTCAGGAACAGATTTGTCATTCCCAAGTTTATGTTGTGCTACCCCTCCCCCCCCTCTTTTCCTTTCAAAGCTTTAGGGCCTCTTTCGTGTGCACCCTTCTGAAGCTTACATACATGTATACGTATGAAAGACTGAAAGAAAAGGTGGTTGCTGCAACACTTTGCGGAATCAAGTTATACATTCATAGCCACTTCTTGCAGTGAAATGCTGGTTGAGTCACGCCTAATTACTCCCTTAATAGTACTTACTGTGCAAAACGTCTCCGCGTCACCTTTCTTCTACTGACCTCTCTCACTGGATATCGCGCTGCTTTTGTCGCAGTTGGTGGAATGTTCCTACAGTTAACCTTGCTCATGTACTGTGTTGCGCATTACCAGTGACCCCTGGTGGCCTCATGTGCGCACTGCACCTAACAGTAAGACCAAAGTATACAAACAAGCGCGCGCGCGTGCCCCGCGCTGAAAGGAGGCAGCAGGGGGAGGGGAGAGAGGAGGGGGCCTCTGCCGGTTTCCCTTGCGGGAGCGAGCAGGAACCATTGCTCGCTCCCGCAAGGGAATCGTCAAACGTGCACGCGTTGCCATTCAAAGCAATGCAACGCGTGCACGTTTTTGCCTGAAAAAGGTAATCATTGGCTAAAGGTCTTTTTTCTATGCAGGCGAGACCTAAAAAATGGTGGGTTGCAAACAGATTAGGAGAACAAAGATGAGGACTCGCACATGTACTTGTTCTGTTCTCCAGAGAGGATCTAACACAGGAAAGGAAGGTAAGCCCACGGGAACTAAGTAATCAAAAGATTGCAAATAAGAGTGGCAACGAAAACAACTAATGCTATGCTGTGGGCGGGTTGTAAGCCCACTGAATTGTAATCAATACATCTTGAAGCACAGCTCATACACTGTGTAGGCGAGATATAAAAATGGACTGGAAACAACTTCCGTTCAGTTGCAGTGTGGTGTACACTGTCTCTATCAACGGCGAATACACAAACCTGCTAGGCATTGCCCCCAGCTGCAGGTCCCTTCCAGCAGGAAGGTCCAAATATGTACTGAGTTTGCCACACATGACATGATCTTGGTTTGCCACACATGCACCAGGACCTTACCTTTGGTCTTTCCTGATGGATGCTTCACTTTTTCTCACCTCGCTGCCAAGTCCTGGAACGTCCTCCCCCTCCAAACTTCACCGTCACTGACAGATTTCAGGAAGAAGCTCAAGACCTGGCTCTTCGACTGAACCCTGCAGCCCAGCGCCTAGATACCCTCATGGGCGACAAGCCGTGCTTTACAAGCACCAAGTGATTGATTGATGCTATCAGCAGGGTTGCAGGGTAATAGTAACTGTGCAGCCACAGTATATACGCATCTTCTGAACAAATGAGAATTTGCTGCATTCGACACATCATTTTTCACATGCCTGATTTGTAGATTGTAACAAAAAACTGTGCTTCTAGCACAGACAGGCCAAAAGTTACTAACATTGCTGCACACATGGGGCAATGCCAAGATAGTAACTTTGCAAAAGTTAACTGGTCATCTTCAGTTGTTGACTGGTAATCCGGCATTTAAAGAGATGACAAGGGTGTTCAGATAATGGAAACATCCAATTTGAGGGACTGTGAGAAATAAGAGACTGTTTTGCAGAACTAATTTTCCTTTCCTTGTTGCATAATTGAGCCAAATAAGCCACACAATTTCAGTCACCCTCGTTATAACTTGGTGCTTGTTTATGGTCAATTGCAGTCTCTGACAGAAAAGCCTGGAGCTCAGTAAAGGCTGGAAATTTGGAGGTGGTCTACAGGAATGTTGTTTATAGGTCTCACCTAGGCAGCGCTTCCGCTGTCTCTTCAAGACATGCTGTATTCATGATATTGGCATTCAACACGCCCAGTGCTTCTGGTTTGTTAATTAGCCTGCCTATCTAAATTCCTTGACTCTGGTTTGTAAATACTGTCCATATGTCCTGCCTTTGTGTGCTTGGTTCCCTCCCAGCGGACATCACCAATTTTTTTTTTAGTTGACCATCTCTGGCCATCTGTTGCCTCCTCGCTCACACCCTTTCCCTCCCATCATTGTGCCGTCCTTCCTGCGCTGCTGCTGACCTGCACGACACTGCATTGACTTTTGTAGCAATCATGGCATGCCACGCTTTAGCTTTAAACATAGAAAGCTAAAGTGCGGTGTGCTGCCATTGCTACAAATTTGAATAAATAAAAAATCAAAGGTGAGCGGACTGCGCATTTCTTTTCCATTCATTTACTTTTATCGCAGTGGCGGCACGCCGCGCTTTTTGATTTAAACATCTAAAGCTAAAGAGTAGCGTGTCGAGATTGCTACAATAGTAAATTAACATTAAAAAAAGGCGGCCGCACAACTTTTTTTCTATTTATTTACTTTTGTAGCAATGGCGACATGCCTCGCTTTAGCTTTAAACATCAAAAGCTAAAGTGCGGCGTGCCGCCATTGCTACAAAAGTCAATAAATAAAAAAACAAAGGCAGATGGACGCTGCATTTCTTTTGCATTTGCATTGCCAATAGCTCTGCGTTTAACTAATGCGAGACCTATTTCATTGCAAATGCTTGTTTGCTGTTGCAGAGAAGTCATGCTCCAATGTACTGAGCCAGGCCCAGACGCATGAAGTATTGGCAAACCCAATAGGTCTTGCCTTTGGGACCTATTGGGTTCGCCAATCGTTTTTAGCTGAGCTGTACAGCAACCCCGATAATATGTAGTTTGGCTAAAGAATAAAAAAGCAAGGCTTTGATGCGCCGGACATTTCATTTTGCATGCACATGCATCACACATTTGTGCGCCTACAAAATGAGGTAGTCACCTTTTTTTTTTTAGTTGCCAATGTGAGTTGGATCGCTAAATAAACAGAAAAAAAGTGTGAAAATTTGTTTTTTTTGTTATAATTCTGTTTTATTTTCAAAAGAGAACCAAAGTAAGGGTCGACATGTACACAGCGCATCGCCTATAACCCTTTATAGGGCAGGCCGCATAGTTTTAAAAAAAGGCGGACAGAGCATAAGTCTTGATTTGCAATGCAGATGTTACACAACAAGTCGCCTACAACCCATGGTGGGCCAGCCGTGTGGTACAAAAGACACCGCTTATGAGTGCAACGTGAGGGAGTCTCTAGGGTTGGAGGACAAAAAGTGACCCAAATTCGAACATGAACAAGAATAAAAAGAAAAACCGAAAGAAAAAAAAAGGCGGATTAGATTTAGAGAGATGGAAAAGGTAGACAGAAAGAGGAATGTGCCATTGCACAGGGGCCGAAGGATAGAGGTAAGGAGGCCAGAGGGGGAGACCATATGAAGTATGATGTCCGAGAGTAATAAACCAAAGGTAATGGTGAGAAGAAGGGTGGTGGGGTGGGGGGGGGGGTAAAAACGTGGGGTGATGAGGACGCCATCCTGAATGTACCGTGGCGCGTAGGAGGAGGACCAGATTGATTAGGTAGAGAGTCTGTCCGGATCAGGTGGGCACACAGCGTCTTCAAAGAAGCGCAGGGCCCTGAGCTTCGGGGGTAAAAGACGCACGTGTTCCACTTTACAAAGGTAGGTGACCAATGGCTGCCATGTTTTGGTGAAATGTGTGTCACAAGACTGCAGGCGCGCTGTAAGTAACTCCATAGTTATTGTGTGCCACATATGCGTGAACCAAACATTAATGGGAGGAGTCTCCGCTCTTTTCCAGTATAACGCAATGAGTTGTTTAGCAGCGCCGAGCATGTGGAGGTCAATATGCCAGTCGCTGCGGGTGAGTGCGCGCTGGTTGTCAGGTTTAAGGCCTGAAAGAAGTGTAACTGGAGTTTCAGGCAGGGAAAGCCAAGCACCACTTTGATATGACTAAGTACCTCTTTCCAAAATAGAGTCAAGAGTGGACAGGTCCACCAGATATGAATAAAATCGCCCAGGGAATTCGAGCATCTCCAACACAAGGGAGAGGAAGCCGGGAACATCTTGTGCAAGCGAAGTGGGGTGTAGTACCAGTGCGTCATGATCTTATATGCAGTCTCCTGTTGAGAGACGCTACGGTACACTTTCGGGATATCCTGCCACATGCGTTTCCATTGGGCTGGAGTGATGTCAGAGGAGGTTGTCGATTGCCAGCGACGCTGGTATGGGTGGGGAGTCACGAGTTGTCGAAGGAGCGTACCAGGCGCTCAAAGGGGGTCAACGTTCGGGTGGCGGCCTGTGTTAAGGAAGACGTGGATACCCAGAGACGTAATTGTATGTATTGGAGCCTGGCTCCCTCTGAGAGTTGGAACTCCTCCTTACATTGAGCAAAGGATTTGAACGTATCACCTATTAACAAATCTCGAATTGTTCTGCACCCACCCTCCAGCCAATCAGAATATCCCTGCGGATTAACAGCCGGCGAAAAGAGCAAATTTCCTGCTATAATGGGTATAGGGGGACCAAAAGGTAGTGAGCCCCTTGGAGACGGCCACTTTGTCCCAGACGTCAAGTACCGTCTTGGTGGGAAGAGCAATGTAGGCACTACGAGAGCGCGAGATCTGGGGGAGCCAGGGAAGTTCCCAGATGGTTCGCACAGTTCTGCCCTGTCCATATGGAACCAGACCTTTTCGCTCTCCCACGCCATCCATTCAATGACGAAGCGAAGATGGGAGGCCCAGTAGTACTCTAATAAGTTGGGACATGCAAGCCCGCCCCAGTCTCGTGGGAGCATAAGAATTTTGTGGGTGAATCGCGGTCAACGTCCGCCCCAGATGGAGTTAGTAATATCGCGCTGAAGACTTTGGATCTGGTGTTGCGGAATGGGAGTGGGCAGACATTGAAATAAATATAAGATTTTTGGAAGTACCAACATTTTAATGGCGTTCAGGTGACCCAGCCAGGAGAGGGTAAGCGGTTTCCACACTCGTAAGTCCTCTAAGACCGACCTCCTGCAATTCCGCCAGTTGATTTGGGACCATGTGTCTAATGTGGGAGTTAGGTGGAGCCCTAAGTACCGAATGGAGCTATGGCCCATTGGAATGGGACGAGGGTTTGAAGCGTGGATATCTCTTCTCGTGGGATCGTAAGGTTCAGGGCCCAAGACTTCTCGTGGTTAATCTTGAGTCCAGATGCCAATTCAAAGGCCCGCAACAAAGAGTTGAGCGCCGGAAGCGAGGTGTGCGGGCGAGACAGCGTGAGGATCAAGTCATCAGTAAAAAGAGCCACTTTGTGTTGTTGGCCTCCGAGGGGGATGCCATGGATGTCGGGGGCTTGACGAATCATCATGGCCAGAGGTTCCACCACAAGAGCGAACAGCAGTGGGGAAAGGGGGCACCCTTGCCTCGTGCCTCTGAATATGGCGATGGGATTTGTGGGTTGGCCATTAATACGCACTCTTGCCTGTAGAGAGATATAGGGGGCCATGATCCGGGTGATCATGAGCGGGCCCAACCCGATTTTGTGCAGCACAGCCCGAAGGAAGGTCCAGTCCACGCGGTCAAACGCTTTTTCCGCGTCGAGTGATAATAAACATGCAGGTATGTTCCAGTGGTGGGCCTTCCCTACGAGGTGTGCAAACGACGCACATTTTCCGCACCCTGACAATGTCGGATAAAGCCGACCTGATCAGGTTCGATAAGGCCGGACAGATGGGGATCCAGCCGCTTAGCCAACATTTTAGCATATGTTTTAAGGTCGGTGTTTAAGAGGGCTATGGGACGAAATGAAGAGCAGAGAGTGGGGTCCTTACCCAGCTTAAGAATGAGGGCAATCTCCGCCAACCCCATAGAGGGGGACGGGCCAGCAGCATTCTTAAATGAGTTAAAAAGACGCAGTAAGTAGGGCCGTAGCTGTGGTAGGAAGAGGCGATAGAAGGACAGGGGGAGACCATCCGGGCCCGGCGATTACCCAAGCAGGAGGTCCTTCAGAGTGCTCGAAAGCTCCTCTTGGGTAAGGGGTTCCTCCAGCTGCTGAACGTGGTGTGGACTGATCGGTGTCCAGGTGCAGTTGTCCAAGAGGGCTTGCACCCTGCCCGGAGGCGGCTTGTCCTCAGCATAAAGTGGCGAGTAATACGCATGGAAGGCGTCCTGTTTAGCCGCCTCAGTAGTAGCCCGTGCGCCCTCACTAATCAGGACATTAGCTATGTGCGCCTTTGAAGCACGCACTCGCAGACGTCGAGCCAGGAACGAGCCCTCTTTGTCTCCCCCCTCGATGTAGCGCTGCTTTAGCGCCAAGAGAGCCTGTTTGGCTTTGTTAGTACGAAGGGAGTGCAGTTGGCCTCGGAGGTTTGCCAGGCGTCGTTTGTGCGCAAGCGAGGGGCGTTCCTGGTCCTGTCTCTCCAGGGCCTTAATGTTTTTAGCGAGGTTGTTTTCCAGGAGGCGCGCTTTTTGCGCCCGTGCAATTGCGAGGGATGTGATATTGCCGCAGATCGTGGCCGTGAATGCATCCCACACTATCGGGAAGGGGGTTTCAGGGACGTCGTTAGTTTCAAAGTAGGACTCGATGGCAATTTGCAAGCTCGCCACATCCACCGGGTCTCGAAGGATATGTGGAGGTAGGTGCCAATGGGGGGCCCGGGAGGAGCCAGCTGCCGGGTCCCTCAAGTGGAGCTCAAGATGGGCATGGTCAGAGACCGAAATGTCCGACATGGAGGCCGAAAGCGACTCGCCAATCAGGGAATGGGAGATAAAAATGTGGTCAATACGCGAGTATGAACGGTGCACATGGGAGTAATATGAATAATCGCGCATCAGGGGAGTGATAGCATCATCATACATAGGGGGGTTGCACTCCGATTCTTCTGAACATATAACACACATTTAAACCACACAATTCATTTTATGGCGTGCTTGCTGGTGACGTGCCAAGCCCAAACAGCACGTATATAACTAAACACCGTCATATTGAGGCTACTTTTTACCCCAAAAACAAGTGGCGACAGCCTTTGCTGCGATTGCAGGTACGTTTAATCCTCCATCTTTTTCAGTTAATTTTTCCTCCTTTTATACCATGTTTTTCTGCTTCAGTACTTTTAAACATACAGCATCCCATGCAAGGAAATGCAATTTCCAACTTTTCTCATGTCCGAATGGGCCATCAGAACCTCTTCAAAGAACACGTAATGATGCAACGTTCGTCTAAAGCAGTTTATTGTAACCCAATAATGCATTTCGGGCCCCTCAGGGACCTTCGTCAGTAGCCTCAATATGACAGGGGAGTGATAGCGCCAGGAATCTATCAAGCCAAGATCCGTTATCTTTCTCCTGAGAGCTGAAGACATAGTCCCTGTCCCATGGAATGGCGCATTGCTACGATCCAGTGCGGCATCCCACACCATGTTGAAGTCCCCTCCTATGATCAACGAAGGATCCGCCTGTGGTATATGGTCCTGCAGGAGGGCCCGGAGGTATGACTCCTGCGCCTGGTTAGGTGCATAGATATTGCATAAGGTGAAGGAGTGGTGTCCAATCTTGATCCCCACTCTAATAAAGCGGCCATCCCGGCTACAAAATACCTTGCATTCTCCCTGCCTGATGCCAGGTCTACAGAGTATCACCACCCCTGCTGTCTTGGAGGGCACCGCAGCCCAGAACTGAAGGGGATAGCGAGGGTGGGCCATGCTTGGGGTGTCAACCTTCAGCAAGTGTGTCTCCTGTAGGAGAATAATGTCCGGTTTTTGCTGAAACAAATAGCGCCATATTTGATGTTGTTTGTTGGGAGAGTTAAGTCCCTTGACTTTGAGGGACAGGATCTTCAGACAAGGGGCAGAAGTCATGGTGGTATCAGGGCCTGGGGCGGTCTCCTACGCCAGTGTAAGAAACCGGGGGTTGCAATAAGAGAGAGGGGTAGGAGGATGTCGCTCTCGCGGAGAGGAGGGGAGTGTCGTGGGAGGCACCCCCACCCGCCAAAGAGGAAGAAAGAGAGAAAAAAAGGGAAAGGGAGGATGAAGAGAATAAGAGGTCGGAAGACAAAAAATACAACGTTGGCCAACAGGTCCATAGTGTTCTGTTTCAGTCCAGGGATAATCGCGGCCCAAGGGCACAGTTCATCCCGGAGAAGTCACTAGCCCAGGAGCAGGGTTGGGACGGATCCGTCAGGTCCAAAGCGCGAGAGATAGAGAGGAGACCCCGCGCCACCATCCCTGGAAATGTGGAGCTCGGGAAGCAACAGTCACAGAGCGGAGCATCGGCTTAGGCGGACCAGGCAGCAAGTGCGGGCAGTGCATCATAGTGAAACTGGTAGAAACGCTTGTCTATGCTGTCAAGGCGTGGCAGGGCGAGAGCTAGCCAAGGATCGGCTCTCCTCCATCGAGCGAATGTGCTGTATGATGTCCTGTTTAGCTTGGGAGGTAGATTGTGCTCCTGGGGGCGAGGTTCTCTGGGAGTGCCGTACCCTGGTCCAAGACGGCTTTGCATGCTCCCGAGCATGGGAGGGAAGGCGTGCAGGGCTCGATGGCGGTGTGAAAAAGGAGAGCGAAGGGATGGCCCCACTAATATCGGGTATTCAGACTCCGCAGCTTGTCTGTGACTGGTTTGAAGTCTTGGCGTCTGCGCAACGTGGTGGGGGCCAGGTCTTGGAAGATCTGTATGGTTGCACCTTTGTAAGTGAGCTCCGGCTTGGCACGCGCCGCTTTGAGAATGGCTTCCTTCTCGGTAAAAAAGTGGACCCGGGTAAAAATGTCAGGAATAAGGCCCCTTCGGTTGGCAGGACCAGAGACCCGATGCACCCTATCTAAGGCCGGTGGGAAGACATCCTCATCACCCCAGATTTCATGTAGTAGCTTTGCAATAAAGGTCACGATGTCCGACCCCTCAGCTCCAATCGGCATCCCCCTAATGCGGATATTGTTGCAGCGGCTCCGGTTTTCCAAATCTTCCTGCTTTAGTTGGAGATCTATATGTTGCTCTTCGAGGGTGGCCAGCCGCTGCCAGAGGTGTTCTTGGTCTTCCGTTCGGGCATCCACGGTCTTTTCGAGGCCGTCCACTCTTTCCCCAAGATCGTCAACATCTTTTCTGAGTTCCCTGACACAGGAGTGGACCTCTGAGCGCAGGGAGCTGATTTCGGATTTGAGTTCTAGCATGAAGTTGGCCATGAAGGACTGCGTGACTGGTGCAGAGTCATCTCCAACCGACGACGCCATCGCACCAGAAGCAACGGGGCCCAATTTGTTCCAGAGCGCAGCAACTGGGTTATCCTTCTGGGGAACCGTAGCATCCCTCCCCGATTTAGTGCGCGTCATCTCTCCCCTAGGCCCCGTACTCTCCGGTCTCTGATAAAATGGTGGAGCCGGGCAGGGAAACACTGGAGGTCATCCAAGGGGATCCGACACCCCCAGCTGGCAGGGCTTGAACTGTCGCAGAAGACACTGTGGGCAATGGTCCTCAAGCTGTGAGAGAGGAGGATGGACTATCCGTTGCGCAGACGTCAGGGTCGCCGTAGTGACCCCGTAGCCAGGGGAGCCAACTGCTGCACGGCCACGTTGTGGGGCCAGTGCGGTTGTGGGCCATGCTACCAGCGGGCTGGAGAGAAGTCGTGCAGGAGTCAAGAGCCAGTGTCACACCCCAGTGTTCAGGTTATCAAGACAGACATTAGTGAGACCACCAAGCAACGCAAGATAAAAAAACCACCCACTGCCCGCCAGCGCCGGCCTCGAGGAGAAGAGAGGGTGCAGAAGGGAGCATCCACTGTACAATAGCGGCTGGCGCCAAGGCCCCACAGTCCAAACCGCATCCACCTGAGCCTAGGGCCCAGCAAGGTCATGATCCAGCGACAATGGGGTTGCGTGGTGCCCTAAAAAGTTCTGCCCCAGGGAGGCAGGGTATATCGAGGGACAACCAGTAAGGACAGGAGCAGTCTCTAAGGGCCCCACTCCCAGGGGGTCACCGAGCACCCAGGCACCAAACAAGCGATCCACAGGAGGGCCGGGTATTTCACTAAAGGAGTCCACAGGCGATAGCAACACGCCGGCGCCGCGAGCAGCCAGCAAGGAGCAGAGAGACTCCAATCGAAGCTGGACAGCCCAGTGGTCCCCAGCGTGCAGGGCTACAGCACGCAGGGCCGCCCCCATCCCCACACCTCACCTGCGTAGAAGGGCAATGTTGTAAAAGTCCAGTAGGAGGCGACGTAGTGAGGTAGGGGAAGGCAGACCCACACCTGCCACCAGGTCCCCTAGGCTAGATGGGCCGCTGTTCTCAGGCCAGGCCAGGCCACCACAGTGACGCCGCCGGATCCGCCAAGGGCCAGTAGTCTGCAGTTGCCCTCCTTATTCACCGCTGACCAGGCAGTCCCGCCATCCGGCGTAGGAGTGAGGCCGCCGCACCACTGGGTCGCGGCAGCCTCGCGCTGTAGCATGCCTGCTCCGGGGAGAAAGAGGGGCCCAAAATGGTGGCCTCCACAAGCAAGGACGCCGGTGGGCTGCGCAGTCCCGCTGCGCCCCCGGCACTAGGGAGCCCCACACAGGATCGGGCACCCGCCGCAGGTTAAAGGTGTCAGCAGCGGGTTGATGGGGTATGCGGAGTCCTGCAGAGCAGAGCGGGCCTGGGACCGCAAATGTCAAAATGGCGACAGCCGCCGCCGGGCCCAGGCGCTGTGGGTGAGGGGTCCGCGCCCCCGCTCCAGTCCGGCTCAAGCCGTCTGCCGCTCACCAGAAGATGCCCCGGGTGTTCCGCCGTCTCTATGCCCCGGTGTGCAGTGTCGATGGATCCCCAGCTGTGCGGTAAAGGCGGCTGAAGGTGGCGGTGCACAGGAGCCCTCGCAGCGTATGTCTCACGCCATTCGCGCCGACACCACGCCCTCTAAAAATGTGTTTTTTAAAGGGGATCAGGGGAAGCGGCAAGGGGGCCGGAAGAAACGGAGCATAACACTGCTTCCTTCTTTCATAACACACTATAACACATTATCATAGGTCACAGATTAAAACACACCTACCCATTAAGGTTTAGAACATATTTAAGTAGCTATAATATTTACATCTACTAACACAGCACCTAAACTCACTTAAAAACCTGCCAAAGCAGCACAAAAATCTTTAGTGCTTTCAGTGGATTGACCTCATATATACATTTGTCATAAGTGAGGTTAGGATGAAGAGCAGAAAGTCTATATTATTCTGGGGTCACTCTTTATCTTATGAGGGTCATTGCTAATAATGGGCACCTATGTTCATGCTGAAATATACATTATGTGCTTAATTTGTGCCGGTGGTTGCGGGTGGAGCCCACGGCATTCATTATGGGGACCCGCAATTATTATTAATATTTTTCACTCCTCAGACTTTGTTCTAGGGCAAAGGAAAGAAAAATATAAAGGGGGAAAGGAGGAGGAAGAGAAAGTAAGAAAATCTGTGACAAAGAGAGAAGGCAGGGATGAAAAGTAACATGCAAGAGTGAGATTAAGGTGTAGGGAAGGGGAAGAAACAGGAATGAGGTAAAAACCAGACAACGCAGCCTTGGAATTCTGCGATCCCCAAAACATTAACACCTACACTTAATAATTTATAAATTGAGCACTGCTTTCAAAAATAGTATATTCAATTACCAGCCCTCTGTTTAGAAAGTCGACAGTTCTGGCAGAAACATTTGTACCACGCTAAAAATGGAAACCAGTACAAACGTTCTTCACTGTAAAGTTGCCTTTTTGGGTCAAAGCGTCTAGGGAGATAGTTCTGAAGGAACCAAGTAGTGACCGAGTGAAGGTATTGGCAGATGAAAAAAGGCGTTGGCCTTCCATCTTGGAAGGGTGTTGTGTGCTTTGGAACAGGCCACACAGAGCTGTCAGCAAAAAAAAGGTGTTATGAAGATTCGAGATGAAAAATACTCAACATCTGCTCGCTATTGAGTTCGTTTTGCAGTTCTACAAAAGCTGTGCCAATGTACATGCATTTTTAAAACCACTTCATAAAAAATTGATTGAGAACCTATAAATGTAAAGACAGTGAAATATCTTGCAGCGGATACAGCATTTATTTGCACCTGGTTTAGTTGCAAAAGGGAGATGGAAGTGGAGGTTGTATAAGGTGTATCTGATGGATTTTTGACTGGATAAACAAGAAATTAGATAAATTGAAGGCGGTAGACTATATCTACTTGGAATTCAGAAAAGTCTCACTGTTTTACCGAAAAGGGGCCCTATTATGTATAGGTTGCACTTTCCCTCTTAGTGCCCTGTCACACCTTAAAACAGGTGCGCCGGGCGCAAACGGAGAAAGTGCACCCTATTACATAGTATGCGCTGTCCCAGGGCAGGCCCGAACTCATGCTGCCCTGGGGGCAGTGCATTCAAGTGAAATACGGAGCGGCTTTGTAGCAGCCACTCCTCCATGTTTTAAGGGCAGGCGTCAACAAGGCTGCACTTTTAAAGGGGATTAGAGATCCCCTTGCAAGCGGGTGCAGTCAGTGGCTGCACCCACCTGCAAGGGGATGTCTGGTGGATCCATAGGACCCCTTCCCCCTCCAGCGGGCTGCCATCAGGGGGGCGTACTTACAGTGCGCCAGCTTTTAAGTGGTGCACTGTCAGTGCGCTTCCTGAGAACTTCTTTGTCTCGGCACCCGCATCTGTAATACAGCACAGGCGCAGAGGCAAAGGGATCCCCTCATTTGCACGGGGCACGCCCCCGAGGCACACAGTGTAATACAGCCCCAAGAGACTTGCAGTTGGGGGACCCGTTTCACTATATCACATGTGATATATTGCATGTCAAATATATTGTATCCACTTTATCAACTATCACTATTTTGTCAATGTACGTAGATGAGGAGTTAAGACTAGTAAATGTGGAGATATTTTCCTTGTTGATATAGGGGTAGGCAGTAAAGTGAATTTCTGTAGGTCAATATTATTGACCTTGATGTAATGACGTATATTTAGTGTGTAGGGGATTAGTAACCTTGGTGTGGGATCCAGGACAGTAAACTAAATCAGGAAGCGGTGATCAACCTCAGTCCGAGAAGAAGGATGCGTGAGAAGGTAGGTCCCACAAACTGCATTATTTACCATAAGAAACAACATAGGAGATGCAGAGAAGATGAGAGGAAAACTGTACCTTTTGGTAGATGGCTTCAAAGCTTACATTAACAATTTGATGCTCTAGAACACTGGAAACATTACACAAGGTTTAGGGAAAGGTGAAGAGTGGGAGAGAGGCTACAAACAAAGTTGTAAGCAGGCAGGTGCATCGTCAAGAATTTGGAATGAAGAACCCTTGGGGAGATCTACAGATGGGGCGAGAAGGTATTAAGTACTGGAAGCAGTAACAAAGGTTTGTGGGGGTGGCAGAGGGAGGCTGGAAATACCCAAGAATTTCCAAGCAGTATCAAAAATTAGTGGGGGTGCCTGGCTGCTTCACCTGCGCCACGGGTTTTGAGGTTCATGGGATTTCTGGCAACAGATTATGTGCTGGGTGTGAGGTTACAAGTACATGGAATGTGGCAATCTGAGTGTGGTACACCTCTGCGCAGCAAGCTTTAACACATTTGGTACTAATGTTGAAATATGCTTCCTTTGTTTACCTTCTGTTCTTACCCCTACCTGTAAAGTCATTGCCTATGCTGTTCTTTCCCATTGTGTATCAATGAATCGAAACAACCAGTCCTTTGTATCATAACACTTCGTGTTCCGCTGGCATGTTACAAAGAACCAGGGGCGGTTCCTCCATGTGGGCGGAGGAGCGTCCCCTCACTGTTTTCTTGCAGTGCGAGAAGCAGAAACATAAAATGGTATTACAAATACCATTTTATGTTTCTGCTTTTCGAACTGCAGGAAAGCAGAATAGTTTGGTTGGGGGCAGGCTTGTGGGCAGTCCTGCTCTAGGGCAGGGGAGGAGTGGCTTGTCCACTCTGAGGGCGCTGACTGTTTGGTTGGCTCCAGGGCCGACCAAACCAGTCATACACTCTCTCCCTTTTCTCCTTGTAGGCTCTTTAAGATGGCAGAGTTAATTTTTGGCACTCGTCAGGTGACCGGGACCCATGTGTCATGTGACACGGGCTACTAGGATTTATTTTGTTCTCAAGATGGCGCGGACGGTGCACGCCACCATTTTTAGGAGTCTCGGACGGAGTACCCCTTTTTCTGCGGTAAGGAGTTACTAGGTGAGGAGGGCTTTGCATTAGGAGTTTTGTAAATTTATTACGCATGTGTTATTGAGGATTTAATCGATACTGAACAACCCGTTTTTCATATACTCGTAGTTATTTTACTGACCATGTATAGTATATCCGATAGTGATTGGACTAAGGAGCTACTCGATACTGGGCAACTCATTTTCATATATTTAAAGTTAATTTGCCGATCGTGCTTAGTATATTCGAGAGTGGGCGAACTATACATTATAATTTTTGATATGGGAGTTATGGATATGATTGTGCAGGCATTCGCCCTATTACATTATTACATGGACCTGTGGATTTTTACAAATTCATGTTACTATTAGTACTAACCTTACTAGGTTATCCCTTACGTTTTGACCCTCTGTTATGTACTTTAGGTCATGAACGCGTGACTTGATGACTTCTTATTATACCTGTTACTCTATACAAGAAATTGAGGTGGACCGACTTTACATTATCAGGCGAATTTCTCGAGTTCATTCAGGGAATTAACTTTATAGACCGTAGTAAAAATAGGCATCCTAATTTTTCTATCAGTTTCTTATTTTAGTTCAATAACGGGTGGAACTTGGGTTACGGAGCCATATTTAAATTATCAAATCTTCACTTGAAAAGATTTATTAAGCAAGTGTGAAGGTATATTTTTTTAACTTACAACCTTCTATAAGTCCAGTACTGTTTTCATATATATTTCTTGTAAAAAAAGGGTTAATGGGTCATACCTATGCCTTTAGGTACTGATGAGCCAGTATCTTCTGTGGAGAATCGCCCGTGTGGAGTTCTAAAACTACTTTTCAGGTGTCGTGAATTATAATAACTTTAAAGAGTTTCTAGGTGTTTAATTTGCTTTACTCATGTCTAGTACACAATTTGGGTTTTAGGTCAGATAGTTGACAACCTTTTATTAACTTTCGGGTATTACGGTATCTGCTCTCTTTCTCACCTACTAATTCTACTCTTTCACTTGGTGATTGAGTTTGTGAGTCCTGACTACTGGTGGTGGATTCACTGAGTTTGTAAAGACATTGAAAAATGTATTATTTATGTTTATACTCTCTTTTGGGTGTGCAGCCCTGAAGAAGTCAGTAATGCATATTTGCACACGACGAAACACGTGTTGGCTGTTTTGCGCAAAGAATTGTACTACAAGGCTGTTTTTGTGAAAAACTGTAAGACGATAAGCTGTGGAGACGCTACCTGAATATTTTGAAATAAAAAACATGGACTTTTCAGAACAACGTGTGAAGATTCCAAATTAAATCAGAACTGTTTTGTTTGAACTACTACAGTGTGGTTGAAGTGGTAACCGACCTCTCCCCCCTTTTGTAGCACCAATATAGATTGTACGTCCGTATTAATACTGCTCGATACGTCTGTTGAGCGCCCGTCTCTCTATTTCGATACCTGGTTACCAATTAGTTTTTAACTTTTTTTTATTATTTGAAAATAAACCAACCCTCTGCGCGACCGCGCGAAACCCCGCCTCCCTACCCACGAGTCATGCTGTCCGTGACTGTAAAGAACATAATACAGTTGATGCAGTTGCAGACATTGAATAGTGTAAACTTGTGCATTTGAGGTTCTGGGTTGAGAAAGGGAAGAACAAGTTTTCATTCCTAAATTGCTGTGTCGGCCGATTTAATATTTTTGCATTTTGTTTCTAAGGGGTTCCTGGGTGTAAAAACTCCTTCCTGTAAAATGGTCGTTGGGTGCCAGGGTTACGTTATCTCAAATGTACTGTTTTTTATGCTCCAGTCCCACATGGTGAAGTATGCTGTTCAGCTCTTGTTAGTTCCAAAACTTCCGGCAGAGAGAGCTTTCAGGCCATACAGAGAGGGAAATATGGGTGAATGAATGAATGAAAGAAAGTACTTGAAAATACTTTTAAAGTGTAAAACGTACATTAAAAAGGCATCTTGATGCTATGTAAGTGAGGGAACAGAAGAAGAGGGGAAGGACAGACATTTCAAACAGGTTTATTAAGAACTCTCCAGAACTACTCATAATGGCTAGTTTGTGCCCTTATTTACACACAAAATGAGTTTTTAGTTTCTTACAGAAAGTTCCAGGGTCAGAAACGGTTCACAGAGCACTTGGTAGTTGATTCCATGCTTTTGAGAATTACACTCCCATACCCATCTTCAGATGCAAGAGAAGACTGACAATGTGGCAGCCACATCAGCACAACTTGGCCTCAACATCCATGGGGGAAAAACCAAGATCTTGAAGGCCAACACCCCAACACAACTACAGTCACTCTTGCAGGCAATGCACTGGAAGAGGTTCAGTCATTTTCCCTGGGCAGTGTATTAGACAAGAAGGGTGGCACAGATACTGACGTCAAGGCAAGATTTGGCAAAGCAATGGCTGCCTGATCCAGCTAAAGAAGATCAGGAGCTCCATCTATCTAACACTGCAAACAAAGATCAAGCTTTTTAACACCAACATAACATTGGTGCTTTTGTATGCAGCAGAAACTTGGATGACAACAGTAATACCAGATCTTCATGATACCTTTCTGAGTAAATCCTCCAAATCAGCTGGCCAAACTCCATGAGCAACAACCACCTATAGCAGCAGGCTTTCCAAATCTCTGCTCATGAAGAAATCATGAAAAGACGCTGGGGCTGGATAGGTCACACTCTCTGCAAGCCTGCATCAAGCACCACCAGGCAAGCCTTGACCTAGAACTCTCAAAGGAAAAGGAAAAGAGGAAGGCCAAGAAAAACCTGGTGCCGAGGCCTCGAGGCTGGAACCTTGAATCAGATTGGGAAAAAAGCACAGGACAGTGTTGGCTGTAGAATCATGGTTTATGGCCTATACCCGTTTATGGCCTATACCCCAGGAGGTGTAGTAGGCATAAGTAAGTAAAGTAAGTTTTGAGCCTGAAACTGTAAAGGACTTTCCTCCATATCTGGCTTTTTTCATCTGTGGAACAGTTTCCTTAACTTGTGAATCAGAACGCAGAGTCCAGTGTAGGCATGCACTTAGTAATATGGGTCACGAGGGTAGGGCACCAATGTAATTTAACTGTTTATGGGCAAACATAAGGCTTTGAAAAGTTTCATAGGTAGCCAGCTGGTTCAACAAAGAAAAATTTCAGTAATCTAATAAGCATTGAGATGAAACGAGGTATGAGATGAATAATTTCAGGACAGTCTCCCATTGGTCCTTGAAGGCCACAATCCATGCACATTTTCTCGAACAACCATCGACTGTATAAATGATCCCCATTTAGAATGAAGCAGATCAACCCAAGACAACATTAGACAACTTTCTATGGTGCTACCAGCATATAGGAAGCCGGCAGCTGCAGGTGGGATCAAATGTGATGGGAAACAACCAATACAACGCAGTCATTACAACGCACTACCTTTACAACACAGTCATTACGACGCAACATCCTTTACATCACATGTCATTACATCACATGTCATTACAACGCAGCCATTACAGCGCATGTCACTACAATGCATTATAAGGTAAGTAATGGGAAATAGCAATATTTACCCCTACACTATCCAAAACTTACCCTACTCTTGCACTGACTGGAGTGGTAATAAGAATTTTTACCCCTACACTATCAAACACTTACCGTACTGTTGCACTCACTGGAGTGGGAATAGTAATTTTTACCCCTACACTATTCAACACTTACCCTACTGTTGCACTCACTGGAGTTGGAATAGTAATTTTTACCCCTAGACTATCCAACACTTCCACTACTTGCCCTGAAAGTATTATGCATTGTAATGGTATGCGTTGTAATGGTATGCATTGTAAGTGTAGTTTCTAAAAATGCGCTGTGATGGCATGCGTTGTAAAATCATGGGTTGTAACGGATGTTGCGATGTAGAAACTGCGTTGTAAAGGCATGCATTGAAAAAGTTTGTGTTGTAACGTGTCCTATTCAAATGTGATACCATTGTCAGGGGAAGAAGAGGGGACAACCTGCCATGAAGGTTGCCAAGAATTCTTCCACTAGTCCAGATTTTAACTGTATTTGGGTTGCTATTCATAAAGGGATTTTTGGCTGTAAACATTTTTTTATGCCCAAAAATGTTTGCCTTTACACCTGACAAGAATTTACACATTTAATCCATGGGTTTCTAGGGCTTATTTCTCCAGCACAACTACAAAAAATACACCATGTAACTTCAACACATTAGGTAGTAAGTGAGTGGAACGTTGTTAACCTTGTACGTTTGTCAATGTCTATATGCCCACAAACGTTTATGTTTGTGGCCATTCAGAAATTTTGACCTGACCTTTTCCCACCCTAGAAATTGTGAAAGATTTGTTCCAGCAAAGGCCTGGAGTAGCTCCCTTTCCAGAATGGAAATTCAAACGAATCACCCCCAGACTTGTAGGAGATGCAGGGTGGAAAGGGTGTCTCCTTGGGGGAAAATGTTTTCCGAATTAAGGAAAAAAACATAAGGGAAAGAAAGTGCATTTGCACCCCAGGCTCCATTTCCCTAGTCTCAATCTATGCTATGTATATTTATGCTTTGAGGAAGTAGGAGCCTGGGGGCATTCCCAGTAGTATGCCTTAAAACTTGCACCTGGTGCAGTTGTCCGGGTGTACTGCGAATGTTTGTGAATTCCAAAAAGTAGAACAATCTGCACCTGTTTGTAAAAGTATTTTTACAGGTGCAATTTAGTACCTGCTTGTGACTTGCTTTCATTGTTTTCAAATGCATTTTATGTAGGCAGCCTGAAAACCTGGAATGGCTCCAGCTTTTGAGGTAAACCAAGGACAGTAACGCCCACATCCCATCAACAGTATAATCAAAGGAAAACCCTTACAATATGTGACATCAGTACAGAACAAGTTTCAATTGTTTTTAATGTACAAATAAATATAAAACAAGTAATTCTAAATACAATACTTTTTCATTCTAAATAAATTTTCAGCAAATTACATAAATCAACTGACATATATACTTATATCACATATATTATATATCCCACAATATCATACAAGCAATAAAAAAACAGACCCTTTGAAACCTCTCTTACACAACATCATACATATCCACATTCTTTACAAGTTAAAAACAACAGCATCTCTCAGTCAATTTTAGACCTAAACCAATAATCAAAATGTTGTTAAACACTGTTCATGACAATTACTGTTTGCAGCTGGTGGGCACAGACAAGAACGCTGACATACATTTCAGTGGCACAAAACATGGAACACGTCTTCTCCAGGACAACTGCATATCTTACAACATTAAAGTGGTTTTCTCATTCATTCATTCATTTAATCTTTATTTCGACGCATTAGCATCATAAAAGATACAATAAAAACATTTGTTATTCTAACAATTTAACATTTGCTAGCTCCAAAAAGAGTAAGAGGGTCAATTAAGCTAACCTATTCATATGTATCCATTGCATCCGAGTACACAATATCTAATTACAAAATTCTTTATCAAACACATTTTGCCTGGGCGAAAATTTTACAATAGTTAAAAAATACAGTTAATAATAAATACAATTTAAAAACTATTAAAATAGTATTAAATCACTAACCGCTAGGACATTTTTATAAAAAGTTCATAAAAGCAACAACAACATCCTCCTGGTTGGGTAATTAAACATGCGATTTAAATATTTGATTATCGTAGTCATTTTGGAGATATCTAGTGAACAATAGTTGTGCATTTATATGTATGTTTTCCCCTTTTTTTTAAAAAAATGTAGGCCCAACTTTGTTCTAATAAAATTAGCAGCGAGAAGAAATCTACTAACTCCAAAAACTATCACCTGGCTAGTATCGGTTTTTAAAATTCTGCCAGCCTCCTTATAGGATCTTGAACCAATTTTAAGACAAAGCGGCACTATCCACTTTTTCCTTGGTATTGCATAGCTGGAGCAAAATAGAAGTATATGTAGATCATCTTCCTTAGTACCATGAGTACATGAAATACAAAGATCACTTCCTGATTTTGCCCAGCTGTTTTCAAGCGCCTTCGTTCTAAGTGTACCATATCTAAATTTTAGGTACAAAGTTTTTGATAATGGCGGATGAATCTCGTCTAGAAAGGGTTCGAAAGATGCTACATCCTTAAACAATAAAAAAATTTCAGTCAGTGGTCCATGGATTCTTATATACACTGACTCGTAGCTCACATATGACCAAAAGGATAATTTAACAATTTTCCTAGAGCACGAGTTCATAGCCTCAGGATCATTCCAAAAATGGGCTAATCCGATCATGCCTAACCAATTTCTAACATGCTTGAACCAATAAACTTTGTTACAACTATCGAGATCCATAACTTCTTTCAGGCCTTTCTTATAGTCAAGTAATTCTGGAGTCATCCACAGTCTAACCCACAGCAATAATGGTCTTAATATTGCATGTTGATCTGTTCGTTTCAAGTTTAGATCCAGAAGGAGGGGTGTCAATGGGGTATTAGTAGATATTTTTAGCAACCCCCTAAGGAACTTGTTCTCAAGGCTTTCAAATGTATTTCTACATGCGGGTCCCCATAGTTCTGCCCCATATAATACCGCTAGTTGAACTTTATACTTGAAAATCTCTAGGGCAGGGGTCACTGCCTTGTTCAAGCATTTTTTATGTCTCTTGAGAATTGGGAGACAGTTTTGTTTGAAGACTATCTTATTCTTTTCTAGCTGTGATCTCCATGCTAAAGAAGAGTCTATAGAGACACCTAAATAATAAAATTCTGCACATAATCAAGCTTCTGTCCGTTTAACATTAGATTTTTCTTAAAATTTCTATGTGGGCTCAGTGCCATATATTTCGTTTTTTTAGTATTAATTTCTAAGCCCTTCGCGGAACAATACAACTGAAACCTATCTAATAAATTTTGAAGGCCCCGTGGTGTTTGGGAAATTAGAATGGTATCATCTGCGAACATAAGGGACGAAACCCGTTCGCCCCCTAGTCTTGGTGAATCATTGTCACTGCACTCCATGTAAGACGGAATATCATTAACAAACAGGGAGAATAAGGTCAGTGCCAGTACACACCCCTGGCGTACTCCCCTTTTTATTGGAATAGCTTTTGTAAGTTCCCCAGTAGGACCCCACCTAACCTTGGCATAATTGTCCATATGTAATCCAATAACCAATTTTAATAGATCTAGTGGGAGTCCCTGAGATTTCAGTGATTCCCACAAAAGTTCTCGCGGAATAAGGTCAAATGCGGCCCGTAAATCAACAAATGCCACATACAAGTGGCCTTTGCGGAGGGTGACATATTTCCAATACAAGCAACAGAGCCTTAGGACTTGATCAGTGGTTCCTGTTTTTACTCTGAACCCAGCTTGATATTTCGTTAAAATTAATTCTTCTTCCAACCATGTATTAATACGATTTAATATATGCCTAGCATAGATTTTTTGGGTAATGTCTAAAAGGCTTATAGGGCGATAGTTAGCAGGATTGCTTCTATCGCCCTTTTTAAAAACAGTAATAATTTCCGCTCCGTTCCATGTGTCCGGAATTGCTTCCCCAGCTGCAACAGTGTTGCACAAATGATTAAGGTATGGTACCCAGACATCTAATTCATGCTTGAATAGGTCACCTGGTACTTTGTCCAGCCCAGGAGCTTTCCCGTATTTGACAGAATTAATAGTTAGTTCTGTTTCCTCTAGGTCAAAAACTATATGTGTGAGTTCGGCCTCTACGGGCAACAAAGCATACTCATCCTGCACTGCACTATCAGCCCCTTGAGCGGCATACAAGTTCGTAAAATGGTCTATCCAAGTTGCTTCATCAAGGAAAACCTCTCTTGAGCCTTTCTCCCTTTGGTTACCCTTGGCCACTGTTTCCCAAAATAGCTTTTGGTCCTTCATTTTAGCTGCCATCAGCATACAGGACCATAATTCCTCGTCCCATGAACACTTTGCGTTGGCCAGCACCTTATTGTATAATTTCCTACTTTCTTTAACTGCCAGAGAATTTTTGGTTTTAACCGAATCAATCAGAGCTGATTTCGGCATTCTTTATTAAACCATGGTTTACCTATAGGCTGTAAATTCACAGCACCCGTTCCTTTTTTTGGTCTTTTAGTCATAAGTTCTAATAATTCTTTAAAGAACTCTTTATGTAGTTTAAGAAATTGACCAGGTTCGCTTTTAGAGGGATTATAGGTATCAAATATATTAGTAAGGCAGTTATAGATATTTACCACTAAATCTTCTTGTTCCAGGATATATGCCCATTTAACAGACCGACGATTATTGCTTAATATGACATTATCTGGGGCTGGTTGATATCCTCCCTCTTTAGCTTCCAGCCCCATTATTAAGCTCTTTACAAAACTAATTTCGAGGGAATGGTGATCACTATCAGATCTTGCTTTGACCATCAGGTCTTTTGTATATGGCCACAAGTCCACGGAAACAATAACATAGTCAATTATACTTTGACAATTACGTCTCGAAAAAGTAGGTGCCTTGGGACTATCAGATGGGAGACGCCCATTGCATGCCCTCAGTCCATGGCTTACCAGTACCCTTGTGATTTGAAAAGCTAGGGTAGTACCAACAACTGCCCCATTACTAGATAAGGATGGTATACCATTAACATTATCTTCATCCTCATACAAATTATTCATTCCGACAATGGGCTCAAAATTACAGTTCATGTCCCCACATATAATCGTGCTTGTTTCCGGGTCCAGAGTATCCAGTATTGACCCTAGTTTGTCAATACATAGTGACTCCTTGTATGATGGACACGGTCGATTATATACGTTAAAAAGATGGATCACCCGTTTATCAACGGTAACCATTTCCAGACCAAGTATATCTAAAGAATCAATTCTTAGTTGCTGGATGGCTATATTAATAGACACACTAACCCATATTATTAACCCTCCTGATGGACGGCCTCTTACTGATGGAACTGCGTCCAACTGATAAGTTCTATATCCAACTCTATGCATGGATTTCGTAGCCCATGTTTCTTGTAAAACACAAATATCAAAGGAGTTTATGTAATGGTTCCATTCGGGATCACTTACTTTTGAGCCCACTCCTGCGACATTCCATGACACAATCTTGGCCATAGAGAGGCCTTGATTTAAGCTACAACTAATGGCCGATGAGGTTTTGCTTAGTCTCTTAGGTACTCCTGACCTGGTACTGTTCTGTTCATTTGACTCTCGATGCTCTATTCGATCAACTTCAAGTATTGGTCCTGGGACTTCCTTGGTTTTTTTTATAGATATGATATTTTCCCCCTGTGTACCGATTGATAGCAATCGAGACAAGCCATTTAATTGATCAGATGACTTATGTGGACTAGTAGCAGACGCGACTGAAATGACAGGTGAGACGGATGGACAAAGTGTAGATTTATGTTCTTCCCCGTGTACTGGGAGTCAATCAATGGCCTCCAGTCCACTGAACCTGTTGTAACAGGGGATGAAGGGTTGAGCGAACTGTGGGCCCATCCATTCTCCACAATACTGCATATTAGCGTGTTGAGGCCTCCCGGCCCTACGTTGTATTATAGTCCAGCCATCATCCCCCTCCCTTTCCCATCTATTAGTATTTGGGTTCCTTAACAACTCGCACCCAATTCCACCCCTAACTTGATTTGTGTCCCTTGTCCAGCTCCATGCGTTATCAGGATGTTCCGTTGGCGTATAAAAATAAGCCAGGGGTCTTGCCACAATCAATGAACCGTTTTTTCTAGGCACTCCCGTACAAATATGTCCTACTGACCGAGGGTCTTCAAATGATACAACCACACAGTCCCCTTGTATTCTTTTTCTATTATAACCTACCCAGGGGACCCTCTCTACCATTAAGATGTTACTTCTTATTGTAGGTGGTAATGGATGATTAATATTTAGCCAATGTGACACTTTGTTTTTAAGCGCCTCGTACGGTTCTAGAGTTGATGGGCCTAATTCCGGGACCCCAGTTAAGATGACTACATAATCACATGCTTCTGGAGGTAGATTAATATTCCTGCGCTTTTCTGTGTGCGTTTTATCATCATTATGTGTAGGTATACTGCAAGAAGCCGGTTTTTTAACTGCTGTTCCACGTGTCAGAGTAGACTTTGCACTATTTTTACCTACATCAATAATGGTAGAATTAGAATTAGGGACCTTAGAGGCTGAATTTCTTCCTTTTTCCATGTCATTGTCAAGTGTTTTTGACACCTGTACTTTACTAATAGGGGCTGGTACCTGAATTACCTTTTTTTGCTGGCTTATATAATCATCTTTTTTCTCTTTCTTCAATTCTATAAGTTGTTTTTCTATCCCATCTAATCTTGCTTCTATAGGAATGAGTAGGGTCTTAAGTATTTTTGTCAAGGTCGGTATAAGTAGATCTTCATTCCCTATACTTATACCTGTGCTATCAGCTGATGGATTAACTGAAAGAATATCAGCTAGGGAGTTGTCTAAAAAACTATCATCTATAATATTCAAAGGTAATGTTTTAGGGACAACCCCTCCTTTCCCAAATTCGTGGCCCTGACTTTCCCTTGACGCTCTTACATTGACTGTATTATTTTCATTACACTTTCCTATCTTTACAGCTTTGGTAGTTTTGGTAGCGGGATGTTTTTTATAGAATCGCTTACTTGTTCTTTTTTTGGGGATAGCTCCCTCCCTTTTCCCTTTTCTTAAGGTATTGTTGTTAGCTGTCTGGCTATCTAACTGTGGGGCTAGCGAGGTGCTTTCTATGGTTGCCAAACCCTGTGAGTCAAGAACACTACAATCTTGAAAATCAGAATGTGCACTGGTAGTACCATGAACCTCTGCATTAATATGTAATGTGTTAGAATTAATTAAAGTGTTCTCAGGGGTTCGTACTGGGGTTCGAGCTGTAGCAATATGGCCCATAGAGGACCTTTTAGCTAAAGCAAGATCTTGAGAAACCCTTCTCTCCATAAGGACAATACCCTGGTCTATTGGTGTGTTTGTACGAACTATGAAATCATCTAATGTTCCAGTTAATTTTGAGCTACCTGCCACAGCTTTGCTACTTCTTGTTTCGCGTGAGGTCATATCAGTATGATCTAAGTAACAAAACACGAGTGAATAAACAATAAGCGAATTTTTAGATCTTTTGAACTAATAGCTATAGCAATAATAATAATAATAATTGCAATGGAATCCCTTTTAAATGGATGAAAGTAGAACACCAATATCAATTATCTTCTAACAATTCTTTCCACATCTAAATATAGCACTATTGTATGACAATCCTGGAATGAAAACTATTAACATTAACGTGCTTACGGTGTCCGATGTTTATATGATGAAACGACCAAAGTCCCTGGCCCAGTCCAGTCTCTTCAGGCCTCTGAGGGCCTAAGAGGGCCCGCCCTTTGCCCGGGCTTAGCCCGGCGTGTCCCGCGCGCGTCCCGCGGTACGCGATTCCGGTGCTGATTTATATCACCTGGTCTGCTCTGGGCGGTGTCGGCGATGTTCGCGGTGCCCCTCTGCCTTATGGGAGATGTAGTCAAGTTTGTGAAGACTACTCGCTGCTCCCGGTGCGAGCGTTTCCCGCGAAGCGGGAAACGCGAGAAGTGGCTGCTTGTTACCTCCGATTAAGTTTGTAGGAGTAGCCTCTATTCCAGACTCCTGCTTTGGCCACTGCTTGCTCAGTAAATCACGGCAGATTGTGAAGATTTCTCAATCTAGGTAGGTTCAAAACTGGACCGCCAAAATATCAGATCCTCACAGAAACCGTGACAAACATGGGAGAAAACACACGCAGACCAAACAAAGATTAGAGGGACTTACAATATTCCGCCAATGTTAACAATCCAACTATCTGGTGACGGTCTTAACATGCAGCTTTTGTGGTATATAATAACTTAATTAGATTTGTCTTGTCGATGCAATTAAGGCTGGGTGCACAAAAGGACATTGTGTTTATGTCCTTACCAAATGTACCTTCTGTATTCCAGTTGGCTTGTCACGACATTCCGGATTCCTTTTTGTATGATTATGAGGAATGTGTATTATAAGTTGATTAATGTAATTTGCTGAAAATATATTTTTTATGAAAAACAATATTTTATATATATTTCATTGATTTATATTTGATATTTGTACAATAAAAACTATTGAAATCGATCATTGCTGATGTCACACACTGCAAGGGTATTCATTTGATTATATTGTTAAATGGATGTTGAAGTTTTAGTCCTTGACTTGGTGTTTAGATGAAATATCAGGAAAAAATATTATGCAGACAAAATTGTGTGACAAGAATATCGAGAACAGAAATATCGTGGAGGTAAGTTTCTATAGGCAAGCAAAGTTTTACTATATTTCACTCCATATATATGTATCTTGACAATAAATATATCTTTAAGGTACATAGATGTGGAGTTAAGAATATTAAATCTATACTTACCTATTTGCACTTACCTTCTCGATATTTTGGTGCTCAATATTTATGACACAATTTTCTTTCCACGCAATTATTTTGTTACCAATACTCTTGTCAATGATTCCCACAGTTTGTGTTATTATTATTCCGTTTACCTGCCATAATAAATTATTTTTGGGAGGCAACCTTTTTCTGATTGATTTTCCAGCTCTTGGACACTAGTGATGGACATTCGTTGCCCAAGTTGTATGAACATAGTAGCTCATCATCAAGCACACGTTTTCACAGACGATGAGAGCAAAACAGAGGATTCCAAATGGCCTGACACAGTAGTGTGATAAAATAATAATAACTTGTTTTTTATTTTACCACTTCATACTGCACTTGTGCAGTTGTTATAATTGTACATACCAGATGTTACCATTACACAAATTAACCATACTTAATTTCCCCCCCTTGAAATGATAGAAGACCCAGTTGGCCTTTCCAGGGTTTGAACTTGCTTACTGAAGACAAATACATATTTTAGCGGCATCTGTTCAGCTAAAGCTAAGACTATATTGCAGTGCAAATGATAATACTGGGTGCAACCTTCTTTCCACACAGAGTGCCATATTTCAAGTAAAGCAGAAATTAATGATATCATCTGATTTGTATCGCATCCATGAAAAGATACCTTCGCCACATACCACGCTAAAAGTGTGGCATTACCACAAGTAAAGGGATAGTGGTAATTGTGCTTGGAAATTTGGCAAACAGGAGTTACCTGCTTTTCTACCTATTACTTGATATGGGTATTTAACTTGAACCAAAATTTAAAGATTCATGGACATGATATCAGATTCAGAAGGGCAAAATAGGGCCATAATAACACTGCCGGGAAATGTTTTTATATGTGAGCCACACACAGAGGTTTCCAAGAGTAATAGAAATCTGTGACTTTACACCATTATGGTGTAATTTCACGTATGGGATAATCTATCTCCATGGACGGGGAGTGGACGTTTCTAGAAAGGATCACTTCCACATCTATATGTTAAAAGCAACACACTCACAGGTTTTTGAGGGCTTACAATTTTTTACAGTTTCTTACTTTGAATATGTTTTTAAGTTTACTGCTGGCAATAGCAGAAGCGAATGCGTACAAATCTGTTCAAATTACCAAAAATGGTAAGGTAGACAGGGAATGCGTTTCTCCATGGGAATTACTTTTACCTGTGGAGAAAAAAAAGAAATTTTAAATACAAGTGCAGCATTGGGTTACATCCACACATGCCTGAATGTATGCAACCTACATTCACACATGCATACGTGGAAATGCACATGGGTAAGCTGACATTCGGAAACTAATTTCACAAGTACTCCTGGAAATCTGCACATGCCCTGGATTCCCTGGAGGAGCTGTGGGATTCTTTCTGAATTCCATGGTAAATGGAACTTTACTCCGAAGGGTAGGAAAAACGCCTTTGGAGTGTACGTTTTTCAACTATTTTTTAAGAACTGGGCTGTTGTCTTCTATAAAAACAAAACATTGCATTCAATAACTAGAATTTAGGGGGAAAAGTCTTCTTCAAAAGCGGGGGGCAGAGGCATAGAGAATATAAATCTAATTTCAAAGCAGCTGAGACAGATACTTACTTACCTCTAATGAAGAGTGATCATTTCATTTGCTGGCTAATGAAGCGCAAAAGTTGTGACTCCTTTTGAGAAGTAAAATGTATATTCTAGTTTTAATGTGAAATAGCTAATTATGCTGTTTTCAAAAACAGGACCTTTCATGGGTGTGAGGGATGATATGGTGGGGGAGGTGGTTCACTTAGTATACTAACACAGGAACTCGCTTAGGAGGTAAAGAATCGGATTTTATTGGCTCAACAAACGCCTTTTTGTAATGTTCTTGATGATGTCTGTTTCTCGAGGGGTCGATGTCCGGATTAAGGGTTCCTCTTTAGAGATCTTCTCTCCGTCCGGTTCTGCCGTAGGGACCGTCTCCTCGTCCGTCCGGGACCCAGGGAAGAGATACAGAGGGACACAAAGGTAAGTAGGGTTGCAGGGACCAAGGGCGCTTTGAGGGGGAAGGGTTGTGAGAGATCACCGGGACTACCACCAACTGCTGTGACTCGTATAACTCAGACGAGATAAGGAGGTGAACATAGGCACAGAAGGCTGGAGGGGGGTGAGTGTAGTTGACCCACAGAAAAAGAATCCCCAACACTCAGGCTCCCCGTATTCCCGTGACCTCCCACGTCCTATTCAACCCGTCCCTCCCCGTGGTTGTGACAGACTCAAGATACGATCACGTACCTTTCCCAGCCACGCTCCTCCAGGAACGTGGCGGGGCGAGTAGCGTATCCGTTGGCCTCCTGGCTCCGTCGGCGCCGTCTCTCGGACTCCGCACTCTCCTTCCGTCGTCTCTCGTCCTCCACTGCTCACTCGCTCCTGCTCCGTCTCCTTCGCTCGGCTCTCCTCACTTCCTCCGGCTTTCGCGTCCTCCTCTTCTTCCGGGTTCGTTTTACAAGGGCTCGGGCTCTCCGATTGGACGGCGGGTTCTGACGTGCAGACTGTTGGCTCCTCCCCAAGGGGTTCTCCGGTGGAGTTAAAGGGCCCGTACGAGTCCTGTGGCCGGGGCGTAAAGGAACAATCAGGAATCCCTTCGGCTTGTGTGTCCGAAGCCGTGCCCCCAGTAGTGCCCCCGTGATAATTCCCTCCCCCTGGTGTGCCCCGATCGGGGGAACAAGGGAACCGAGAAAGAAAGTCAGCATTACCCTGGTTCACCCCTTTCCGGTGTCGGATGTCTATCTGGTAGGGTTGGAGGGCAAGGAACCAGCGGAGGATCCTGTCATTGTGACCATGATTCCGTTGTAGCCAGGTGAGGGGAGCATGGTCCGTGTAAAGGACAAAGGGTCTGCCTTCTAAATAGTACCGGAGTTTCTCAACCCCCCACTTGACCGCAAGGCACTCTTTTTCTATAGTGGAGTAAGCCTGCTCCCTAGGAAACAACTTCCTACTGAGAAAAAGAAGGGGGCATTCGTGACCGTCGGGATCTTGTTGAGAGAGAACCGCCCCGATCCCAATACCCGAGGCGTCTGTCTGCAGGATAAAGGTTTTGCCGAAATCCGGGGTCACTAGTACAGGGGAGGTAGTAATAGCATCTTTCAGGGCTTGAAACGCAGAGGCTTCTTGATCTGAAGGGGCGTGTAACCTGGGTGAGGTGTGTGTTTTTCGCAGTAGGTCAGTGAGGGGGCCCGCTATGGTAGCGAACTGGGCTATGAACCGTCTATAATACCCCACTAACCCTAAGAACGCCCTTAAGTCTCTTTTGGTCTTTGGATAAGGAACGGACTGGATTGCGGCCACTTTCTCGGTTTGGGGAGCTATGTGACCCTCCCCCAAGAGATACCCCAGATACCTCACTTTCTGAAAGGCCACTCGGGTTTTCTTGGCGTTGATGTGTAACCCGGATTGACGAAGGCTGTTCAGTACGTTCCCTAAGTGCCCTAGGTGCTCCTCCCAGGTCTTGCTATAGACCACGATGTCATCTAAATAAGCCCCTGAATAGGATAAGTGAGGGGCCATCCATAGCTCGCTGAAAGGTCGCTGGGGCCCCATGCAACCCAAAGGGAAGGACTGTAAAGTGATAGTGGCCGGAAGGGGTGGAGAACGCTGTTTTTTCCTGATCCGCGGGGGCCAAAGGGATCTGCCAGTAACCCTTGGTGAGGTCGATGGTGGTGATGTATCGGGCCTCACCAAGGCGTTCTATGAGTTCATCCACCCGGGGAAGAGGATAGGCATCCTGCTTGGATACCTTGTTCACAGCGCGGAAGTCAATACAAAACCGGATGCTGCCATCCGGTTTGGGTACCAGCACCACGGGGGAACACCAATTACTATGTGAGGGCACGATAACCCCCGATCCCAACATCCTGGAGACTTCCTCCTGGAAGGCGGCTCGTCGAGCCTCAGGGATCCCGTAAGGCTTTTGTTTCACCACAACCCCCGGAGGAGTAGGGATGCAATGTTCGGCTAGTTGGGTCCTGCCTGGTTGATCAGAAAATACATCTGAGAAGTCCATCAGCAGGGACCGTATTTCTCTGGATTGGGTGGTGGTGAGGTCGGGATTGACAGGTGTCTCTAGAGCAGTATGAGAGGGAGAGGTGATTATGGAGACCGCATGAACCCCGGAAGGAGGGGGTCCCAACCACTTCTTCAGTAAGTTAATGTGGAACATCTGGGTCCTCTGTCCCCTCAGCTGTAGAATATATGTCGTCATCCCTATCTTTCTTGTGACTTTGAATGGTCCTTGCCATTCCTTTTTTAACTTGTGGGTGGAGGAGGGTAAAAGTATCAGGGCCCAATCCCCTACATCTAACTCCCTCCATTTCGTACCTCGGTCATAGAATGTTTTCTGTTTGGCCTGTGCCGCCGACAACTCTGTGTGGGCCAATGTTCGCAATTTATGGAGGCGGTTTTGTAACTGTTGTGTATAATCCAGTAGGGATTCGGCCTCTTGTAACCCCTCTCGTTCCCAACTGTCCTTGGTAATCTCGAGTAAGGTTCGGGGCTTACGCCCGAACAATAACTCAAAAGAGGAAGTCCCTAAGCTGGATTGTTTCTGGCTACGGAGTACAAATAGGGCCAATGGGAGCAACTGGTCCCAGTGCCGGCCGTCCCCAGACAGAAGCTTCTTCAAGGTAAGTTTAAGACTACCGTTGTACCGTTCGACTAGTCCATCTGTCTGGGGGTGATACACAGATGTGGTGATATGTTTAATGTGCAACTGGTCACAGACCTGCCTCATTAACCGGGACACAAAGGGGGTACCTTGATCAGTGATGATCTCTCGTGGAAAGCCCATGCGGGAGAAGACTTCCACGAGTCGTTGTGCGATGGCCGTGGTCGTTGCGGCACGAAGTGGGAACGCCTCTGGATACCTGGTGGCATAGTCGATCAATACCAGTGCGTACTGATGACCCTTAGCCGACTTGGGGAGGGGTCCTATTAGGTCCATACCTAGGCGGTCGAAGGGGGTCCCAATGATGGGTAAGGGATTTAACGGAACTGGAGGGGGAACATAGGGATTGCGTCTCTGGCATATTTGGCACTCCTGGCAATATTTCTGTATCTGAGCGTACACCCCCGGCCAAAAGAAATGTTGTAGAATGGCTTGCCCAGTTTTTTCTGCTCCGGATTGCCCTGCTAAAAGATGAGCGTGGGCAAAAAAGAGGATTTGGTCCCTGAATCCAGCCGGAACCAACAGTTGGGGAACAGCGTCGGGTTTCGCTAGACGGTATAGTAGTCCGTTTTGTTCTGTGAATGAGGGATAGACACTAGTCCCAACATTTGCTTGATCTCGCGCTTTCTGCCAAGCGTGTGTGAGACTGGCATCGTTTAACTGGGCCAGCCGAAAGTGATTATCTCTAGCCCAGGGCTCAGGGGTGAGACACATGTTATATTTAATGGGATTTATCGCAGCTTGCAAGAGGGGGGTAAAGGACGGGGAGTCAATCCCTATAATTAGTAACTCGGGGAGATCGTCCACCACCCCCACCACTACGTCTGACTGTACATGATTGTTGATCTCTAGGGTGATCCTAGCCAATGGGTACTCCTTTACATCCCCATGTATGCATTGAATGTGTACTGTCTTCCCGGATATCAGCCAAGAAGGAGCTACCAATTCCCGCTTTATGACAGAGTGTCTGCATCCCGAGTCAAGAAGAGCCCTTACCCTCCTGCCATTAAGAGTCACACTTACATAAAATATGGGGCCTGTTTCCTGGGCGAATAGGGCAGAGCGGGGTGCATAGCTGATGTCCATGGGTTCGTCGTCTTTCTCCCTTTTCTTACGACAGAATCGTGCTATATGGCCCCACTCTCCACAATCATAACACTGGGGGGAGGTGTAAGGGGGATTCTCGGGACGGGGAAGACGGGGTCGGTTTCCCTCTGGAGGGGGTCGTGGGGTCTTCCTCTCAAGTCTCGCCGGAATTGGGGGACGAACGTGTTTCTCGGATTCTTTAAGGGGTGGTCGACCCTGGGCCCTGGAGTAAGCCGTCGCCATTTCTATAGCCTGTTCTAAGGTCAGACCGGCGTGTTGTTTTAACCACCGTTGAGTGGCATAGGGGAGCGCCTCCAAGAATTGTTCCAAATAGATTTTATTCATGACCTCGTTCATGTTGCCTTCATGAGGTTTGAGCCAGAGATCAGCAGCTCCCTTTAACTTGAAGAACAAGGTTTTTGGCAGGTCACCCGTGGCTCCTCGCTCTTGTCTGAACTTCAAGCGGTGTGTCTCGTCGTCCACACCTAATCGATCCAGCACATATTGTTTCACCGCAGCATAGGCGGATGTCCCATCTTGGTTGATTGTCTGATAGGCTGCTTGGGCTTCTCCCGTGAGGAGGGGCGCGAGGTAAAAGGGCCACCGCTCAGCCGGCCAGGCGCTGGCCCTCGCGGCTCGTTCAAAATTCAAGAAGAATGCCAAGGGGTCATCTCCAGGTACGTATTTCTGGAGAGGGACTACGGTTCCAGGGGGGTTGCTCGCTCTTCCCTGTCCCAGTGCGATCAGGAGTTGGGCATGTCCCTCTGCTAGTTTTATCAGACTGTCCGCTTGGTTTTGTATCGCTGACGTAAAGACAGCACGATCCGCCTCCGCCTGACTGGAGGATTTCTCTACTGCCCACTCGAGTTTTGCCTGTCCCTCCTTCATCTGGTGGATGATGGCCTCCATCCTGTTTCGGATGCTGATTCCACAAGGCTCCTATCTGGCTCGCCACTTGTGAGGGATGAAATGGTGGGGGAGGTGGTTCACCTAGTATACCAACACAGGAACTCGCTTAGGAGGTAAAGAATCGGATTTTATTGGCTCAACAAACGCCTTTTTGTAATGTTCTTGATGATGTCTGTTTCTCGAGGGGTCGAAGTCCGGATTAAGGGTTCCTCTGTAGAGATCTTCTCTCCGTCCGGTTCTGCCGTAGGGACCGTCTCCTCGTCCGTCCAGGACCCAGGGAAGAGATACAGAGGGACACAAAGGTAAGTAGGGTTGCAGGGACCAAGGGCGCTTTGAGGGGGAAGGGTTGTGAGAGATCACCGGGACTACCACCAACTGCTGTGACTCGTATAACTCAGACGAGATAAGGAGGTGAACATAGGCACAGAAGGCTGGAGGGGGGTGAGTGTAGTTGACCCACAGAAAAAGAATCCCCAACACTCAGGCTCCCCGTATTCCCGTGACCTCCCACATCCTATTCAACCCGTCCCTCCCCGTGGTTGTGACAGACTCAAGATACGATCACGCTCCTCCAGGAACGTGGCGGGGCGAGTAGCGTATCCGTTGGCCTCCTGGCTCCGTCGGCGCCGTCTCTCGGACTCCGCACTCTCCTTCCGTCGTCTCTCGTCCTCCACTGCTCACTCGCTCCTGCTCTGTCTCCTTCGCTCGGCTCTCCTCACTTCCTCCGGCTTTCGCGTCCTCCTCTTCTTCCGGGTTCGTTTTACAAGGGCTCGGGCTCTCCGATTGGACGGCGGGTTCTGACGTGCAGACTGTTGGCTCCTCCCCAAGGGGTTCTCCGGTGGAGTTAAAGGGCCCGTACGAGTCCTGTGGCCGGGGCGTAAAGGAACAATCAGGAATCCCTTCGGCTTGTGTGTCCGAAGCCGTGCCCCCAGTAGTGCCCCCGTGACAATGGGGAAAATTGATTTTTTTCCAAATAAATGGCATGAAGAGCAATTTTGATTTTGCTTCTGTTTTTGTCTTAGGACGACCCTTCTCAGTTCCAAATAAAATGCTAATTATTTAAATGTCTACAGTCTACCTGGCCATGTGTGTACCCTTCATTTGCTATATTTCCTGGGACTGCTAGTGTCAAAATGGTACATACAGTTCACAACATACATTCCTTAAATAAATAAATAAATATTTAAATAAATTACAAACAGGTGGGCCTAGCTAGTCTGTTTTGAATGTATTCGTAAGGTGAATTTAATCCATTTCCATTTTCAGTTGAAATTAATTAATTTTGGCCCAACTTTTGTTCCATGGCAAATTGTGAATTAGACAGTTTCACATCATTTTTCAATGAGTTCAGCAACTACATATTACCTGTTTAATAAAACACGGATTGATTCTTTGACAAAATAGCTTGGTAGTCAAGCGATTCTTGAACTACCTTTTTTATTGACACAGTGGTAGCCTATATTAAAATGGGCTGCATTGGGCGGAAAGGGAAAAGCTTGTAAGCAGGGCTCGAGCCTCAGCAAACACAGGAGAGCGATACTCCAAACCCGCTCATGCTGAGCCCATCTCAGGAAATGAAAGATTGGAGTCCTTGCAGAGTGTTGCATCTGTTTGGAGTGAGGCTTTGCATTTGTGCATAACACAACAGAGCCACAATGACTAACTACATTTCTCAGAAGGATATGATTACTCACATAGTTTGGAAACATGGTGGCCGTCTTGGATATCTGAGTATTACTTGTAACACCTCTGCTGGGCTATTAAGATACTATGTTGCTGAAGCCAGGACCTTGCTACATGGATCTAAGATTTCAGTTTTTTTCAAAGAACAGTTGTTTCCTTTGGAGTTGTTTGAAGGACATTGGTAATACAGAGAAGTATTCTGAAAGTCACGTTGTGTGGTGGAAACAAGTATTAAACTATTTTGAACACTTAATATGAATTTTCCTGAGAGTCTAGGATTATTGCATTATACTTGAGGTTATACTTTGATGGAACAGGAAGAATTCTTAAGTCAGAACTATTTTGTTCATTCTATGTACAAATGTCAAAGTGTAAGGTATTATTAGAGTGCTAAAATTCTTCACATCTTCTTGACAGTTTGCTAATTACCCTGTAGTGACACCAGAGCCAAGTAGAAACTATAACTCATATTCCCCATAAGGTGCAAAGTGACAAAGCATGATGTAGCTATAATACTCCAAAAAGAAGTGGGGGAGAATATATATTTTAGATACTCATCTGTACTTTTTGTTCAAGGACTTACACGTTACAAGTCAACATATAGAGAGTTGGTTAAACAGAAATATTGCTAATGTATGTCTATTCGCTCCTACAGTTACGTACAGGATGTTCATGGCAAATTACTAAAGATATGCCTCGAGACACCTACTATGTCCTGTAGACACCAGTGCCCAGCAGACTTGATGAGTTAGAGAACAGGAGTTCAGTGCTTCTGGTTCCCTCTTATGCCATTCTCCTTTCCCCATTCCTATCACCCGCCATCATATTCTTTTGTTTGTCGTGATTGGAAGAGGTGGTGAGAGAATGAAGAGTGCATCACTCCCATTAATTGTGGAGTACAAGGTTAGTGCTTTTTGACAGATTGCCTAGTGCATTATATCATCCAACCTGATCATTGAATTCTGACACTACTCTGTCTCATATTATAAAAGTTATAACCAAATTACAACAGGGGATCAGTTTAGTGAAATCAGAAAATGAGGCACTACTTTTAGCATTAATAGCAATGTAGCAAAAGATAGCTAGCATGTTAAAGTCATATAAGAAAATGCCAGTTAAATCCCTGTTCACAGAGATTCTAAGGAGCCAGATGCATGGGCCTTACCACCTCTTGTTATGCACATTACTGTGCTGTGGTGACTCCAATTATACCGTTAGCACATCTAGGAAAGTTTTCTGGAGACCCATAGCTGTTTCCATTATTTCATAATCAGTATCAATTCCACTTCTTTCCTTGAAAATCAAACCAGGGTGGCTTTTCTTTTGTACTGCGTAAGTGAAAATGTACAAAATTGAAGTATTCCATTAGGAGAGAGAAGGGGTTTGTTCCTTCAGAAATGTTCTGCTTTCTGTGATCGACTCAAAGGTTGTTTGATAGGAAATCACACACTCCTGCTAAAAACATGCGTTTACTAAGGTATGCTACCACATTGAATTGCTTGATAGTTGAGTCCAGTTAGCCAGAAGAGAAAAGGGCATCCTTAATCTATCAAGGGTTGGAAAACAAAATAAAGGATGTATTGTCAAAAGTGGTTAATCCTTCTACTATGTATGATTAGCCCATAGATTTAGTGGTATAATTAGATCCTTGCTTATCTGGACGTTGTTAAGAAAAGGCCAATGTATTTGTAATCCAATATAAGCAGGGCCACTGGAATCATGGGAATCTGATGCTTATTTGCTTAATTATGGATTTACCCCATTTAACATATAATCCATCATATGCGGCATAACTTGCAGATTTTAAGACAAAAACTTGTTTCCATCTCAAATGGCTCAAAGGTTACTGAAAACGGGGTGTGCTTCAGCATCATGAAAGGCCTTTTGCAAAGGTTGACTGGTCACCTTTCAGTTACCTAATGCTGTATTTGGGTATTAAACTGGTACTAATGGGTTGAAACCTATAACTAGACAGTGTTAACATTTACAAAAATGTCAAAATAATGAAGTAATGCTACCATAAACGTTGCTGCATTATACTTCATAATTTGCCTGTGCTTGGTGTAGAATTTTGTCTATTATGCATAATAATTTCGCCCTCCCCTGTCTCATAATTCGAGTGGCTCTGGCCAGGAGGTTAAGTGAGAATTGAGTGATTGAGACTTCTGAGTCTTTCTAGTTAGGCAGTGTAATAGGTCCAATATCTAAAAATGAGGGAGAAAGAAATTCTGTACATAGCTTATGCTTGTGGAAGGTTAGGTAATTTTGTGACAAATTGTAGACCCTAGGAGCTTCAAAAGTTTATAATATTGCCCACCGAAAAGCCACAACCAGTGGAAACTTAGGTACCTCAGCAATGAACAGAGCTGTCTTGACGAGTGAAATAATATAGTCTATTCCCAGAAGGGTAGTGTATTCTATGGAGTCAGCTGTGACCCATAGGGTAGCCCCCATGAAGATGATTCTGTCAGAGGGTCAGGAGAAGTTGGTCTTGAGGATTTTAGATTTAGGACCCTTAGGGAATTATATGGATATTAAAGTGCTCAATCTTTACAAATTCCTCTACTCAAGAAAACTGCTCCTAAGGAGATTAAGGCAATTGATGGTTCTCTTCTTTCCTCAAGTCCAGTGAGGCTTAACACTCGCATCATTTCTTTGGTCTGTTTTGGAAATCGCCATAAAAATATGTTGCCTTGATTTGAAAAATGCTCCCCGTTTTAAAGTGATATTGGGATGCCCTCATTGACCTTACATAATTGTCGTATTGATTGGGCAACAAAAAAATGTCAGCTGAATTAAGAATATTGTCAGACAAGTTGTGTGATCCCATGCAAGTCCAGAGAGCGTTGATCTCCTGCATGCAGGAATGGGTATTTTGACAACTGATGGTAGTGCCTTCTCCATACCACATGTCATGCACTATTTAGTGTTATATTCAATAAAAAAATGACAAATGTGTTACCCTCACATGGAAGTTAGGATTGTAAGATCAATTTGGAAACTGATTCACAAATACCCTGAACTTTTCAGACAGCACCTAGATGAAAATGTGAATAATTTGGCTAATTTGAAGCAGTCTCCTGCTTTTTCTCTGTCATTTTTTGTTCTCAAAAAAAGGGGGTGAGCTGAGAATGTGTATAGACTACAGAATCCTAGCCAAGATTGGGCCCGTCTTTGCCTGTCATCGCCGGACCTCAGATGGGCTGGGCCACCCCCCTTTGCTCTTTTGCCCAGAGCTTATAAAAATACCAGGTTTATTTGTTCTTTTTGTTTGCCGTTTTCCTGTCTCTCAGCTTTGGCCTGATTGGTTTTCCCTTTTTCCTAAGCATGGGAAAGAGAAAGGCTGCCCCTTCTCTTAATCTGCCCTCTCTCGCTGCATAGATTATTACTACCATGGAGGGCTTCTTGGTGTGGGCTGTTGTAGTCATACCTAAAAACATTGAGCTCACAGAGCGGCATCTTTCTTTAACTGGGGAATGTCTTTCCTCCTGTGCCTCCCCTCTGCACTTGGATGATATGCCCTTACTCCCCTCTACATTAACTGTGGCTTTTACCCAGGTAGATTCAAGTATATTGTCTGATCTGCCCAACCTGCCTGATTTGGGCCTCCAGACTGGTATAGTTCTGGCATCTAGCCAGCCTAGTCAATCTCAGTGCTCTAGTCCTGAATACAAACAAAGGAGACAGCCCACCATGTCCAAGACGGCCCCTGGTTTCGCTAGTGCTGAATCACAAACAGAGGATCTCCTTCATTCAGGCCTTGACTTTGTGGATACCATGGTCAATTCATTCAAGCTGTAATTCTCTGCTATTTTGTGTTCTAAACTTGACCCAATTTTTTTAAGGCTGCAGACAATGAAAGCCAGATTGTCAATGATTATGGAACAAAGGGGAGCAAGGATGGGTGTTCATGACTGCTCAGGCCAGGAAAAACAAGCAAAACTCGACCAATGAGATGCTGCCAGAGGACACTCCATCAATTCTACAGCCAGCAGCCGAATTGTTTCATCTGTCCCTGACGTGTTTTCCCAGTCCCTTAGTACCACATATGCAGGAATAAGACCTCAGTAACCTTAGTTTCATCTGGTACTACCCAACTATTGAGATTGTCAATTGGTATGGGTCCTATACGAGGAGATGATGGGGACCCCCCCCTAAATCTGCCACCAGCTGCCAACACGTATGTGACCATCGTGGCTAGCATCTCTATCTTGTAGGTGGGGTCCAGTGAGTCAACCAGTGAGTTGAAAAATAATGTTACTCACTGTCTTAGCTCCAAGACCAGCTCCTGGACTTGGACCGCAGATGATATTCTAACAGTATGGAGAGTGGGCTCGGTGGGTCCCAATCCTAAACGTTTCAATGCGGACTGTGTAGTTATTAATTTCAGTCTGCCAAGGATTGTCTATGGTCTGATTCTGGTGGATATAATGGGCCTGATTAAGCCTAGTTTGATTTAACTTTTGCCCCTCTCTTATTTTTATAGTTATCTGGCCCAGCCACTGAGATGCTAGCTGTGCAACCTAAAGGGAGGCCAAACATGGGAGGTTCTTGTTTTAATCACTTTGAGCCCCTTTCCTCCCTGTCAGAGGTTGAATGACTCTTCCCTGCAGGGGACAGTACTTGTGAACATGAAGCCCTCCCGGTCCAAATTAATGGTACCCTGTTGGAAGAGTTCGCACTGGGGATAAGGACAAGGCAGGGCTGACCCCTATACCCACTCCTCTTTGTGATAGTAATGGAACTGACTAACTGGATCTGCCTTGATGCATTGATCTGTGGGCTGCGTTGAGACTACAAATGGGAAGATGTTGTCTCGCCATGCGCGGATGATGTCCTCTTTTTCCTGGCAGAGCTGGAAAAATCCACCGTTAGAATACTGGAGATCTTTGGGAGGTACTCTGGACACTGTATTAATTAGAGTAAGTCTTGCCTATACCCGCTCGCTAGGTGGAGACCCAGGCCGGATTGGCATCGTCCTATACCTAGAAAGGTAGATTGCTTAAGTAATACAAGAGAGATGTGAGCCACTTGGGCTAGCTCCCTCTGTCCCTAAAGGGCTTAATCACTCTATATAAAATTATTTACTTACCCAAGTTCCTATACGCCCTCCAAAAACTCCCTTGAGTTGGGTTAACTATATAGAGCAACCTCCAAACGCCCATGAATTCCCACAATCCAGATGTCAAGAAACTCTACTTTTTCTCTACTTGTGTTGGCTGTAAATTTGAGGTTCTTATTACTGGAGTTAGCCATCAGATGAATTCCTAGCTGTTCCTCTTCTCCTTTCCATTTGAAGACTATATCATTGATGAACCCTGCCCAATTCCTGACAAATTTCATAAAATGGTGCCACTTCATTATAGATATGTTGTTCTTTGTATGCACCTGTGTAGATATTGGCTATGCTCGGGGCACAAGAAGCCCCCATGTTGGTCCCGTTGACCATTTCAAAGCATTCCAAGAAGAAATTTTATGGCTGCTCACCAATTGTTCTTTCGAATAGGGCTGCAACTACTTCAAGCGCTTCCCTCCAAGGTATGTTAGTATATAGTGCTTTGATATCAGTTCAGTTCAGTTCAGTTCAAAAATGCTTTATTCAGCATGTTTAAAACAGCCACATAGCAAACATGAAATAACATACGACATCATACAATAAAAACTTTAGAATAACAGGATATAGACCAGTTACATAGAAAGGTACAAAATAGAAATAATTGATATGCTGACCCCAGGAAATTGTTTAAGTTACCATCCCCGTATAAAGTGCCAGTGCATGATAGGATGAACAATATAAAACAAATAAAATAATTCCAGTAGGCTTAACATTTATATGACCAAAGAGCAAACATGCCGGTTAGAGTGCAAAAGAAATGCAAAGTAAAATGCAATTCACGATTCTGGACATGTGCAAAAAGTCGCTTGTATTGCTCACTCGCTAAAGTGACAGTGCAACTTATGGAAGGCCAAGAGAGTTACATAATAATAGATTTCCTGGCACACATACATTTCAGAATATAAGTAGCTGTATAAAAACATATATCTGCACTCTCCAAATTAAACAGTAACTGCATTGCGCTCTTTGTAGTCCGGACATTGTATTTTAAAAAGATAGGTTTTAAAAAGTGACGTCTTAAAAATACATAAAATTTACAAAAAAGCATAAAATGGCAACAACTCTGTTTGGATGAATCATCACATGGGCATAAAATATTACTATGCTGCCTGGTGATAGGAAAGGACACAAGATGGTGTACTATTCCGAGCCTTAGGCGGGTAAGAACAAAGCGATGAGATCTTCTTGTGACTTCGGTCAGATATGGCTGAAAACCTTCGTTAAGATTATTTTCACCATAGAAGACATAAGTACACTGTTTAAGACGGACAGGATCTCTAGATTGTCTTGTATAACGTAAAAAAGACACCTTGAGATCTAATTTAGATATACTGGCAGCTTCCTCGGGAATTAAAAAAGGATCTTGATTGAAAAGGAGCTTGAACCAGTAATAGATATGTCTGAGCCAAGGTATATACAGACAGTAGTCCAGCCTTAAACAATCTCTGATTACTCTTTGGGTAAATATGGTTTCGGTTTTAGACCAGATGGAACGCCATAAAGTCAGGGGGCGAAGGGCTGCAAGATCTTCAATATAATCTAGCCCCACCTCTCTGTGAATTAGCTCCGTGGAAGCTGATGCGGGGGTACACAGTAGACGTCTCAAAAATGAGTTCTCATCGAGTTGGATATGATTACCACAAAGGGTATGGTGCCCCCATACACCAGCACCGTATAAAGCGGAAGAAATACATCTGGCTTTATAAATCGAAATCATGTCATTAATTCTACTATTCCCAAGCTTGGAGGCAAATCTAAACACTCCATTGATGTTCTTTACCATTTTAAGGCGCACATTATCACATTCGTTATCCAATTTCCCATCACCAGAGAATGTGACACCGAGGTAACAAAAACTGGTCACGGATTGGATTTTATTCTCGTCCAGGAAGAAGGTCTTTTTAGCACCTTTCTTGCTCCCGCAAGTCATTACATAAGTTTTTTCTTTATTAATTAGCAGTTTTTATATCTTCAATAAACCTACAGAAACTGCTAATTAAACGTTGAAGGCCTATTTGAGTACGTGACAGGAGGACGGCGTCGTCCGCATATAACAGTATTGGAATGGGGTCGCCATCTACTCGGGGGGCATCGGCAGGGACTTGCCTAAGAATTGAATCAATTTGGTTAACAAATAAAGAAAAAAGCAAAGGGGCCAAAACACAACCCTGCCTGATGCCTCGAGTCACTCTAAAAAAGGGGGTAGATTCCCCGTCAGGCCCAAAACAAACTTTGCAAGAGAGCCTTTCGTATAATCTGGCCAGAAAGTGCACAATATCTGTTGGGGCGCCCATTTCCAATAGTATTGGCCATAAAATAGAGTGTTCGACCAGATCGAAGGCACTGCTGAGATCGGCAAAACATAAAAACAAATTCCCTTTTTTGACCGTGACATATTTATTTATTATGAGGTCGAGGTTCAGGCACTGTTCCATTGTACCCATTCCCCTCCTGAAACCATATTGGACTGGTGATAAAATGGTATTTTCTTCTGCCCATATCTCCAGTCTATTGAGGAGTATTCTGCTCAAAATTTTAATTGATGAGTCCAGGAGGGAGATAGGGCGGTAATTACGTGCCTCGGACCTAGAACCCTTCTTAAATAGGGGGACAATAATAGATTGTCCCCAGGTCAAAGGAAGTTTACCTTCAATAGCGGCATTAAAAATGCGAGTTAAAATGGGTGCCCAAAGATCCATCTCCTGTTTATATAGATCCACGGGGACACCATCCGGGCCCGGGGCTTTGCCCCCTTTATTTTTTGTCAACCCCAGATAAACCTCGTCCAGACTAATGGATAAAGGTGACGATGGCCATACAGAGTTGTGATTATCTAACAAATCTAAAACCAACCTATCGGGATTAAAAATATTAGTAAAATGATCAATCCAATCATTGCAATTTACATGAGATGTTATTTCGGGAATGGTATCATTCTTAAGAAAAGGGCAATTGATTGTCTCCCAGAATAGAACATTATTATTTGTGTTAGCAGCTAAATTTAGTTTATGCCATAGCTCTTCCTGTATTTCTTTTTTACGGACTTTCAGAGAGGTCTTATAATTAAGGCGTTCGGCTTTAATAAGGGTATTATCCCTAGGTTTAATATCCAGGGCAGTTTTTAATCTCGACAAAGCCTGTATACAGTTTTTGTCGAACCAGCCGACGGACCTGTTTTTTGGTGGCCTACTCCTCCCTGTCAATAAGCCAGCAATAACAGTGTTAATTTGATAAAATTTGGACAGCAGTATGGCGGGTACTGTCTCATTACTTAGGCAGTAGTCAATTTCTGTTGTACATTTAATGATGACTTCTCCCAAAAGTTTAACAGAATTAATATTGGCCCACTTAATTCTTGGCCCATTTGGTCTCACTGCAACAATATCTCCAGTAGAAGTGGTGGTATCTGAATGTACATTTCCCCACGTCAGTAAAGTTACAGAGATACTGTTATGGTCGCTTACTGCTTGCTCTGTTATCCATAAATCAGTATAAGCAGTATTGCAGGAGAGAAGTATGTGGTCAATGTTAGAGTGGGCACCCCTGCCTGTAAAGGTTGGGCATATAATATTGCCCTTTTTCAGGGAACAGTGAAGTAACTCTAAATCCAGTTTAGCTATCAAATTATTAAGGGAGTTTCCATAATCGTCATGAGGGAAATGGATATGTGGGGAGCCAACATTATCACCTATTTCCCCCAGGAAGCCGCAAATCCTTTGGTCTGCATATGGACAGGCCTGTATATCAAAATCTCCTGCCCACTGTAAAATCAATTGATTCCTGGAACCGGCCAGCAACTTATCTATTTCACTACCTATTTCATGAACAATGGGACCCCTACGTGCGTCAAAGGTGTTATTATAATAGTTAATAATGATTAGATCCTTGCCTACAACATGCTCCAGACGTAATAACTGGGCATAAGAGGACACCTCATGATAAGTATTAGGTTTGAACTGGGTTAATTTAGTTGATACCAAAATTAAAAGTCCAGCTTTAGCCCTTCCTGCTGTCGAATTCACAGCTGATGCCCAATATGAGGTATAGCCTTCCACATGAATTGCCTCTTTATGCCAAGTCTCTTGAAGGCATATAATGTCGAACCCTTGTGTAATAAAATCATTCCAGAATGGGGTATTTAACTTTGAACTTAAGCCAGCTATATTCCAGGTCATGATGTTAAGACCTACCTCTGGTAATATAGCATTTTTAGATGTTATATGGCTAGTTGTAGGTTTAACCACACCCTCCTCAGAAATACTTCTTACTTCTGATGGGGTAGTCGGGGATATTACAATAAACTCCTCCTCGTGTGGTATACCAAGTACAGCACTTGATCTAACCCCCGTTATCTCTTCACTACTGGTAATATGATTATTTTGGACATCTGTTACCTTCAAATGGGTGTTTGTATCGTCAGATAAACAGCAACCCAATAAAGTTTCATCGCCCCTCAGTCAATCAACGGACTCCAGGCTGCTGAACCGATTTTGCAAGGGAATAGGGTCTATGGAGAAGGGATGTCTAGGCCAATGCCCTTGTGATGGGCCCCTCCCATTTCTGCGCACAATTTCCCAGCCATCAAATTTAGTGGTAAAATGACCGGGGGGGGTAAAAATAAGTCAAAGGAAAGGCCTTAATTGACACACCTGTTTTAGAATCATTCCAGTTGCAAATGTAATCGACTATAGTGGGGTCATCGAAATTTACTAAAATACAGTCCCCCTCTATGTTTTTTGTCAAATGGCCAACCCATGGCGCCCTCCTAACCATAGTTATCTTACAGGCTTTGTGCAGTGGAAGTGGTCTATTTTTATTGAGCCAGTGCACAACCCTGTTTTTCAAAGTTGTAGGGGACTCAACCTCTTGTTTGCCCAGTAAGGGAACCCCTGCTAAGATAACAACAAATGGGGCAGCTTCAGGTGGTAAATTTGGAATATTTTTCCCCCTTGGTGTCACAGGAGTAGAAGACTTAACATCGTGCTTATGTTGGGGCACTTTACATTGAGCAGATTGCTCATGGTCGGGCATAACCACAAATTTATTAGTTGTAGTTGGATCCTGATGAGTCATGGGCAATCCAGACAAGTTTTGGGGGGCAGCCAAAGCAGTTTCTACTCGAGTGTTATCCAATGGTTTACAAGCACCAGGATGGCCAGTATTGCTTCTAGGATTGAAAAAACCACTAAGCCCTAATTCAATCTTGGATAGAAGATCTTCGATCTTATTTATTCTATCCTCTATAGGGTGAAGAAGAGATCTAATTGCGTCATAGATATTGGACAAGTCATGGCACATTCCCTCCTCTCTAGTTATAACATTTGCCCCCCCACTAGCAGTTTGCACAACAGATGAAGGAGGAACTAAAGGTGCATTTTTGTTGATCGGTGCAGCCAATATATGCTGCTCTAGATGGGCATTAGACGATCTGGGACTTCTCGAGTGGTTCACAGGCTTTGGCTTTTTACTTCCTTTCTTAGCCTTACCACCATTTATGGGAGTATAACCATGTTTAGTTTTAGGGACAGCCCATGGATTCCTATCTCGCAATTGTCTAATGCATGGTTCTGTAGTTGCACTATGTGTAGAAGGTAACGGACGGGGTGAACTCAGCAGTGATTCAGAGACCAAAGACTGTTCACCCACTGACACTGCAACTGTTCCACTAGGCAATAAGTCAATAGTCGAAACATCAGTATCGGAACATGGCATTACAGGACTAGTAATAATAAGTGGAGCCGGGGTACCAACATTGGCTATATGACCCAGCGAAGACCTCCTGGCCGCCGCGAGGTCCTGTGATACACGGCGTTCCAGGAGCGTGATTTCCTGGTCAATAACGCAATTAACTTTGGTAATAAATTGGTCCGTTGTTCCAGAATATGGGACTTTAGAAGTTTTCCCTTTCGTATCTTTAGCTGGCATGGTAATAGCACAGATACAAGCACCACATAAAATGTAACTTCACTAGTCAACGGACTTGCACGGTAGATATAACCTCGATATTTTGTTTAATTTTCACCGTGTATCACAATCTCTGCACTCTATGACACACAAAAATTTATAAAGGCAATAAGTAGTACCTGGAGGCATCTACCACATATACGTCTTTAGGGGGGTAGCCCAGTCCAGTCTCTTCCTGGCGATGACGGGCAAGGACGGGCCCGGGCGCCGCCCGCGCGCGTCCCGCGCTGCGGAGGCACCTGTGGTCTTCTAAAGGGCTGCGGCTCGCACTGATGATGTTTGGCGCTGCGCCGGTCCCGGGTGGTGCTGGGAAACGTAGTAGATAGCAGCCGTTCCCCTCACGGTAACGAAGACGATGGCAAAAGCAGGATTCCCCGCCAAGAACAGCGTTCCCTTCACAGCAGGTAGGTCAGTAGGGTCACACAGCCCCCACCAGACAGTTAAGCGCGTCCCGCGCTGCGGAGGCACCTGTGGTCTTTTAAAGGGCTCCGGCTCGCACTGATGATGTTTGGCGCTGCGCCGGTCCCGAGTGGTGCTGGGAAACGTAGTAGATAGCAGCCGTTCCCCTCACGGTAACGAAGACGATGGCAAAAGCAGGATTCCCCGCCAAGAACAGCGTTCCCTTCACAGCAGGTAGGTCAGTAGGGTCACACAGCCCCCACCAGACAGTTAAGCGCGTCCCGCGCTGCGGAGGCACCTGTGGTCTTTTAAAGGGCTCCGGCTCGCACTGATGATGTTTGGCGCTGCGCCGGTCCCGGGTGGTGCTGGGAAACGTAGTAGATAGCAGCCGTTCCCCTCACGGTAACGAAGACGATGGCAAAAGCAGGATTCCCCGCCAAGAACAGCGTTCCCTTCACAGCAGGTAGGTCAGTAGGGTCACACAGCCCCCACCAGACAGTTAAGCGCGTCCCGCGCTGCGGAGGCACCTGTGGTCTTTTAAAGGGCTCCGGCTCGCACTGATGATGTTTGGCGCTGCGCCGGTCCCGGGTGGTGCTGGGAAACGTAGTAGATAGCAGCCGTTCCCCTCACGGTAACGAAGACGATGGCAAAAGCAGGATTCCCCGCCAAGAACAGCGTTCCCTTCACAGCAGGTAGGTCAGTAGGGTCACACAGCCCCCACCAGACAGTTAAGCGCGTCCCGCGCTGCGGAGGCACCTGTGGTCTTTTAAAGGGCTCCGGCTCGCACTGATGATGTTTGGCGCTGCGCCGGTCCCGGGTGGTGCTGGGAAACGTAGTAGATAGCAGCCGTTCCCCTCACGGTAACGAAGACGATGGCAAAAGCAGGATTCCCCTCCAAGAACAGCGTTCCCTTCACAGCAGGTAGGTCAGTAGGGTCACACAGCCCCCACCAGACAGTTAAGCGCGTCCTTTAGTGCTTTGATATCTAGTGTCAACAAGATCTCTTGGGAATTATTGAATTGCAAATTTTCAATCCTTTTAATCATGTTGCCAGTGTCTCTGATGCATGAGACAAATGATTTAACAATGGGGCAAAGAAAAGTATCCACATATTTGGATAACGGTTCCGTCATAGCACTGATGGAAGAGATAATAGGACAGAGGGGTGGATCTTCTATGTTCTTGTGGGTCTTGGCGACTCCATACAATGTCAGAATCACAGGGTTGTCTTTGTTGAGATACTCAAAATCCTTTTTACATATATCTCCCTTTTCCAAAGTTCAAGATATTACTTGCTGGATCATTTTTTCTAATGCCATAAACATTTGTTTGCTTGTCATGTTTTAGTGTTCTGGAACTTCCAGCATCTGGTTCACTTTGTCAATATAGTGATCTGTGCCCATCAGGTTGATACCGCCTCCCTTATCACATGGGTTCAGTGTAATCTTGAAGTTGTCTTGCAGATTTCATGGAGCAATTCGTTCATTTTTTTGACAAGTTAGATGGTACTGAGGAAATGAATTTGGTAAACTTGTCTAGCTCTTTAAGTACTGCCCTTTCAAATACAGCCACTTCTGGTCCGACCATGTCTAAAGTTGGTGTGAACTTGGATTGCGGTTTGCACACTGACACATTGCTTTCTTGCTTTCTTGTTGATTGTCCACGTTGTCATTCATAAAATATTTCTTCAATCTGACCTTTCCGAGACAGGCAGGCACATCTTTGTTGAGTTTAATATTTTTGTTCTTCACAGTAGGAACAAACGACAGGCCCCTGGATAGGAATAGTGTTTTTTCTTTTCCAATCTTAGTTGATGCCAAATTAAATATGGGGATAGTATCATTGGAGGAACTGCCATGTGGCCATTCCCCTAATAGTATTATGGCCTCCAATATTGTTGGTTGCGTGCCTTTAAAAATTGATGTTGAAGGTCCTAATGGTTGAACCTTCCTCTGTCCTATCTCTGAAACCAATTTCGTCCTCATCCTCTCCGCCAAAAAGGGGTTTCAATAGTTTTCCATATAATTTGATCTGATCGGTCCCTGATTGGTTATCGAGGTATGACAAAAACAGAATAAAATATATAAAAGAACATGCACAGACATTTTTGTAACCTCTAGGGGTTTCAAATACCATATTTTGTTCATACTGTGCTATTTATTTACTATCCTCAGATTTGGAATCTAGGTATAGAGGTCCTGTGTGTGATTTTTCAGTAATAGTGAGGTAAGACATCACTGAATATATTTGATCCTTTATTTGTTTGCATACACATAAGTAAGGGATTATGTTATTATGTTTCAATTCTTTAGGCTGCTTCCTCTATCTTTGACCTTGATGAAGACCCGCATTTAAGTTGTTCAATGGGTTGAAACGTCAACGTATTGCAGTCTTGACTGGCAAATAGTCTAGGACCTTTCATGTACTCGAATTTTGAGTCATCTAGTTTGGAAATTGTTTCACTACTCTGTCAACAATCTTCATGGACTGTCCTTTGTAATTATCACCAGCACACTTATATTTACATTTCTTGCTGATTACTCTCACTGCACCGTTTATTAAGTACCTATTTCATATGCTGTTGTCTAATTGATATACTTTAGCAGTAATTAAACACGCTGTTAAATCTCTTACAGATGAGTAATATATTCTGTCCTTTTGGTTTAGAAGTTTAAGCTGACAAACGTCTACCAATGGAACCATATTATTGTTTTTTATGTAAAGAACCCAGGTTATCAGGGATACCAGGTGGCCCCATAGTATTTCTTGGAGATCAATTACCTCAGCACCACTATTTTTATTTATGATAAAGTTCCTTATAGTTCTCACACAGTTCACTCGTTGTGAAGTCCCTTCCAGCAGCGCCAGCAGCTGTTTTGTAGATTTACATGCTAAGCATCTGTCCCAATGTCTTTGCTGCTGCAAAGCACTGGTTCACCCTAACAAACATATCACCCAGGTTTAGGCGTTGTATGTGAGACATGCTTGCTTTTACACACAAAGACCACCGCTACACAAGCTAATTACAAACCACTGGGAAACAGAAAAAATACACAAGCATGTCTGGAAAGCAGCCTCAGTAACAGTTTTACAAGAATATTTCAAGAAAGCTTTAGTGGGGAGGAGGAGCCTAGCGCGCATCCAAGATGGTCGCGTGAGCACAGGGCTCCCCGGACCCTTTCTGCTCCTCGGAATCTATCCTGAGAATATCCTGATGTGGTTTATGGAATCTGGGAGCTGAAGACCAGCTGAGCACATATCTCTTTTCAAAAATCAACTCGGACCTGGGAATCCTGAGTTGTCGTCGTCGGAACTTTTGGGACCCACCCGACGGAGGTGACCGGGGTGAAGGTGACCCGTGGGGCCGGGCTGCAATTGAACAACAGCGGCTTCAGCGCGGTACCAGTTGCCGATCCACCACTTTCGGTTTCGGTTTTGGACTTCAGGAGACCAGCTGGCGGGTGCGCTCGGGGTGGAGAGGTGCTTCCTGGGCCTCTGCACGAGGTTTTCCTCCACCTGCCACTAGAGTGCCTATAGCCTCGGACCCCCTATACCGACATTTTTAGGTCTTCTTGCTGGTGCCCTTACACCTCTTGGTTGGAGGTCCCCTTGAGTGACCGTGTTCACATGGGGGGCAAAGGGGGTCCCGAGGGGCGCAAGACCAAGGCCTCCCTCCGCGGGGGAGCGGTCCAGAGCAACAACATAGACCGCTACACCCAGGGCAGAGGGTCCCCTGGCGCTGCTGGCCTCCCCCCGGACGCTGCAGGGGGAGGCACGAACGTCTCTACGGAACTTTCCCTGCAGGACATTATGGGCGCCATTGCTGGCATCAGGGAAACCATCGCCACGCAATACGAGGCCCTGGCCCGTAAGATCGACACCGTCGCGATTGATGTCACCCTGATCCGGGCCGACCTCTCCAAAACAAACGAGAGGGTCCAGGCCCTCGATACACGGACCTCCACCCTCGGTGCGGAGGTGTCGGATCTGCGGGCCGCGCTTGGAGACATCAGGGTGGTCAACGATCATATGGCCCGGCGGCTTGAGGACTTCGAGGGACGGGCCCGACGCAACAACATCCGCGTCATAGGTGTACCGGAGTCCTCCGACGGCCGCCCGGTTGACCTCGTGGTCGAGGAACTTATCCTGCAACAGTTGTCCCCGGCTGGCCTAAGTAAGTTCTTTGCCGTGGAGCGGGCCCATCGAGTTCCGGGCGGTCGGCCACGGCCGGGGGCCCCCCCGAGGCCTATCGTGGCCAAACTATTCCACTACAGGGACCGCGACGCTATTCTGCAGGCCTCACGGACCCACGGCCCGGTTCGTCACGAGAACTCGACCATCAATTTTTACCCGGACTTCACGCAACTGGTCCAGAAACAGCGGATGGGATTCCAAGGGGTGAAGCGTCGTCTCCGCGAGCTGGGCCTAAAGTATTCGATGCTCTACCCTGCAAAACTCCGAGTGGAACATGGGGATCGGACAGCCTTTTTTGACTCTCCTGTGGCCGCAAGTGACTGGCTGGACTCGCTGCCGGACGGAGGTGGCCGTCCCGGACCCTCTGCGGGCACCGCAGGTGACGGGTCCCCTTTAGAATGACTTTTGGTCCTTGAATTTGCCGTTTTGCACTGTTCAGTTGGGTCTTACTTCTTTTGTATATTGTGTTTCACCAGGACCTGTGAGGGGGGCGGGCGGGGACGGGTCCCTTTCCTCCTCCGGGGTCTTTTCGTAGAATGGGGTTAGTGGGGCGACAGGCACACTGCAAGTTGGGGGGGTTTTTTGGCCCGCAGGGGTGCAGGGTGGGGGGAGTTGGACTTGGGGTGGGGTTGGGGGGGAGGAGGGGTTGTTTTGTTGTGTGCTTTTTGTTTACAGGGCGAGGTATTGATTTTTGTCCACATCTGGGAACTGTGCTGCAGGCTGGGGGACCCTTGATCTATTGGAGGGGATGGGGGGGGACGGGTTGAGGCTTATGTCATGGAACGTCAATGGGTTGGGGGACCGTATCAAGCGGGGTGTAGTGCTGCAATATTTGCGTCGTTTGACTCCTGATGTGGTGTTTCTCCAGGAGACGCATCTGGTTGGTAATGTTTGTCATGCAATGAACAGGGGGGGATATCGCCTCGTAGCCCATTCTGGTTTCACAACTGGTTCCAGGGGGGTGGGCATTCTCCTGCGAACCTCCCTTCCGGTGGAGATCACTAAGATAGTCTCGGATGACAGAGGGCGCTATGTGTGTTTGATTGGGAGGTGGGAGGGGCAGCCCCTTACCCTGGTTTCAGTCTACGTCCCCCCGGGCCTCCAGAACTCCACCTTCACTGACTTGGGTCGAATGCTGCTTGACCTTCCGGACGGCCTCCTGCTCATGGGCGGGGACTTTAATTCTGTGGTTTCGGGTGAACTGGATCGTCACCCACCAAGGACCCTCCCCGCTGCCCAGGCATGGCTGGGTGGGATGTTGGAGACCTTCGGCCTGGTGGATAGCTGGAGATTAATGCATCCGACCCAATGTCAGTTCACCTTTCACTCGGGGGCGCATGGGAGTCTCTCTAGGTTAGACTACTTCCTTATGCCCGCGGCGCAGACTGGTCGGATTAGAGAGGTCAGGCACCTGGCGCGGGGTATCTCCGACCATTCTCCGCTGTGGCTTCTTTTTGACACCGGGTCGCGGTCTGCAGGGCGGATCGCTCCCATTAACCCATGGTACCTGCGAGACCCTACGACTCGCGACAGCCTGGTTAAGGCTATGGACCAATACTTCCTTGATAACGAGGGGTCGGTGTCGTCTGCAATGTCCCTGTGGGAAGCCTTTAAAACCGTGATCCGCGGACACGCCCTCTCCCAGATAGTGGTGGCTAAGAAGGTCAAGAGTGAGGCAGTGGTGAGGCTGGAGACTGACATCTCGGGGCTGGAGTCGGCCTTGGAGGCGAATGTCACTCCGGACGGGCTCCATGCCCTTAGCCTGAAACAGTTTGAATATAGGTCCCTGGTCACTGACGCGGCCAAAACTATGTATAGGGAGCAGCAGGGTCGACTGTACGACGCCGGGGACAAGGCGGGAAAGTTGATTGCGTGGCTGGACAAAAAGGAGAGAGTGAATCGTGTGGTCCCGGAGTTGCGTGCTGCGGATGGTGTGTGTGTGACTGAGCCGGATGAGATTGTGGAATGTTTCGCCGACCACCTCCGGGCTGTGTACTCCCCAGTGACTGACAGAGATGAGGACGACTCTCGCCTTCTACTGAGGGATATTGCCTTGCCCGGCCTGTCCGTTGAGGACCGTGAGCGGCTGGACGCCCCCTTGTCGGCGGATGAAATAGCGACCGCGATCCGCTCCCTTCGCTCGGGCAAGGCTATGGGTCCCAACGGTCTGCCCATTGAGCTATATAAATTGCGCCCTGATAAGCTTGCGCCCTTCCTCAGTCGCATGTTCCGTGAGTCTCTTGCGGCGGGTTCCCTTCCGGCTGACCAGCGTTTGGCCACGATAGTCGTGATCCCCAAGGAGGGCAAGCCGCGAGACCGCTGTACTTCTTACCGGCCTATTTCACTGCTAAATGCAGAGCCTAAAATCCTGGCGAAAGTCCTTGCCAATCGTTTGTTGAGCGTCGTGTGCGATCTTATTCATCCGGACCAATGCGGCTTCATCCCGCATCGCAACACCGCTCTTAACTTGCGGCGTCTTCACGGTGCCCTGGCCAGGGCGGAGCTCCTCTCCGAACCGGCCGTGCTGGTTTCTTTGGATGCCACGATGGCTTTTGACACCATCGAGTGGCCATTCCTCTGGGCTGTCTTGGCTAAATTTGGCTTTGGGGAAGGATTTATTGGCTGGGTGAAGCTTCTTTACACGGGACCCATGGCTCAGGTGGTGGTGAATGGGCGGGTCTCTCGGCCCTTTGCCCTCGGCAGGGGCACGAGGCAGGGGTGCCCGTTGTCCCCTTTGCTCTTTGCTCTCGCCCTGGAGCCACTCGCTGCTTGGCTCCGCTGGGAGCCCTCGCTTAGAGGGATCCGGTGGGCCCCGGGCTTCGAAGATCGGGTCTCGCTGTATGCGGACGATATTCTCCTGTATCTCACCTCACCGCGGCAGTCGCTCAACGTCCTCTTTGACGTTCTGACTTCCTTTGGGAACAATTCGGGTCTCACGATCAATTGGTCTAAATCCTGCGTCTATCCTATCTCTGGTGGTCCTCCTCTCCTGCCGCCTCGGCTTCCGATCCAAATATCTCTGAGCGGCTTTAAGTACCTGGGGATATACGTTTCGCTGGACCCGGTGGCTCGCTATGAGCAGAATCTCCTGCGTCCACTCCGGCGATTGCGAGAGGACACGGCCCGGTGGTGCAGGCTGCCCCTGTCCCCGCTGGGTCGGGCCGCGCTGTTCAAAATGATGTCCCTTCCCAGGTTCCTCTATGCACTCCAGAACTCCTTCGACGTTATCCCAGTGGCCTACTTTCGGGAGGTGGAGAGCCTGCAGAGGAGACTGGTGTGGGACGGGCGGGCGCGTATTGCTCTTGCTAAGCTTACTCTCCCCTGGTACGACGGGGGCATCGCGCTTCCTGACATTCGCAGGTACTATTGGGCCTCGCAGCTAGCGGCCATTAACCATGCCACGTATGCGCCTGGCTTGAATCCGGCGTATGAGATGGACAAGTTCCTGCTTCCCGGCGGGAACTATATCAGGGCACTTTACTCCCGCTCGGCTGGCCGGACCCTTACGGGTCCTACTAAGATTGCGGTGCGGACCTGGAGGGCTGCCACTGCGGCCACGGGCTGGAGTGAGCGACTAACATGTGCTACTCCTTTGTTTGCCTCCGACCGCCTGGGCAGCCTCTGGACTACGAAGGGGTTTGACCAGTGGGATACGATTGGTATCAGCAAAGTGGGAGACCTGTGGCATAAGGGCACGGTTAAGACTTTCGCGGTGCTCCAGGCCGAATACGAGCTTACGGACAGGGAGTTCTTCCGCTATGCCCAGGTTCGACACGCCCTGCTCTCGGTCTTTGGGGAGGGGACCAAGATCCCGGTTTCCTCGCCCCTCGAGGACCGCATACTTGACGGACATGTCCCTGACAGTACTATTTCTTTAACTTATAAAAAACTGATTAATCATCGGGCTGACCTCTTTGTGCGCCTCCGGGAGGCTTGGACGGGGGACGGGGTGGAATTGGACGACGAGAACTGGCAGTCTGCACTGTCGTCCCCCAAGGAGGTCGCCATTCCAGCCCGTCTCCGGTTGGTACAGCTCAAGATTCTTCACCGGGTGTATGTGACGGGTCCTCGCTTGGTCTCGATGGGATTTTCCGACGACGGGCTCTGTAAGCGGGGTTGTGGGCTCAGCGCCACCTTTCTCCATATCCTGTGGGAGTGCCGCGAGGTGGCGGACTACTGGCGCCGGGTCCATATGGTTATGGGACAGGTCACTGGGGTTGTGCTGCTGCCGGAGGTGCGTCGCTGTGTCCTGAATGTGTGGGAGCCCAATGATTACAGCGCGGCTCAGACTCGGTGGGCGGCCCTGGGGAACATGATTGCCAAGAGAGATATAGCGCAGCTTTGGGGCGCCCAACGGCCGCCCACCGTGTCAGTATGGAAGGAGAATATGGACTGGTGTATGTTCAGGGAGAAGACTGTGTATGTGGCCCGTGGTAAGCCGGGGGCATGGGGTAGAATCTGGGGGCAATGGAATGCGTATCGCGGGGGTATCTGTACGCCCCCCCTGGTGGACACCGATATCGCCATGTCCCCCTGACCCTTGATGGTTCCTGGCACCTTTTGGAATAACTACATATGGACGTTCATCTCCCTTGACCCCCCCCCCCCGTCCCCAGCCTCCCGGTACTCCTTCCTTTTGCCGGCTGCTTAATGGTCTGCACTGGAGTTCCCCGGAGGAAGCCTGACCCGCACTGTTTGCCCTTATGCCTCGCCTTTTGTTTTTCTTTTAGTTTTTGTGTCTGTTGGACTTAAGTCTCCTGTTCCTTTAGAACTATCCGGAGCCACTACGGGGCTGCGCCCCGGGACTTGACTGCAGCCATGATAAATGTATATTTCATTCTGTACCTAGCGGCCGGCCCTGGTGGTTGTAGGCCCGTGCTTGTAACCGAATTATTGTTCAATAAAAATTAAAAAAAAAGAAAAAAAAAAAAAAGAAAGCTTTAGTGAATTCCTATTTACTCCTGTGTGTGTCATTTTCTCCAGCGTGAATGTGCTCAAACTACAATTGCACCAGCAGAAATGTCAACACATTAGCGCAACGGATCATTTTTTTGGTCATTTTATTTCTTCCTTGGGAGAAAATATTTTCACCAGGGAGAAACCCAGTCATATGCACCCCCATAAAATCTGGGTTTTTTACTGTAACCCTCACAACCTGAGTGGAGTAAATCACCAAATATGTCAAAGCGGGAAAAGGTGATGGCTAATGAGTTTGTAGACATTCAAGCTAATCCCCGTGGGGTTTACTCCATTTAAAAAAATGTGCTGTATGACAAAGAAGCAACAGGATTTACACCTGCAAGGCTCCCTTTTGTGAAGTAATTTCAGAATTTCAGTCCTTCCTATCATTTGCACTTTTAACACAATTTTACTAGAGCAATTGTTTATCAGATATTTATGCAGAATTAATAATATCTCAGTAGTATCTGATACTGGAGTATTGTTATTTTTATAGCAGATGTTTTCGGTGAGAATCTGTGAGGTACTGCTTTAATGAACCTCAAATGAGGGAAAGGCTGAATTAACCCACAAGGTATGGAACCTGAGATGTGAATTTTGTTCACAAATCTGTAACAGGTGCATTGGCCCACTGAGCTAAGCTACCCGTTCATGTAGTATGAATACATCTCCACTGTCTCTATGCAGAGAAATAGCTGTAGCATACTCGCACGTTTAGTGATGCACAGTTTTTATGATATAGCGTTTGGATGGGAGACTGCACACAGCCCAGGAAGTCTATCTTCAAACACATTGCTAAAACACTGTATTGGGCACCGCCCCTGTCTTTCTTATCGACAGAGGCACGAGGCATGTCTCCTAACCTCACATGGGCCAAGGGTCATGCCTCAGTTTTTACTTACAGACAAGTTCTTAGAGGGTCAAATGGTAAAACCTCTGTAAATCCTGTCACAGTTCCACAGGAACTTGAACTACTCTTAACATAGAAGAGTTTGTAAGTCTTTGTCAACAAAAATCGTATTCTTGGAGGGAAGGACGAGTTGATGTACGTATGTGTAGTATATGAACCCTTGCTTACTCTACGTAAACTAAGGGGCATTTTAACAAAACAAGTGTTTTTGTTACAAGATAGGGTGCATTCCTGTCCTTGCAGCCAGCCTCGGCACAAAATGTAGTGCCTAGCCCCAATACCGGCACCCTTGCATGGTGCAAGGGTGTCTGCATTGTTGGCAGGATTGTTTTTGTGCAGGAAGGGGCAACTTCCTGCACAAAAACCATCCATGGAGGGGTTTTCTTCATTCTATGTGAGCTACAGAATGCAACACACATTGAAAGAGTAAAAACATTTATTCTCATTACGCCGGCTCTGGGGAGGCATAAGATTTTGTTGGTGCACCAGGTGTATGTGATTTTGTAAGTCTGGGGAAGCATCAAAATCCATGGGTGTTGTGTGAGAACACCCACCGCAACACCCATGGAACGCCTCCTTGATGCAGAGTAAGGCAAGGCAGCGTAAAGCAAAGCAAAACTAGGTGGCTTTGCGTCGCCTTATAGATATGATTGAGAGGCCTGCGCCACTAGAGTGTCAAAAAAGTGACGCTGTAGTGGTGCAGGCCTCTTGTTAATAAGCCCCTAAGTTGTGGTTGGTGCATCTGATTTCATTCAGGCTCTGATTACCCTGCTCTTCCATTTGTCACTGCTCATTGTCTATCATTTCCTTCCCACTCTGTACCTCCATTCATTGGTTTTCTCACTCTCTCATTTCCAACTCACTCTATTTCTTCATTTCTCTCACCCTGGGATGTCCACGTAAACGTCCATGTATGCTCTGTATAAGTTGACTGAGTGCAGCTCTTGTTAATGGCCTGAGAGTAGCCAGGACACGAGACAGACAAGCAGAGGTGTGAAATATTAACATGTGATAATGGATTCTAGAAAAATTGACTCCCCTGTAGAGTTACCTATATGTCTAGTTATTGATACATTTGCAAAGTGTGAGGTTTCATGCTAGCAACCCAGAAATAAATGTCTCCTACTTTGCCACAGTTGAACCTGGCAGCATTGGTTTGGTGTTAAGTCATTTGTCAAGGACTAAATCAAATAGTGGACGGTTCAGAATTTAAAGTTTTCTGTGATTAATGTGATTTTTTGGGCTAAACAGATTTTATTGTTTCAAAGTAAAACAAACATTCAACGAAGACAATAAACAATAACATTGCTAACCACTGGAGGATTGCAAATCATGGAGTGGTAGAGCTGGGAGATCCCTCCTTGACCCACGCCACCCATCATTAGTCCAGCTCCAAGGGGCTAAATTCCGGTAGGTGAGTCAAGTCAGACTGATAGTGCCCAAGGGCATGTCTCAAATGTAGGTATCTGTGGAACTGGGAGGGGTAGAGCGCAAATTGGGACTGTAGGTCTATGAAGGAGCATATGAGAGAACCCCGCTACTGGTCGCCCCACACCGCAATCCCGATCCAATCCCAACGTCGGAATCCTTCCATGCGTGCTGTGAGTTCCAGCCAGCATCCTCTCCAGAGGGTGGTGTGTTGAGTCAGTTTCTTGTCCCAACCAAGGAATCTATTTAGCAGCCCGCCACCCCAGGAAGATAGTCCTAGTTAGTTTTGGGATAAAGAGGGAGATGTGCCTGCCATGTAGCTCGTCCATCCTCAGCACAGCACCTCCTCACTTAAAGGATTTCTTTCTGCTATTCTTTATCTTCTATGGGATCCAGCCAAGATGTGCATCATCATGGTGTCTGCCCCACACAGGGACAGTGTGCTCTCTAAATTGTGGCATAAACCACTTATTCATTGCCCAAGATGAGTGGAAATGAATATAATTAGTCACATTTTTTATTTAATAGGCAAATGTTTCTGTAGAAGATATATTGCTCCCCTTGGAACTTCGAAGGACATGGGCTCTAATGGCAACTTTGCCATTTGACCAAACATTTTGTGACTCGCGGCAATTCTCTTCTGTCTATATGGCTGAAATTGTAAAAGTGTGCAATGTAACATAAGGTCTTAATATGTGTAATGAGGTGAACAAAATATCTGTCATGCTTGTGACAGAGTGACCTCTCCACCAAACTCTAAATCAGGGCCATAATCTGCTGCCTTGTGGCTGTGTACAACCTCTCTAGTAGAAATGCTTTACTCACAAGTAAGTATAAAAGCAACACTTTTCTCGAGGGCCCTAATCGACTGTTTTCTTTGTCATCTTAACCTCAAGGCGAACTACTTTTTCACACCACTATGAACTCGTCTTCGCAGCACCTTAACACATAGTGCACTAAATGGTTATAGGAGTTTGAACATTGACATGTCAGGCTGTATGTGAGAGTTTGTGAGGCTAAACTTGGCATATGTGTTATGTTATGTTACGTTACCTTACGTTATGTTCTGTTACCTTCGGTTACGTTGCCTTAAGTTACATTATGTTATGTTATGTGTTATTTAATAGAGATTTGTATGAAGCTGTTCTTGCACTACGTTGATGGCACATGGGTGTATGAGGCAGGTCACAGGCCTGCACAGCAAGAACCTAGACAATTGAAGTTGTTACAGGCACATGGTGATGTTACATGAACATATGAGGCAGTAAGCAGGCACAGGTAGAAACCGGGTATATGAAGCAGTACATGGACGCAGGGGCGTAACACAGGCCCCTGCAACCTCCGCGTTGCGGTGGGGCCCCACACTCCAGGGGCCCCCTTACTTCATCATGAATTAAATGGTGCACAACTGCTGCGCACCCGCGGGCCCCGGCCAGGCCTCAGACTCTGACTGAGCCTCTTAATTAATTAAATGGTGGCGGGCCCGGCCGGGCCTCTAAAGCTCACTGCTTTCTATTAAATGGTGAATCAGGGCGGGTGCGCGTGGCGCACAGTTGTCTGCGCGGTCTTCAGGGTGGGGCAGGGCTGGTGACCAATGCCCTGATTGAATTATTTGTCATGCGCATTGAGCGCGCGTAATTAAGTGCGCTTGAGCTGAGGTGTGGCATGCCAGGACCCAGCCACGCTCCTACGCCGTCCCACTGAACGCTGCATAGCTCTCGACCTGCCAGACATGTAACGTGGTTCCTCTGCTCCTCCGCCGCACAAGTGCCATTGTAATACATTCGGATGGATGAATGACGCCAAGTGATGGACTCTGCGCGTTCCACTTGTCACTGGAGACGGGGATGGACCCAAGTTAATTAAGTGTGGGAAGGGATCCAACCAAATAATTCATGGCGAGTGCTGGCGTTGCCTTATATACTCTTTGCATCACACAGCACCCAGGGCAGTCCAAAAAAATCCACTGCCCTCACAGAGAGCATCATTAACTCCAAGGCCCCCACTCCCACAGATTCTCAGACTCCATGCGTCCCACACTCAGGGCACCCCACACTGAACTGCTCTTCACAGTCATCCCACCCGTGGTCTCCCACACTCTCCACCCGCACTCTCTACCCCCCAAAACCCACGGAAATAATTTTCACCCCCCTCTTGATCCGCCCTGCAGGGATCATACACTCATTTTGTATTCTACACACCAGTTCCTCCCCCCGACTCCAGTGGCCTCCACTCCACTGATCGCTCCTCTACCCCAGGGATCCCAAACGCCACTCCTCATCCTCCAGATTCTGTTATGTGACCCAATGACACAAGACTACCTCTTTTCCAGCGTGAGCTTTCCCTTAAAAACTCACTGTCTTCATGACTGTAATTCCCAGAATCCACTAATGGAGTCAATGAATTCTTAGGACTGGAGACAAGTTATCCATGAGTATAGCATCATTTTGAATCCTATATGCTTCGCAGCCCTATGATTGGAGATCTAGCGTTCTATGCACCACTGGCTGCAGGGATTTCGCCCTAACGGCACCCAGTGCTCAACTGTACCATCTATCCCACCAGGCTCCTTAAATGTACTGCCCCCTTCAGTGAGACCAGGCTCCACAGCACCCCCATGCTTCTATGATTTCGCACTCTTCTGCCCCATCATGCAGCTGTCACAACATTCACGATCTCCATCCCCACAATTCCATATTCCATATTCTTGAGGGCCACGCATTTCACTGCCCCATTATGCCCCAGGTCCTGCATTTTTGCAGGGTCACACTCTCTTGATTCTAAATCGATTTATAGATTTATAAATCAAGCCTGACATTTCTTTTAATATTAATGATGAGGCAGCTTACATCGAATTGACAATAGATGGCATCAGATCATGTATAATAACCAGCAATACCTGTTCTATTTCCAACGAGCACCTTTTTTTTAATAATTTGAATCTGATTCCTGTGCCACCTGGCAGAAATGAAGGAAAGAGGGCCCTATATCTAGTTTTTTTTTACCCGGGTCCCACAATATCTTTCGACAAGCATGGGATCCCACAGCTTTGCAGCATCCAAGTGATTCCACCCTTCACTCCCTCTGCACCCAGGGGTTCCCTTCACCACTCTCAGTTCCTTTGCCTCTAACTCCTCTCTTTCATGCTATGGCTTCTATCAATTGTGTATTTTCTGTTCCAGACTGCTAGTCCACTTGGGAAGTCTTGAATGTCATACATAGGACCAAAGTGAATATTTGTGGACGTAAACATTTGAAAATAAAAACAGCACTTTTAAACATTTAAAACAGTTTTTTACTGGTATGAGGACCTGTCCTTGAAGCCCACTGATAGCCCACTGATATATTGTCAACTCACGCACACAATCCATGACTGTGAGGACCAAAGTCAAAACGTTGTGCATGTGCCTGGGCAGTGACCCCTGTGCTCAGCGTCTAGTTGGCCACTCTCCCAGCATGTCTGGCCTATAGGACAGCCCCCTCCTGCAATTCCAGTACAGAGATCCACTCAGAGTTGCATATGTGCCCAATCATTTCTGATCTGCAGCTGGCACTTCTAGCCCAGTACTGGGGCACCTCACTCACTGATGCACCTCTACCCAAAAGTGCAGTGGCATAGAGTAGAGTGGCGTAGAGTTCGGGCCATCAGCGCAGTAGTTGTAGCGCGCTGCTGCAGCATGGGTGCACCAGTTGCCTCATATCAGTACTGCGGCCAGGCGACCTGCCTCATAAATTAAATGCTGCGCTTCTGAGCCTCTCAATAGTGAAGATGGGTTGGCCCTCTCCTCTTTACCAGCCCAGCATAATCGTCTTTGTTGTAGCACATTCTGATGACCAAGTTATAGATAGAGCTACACAACTATAGGGGCAGCAATTACATGTCATGGTTCATTATTAATGTTTATATAATGCATTCTATGGAAAATATGGCCCACGGCCCAAATGCCATGTCTGTGCTTAGTTGGATGTAAGCAAAATGTTCAATTTAATGTGTTGTGTTGGAAGTTTGTGTGTGTTCCATGCTATTGAAAAGTGCTCTTCGGGCCACATTGCAGCCAGCTGTATAGTATATCTGCGCTATGTGGGGTGTATGCAAGGTCTGTCTAGTGCGTTCTGTTCGATGCTGGTGTGTGTTTTAAACTACTTACAATGCTCTTGGGAGCTGCGTGCCATCCCTCTATATGGTATTTCTGAGCTATGTGCTATATAAGCTCTACCCAGTGAGCGCTATTACATGTTGGCGTGTGATGTACATTATTGAGAAGTGTTGTTGGGTGCTACAGTGTACCACAACATTCAGCTGTACGCGCTATCTGAGGTGCACAGTCAACATACCTTTGTAAACTGGTTACCAAGGTTTAGAATTTTTCTGGTTCCAGTACCCCCTGGGCCCCTACTCTGCCTATTTCTTGCATTTAAAATTTACATTTACTGCTGTTGTGTGAGAATGCATTTCATGAAAAGGAATATAAAGTAGGGTTGCTAAAAGAAAAATGCCAGCCATGTGTTTAAAGAGCCTGGAAAGACCTCATCTTGGCACTAAATAGGGTAATAAATAAAAAAGCATGTATTCATTTGTAATGTGACTTTTCTGTCTTTGTTCCCTTTAATTACCAGTCATGGATCTCATCATTCAGGTAGCCCTAGAACACAATTTAAGTGCATTTTATTTATATTTGCTGTTCGAAGTATGCACAGATAAGTGCTGAAAATACGACTTTAGGTGACTGCTTATTTTTGTCGGTGGGGCAAAGTGGTAGGTGTTGGGCCGGGCCGCTGGGGGGCCTCCTCATTGTGCTTTGCAGGGGGGCCCCCTCAATTTCGTTACGCCACTGCATGGGCGTCTCCTGAGCATGTGAAACTGGTCCATAATTCTAGTTCACAGACATTCATGTCTTTACATGGGCATGTGATCCTGAGCATGAGCCTGTGAAGTTATTCCTGGTTTAAGATGGGGGTACCTGGACACATGATGGCTGGACCTGGACATGGAGTTGTTTATGTATCAGCAAAGCAGTCCATTTTCAGAAATTGATTACTGATGCTTAGTGCCGAAACTGGTTTATTAATATAAAAAAGGTGGGTAAGTGGGAACAAAGGAGTTGTTTTTATGAAAATGGTGCTTGGGACAAAAACAGTTAATTTACTCACAATGGCAAAATGATATCTGGCGAGCACAGCCCATCTTTAGAAAACAATATGTTGAAGTTTGGGGTGAAATGAGTTTAAATATTACAAATTGCAAATGGTATAGGAATTATTTATGCAAAATGGAAAGCCAATGTTACCACAACAGGGCGTATTCAAACCCCCACTGTTCACCGCATGTTACTACCAGGTGCAGCGCCGATCCCGGCTGGGCCCCTACAAGTCAATACGGCGCGCGCCTGCCTGGCTCGTATCCATAGTATGGACCGGGATGCAACCCCGTACTCTCCACTCCTGCCACTGATAGGGTTCCCCAGGGGCTGAGTACATTATACGGAGAGCATGCTGCAAACATGGACAGACCACACCGTGAGAGAGGTGGGGATATTATTTTACGAAGGGCGCCTACAGACATTTGACGCGCTGGTTGACGATTACGAGCTTCCCAGGGGACAGTTCTTAAGACATAGACAGCTTCTCACGGACTGTCGCAAACAGTGGCGTGTGATTGATACGGAACCCCCCCACACACCCGGTCATCCACGCGATTTTGCAGATGGGGCCAGGACGGCACCTAGTCACTTGGATATACAGGGCCATACGGACCCTGAGGCAACCCACACTTGTACCCCTCAGGGAACACTGGGAAGATGACTTTCGCAGGCCACTACACGACAGGGAATGGATTAGGGCCCTAGAGTATACCAAAAAAGTGTCCCGTAATTACCGCTTCAAGAATATACAGTTACACATCCTGCATAGGGCATACCTCACTCCTGAAAAACTACAGAAATACTTTCCTGATAAAATGTTTGCCTGTCCTAGGTGCCTAGAGCCGGCTGCCTCTTTCATACACATGCTTTGGGAGTGTCCGACACTTCACAGTTATTGGAGTGCAATACACATCGCCCTTCGAACAGTCACGGGGTTGCAAGACCTATGCACATGGGAGGCCAGCGCCTTGGGCATTCATGGGCGGCACAAGAATAAGAAGGTGGAGAGGCGTTTTGCTTTCCTGGGGTTTATCCTGGCCAAAAGATGCATTACCATGCACTTGAAGACACCAGAGGGACCTCCCTTGGCGGCATGGGTGGGGGCTGTTAAGAAGTGGGGGAAGGCGGAGGAAACGCTACTTAGAACGGAGGAAGCTCGGGGACATCGCAAACACCCGATCTCCCTGCCCTGGGCGATGCTAATGCACTCCTTCGCACAGGAAACAGTACCGGCGGCGGGCCCGCGAACGGTTGGCTCTCCGGGGGCCTCCGCGACTCAGGAGCCCGCTCAGGGCGGCATGCAGGAGTCCCGGGCACCCGGCGGATCCTAAACTACGGACTGCAACTGTTCCCTCATTAAGCCCACGCACAGAAAAGGATCATTACGCCCGCCTCCAACCCCCGACCCTTCTCCGCGCCTGCGAAACCCTAACATTATGATAGGCAATGGCACTGCTCTCCGACGCTAGACTCACACTGCTTATATTCCAAGGTATGGTGCACTCCCCAGTTTACATACCCCCAGTTCGTTAATAGTAACCAGGTGGCTGTACTTCCCTGACCTATGTGCTACTCCACACAGGGGATATAGATATAATTAGTAGCCCCCAGAGGTGCGGCGTCCACAGTGCACACTAGTGGGCTGGGCCCAGGCACAGGCTTGGGTAGCCTGTTTATAGCTCAGAGATAATGTGGGGACCATAACACCCTAGGCCTGCGAGGTCTGCTGACCGCAAGAGCAGCGTCTGTATATTTCTGTTCCTGGGCTCATACTTACTACATTTCCAGATGTGAAAATGTATGCAATGCAATGTTTTTATTACAAATGCCAATAAAAAGAGTTTTAAAAAAAAAAATGGAAAGCCAATGTTAATATGCAAGGTAAAAAGGGGTCTATGTAACTTTGCTTTTTCCTGTACCACAGATTACAAGCAGAATCTCAGTCATGTTACATAACGGCTAATTTACTTGGAAGGGCTAGTATAAGGAAATGAAAGGACGTAGGCGGTAGGACTGAGGGGGTGATTGATATAGTTTGGAAATGGTTGGAGGCTATGTAATATTGCATGCCCAGTAAACTTTGAATTGCAGCAAAGCCTATGGATTTTTAGCCAATTTCACTGGGAAAATGTGTACTGAAATGCATAATTTTACCCCTCTTATTTCAAGGTTCTGTTGGTGTGTGGAAGGGATACCACCCCTTTTCCACCATATTCTACCCTGGCACGCTTGTGTTTATCGGACACTGGTTAAAAGAGTGCCCTTCCTCGGCACATTGTGAGACCTAGGAACCATAGCCAGTTTATTTGGATTCTTTTTCTGCCTTTTGGCCATATCTCTAATGAGGCGTAATTTTGAGATGGCTGTATCTTGGATATCAGACGTCATGGAGCTCTACATCCCACACCATTTTCCAATCAAGGTGGTTAGAGAGGACGTAGCCATAAATGAAGAGGTCATCTGCCTAGGCAGTACTATTGGAAAAGATGGAGGGGCAGGCAGTGACACAAAGAGCGGACTGAACAAAGCCAGGAATGTCTTCAAGATGCTGAACAATGTTTGGAGGTCATCTCAGTAGAACACCAACACTAAGCTGAGGCGTTACCAGAGTCCACACTCTTGTATGGATCAGAATGCTGGTGGATGATGAAAAACAACATCACCAAACTGTAAGCCTTCCACGCCAGTAAACTGAGATGAATTTGTACATTTTCTAGCCACAAACCATCTCCAACCAGGAACTGCTCACCAGATGCAAGCTTAAGAGCATGAATATCACCATTGTGAGAAAAGATGGCAGATGGATAGGACACACCATCAGAAAAGAGCAAGACTCCATCACAAGAACAGCTTTCCACTGGATCCCAGAGAGCAAACAAAAGAGAGTTCAGGCCAAAAAACACCTGGAGGCAAACTGTGGAAACAGAAATGAAGACCCTAAACCACAGCTGGGGCACCATGCAGAAACGTGCCCAAGGCAGACAGAAGTGGATGTCCATTGTTGTTATCCACAAGCCAATCTTCTTAACGGACAGTAAGTGAATAAGCTAATACTCAAATTTACAGATTCACACAATGGCCAACAAAAAATGATCATTAATCAGCTATTTCTGCTACTGCCCCTGTGAAGACTGATTTCAGCACCACATGCCTACCCTGGCTCAACCTTTTCAGTGAGTCAGTAAACCTGTGTCTATTCAGAGTATACAAATCTGATCTAATCACTGACAGAATACCAACCACATTTTCGCAAGAAACATTCCAAGGTTGATTACAGCTAGTGTCCGCAGAATAACCTCTGACTTAGGAGGTCTTCAAAGCTTTTCAAAAGTGCAGATGTCATCCATATGTTGAAGTGGGAGGAGAACATATTTACCTGAGAGATGGAATGCGTCTTCATCCAAAGGAGACAGAGCTTGCTTGGCCATATTGTGGTTGTGATGAGTTGTCTCTCCCACCAGGTACATATCCTGCTAGTGAGATGTACCACCCTCTTCTGTTCTACTTTAAACAATGGATGACGGGGACAGCCAGATGGTAAGTCTGCCAATTCTTCTTTTTTTAACAGGTTTGTCTTTCAGTTTTATTTAAAGTGTTTTATTGCACAGACTGAGTCCCAGATGCCATTGGAGAATCGTGCATACAACAGGGAGATGTACTAGAGGGCAGGCCAGTAAATGGATACACCGCATGTGACAGGTGACATAGAATCAATGACTGTGAGTGAGAACAAGACAGGATGCAATATAATGAGGCGCTGTTATAGCCCACAGATGAATGAGGTTTTCATATCACAATTCCTATGAGGTAATATGTGTGTAGTAAAGGGGAATACAACACAGGGCGAGGGTGGAGGTTGTGCTCAAGTGTACAAGTCCTAAGGTCTCGAGGGAAATGTTTGTATTTCACAGCCCTAGTGGGAAACTTTGAGCAGGACATGTAGTAAGTAGGATCATTTGGAGAGATGTGTTGAGTTATTTTATCTGTAATCAATGTAGAGCAGAACAAAGCACTCAAATGGGACGCAGAACATGAGTAGCCATTGTGCTCATCACAATGTGACCTAAAATGTAGAGGAAATCTTGATAGTATTGATGTTCAAGCATCCTCTTACTTGAAGGTTGTTAAGACCTAATGTGTACACATGTCTTTGCTTCACCTTCCTCACCTTTCTTTCTTCAGCAACCAAATCATCTACTGCTTGGTTATCCACTGTACTGTTTTTGGCTGCAACTAAAGAACTTGAATCTATGCCACCAATTGGCCGGGTGGCTGACAAGGCAAATAACATTTGCTATGGACTGTGTATGTCATGGCTTTGGGTAATGCTGGTTGGTTTTGTCGCTTCTAACAAGGCCACTGTTACTGCTAACCCTGTTATAAATGCATAAAACTGGACTCATTGGCAGGCGCCCTCAGGATTAGGAAAAGCTATGTGGTTAAAATTATATTTTTATAGTAATGGTCAAATACATGTGACAATCGTTAAATTTGGTCATACTATGGACCTCTTTGTAATTTTGTAGTTATTTCCAATTAATAGTTTCGGTAGGGACCTACTTTGATGCTTAATGATCAACTGTAGAAATTTTTTATGCTTTTTAGTGTTTTATTATTTTATATTTTGTGGTTTTATGTTGCTTTTATGGCTTTAACTAGCCGAATAAAGTATTTGCTGAGTGACTGGAGCTCATCCTTCTCTTGTAAGATGTTTGAGCGTTATTGTTGTTTTGTTACATCAGATAGGTGTCTCTTTTACCGGGTGATATATCATCCCTCACCTGACAATGCAAGGAAAGAATTGGCAAACTAATGGGAGCATGGAGAATTATAGAATACCAAAATCTATATTACAAAAACACTGACAAATATTGACTGTCTCTTTCAAGTTTGTGCACAAATATCTACCAGCAAATATATTAGCATGCTCCTGAACACATTACATGCCCAAGTATGGCAGAAACGGATTTACAACCCCAATTTATCTCAGTCCTGTAAAAAATAAGAAGCTTTAGTCGGATACAGGGTATTTTTAAAAGGCTAATATTTTTGTAGGTACATTTTATATGATTTTGTGGGGTCTTTATTTTTGCACTCTACAATTTTGGAGTCATTTATTTTTGTACAATATATTTTGAAGTCTGTTTCAATGAGGACCCAAATCCTTTAACACCATTCACATGGGGTCAGTTGTGCTATGGTGGCTTGACATATGGGATCACAAACCTAAGAAAAAGGATCCATGCCAATTTTCCATGCTAACCATTGGCTATGTAAATGATTTCTAAATAGATTCATTGCATCTATTTTTATCCCATGTGGATGGTCTGAATATTTGGCTTGAATCCGGCCATTGTTGACCAACGTTGGAGAGCCTGTTGAATGCAACGGTGGCAGTGACGTTGGGAGGGTGAACGCTTCTACTATTTCATGGTTTCTGAGGTCCTGAGGGATAAAGGCCTCTTGGATGAATGTCTCTTTCCTTTGGCTCAGTGAGAGTTTCACTCCATGGTGCTGTTAAAACAAACATTGGGCATTCTTCATGCTTTACAGAGCAGGTTTACAAGGCATGGTGAGTGTGTGCGTGTGTGTGTATATTAGCAGGAGAGAGGAGTTATGGAAGTGATGTTGGAAGGTTGTGTTAGATTCTGTTACCAGGGTGTACTTCTATTCATGAACACCAGTCTAGCAAGATATGACCGAGGCATGTACTGTGGCATGCTTAATGGCAAAACACTGACCAAAACAATTCCATGTTTTCGCACAAACGTGCCAACTTACGTAAAACACAGTACTGCATGTTCAAAACTGTTTTCACTAAAGAACAATTTCCAAAAGTTAAAAAATGCAAAAGACTGGACTTATATCCTTCTTGCTGAGCGGCAATCTGTACTTATTACAATTCTATTGTTTACCCGTAAATTAAGTATTGCAAATGCGTCTCCTTTGGAAGAGGGAATGCAGGAATCAACATAAGTGACAGTCACTGATTTTCTAATTCTGGCTCTGTCCTTTCAACTGTGTGACTTTGAGTAATGTGTGTCATCTCCAGGGCTAGAAGGTTTGTCTAATTTACCCCAAGAGTAGATGGCAAAGGTTTCCCAATAGCACCGAGTCTCTTGGCCTCGCAAAAAAACTGATTGACCTCACCCATTTGCAAAATGCATTTTATTGATATCCCTTTCATGCCTATTCTTTGGTCCTAACGTGAAGTATTTATTTTTAAAAGACCCCAAACCGGGTTTCCCAAAAATGAACGGATTTGTGCAATATGTCCATGTTTTCCTCAGGAGCAGACTGTGATTTATGCTTATGCAAAGCTCATTTGCACATTGCCTTTCTTTAACACAACTCAGTGAAAATAATTTGAATGGGGCTTTCGATTATGATGGATGAACCCTATATATTATTTGACTCTTAGACTTACCTATGCAATGCTTAACGCCAAATTTAAATACATGCATGGCTGACCCTATCAACCACTTTATATGATGGTAAATCAAAAACAGTGGTGGCTAATGCACCTTTTAATGCTGTGCCATTTATTCTAATTAAAGAGGTACCGTCAAAACGCCAGTGAAGAGGTAGCTGGCCAAAAAGGAGGAATAACTCCCCCACCATTAATTTACTGGAAAGCACCGCAGAAACATAGGAAAGTGATTCTATTTTCAGGAAAACAAGGCAATCAGTATGAGACAAAAAAGTGACCGATTAATTGAGGGCAGGCTGAAATGGGAAATCACAGAGATTGCCTGTTCCGAATATTTGACAGTGCAGTAGAAGGTATATGAATGATGACCAAGTTCTGATGAAGACCACGAGAATAAACAAAAATGTGAGATTGAAACGCATCAACACAGTCCCCAGAAGGCTCAGGAATTAACTGGATTGAACACGTATTTCAAGTGCAGTTTATTTTTAAATATGTACATCAATGACCTATGTTCACAGATAAGCTGGTGATATCTGTTTGTAGAGTGTGACTAAATGAGTATTTTAATATTTTTAAGACACTCTTGTATACATGAACCAACAGAAAACTTAGGTGTCTGTTGCAAGTACAGTAAAACACTTTGTGGTAATGCATAACCACTGGTGGCCATTCTTGTCTTTTCCTAACGTAAAATAGGGCCATATCTAAGTCCAGCAGAGCTTTGACTCTGAGCCAACCTGCCCTTTAATATTTAACTGATACTAAACCTATTGTGACAGAAGAGCTTCATGAGTTGACAAAATGCAGCGATCTGCAGATGGCACCAGTGAAGGTCAGAATTTCGAATCCCAGAAATTCAGATGCCGTCTTCCTACCATCTAATGTTGGTTAATTGAGTACCATTCATTAATTGAGTAATCGTAACATCTGTTATTTACTGCACTGCAAAACAGAAAAAGTGCAGTATGAATCAGTGTATATGTATATGATTGATGGTGTTATGTTTGCCAAAGTAGGCGTGACAAGAGCGATTTATGAGATATCCGCAATATATCCCTAGAATGAAAGGCAGCAGAGCCAGAGGTACTGATGCAGACTAGCATATTATAACTGCACAAAAGGTTTGAAAAAAGGACTACATTTGGCCGTGGGTACTGAGCTTCTAGTTAGCCTCGTAGCAAGATGTAGATTTGCACGAGGTTGCAAAGCAACTTAAACCATAAATATTATTGGGGCTGCCGGCATCTTGCGACTTATTGCTAATGCTTATGATTGCAGGGATGGAGACCTGCAAGGGACAGCAGTCCTCCATTGCTGTGAACAATACATTTTTTTACAGCAGCCTATTTGAAGACAAATGGGCTGCTTTAGTTAGCGCCCCAAGTGGATTGGTGCAAATGATCAGTGGTTTGCAGCTGCTATCAAACCCTTGATACATTTCCCTGTGACTAGCAAAGTGGAGGAGGGTACCCCTCCCTGATGCTATCTGGAATGAGTCACAGAAGTTAATTTGTGAGAAAGAAACACTCTTCCAACTCACAGTGTCATCTTTTTTAACATTGCAACATTGGTTTTGCTGTGGCAAACCCTGTGATTGTGCTGATCCCATACTATGAGGTAACAACAAGTTATTTTAGATCAGGATCATACTTATAAATGGTGAGGAAATACTCTAACTGAACCAAAAATGCTGTCCAGCAACAAAATGTGATTTTTCACCTTTGCGTGAGTACATTCTGTAAAGAACACATTGGGAGACCAGTGTTCATTTCATGTTAATGCTATTGGGATGGTTATTTTCCTTACATTTGGCTAATCATATCTTATTCATTCGATGTTTCTTCTTCACTGAAAGCAATAATGTGAACATTGTGAACCTTTACTTCGTGAAAGGGGACTGGCGAACTCAAGGCATTTTCTTTTCTGAAAAACTCTCAGTGGAATGGCCGGGACCAGAGCAGGATCTAGGGAGACAGGAAGTGACGTGTCCAAGTTTGTAACAGTGTCTTTAGTCCCACTGTTTGTCTTTCAGCCTAAATATCTCTTCTTTTTACACCCGGCAATCTTCGAAGAATGATTTGAATGTGCTTCCGTCCTAGGACATTTTACTACCCTTTTGATGCTCTCTGCTATGATGCTCTGTGGTCAGAAGATGCATCAGAAACACAGGAAGTATCACGGTGAAGGCTGCCACTTGACCAAAGTGCTTTCAAAGTACCTCTTGAAAACTCTTATCAGTAAACACATTTTTTTCGTGAAGGATTTACACATACAGTAAAGTGTATAACACGAACAACTGAAAGGAAGCACGAATGTGTTTTATAAAACAGAGGAATCATGAATGGACGATGCCTTTAAACACTGCATGTAACTTGGCACATGTTGCTGTTCAAAGACAGAGGTCACATGTGAGACTGTGTCTTCTGACAAATAGCTGCTTATATCTTTCAACAAGGGGTGTTTACAAACTCCTCTCACTTTGTAGTCTGAGAAAGTAAAGTAAATTATGTGACAACCTTACTGGGGCGAAGAGTGTGAACAAAGGCTGTAGGATGTTATTTTTTGTAACTCGAAAAATTTAAATATCTGTAAATGAACTGTACACATTCAGCAGTTAGGAAAGCAAAAATTAAGCACATTTTTTTCTTTTCTAAAATGTAGCGGAAGCAAATATTTTAATAGGATCAAAGCAAGTCAAGACACTTTACTTGGTGATGCACAAATGATAAATATTCACTGAAACTCGATTTCCACACGTTATTGTTTGAGTGCAATATAACTTATCAGTAAAACTGTATGTCTGTGCAAATATATTGGCTATTTCAAAAGAAAATGTGCTGTCTGTAAATGACAGTGCACTGCCACACGATGCTTTAGTTGCATTAAAAAAAGAAAGTACTGGCTTCTGGCCATTACAGCTAGGTAGGTCAGGAACATTTGTCATTCTAAAAAGTGGGTCATGGTTTCACGAAGTTTGGGAAGCACTGGCCAGTGCAAGTAGCTATCGCTGTTGTTATGTTAATGTGGGGCCTCCCTTCCCTGAAACAGACTTTGGACGATTTCTGACGCAAAATCACTTGGGTATAGACAAGCTCGACTCTTGTCTTGGACTTGCGATCTCTTATCTGATATTTGTAAAATACATGTTCAATTTCAGCTTTGTTCTCTATTGTTTTCCTTCTCTTTTTCAGCTCTCACTTGTTGTGGGCTTCATTATTTCTTGCAATCTTTGCTGCCTATTCCGCTCGGTACACCCCAACAACAAGGGAGTTTCCAGATGCTCACTACATTCAGTGCCTCCAATTTAATTTCTTGTCTTCACATCACTTTTTTCCCTTCTGATTTAATTCCTGCTTGCCAGATATCATAACTTGTTTTTGCCAATACTCTCTTGGCTTCCAAACTGAACAGGATGTCCCATGGGTCACCAAGTACTCCAACTAATTGTGATGCCTGTTAACTTCCAAGAATATTTTAATCACCGTGATCTCAAGTTAAGTTAATGGATATTGATGTGTACGATTATGGTTAAAATAGCAATGTTTATTTTGATGGGGAACGTGTGCATGCAGTATTGCTTATTGGTCTATTGGCATGGTAAGTGTCATGCTCAACTCATTGCAAACAATCCTTTTATCTTTAATCATGCTATTACAACATGTCACTAAGGAAAAGAGAAACAGAGAGAGTACTGGGACCGGAGACTTGGGCAGACTCCTGGGCTTCAATCCTAGATGAATAAAGGGAATGGCGGCCAGTGGGTGAGGCATAATCCAGACCAAGCAGATATATCCTAAGCCCCCTCGCCCAAAGTATAACACCTTGCCATAATCTGCACTCGTCACACTACAAATGGTCCACATGTGGAGGGACAAGGCTTTAGAGAAACCAACACGGTAGACCGGGATTGATCCCCACTCTCACTATATTCCACTCATCAAAACTATGGCTCTATACCTGACATTACCTACACGCCCAGGGCTGGTTCATGGTTTACAATGTGTTGCTTTGCTAATTACTTCGCACAATTACTTGCTTTTACATTGTTGTATCAGCCACCCCCAGTTCATGTCATGTGCCATGTATGATCAGAATAATTCATGGTCTGTGAACCTACAGCACTTGCTCGCCTTTACAAGTTAGTTCCCGGCTGAGGTGGAAGACGGTGCGCTATATGCATTAATTTGGATGTATCTGTAACGTGAAAATTCAACAAAGTGTGTTGAAAACAATTGCACTTAAAACATGTGGCACAGCCCTAAGGCAGCGTGGACCAGCGCCGTAGGCTTTGATGCAACTGCTCAAATAGACTTTTACCCTATGAGGTTGGTGTCCTCCTCCAAATTATTATTTGGCAAAATAACAGATGAATGGTGCTCTGGAGCATGTCTATGAACTTAAATGAACACGAAAGCTTGCTTTCTATTACTCTCTCTGGCTCTGGGTAGGCTGTTTGCCTGAATTTCTTATTTGCTGGATTCAAACTCCTATGTATAAGCAGTTTTCAGAAATGCCTCTCTGTCTTCAGCAGAACATTTTATTCTAACTACTCATCTGAACATGTCAGCTCACTAAGAAAATGATGGTCATCGTCCATCCACAGATTTGTATTCTTTGATAACAGTCATTCCTCTTTACGAGGCCCAACCTTTTGTTTATAAGTGTCCTCTCCACATTGGGGGTATTCTTTAGCCTCTTCTCCTTGTCTAGCAAACGCTATTTACTGTATCTTCTGTCTGAATTGGGTCTATTCCTAGAGATGATAAAGTTCACAGTATAAATATTGGCCTAATTGAGAACAGTCTATATAAACATCAATAGTGGCTCAAAATGTAAGTAATACATTTAGGAACTAAATCAAAATCTGTGTCACCATACAACGATGCTATTCATGAATATTTTGCAACTCTTTACAGGTAAAATGCATTTAATATACACTTCAAGGGGGCTCAGTGGTGAAGTCATGTCAAAGTGAAGGGTATAAGGTGTAAACTGACTATATATCAAAAGAGTGGCTTTAGGACTAATTGGTCTAGTGAGAGAAGAGTATACATCAAAATCCAGTCATGTGTTATTTGCTGCAAATTATTGTCACAGTAGCCCCCAGTGTTGATGTTTCGACCATAACTGAACTACGATCAGGTTCATCATCGGACCAAGAAAGAAATGTGTATTTTATAATAAATACATTATTTTATAAACATTATTTATATCATCTATATACGCTTCAGCTTTTACGTCCTTACATTTTTCCATCCTGCCCCTTCCAAGCAGATTCTCTATCATATGTTAAAACTGAAAATCTTTCTTGTAAGGGCACATTTCTCACAATCTAAGGCCATAGACGATGAGATGGATAGCTTTGACAGGCTCATACAGGAGTTCTATCACCACTGTAGGAAACCGTACAGGTTTGGTCAGCAGAAAGATTGCACCAGCCTCTCAGGATCAGGTCTCGGTTGTAGAGATCGTCACTTAAATATCAGCTTTAATATATATTTGGAAATGCGATCATTTTGTAATCAAACATTAGCTTGACAATTTATGAAAGCGCACACATTTTGCACTCAAATACAAGTTTTACAATCTGCAACAAAATAAAGTCAGTTCTGCACAACAAAATAATGACATTTTCATTAAAAAAAACAGTTTTGTCGTGAAATACTAACTTTTTATTATTAGTATATATATTAAAAACATCAGCATTTCATTGTCAGTAAGTGATAACAGTTTCATATATACCTATCACACACTAATGGTTTCTGCTTCCTCATGCCATTGATGTTCATTATGTATCAGAAATTACCACCATTATACCAGGATTAGCATTATAAATTATACCATGGATGGCCATCATCGTGCCATTGATGCCCACACAACGCAGGGAATTACCACTATGGAGATTGGCCTTGTTCCACACTTTGTTGCAGGCCCTAAGTGTCAATCAAACTGGAGGTGTGAGAGCAGAGCCTGCTATTGGCTATGGAGCATGGACGTACAGCTCCCTTTTGGAATGCTGAAAGGCGTGGATTTTAGGCCTCATTCCTCTAACCTAGCCCATGTCCACCCATGGACCAATAAACAAACTGTGAATATGTGCTTGGCCCATCACTGATATATAGTTATAATATTTCAGTCAGTCACTCCGAAGCTGTGGCGCTTTGTTGTATTACACATATGAAGTGGCACTGAAAAAGTCTGGCACCTTTGAATGACAAGGAATACATCTGGTGGGGCACAGTACAATCATGGGTGATTGCTAGAACCATACATAAAGAGTAGACTTCAAATGACAACTTTTTTAACCACCACATCCTCTTTTTCAACCCGCTACTTCCAAAATGGTTGCTTCAAACTACATTCTCAGGCCCTTGGAATTATCACCAGCCATCTACACACTCTCCTATTATGCACAGCAGGCCTCCCAGACTGGACTATTAGATAAGCAATCTAATTGATTTAAGACCAGGCTACCTTACCACCCACCAAAATCTTTGTCCATATTATGCCCCAGTCATGGAGAAGGTAATGATGGACAGGTAGTACCACTTTCTGCTGTAGAAAGCTCTCTGTTTTATGTCTTCATTAAAGGAATCCTGGATCATTCAATGGTGTAGCTCCAGTTATTACTGGAGGGATTACCCTTGCTGTTCCCACATAGATACCTATTACTTTTCATATGGGCCAGACTACAAACCCATAAACTACCAACCAAGCACACCCACCAAGATGGTACCAAAATGCAAATGTGTCCCAAACTGCAACTATATCTCTAATAACCCTCTCTGCATCATTTCATGCTTAAGCACAAACACACGTTTGCTATAAAATAACTAGAACACATGTCCGACCCTTATGCATGATACCCAGTGTTTTCAAAATAGGCCACACAACATTAACCATGCACAATAAACAGAGTTGCATTTTAGCTGATAACTCAGAAGTGCTCTGGGGCCTTATCAAGGGCAATAAGCAGTCTATAAATCCTAAAATACTAAGTAGTACAATCCTGGAGAATAGCTTCTATCTTTTGTTGTTCAATTTTTCATGGATTCCAAAGCCATGAATCACTGGACAGACCAGTATAGACTGGTCACAGTTGTTTTGTTGATTCTAGGTCAAAGAGCCCTCACCATCTGTAATCAGTGCCTCAAAGACCAATAAAAACATAGTAAGCTGGGATAAGTGGTTTTCACAATAGAAGGAGGAAACCTAATGCAACAAACGGAATACTTTGACAGCTTTCTTATTAACCAACTACAACTAGTTTTAGGGAGGTGAACTTAGCCAAGCCTAGACGGCCTACTGCTGGAGGGCCACTAACTTGTGCTGCACTCATCGGGTGCAAATGTACCCCACTATTCGCCGTTCCATTAAATCAAACATACTGAGTTTTCTTATCTTTTCTTTCTTATCTGATGAAGACAAGAGACCACGGTTTAGCAAGCTGTACAACTAATACCCAGTCTCCACACAGTGACACAGTTTGAAAGACGTGTGCTGATGCAATATGAATCCACTGCGACTTGGCCTGTCACTGTATAAGCTTGGTGATAGCCCACTGACCAATCTCCCTCAGGATGGGTACAATCTGGGTGTCCCTCCAGTGCTCAGAGCCACACCAAACAGAAACATAAAGGGGTAAAGCACTTGCAAAGGATATGCATGCTTGTTCAGTTCATCAGGGACAGATAACTGACAAGGTAGGATGGTTTAGCATTTTCAAAACATGCAGAGGATTTTCCTCTGATTAATTTAGTTAAACGCATCTGATCTTGACTGAAATTAAATAATAAATATATAATCACACTCCTTTACTCCCTCAAACTCTTGTAATGATTACTCTAAGAACATTTCAAAAGTTTCCACAATACATTTCTTTTTCATATGACGTACCACAACACTGGCACAGAAATGGAAGAATAATTTCATTGTCAGGTTATGGGACATAGAAAGTGGCTACTGAAAGAATTGCTTGCATCTATTTACATGAAGAAATGTAAGAGGTGCTGAAACAACCACAGCAGACCTATGCTTGTTGACTCTGCAGTCTTAATACGGACTGTATGAGATCAGTAGTACACTATTTATTAAAAAATATAAAAAATATGTAAAGGGAGGAAAGTCAATACTCAGTTTGAAACGTCACCTGGGTCAGCATATCCGAAATGGCAATGAAGAGAGGCTGCCCTTTAAGAATATTTGAAAATCGGATTATGCAGGATACATCCTTAATCCACTGTCCCAGTCACCTATTTTTGGAGGAATTAGGCTTGAATGGTAATGTCATTACCAACTCCACATCCATTTAGTCATATTTAATATTTACTTTCTGAAGATGAATATGAAGGCATCTGACAAAAACATTTGCCGTTTGGCCCGGTGCATAGATTCTATAGTGATATATAGTTTCCTACCATTTGTCATAAGATTGGAATGAAGCCTCTCAATTCTGCAGCGTTGGTGAGTTGCATAGCAGGTCTTAGGTAATTGTTTCTATTTTGAAAAGATCACCATAAATATCAGAGGACCCCATGTCGTTGGAATTCAATGTTTTAAGTTCTGGCCTTTACTTTCACAAATCATTGTTTTCAGGTGTTATAGTCTGATTTGTTCAATTGAACTGAACCAGGGTTACCAATTCCAGATATGCACTGTCTTGTTTCATGAAAACGCAGGGCAAAAAAACAGTTGCTCTGATAACATGGAGACTTTTGGTAATCCTATCTCTGACCCTGGTAGATTCCCATGATATTGTGAGTAAAAGCGACTGCACATAACGTCTGCTATTTTGCCATCAGTTGGGTAGAGTGAATCTTCTTTGCAATCTACTTGGCCACTGGACAAATAATGCGTAATGTTTGCAATTTAGCCATTGGCCAGGTAAATAGAGAAGTTTCTTTGCTATTTTCTCAAACGCTGGCCAAACAGTATGCAAAGCCTGTTATTTAAGCACCGGCCAGGTAAATAGTGACATTTCTCTGCAATTTGCATGGCCACTGGCCAAACAGTGGAGAATTTCTACTATTTAAATAGCGACTGGATGAATATTGAAGCTTCTTCGCTTTTTAATCGACCACTGGCCAAACAGTATGTAATGTTTGTTATTTAGCCATGGGATAGGTAAATAGTAACTTATCTTTGCTATGTGTGGCCAAACAGTGCATAATCTCTGCTATTTAGCCAGCAGCTGGGTAAATTGTGAAGTTTCGAGCTAAATATTTGGTCTTGTAGTGTTGGGTGAATTAGTTTTAAATCTCGATTTTTTTCAAATTAGTTCTTGGATTTTAGCAAATGATGTTTCTTAATGAATTGTTTTTTATGGGTCAGTGATGGTCTTAATAAATCTTAGCAAAGGAGCTTTTAATTTGCCAGAACCTTTAGCCTTGGCTTTTTGATAATTGTAGGTGTATATTAGATTATTATGCATCATATATTTGAACATTGTATCACAATGAGTTTATCTGACTGTATTTTGATATCAAACTTATTTATGATACACATTGTTGTTCTTAATGTTTTATGTTTGTACTTTGATGATTCTGGTTAACCAAATAAAGTATTTCTGAAAATTTAAGTTTCCTTGTTATTTGCATGGCTGCTAGCCAAACAGTGTGGAATCTTTACTATTCACTCACAGCTGGGTAAATAGTGAAGTTTCGATGTTATTTTAATGAATGCCAGCCAAACAATGGACAATCTCCACTATTTTGCAGCGGCTGGGTAAACATTAAAGTGTTGCTGCTATTTGCAAGACTGCTGGTCAAATACTAAATAATCTCTACTTCTTAGTCTACAGCCATGTAAATAACTGAGAAAATTCATTATTTACCCAGTGGCAGGCCAAATACTCGCTACCTTAGAATAAATATGCATATTCTGACTCTTTGAATCAGAATTTTCACTTTTGGGTCATTAGTTCCTTTTTATGCATCCAAAATGATAATTAGACAGACTAAATTTCAGAGACTCTGTCCCATTGTGTTTTTATAAAGTGCCAAGATATCACCATTTGCCCTTCACAATAGTAATCCAATTACTTACCAAGCGAGTAACTATGTAATTAACAACATTTGCACAGCATGAACCTTTCAAGTGCATAGCGGAATGCTAAAGGACAGGAGTGGCTAAGTTAACTCTATCAGCATTCAGCACATACATTGACCAAGTGAACTATCCTACCAGCAAGATGTTAACAATTTAGTTTATGTTTAGAGCTAACTGAAATACTATACCTGCAGGTTTACTACATACTGCTTATGTACCGGTTTTCAAATTTCCAGAATTGTGCCTCTAAAGCGGTGTCACTCACAGGCATACTTCTATGAAACTACACATGAAATCATTTTTGCTAGTGTGGAGGAATCTTCCCATGTAGAACAGTACCTGTTGTTCAATGATGCATAATGACCTACTTCCAACTCAAAGGATTGTGTGTTGCATGTCAGATGGTAGTATAGGAATGCATTCATTAAGAAACATTCATTAAGAAACAATGTCTTTGGCTATAAACAACTCTGTGAATAATACACAGGGCATACACACTGCCTAACTAGTAGCCAGTGAAGTGCTGCGAATAAGACTAAGGCCTACTGCAGGAGTGCCACCAACTTGTGCAGCATAATATGTGCTTTCTGAGATAGATGCACCACCGATTTTGCTGTGGAATGTTGCAAAGCTTTCAGCCATTGCAGAAGAAAAGGAGGTAGACTCAGGTAGATACTATTAGCATAATCTACCCATAGGATTAACAAACACAAGTATTGCCTGAACCTTGTGAGGAAAAAATGAGAAGAGAGCTGATTCTCTTGAGTACCTGTAGGTAGAAACTTGTCTCAGTTACACTGACTGGACTGGGGCCCAGAGGTCCTAGAGCTTATTAGGCCAGCAGTGATACCAGTTCCCACCACCAACAGGTCTGCATAGCAGCCATTTACTTTCAGCATGTTGGTTGCTTTTTATGTGTCGATGAAGCTGAGGCAAAGGCTCAAGGACATTTTGGCATTCAGATGAAGACGATTCCATTTTAAAAAGAAGCAGAGTATTCTGTTCAGGAATTGGTGGCACCGTGTCATGTCCACATTTCTGCCATCTCTCTTGACCCTCTTCTATGTTTAGTGCTGCAGAAGGAGCAGGCAATAACAGAGTAAGATGAAAGACATTCTGATCACTGTAGACCAGCCAGGTTGCTCTCATTCAATGAATTACCACTGTAACATTCCTGGGATTTTCTTCTATAAATTATTCTAATCTGTTTCTTGTAGCCCAAGACTACAATTCCCAGAATGCCTTCCTTTTTTTATTTGAAAGTTGTGAATTGTAAAGACCATGTATGGTTGATGAGGAGCCATCTGGGAACCCTGATTAGGTAAATTCTGATTTTCAACTTTAGTTTGTCATGTAAGGATCTCCATGGTATTTTATTTATCTAGGCAATACCAACATAGATGTCATTGGTTTTCAAAGGGTTGACAAAAGGATCCAGAAGAAGCCTCTTCATTGCTTATATTTAGCAGATGTTGCTCTAACCCTGCCTTCGGGTTCTGGATGTGCTGGCCAGGGAATGTGTTGTTACTTATCGGTAATCTTCATTACCCCGATTAAGTTCCTCCTCATCCCAGTCCTGTTCCCTCCTTCCCTCCCGCTGTTGTTGTGTCTGGTCTTGTTACTGACAGGAATGGCATGGGGTGGGGTGGGAGGGGTTTATTTATTAAAAATAAAGAAAAGACTAGCGTTGTAAAGGTCTGTCGGGGGTGGTGATGGAGCAAGGTTTCACATCAAAAGAAACTTGCTTGTATGCAATCCTCTCGAATAATCTGTAATACTATAACCAATGTGTCCATGAGTACTAATTTTGCACCACATTTTACATAAACGTATCTAGGGGAAGCTTTTCTATGTGCTGTCTTAATAAGTAACCCGAGTGTCCTAAAATGGCCGCTAAAACGCGGGAATTCTCTGCGGATGCATCTACTACATCAACGTAGTATGACGTTTTCTGTCGCTTGGAGGAAAACTTTGCAGCTGCACAGTAGCTTCTAAAATGGCCGCTTTAAGGTAAAGCACTAACGTGCATGCTAAGCTGAAACTAACCCATGCAAGTTTCACTAAGCTATTAATGCAAAAGATTTATTAAGTAAATGGGGCTAGAGTAGAAGTAAGTGGTATACAGTGATTCATTTTAGTTTGTATTCTAACATGTTCTTCTTTGACTTTATTAATAGTTCGGATTTGGGCCTTGGAGGGGGACCGGGTCTCTGTTTCCATGTGACTTCTACACATGCGCGGAATAACTACTTGCTCTGAACAAGTGGACTGAAAGACAAAACTCAAGCCCAGCAAGGACATGGGAACCCAAGTTTTGACCCCACAAGAGGAAAGAGATGCAACAATGTAAATTGCACTTACCGATCCACATATGAAATATCTGTGGAAATAAAGCTTGTGGGTATTAAAATTAAGGGGCAGGGAATTAGACAATAGACTAAAGAAAAGTATTGCACTTGGTATGGTGTGATGTCCCCACCCCACTGCTTGGCCCAATCAAAATTGCGGGTGAACATAGAATTGAAACATTTGGGGGTGGATCATACACTTGAATTTGGTATAACAGAGGTAAGTTAAAGATAGTTTGACACACTTGAGACTTGATGCTGAGATGCTGATGCTATGCTGAGATGCTGCCCGATTATGCTGCAATCTGATTGAAGAAGCCAACACTAGGGAAAATTCGCGGAACAACCGAGGAGGCACATCTAGGAAGGGGTCTGGACGTGCCCGAGCCGGAGAGAGTAGCACCGGAGAGGGGTGTAGCGCTGGTGTTGCACTAGAAGAGGTCACCTTTTCCTTGTCCCGAACCTGTCCTGAATCCTTGACTCTCTGATGTCGGGGTCCTCACATCATTCTAGGTAAATATATCTGTAGGGTAAATGCTCCGTACTTGCTCTCTGTCCTTTCTCTCCTCAGGTGCTGTCATTGCAAGAATGTATTAATCCAAACTGATTATAAGCTAACTGTACTATTTTCCTGATGGAGATTTCTGGTATATTCATGTGTATTTTGATTTGACTCACAAAATTATTAATTCAGATAAACTTTTAAAACTCCCTCTGAGTCTGTGGTTCTTTAAAATTAAGTTAAATGCATTATTGTCTTTCCTCCCTATTCTAATCTACTACTAGATCTTATCACACGTTCATTTACTCAGAAGACAGGAATGGTAAGAATACTGGTGTAAAGGTTTCCTAGGGTAAATTAAAATTGATGACTAGTGGATATTTGCCAGCTCATTGCGTGTATGAATGTATATGGGCCCAAATGAGTGTTGTGTGTATGAATGTGTAGAGCTGGTAAACTCCGCTGCATCAGTTTAACTTGGTAGCAGAGGCATGGTTAGTATAGTTATTTAGGTGAGGAATGTGTTTGAAATTTTGAATTATTGATTTTTGTTTTAACCAAAACCCGTTATGTATTGTTTTACGTTGTCTGGAAATTCCCGGGAATATTGAATAGCGGGTGGTGATTGGAAGCCACACTGCAGTGAGGTTATTGGTCTGGATCGAGAAAGTGCTGAAAGTTACGCAGGACTGGAAGCACTAAGTTAGGGAAAATTTCTTGTATGTTAGTGAGAATAATTGATAGCGAGGAGTCCGCTGGTGAAATTTTGGTATTATATCACCTAGAAAGGGTAATACTGAAGGAGTAGCAGGTTCTCTGATGCTTGTGTGAAGAGTAAGCGGAAAGGTTTTACTCGCAGTGAAAGAAATCTTACTATTCTTTGAATTAGTGGGTCAGACACAATAGCGAATGTTTATATGTTGTTAATTAACAAAATTGTGTGAAAAGTTTGTGAGAAAATACATTTTTGCACTACCTTGTGAAGGAGGGGTCAATTGCGGGTGTTGCACTGACGTCACTGAGAGCCGCGCTGGGATTGGTTGAAACAGCGGGCTTATAGTTGATGCGAAATTGTAAAGGAGGGGTCAGTAGTAAGGAGTGATACTGACGTCACAGAAAAGCCGCGCAAGCATTGGCTGAACGAGCCAGCAGAATAAAAGTTGATTGGTAAGCAGACTAGAAAACGCGCTGGTATTGGAGAATTATTAGAATTGAAGCAAGTGTTTGATTGGTCCTCAAAATAGAGATCCCAAGAATAATAATAGATAGTGGAGTTTGCATGTACGATCCAACCTTAACAGGGACTCGACCAGATACAAAATTTGTAGGGTTTGCTTATGAGCAGTACCTTAACCAGCACAAGCACGCAATGTACTGAGAAAAGAGAAAAATGACTTTCATGCAAAAAGTTAAGAATTATTTCAAAAAGGCAAACCCATTAAGAGTAGAGAGGGGATTCTCATTCCTCCTGCATCATACATGATGGTGGGGAGAGGCTATCATACTTGTCTGTGGTTAGAAAAGTGAGTAGAATACACAAAGGATGATGGTATATTAGCATTTCCTGAGTACGGAAGCTTTAATGGAAGAATATTGTACAATTTAAGAACACGAATGAATGAATTAGAACCCAGACCTAGATTGACTCAATATGAAGCTTTAGAAGAATGGGAAATGGAAGCCTTTGAGCGTGACAGACTACGAAGTAACAGGACTTTAAGCAAATATTACCCGAAATTTCCCCGAGAAACTAGAGATAGCCAAATGAAACAATGGAGACAGGCCATGGTGGCAGAAGGTTTATATCACGTGTTAACATTAGAAGAGCAGATGGGAAGTAAATGTACAGAGAAGACTAAGCACTTAACTATGATAGATAGCGGAGATACAGAAGAAGTGTATTTAGAGGACGTATTGATGAAAAGTCCTCCACCCTATAATGATGGATTCAATAGAATGACCCCTAGTGCCCCGATGATAGAAACACCTTTGGTTCCACAGATAGTACATTACACCGCAGATAGGGGACTTCAAGAAAAAGAAAGGGAAGCAATAAATAAGAACAGGGACGAATTGATTCAGAGAATAGCTCACATAAACGCCCATCCTGAACATTGACCATACCAGTTACAATAGGTCCAGTGGTTCCATTGTATGTAGAAAAATCAAATTGTCCTAAAGTTCCTGTAATGCCTACTCCAAGCATAGAACCTAGAAAGGAAAAGGTAATAATTGATGATCAAGCCAGTGAATGTGAATCAGTAATATCATTGATGGATTTGCCTATAAGAGAGCCAATAATGGAAACCCCGAAAATACATTTGCCCAGTTGTTCAAAGGAAGTTAGACTAGAAACATCAGCAGGAACTAGAAGTGCCACAATAGTAACCCCAGAAGATATAGAGAGATGGTCTCAAGAAATAGAGAAGCCAAAGTCACAGCCTAAAATATTAGACATTTTTAAATTGAGAGTAGAATTGGAAGAAATGGTTGCTGTGAATGTGGGTCTAGACAGGCTAAACACATACAGTGAAGAAGAATTACTGTTTATTTGTAGAAGCATTACACGAAATACAAAGGCATTCCATGAAAAGCTGACTAATCTGGCATCGGAAATGGGAATTGACATAGGGAAATCAAAAGTGTTGCAGAAACTATATAGAGCAGAATTCTCTGATAAGGATTTGGAAAACATGAATGTGTCTGGAAGAAAGTTGCAGATCAGTGAATTGTTATTTTTGTTGCAAAAGTTGGGAGATCTTGAAAGATGGAAAGTTAGATGGGCAAAGAAAAAGGAAGAAGCACAGGTAACTCGAAAGACATCCAAATATGTCATGAGAGAAACAGAAAAAGCTGAGAGGTTGCATCCAATGAGAGAAGTACCCGGAGGGGGGTACGTGCATGGGCCATGGACTAGACAGGATATTTTGTCTTTTACAAATGATTTCCCAAAATTGAGAGAAAAACCAGTAGAGTGGTACAGACAAGTTGAGAAGTTTGTGAAAGTTTCAAAGGTTTTGTTGAAGGATCTGTATGGTCTGTTTGATATAGTAGTACCTGCAGATTTGTGGACAGAATGTAAGAGTACTGTGGATTGGCCTAGTAAGGAATATCCAAGAGACGCAAAAACAGGAGCCCCGTCAGAGGATGTAATGAAAAGGTATCATCAGGTAATCACCTTTCTGAAGAGTAAAATTCCCCCGACAGAACAACTCAAGAAAAGGATGAGTCTGTACATGCCTACTACGAACATCTTTTACAGGTGTTCAAACAATATAGTGGGTTTGAAAGTTTAGAAAATAAAGACATGACTCATTTTGTGTATCGATTTGTGTCTGGGTTGAGATTGGATGTATCTCAAATGATTAAGCAGCACATGCTGTGCTGGCAGTCAAAGCCCATTGATGAAATTCTAAAATATGCAAAATATTGTGGGGACGAAATTGATAGCAAACGAAAAGCTTTAGAAGAAAAAGTAATGTGGGCTCAAGTAAAATTAGCTGAACAGCAAGAGCTTCAATTAAGTAAACAATCAGAAAATCAAGGAAGAGCACAAGGTCAAAGTGACAATAATGGGGGAAAGCCACAAGGAAGATTAAATCGGGAAGAGGCAAAGAAAAAATTCCCTTGTCACGGGTGCGGGAAGTTGGGGCATTGGAAGAACGAGTGTAAAGCCATACAAGTTAATGAAGCCCCAAATCAAAATTTAAATCCACAGACGCAGAATGAGGTGTTAATGAGTGATCAGCAACAGGGTATAGATCTTCAGAGTCAATTGCCACCTTCCCCTAAATCAAATTTTGTGAGTCAAGCCAAGTACAGTGTGGACGCCGGATTTCCAGAAGGAAGTGGTAAGAAAATGTTTGTAGCATTTCAGTTTCTTTTGCAGGACCCACAGATTGATTATGATCAGGAATTACGGTGCCCGAGAGGGGAAATTATATTACCTTCTTGTTAGATACTGGCGCTACCAGGCCTACTGTGAGAACAGCAGACATTCCTAACCTGCCCCTCTCGGGAGAGAACATACAAGTTGTAGGTGTTTCAGACAAATGGATTAGCACTCCAATCACAGAACCCATGGAGGTGCGAATTGGTAATTTTAAAGAAATGCATAAGTTCGTGGTCTGCGACTCAAGCCCTATAGACTTGCTTGGAAGAGACCTGTTGTGCAAAATGAATTGCACTTTATTCTGCACACCGGATGGTGTTGCAATACAAACCCCAGATGAAGATGGAGTTTACAAGTTCATGTTAGCTAAACAGGGAACAGAAGTAAATGAATTATACTCAATGATGACGCAAAATGAATTATCTGCAGAAGTCAAGCTAACTGTGAATGCAGATATATGGGATTTTACTGGAAAAGAAATAGGATAAATGGCAAATGTAGATCCCGTAAAAGTGACTGTGAAAGAAGGTGCTGTTTACCCGAACACCTGACAATACAAAATGAGTCCAGAATTAAAGGCAGGTGTCGCAGCAGAGATAGAGAGACTGGTCGAACAAGGTATCCTGGAAGAAATAATGAGTAGTTCTTGTAACTCACCCATAATTGGCATTAAGAAACCTAACGGGAAATATAGGGTGGTTCAAGACCTCAGGAAAATTAACAAGATTGTTGTACCATGCTGCCCAGTAATGCCTAATCCAGCTGTGATTCTTTATCAGATACCTTGGAAAGCAGGATGTTTCACAGTGATCGATTTATGTCATGCATTCTTTTCCATTCCATTGCATCCAGAAAGCAAGTTTTTATTTTTGTTCAAATTTGAAGAGCATGTTTATGTCTGGAATCGTGTGCCACAAGGGTACACAGAAAGCCCTTCAATATTTAATCAGGTTCTCAAAAGAAGCCTTGAATCGCTTGTAGTGCCCAGATGCCCAGAGAGTCAGTTCTGGTGCAGTATATTGACGACCTATTGGTGGCGTCAAACACACGAGAGGACTGTGTTACTGATTCCATTGCATTGTTAAATCATTTAGCAAAAGGTGGACATAAAGTGTCCCCTGAAAAACTCAAATTTTGTAAAAATTCAGTTAAATACCAGGGACATCAAATAGAAAGAGGAGTTAGGAGGGTGACCTCTGAAAGAATCAGAATAATAAGACAAATGCACTGGCCATAAACCCAAAAAGAAATAAGAATGTTCCTCTGAGTTGTAGGATAATGTAGGCAGAGGATTGAAGGGTTTGCTTTACTAGCCAAACCTCTGATACAAATGACCAGAAAAAGAGCAAAGGATCCTATAGAATGGGATAAAGAAAGTATAGAATCTTTTATGAAGTTGCGCAAATGTTTGTGCGAAGCACCTGCTTTGGGCATGCCCGACTATTCAAAAGAATTTGCATTATTCTGTTATGAGCGGGGTAATTGTGCGCTTTCAGTCTTAACACAGAGACACGGATTAATGAGAAGGCCAGTGGCATATTTTTCTGCTACCTTGGATCCTGTGGCCTGTGCATTACCAGGTTGCCTGAAAGCTGTGGCTGCAACTTGCGTAAGCATAGAACAGAGTAAGTCAATTGTGATGGGACACCTTGTCAAGGTGTACGTTCCTCATGCAGTGGTGATTTTACTGACCAGGACCCGAACACAGTACCTAACTCCCAGTAGGTTGACAAAATATGAATGAATAATACTTGGAGCTGAAAATGTGACAATAGTGAGGTGCACTATTCTTAATCCAGCTACCTTACTACCTGATCCATATGCAGAAGAAGTGAGAGATGAGGTTGAGCATGAATGTATTGACGTGACTGAACTTAGCACAAAACCTCGTCCTGACATACAAGAGGAATCTTTGAAACATGCAGAACATGAGCTGTTTGTAGACGGCTCATGCATGAGACACGAGAAGGGAACATTAAGTGCTGCTTACACTGTATCTACATTAACTGGAATAGTCGAAGCATCCTATTTACCAGAGGTCAAATCTGCACAAGTCGCTGAATTAATAGCTTTAATTAAAGCATGCAAAATTGGGAAAAATTGGAAAGTAACCCTATTTACTGACAGTCAATATGGTTATGGGGTTGTGCATGATTTTGGCCAACTATGGATGCAGAGGGATTTCCTGACTTCTTCAGGGACTCCTATTAAAAATTGAATTTTTGTGAAAGAATTACTGGAGGCAATTTAATTACCAAAAGAGGTAGCCGTGGTTAAGTGTGCTGCTCACCAATCAGAAAATGACTATGTGACAGCAGGTAACCGATATGCTGACCACGTTGCCCAACATTTTGCAAGGCATAAGATTGCCTTAAACCAGAAAATCGAAACTTGTGGAATCAGCTGCCAACTTATGCTACTTGCAGGAGTGGGAACCTGGGAGGAGGTGAAAGGTCTGCAGGATGCAGTAGACATGAGAGAAAAGGAAGAGTGGGTGAAAATAGGATGTCAAATAAGGGCAGAAGATGGTGTGTGGGTTTGTTATGATGGCAGACCAGTCATGCCAGACAGCATGCTTGCGCCAATGGCTAGAATGTACCATGGAGACATACATGTGGGCAGGGATGCAATGATTCGACTCTTTAGACAAGATTGGTTTAACGCAAAGTTCAGGACTGTAGCAGAGAGCCTTTGCCAGAGATGTTTAATATGTCAACAAATGAACCCTTGCAGGAAAACTGTGGTCTGCATGGGAAAGATTGGAAAGGCAGAGGGACCTTTTGTGAGACTCCACTTAGATTTCATTCAACTGCCTGCTTGTCGAGGGTTGAAATATGTACTTGTCGTAGTTTGTTTATTTTCAAAGTGGGTGGAAGCATACCCGACCCGAAGAAATGACAGCTTGACAGTGGCCAAACTTTTATTAAGAGAACTCATTCTTAGATTTGGTTTTCCAGTAACGATTGAATCAGATAGAGGGTCACATTTTAATAATGAAATAATTCGACTAATTTGTGAAGCTTTCAAAGTTGAACATAAATTGCACTGCGCTTACCGTCCAGAGGCTTCTGGAGTGGAAGAACAATTGAATGGCACAATCAAGTCAAGACTCGGAAAGGTGTGTGCATCCACCCCACTGGAATGGCCTTATGCTTTGCCTCTTGTTCTGATGGGACTCAGAATTATTCCAGACAGAAATACTGGATTGAGTCCCCATGAAATACTCATGGGAAGAGCAATGAGACAAGCATGTGTACCAGGACACAAGCTTTTGAATATAACTGATGACTTGGTTTTGGAATATTGCGAAGAGTTGGCTGACAGAGTGCGTTCTATCTCTCATCAGGTTGGGGAAGACGCTTTCAACCGACAGCTGAGCCACTCACATGATCTGAATCCCAGTGATTGGGTAGTTGTGAAGAATCACACTCGAGAATCGTGCCTAGCACCAAGGTGGGATAAACCGCATCAAGTTATTCTAACTACCTCAACAGCTCTAAAGTGTGCAGGATTGCCCAATTAGATCCATGCAAGCCATACCAAAAGGGTACCAGCTCCTGAAGAAGAAGAGTTCCAATTGAAACCAGGAATCGATGGTGCTGAAGGTTGTGCAGCTGAAGAACTTCCTATAGAAGATCCTGAAGTAGCTGCCCAAGATCAACCGAGCACTTATCAAGATGACTGGATCCCAGTGGTGGACATACCTGAAGTATTTATAAGAACTAGAAGTCAAACACAGTTAGATAGACAGGAAGAGAGTAAGGACCAGACAGGTATAGAAGAAGTCGCTCAGGAAAGTAGGGACACAACTGTTAGGGAACCTGAGAAGGAACAGATAAGGAGAGAACAATATACTCAGACAGAAGAAACTCAAAGCACTGCTTCGGAGTCTGAGGAGGGACAGTCAGGAATTAGAAAAACCGTTCAGGCAGAAGAAGGTAAAGAGGTAAAAAGACCTGAACAGGACCAGATAGGCACAGAAACACAAGTTCCGGATACAGAAGAAAAACCAGACATCACTAATCCTGAACAGTGTCAGATTAAGGTAGATGAATCCATCCAGGCAGAACAGGCTGAAGGTCAGATAGTGAGGAAATCTGAAGACGAAGCTGATCAAGTGGTGCCAAACTCTAAAGAAAATAAAAGGAGTCTAGAAGAACCTGGCAGTGCAGTGAAGTTTAAGAAAAGTCGAAAAGGTGATAATTGGCCAAGAATTATTAAGAGACTGAGACATCGACTCAAGACAATCAATGAAGAGCCAGATCAAGTAAATGAAGTAACTAGTCAATCTGGACCTTCCAAAGTAATACCAAAGCGAAGGAGTCAAAGATTGAAGACATTGAATAACAAGTTTAAGGGTCCTGAATGGACGTATGTTATTCTTGAAGACTTTGAAAATCTCGATTTAAATGAAGAAAGTGATGAAGAACTGAATGTTGAACAAGTTAAAGAAGTGATACCGACCTGAAAAAGAAAAGACGCCTAAGGTGTTATCTCATATAAGGTTCTGAAGTTAAGAAGATATAATCTTCTTGCCCAAGATGTCTGATAATAATGTTGCTGGAAAACCAAAACAAAGCTGTATAAAGAAGTGTTGTAGGATCTGTGTATGTTGCTTAATCTTAGTCCTCATAATATGGGTGATATTAGCAATAGCTTTTCCCTATCTGATGGTTACTGACAAACGAAAATAGTACTAGCACACATGCAGAAATTGCAAACCTTAAAGGGGATAGAGTAGACTTAGAAACACCAGATGAGCTAGTAGATAAGAATGAAACTGATTTAAATTTATTTGCAAATCTCTCAGTACATTATGTAGAAACTATGGAAGTTAGTGATTGTTACGTTTGTATGAAATTGCCAAGTTCAGTAGCTGAAGGGGTAACTTATCATCATTTACCTTTGACATATGGAATTTCATGTAGTGTACCGGCTAGTTTATTCTATAGAACTGGAAAACTGCAGTATTATTATTCAAATGTAGATGTAATATTTTCAGAAGTTCCCATGCGAAAGAGCATGAACCCTGTCCTTAGTACAAGAGCCTCACAATTCATGGGTGAATATTTCCTAACAACGAAGACAATAGATATAGCTGATGGACATAAACGCAACTTAACATGTAAATTGCACGAAGAAGAAAAGATATTTTTGAATTTAGTAGAAAATAGGAGACAGGATTTCCAAAGAAGAGCCTCTGAACCAAAACCTCAGATACTTAAATGGGCTGAAAGGGAAGACCTTTTAGTAACTGGCAAGACTCATGCTGCTATGTCTCTGGACTTTGAAAAGAAAGGGAAAATCTGTCTCCATAGAGGATTTCTACTGATCAATACAGAATTAGTTGCTGTCAGATCTATGGTTTTGCAAAATCGACTTGCCCTTGATATCTTATTGGCAATAGAGGGTGGAGTCTGTAAAATGCTGAAAATGCAACATTGTTGCACGTATATACCTGACAAAAGTGTAGAGATTGGAAGATATATTAAAAATATCACACATTTGGAAGAAGAACTGAAACCACTGGACGTTGACAGTGTATGGAAGAAAATAACAAATAGTTTTTTTTTCCATTATAAGTAGTTGGTTTTCTAATATAGGTAAAGGTATTTTAGGTCAAATATTATTGCCAATCATGGGCATATCTTTGCTAGTTCTGATGATTGTGTGTTGTCGCAAATGCAGTGGGAAGAGAAAGAAGTACGAAGTGAATGAGAAAGGTAGGAAAAGAAAATTTGAAGAAATACGACTTGAAGAAATGAAGGGAAATATCTATAAAAGAATGAAAGGATCACAATTTAAGAAATATAAAGGAAAGAATAAAAGATTTGAAGATATCGAAATGGTAGAATGCTAAAGTTGGCATCTGGTTTAATAGAATTTAGTGATGGCATAAAATGCCATCAGAGAGGGGATTGATGGAGCAAGGTTTCACTTCAAAAGAAACTTGTTCGTATGCAACCCTCTCGAATAATCTGTAATACAGTGTAGAAACCTCGAAAGGCATTGGCGGATAGACTGTGGCAACAATGAAAAAATCCGCTACAAGGATGCCTTAATCAAGTATAAACTTCTCATTATGCAGGAGAAAAGCAAGTACTACATTAGACAGATAGAATCCGCTCAAGATTCTAACAAACAACTGAATCAGGTAGTAGCCAAGCTATCAGGGCAATCATCGAATTTCACCATAACCCCCTCACAATCTCTATGCAACTCACTTGCCAGCCACTTTTTTAAAAAAGTCAATCACATATATGTAAACCTCTCATCACAACCCAAGACAGACCATCAGATTCCGGATCATGACATCCCAGAATCCTCCTCCTCGTTCTCAGAATTTAACCAAATTTCACCGCATCAAATCACAAACTTAATCTCCGTTATTAAATCAGGATCCTCCACCGACCCATGTCCACTCTCAGTTCTGAAACCTATCTCTGATCTTATTGCTCCCAGCCTATCTAACATCTGCAATGCAATGTTTAGAACAGGCATCTATCCGCCTACATGGAAAAAGGCCATTTGCTTAAAAAACACAATCTTGACCCAACAGGTACTAAAAATGTTAGGCCCATCGCTAGCCTCCCCATTCCCAGCAAAAAGTTTCGAAAAAATTATGAACTCCCAGCTGTCAAAATAAATTGAAGATAATAACTTACTGGATGACACACAATTTGGTTTCCGTAAGGGCCATGGAACCGAGACAGCCCTCATTAAGGCATCAGAGGAAATCAGAACAATACTAGATCAAGGTGGTGCTGCTGTCCTGGTACTTTTGGACTTGTCAGCGGCATTTGACACGGTCGACCATGCTACCCTGATCGACCGTGTCATAACCATCGGTATCAGACACAGAGCCCTCTTAGCCTCATTTCTTTCTAACCGCACCCAATTAGTGAGTCTTGGCACTTTTAATTCTCCGTCATTTGCCCTCCCATGTGGCGTGCCGCAAGGATCATCGCTGAGTCCGACACTATTTAATATCTATGTCTCGGATTTGGCAAGAGTCATCAAAACACACGGGATGGGTCTCACCTCCTGCGCTGATGACACACAATTGGTGCTGGCTGTGCACAAGGATGGAGAAGCAGTCACAGCCAATTTTCAGGACGGAATGATAGCCATCAGTACATGGATGGCTAACAATTGCCTAAAGCTAAACTCTGAAAAAACAGAGGTAATGACTTTTGGCAAACTATCCCCGGGTTGGTCCCCCTCCTGGTGGCCTACCAAACTTGGACCTCCTCCACTCCTGTCTCTAAGGTCAGGAACCTGGGTGTCATATTTGACGACAAGTTGTCCTTCGCACCTCATGTCAACACTGTTGTTTCATCATCATTTTACACGCTGAGAATGATTAAAAAACTCTTACCATTCCTCCCACTCAGTGCTGGAAAGACCCTGGTCAGCACCTTAGTAATGTCAAAAACTGACTATTGTAATGGTCTCTTCATGAATGCACAGAGCAAAATCCTCAACAAATTACAACTGGTCCAGAACTCAGCTGCCAGAATTCTATCAGGTACCCCTATATACAAATCCATCTCAAAAGTGCTGCAACAGTTTCATTGGCTTCCTATAAGAAGCCGTATTAAATTCAAGGCCCTCTGTATCGGTTATAAAGCCACGCGCAATACTGGACCTACGTTCCTGAAGGAAGCTCTTGGTGCTTACACCCCCATCAGATCTCTGCGGTCATCTGCAGCGAATTTGTTGAGGGTCCCCCGCACTAAGACCGCTTCATGGGGTGACAGACGGTTTACCGTTGCCACTGCCAAACTGTGGAATTGTCTCCCCATCCACATCAAGTCCAGTCCGACACTACTTGCCTTCAGGAAAATGATAAAAACATGGCTTTTCAGCCAATAGTCCATAGATCTTGGTTCATGCTCGCTGTCTGTAGCGCCGAGACACCCACGGGTATTTGCACGCTTTAGAAATTGCATAAATAAAAAATAAAATAAATACTATATCCAATCTGTCCGTGAGTACTAATTTTGCACCACATTTTACATAAACGTATCTAGGGGAAGCTTTTCTATGTGCTGTAATCCGAGTGTCCTAAAATGGCCGCTAAAACGCGGGAATTCTTCTTTGCATGCGTTTACTACATCTACGTAGTATGACGTTTTCTGTCGCTTGGGGGGAAAACTTTGCAGCTGCGCAGTAGCTTCTAAAATGGCCGCTTTAAGGTAAAGCACTAATACGCATGCTGAGCTGAAACTAACCCATGCAAGTTTCACTAAGCTATTAATGCAAAAGATTTATTAAGTAAATGGGGTTAGAGTAGAAATAAGTGGTATACAGTGAATTCATTTAAGTTTGTATTCTAACATGTTCTTCTTTGACTTTATTAATAGTTCCCATTCGGGCCTCGGAGGGGGACCTCGTCTCTGTTTCCGTGTGACTTCTACACATGCGCAGAATAACTACTTGCTCTGAACAAGTGGACTGAAATTGACTGACTGCCAAAACTCAAGCCCAGCATGGACATGGGAACCCAACTTTTGACCCTACAAGAGGAAAGAGATGCAGCAATGTAAATTAGACTTACCGATCCACATATGAAATATCTGTGGGAATAAAGCTTGTGGGTATTAAAATTAAGGGGCGGGGAATTATACAATAGACTAAAGAAAAGTATTGCACTTGGTATGGTGTGATGTCCTCACCCCACTGCTTGGCCCATCAAAATTGCGGGTGAACATAGAATTGAAACATTTGGGGGTGGATTTTACACTTGAATTTGGTATAACAGAGGTAAGTTATAGATAGTTAGACACACTTGAGACTTGATGCTGAGATGCTGATGCTATGCTGAGATGCTGCCCAATTTTGCTGCAATTTGATTGAAGAATCCAACACTAGGGAAAATTTGCAGAACAACCGAGGAGGCACATCTAGGAAGGGGTCCGGACGTGCCCAATCTGGAGAGAGTAGCACCAGAGAAGGGTGTAACGCTGGCGTTGCACTAGAAGAGGTCACCTTTTCCTTGTCCCGAACCTGTCCTTAATCCTTGACTCTCTGATGTCGGGGTCCTTACACCATTCTAGGTAAATATATCTGTAGGGAAAATGCTCCGTACTTGCTCTCTGTCCTTTCTCTCCTCAGGTGCTGTCATTGCGAGAATTTATTAATGCAAACTGATTATAAGCTAACTGTACTATTTTCCTGATGGGGATTTCTGGTATATTCATGTGTATTTTGATTTGACTCACAAAATTATTAATTCAGATAAACTTTTAAAACTCTCTCTGAGTCTGTGGTTCTTTAAAATGAAGTTAAATGCATTATTGTCTTTCCTCCCTATTCTAATCTACTACTAGATTTTATCGCACGTTTATTTGCTCAGGAGACAGGAATGGCAAGAATACTGGTGTAAAGGTTTCCTAGGGTAAATTAAAATTGATGACCAGTGGATATTTGCCAGCTCATTGCGTGTATGAATGTATATGGGCCCAAATGAGTGTTGTGTGTATGAATGTGTAGAGCTGGTAAACTCCGCTGCATCAGTGGGACCGCCTTATGCAAGGACTGGGGACACAACAGAAACAGTGAAATTGTACAGACAAGGCTATTACTGGATGTATAACCATGGCAACATGGATACATATATTAAAGCATTAGTGTTATAGACAGTGACTAGCAACCATTTGGGCATCTCTGCATTGTAAATGTTTCATCACACTGTGACCTGCTTCCACAAGAGCTCTCTCAGTGCTGGGCTCTTGGGGGAAAAAAGCTTTCACAGCTGTGCCATTATCGCATGCATCTTACTTCAACGCATGGTGTGTGCGGTTACGCAATAAATCCTACATCATAATTGTGCAACATTTCTATGGTTTTCACCATGTGGCAGACATCTCCCTCTTCCCAACTTGTTTGAAGCCCAGACATGTATGTTCTTTTCTAACCCTGGGCACCCTTTATCAAGTATTCCACCCCCTCCCACCTTTGCTACAAGCATTTCGCTCCTTGAGGAGGTGCTGGGGAATCCTGCTGCAAGTATCTGTCAGCGGTCCAATCGGTTTAGCCTATGTGTGGCATACACCATCCCATTGCTGCAAACACCTCCGTTCACACCAAGTGTGCATGCTATGCATGTAGCCCTCCTTCCCAAGTGCCTAGGACCCTCCCATACTGCAGAAATGGCTCCAGCTCCACCTGCAGGGATTTCCCTCTGAACCATCTCAAGTTACTGAAATGTACTGGTGCATTCGGAAGGAAGGCAGGAAGAGCAGGACTGATAGGTCATTTCTTTGCAATTTTTCAAACTCAGTGTTGTTTCCATGGTTTTGCACTTGTCAGATTTTTATATTTTTTAGCAAGGATAGGATGTGGTCATTGTGCTTGTATCTCTATGGTATTTCTATAGTGCACACAAGTGCGCAAAAGACAGTGGTATGTTCTGACGTTTTTTGTTTTTAATAATTCACAATTTGTAGAGAATTTTTTCATTTAATTTTAAAATCTCTTGGTAGGAAAGCAGCTGGGGATTGTAGGGGGTTATACTTTCACCAATAATGCATGCCTTTACTGTGTAGCTCCATCGAGAATGCAAGTTAATGTAATCATTGGGAAATGCACTATTGTACTTTATAAAACCTCTATCGGCTAATGCACTTCAGAGGTCTGTGTCTGTAACGAGACAGCCACGGAATTGAATACTGGTCAGAGCAGTGGAGAATAGTTAGCAGCTAACACAGGTCCCTGCAGCCCCTGCGGTGCAGGGGCCTGTGTTACGCCCCTCTAGGAAGCACAGTTTTACAGCTTAGCTGGTAACTTCTTTACAATACCATTCAAAAAGAATAAATCTGTCTCATCAGGAAGCAGCAAGTCATTCCATTAATTAAAACCAATACACGCTTCCGAGCTCCCTTTACATTTGCAGAGTGTCCCATTGTGCACATTTACATTTGTGTCAGTGAAGCAGGCACCTTGGCAAGAAGGCTTGTTTAGCTGTCTGCCTGCCTTGGCACAGCACAGTATACTCCCTGCCTTACACTGCAGCTGAAGCATTTCAACTCTCGGAATTAAAATCCCAGGACTGTTGTCTTTTCTCAGAAAGTAAGGGACCTGTTTTCCCTAAATTAAAAAAGTATGGGCACGTTGTGCCCCTCTGATCCTACCCACTACGACAACTGCATTTGTGAGGATCCAGAAGCCGGCCAAACCAAGTTTTCTCACGTCCACATCTCTCACTGCATCGGTTTGTACTCAGAGCTCCACCAGAACAAGTAGATAATATCCGCATATTTATTTATTTATTATTTATTTATTTAAACAGTTTTATATAGCGCTGGCTAGACCCGTGGGTATCAGAGCGCTTTACATAAGGTCAGCAAAGTTACAACAATAATAACAATTTCACGTTACATCAGATAAATAAGACACAATAACGGGGTAGAGGGAGAGTCAAGAAAGGAGGGAAGGGAGAAAGGGGGGTGAAAAGGGAGAGGACGAGGGGGAAGACGGAATAAGAGACAAAGGGAAAGTCAGCCCAAAGACCAAATGGGTAGGTGACGGCCAGGGAGGTAGTCTAAAGCCAGTCTCCCCTATAGCTCTCCAAGGAAGCTCCAACGGGCATCGAACAGAAAGGTGGATAGAAAGGAGACAGGGCAAAGGCAGAGCGTCAGAAATACGAAGAGGGGGGGTTGGCGATACAGGGAGAAGGGGAGAAACTGTGTCCAAGGTCCGGCTGGGCAGGTGACGGTCAGGGGGTGAACCAAGGCCGATCTCCTAATTAGCTAAACAGAGCAGCTCCACCGGGCGTCGAACATAATGCTCGGACATCCTTGGGTGTTCAGAATCCTATTAGAAGGAGCCTCTAACATCGTCATCTCTCATCACCTCCCTTGGTGTTCAGGACCATTTAAGGCTGAGCTTCTCATTTCCACATCACATCCCTGGTTGTTTACAATACTTTTACAGGGGGCTTCTTACATTCACGTCTCTAAACACATCTTTTGGTATTCAGAACCTTACCAGAGCATGCTTCCTAGATCCACATCTCTCATCTTATTCCTTGGTGTTCAGAACCCTATCAGAGAGAGCTTCTTAGATCCACATTGGGATGGGCGTAACTCGCATAATTCCGTGTATGGAATTACTTATGAATGCAGCAAGATTATGCAGAATTACGCAAGAAGAGTAATTCTGTGTTTAGCGCTATTTCTTAGCCCAAAAATCCCCCCTCGCATGCAAAATGGAAGCGTGGATGCATTTTGTGCAAAGAAATAGCGCTGAATGCAACAGAACACAAACAGCAATCGTGATCTTGGGGTAGGATTCTCTTACAACTTATTACCGTCATTTAGCGCTATTTCCTTAGCACACAATTCACCCTCTCATCGAAAATGGATGTTAGAATGCACGCACTTAACACACAAAACTGTGCAAAATCCTGCAGACCACTAATAGCAAGTGAGAATGATTGCTCAAATGTACTCAATATGCTCTTGCTGTAGGATTTTTTCGCCCAAGATTACTGTTATTTACACAAGCAGGAGTAATTACGTAAATATCGGTAACTGTGCGATAAAGAGTAATGTGGAATTACCAAAATTACTTCGGTGTAATTGAAATTCTGCCCAGGCCTAATTCATATTTCTCATTTGGTGTTCACAACCCTATCGGAGGGTCTTATTACATCCACATGTTGGTATTCAGAAGCCTGTTAGGCTGAGCTCCTAATATCCACATCTGCAATCATACCCCATGGTGTTCTGAACCCTAACAGACAGAGCTAACTCCTACGTTCACGTCTCTCATCACAAATGCTGGTATTCAGAATCTTACCAGAAGGGATTACGGAGTGCAAGTATTCTAAAATGGCCGCTTCCTTCTGAGCTCTGTCTGACGTACAAATTTCCTGAAGATGGTCAGAAGCCAGGTCGATGCTTTGCTGCGCAGATTCTATGATTGGAAAGCAGTGGCATTTGTTAACTTGTGTCTTGATGGGCTAAGTCATCACTGAAAAAGCTGCTCCTGCTGTGCCGACCTGAGGTAAATGGCTGAAACAACGCAGTCTCGCCCTCCTTCGACCATGTCCTGTGGAGAGGGTTGGCTTTGTTTGAACTACCACACAATGGTTTGAACTGCTGCACATTTATTACATCTGCAAACTGTCTTCCTTTTTTTGATACAGCCAACTTCAGAAGATCTTGCTGGCTTATCTCTTCATTTTCTTTGAAATTGTACACATTCAAGAGTGTTTATTTAACAGAAAACTCCACTAAAATACTTCATTATATATTTTGGAAATACTTTTATGCTAATAGCATTTAAATAATGCATAGAATAATTATAATTTTGGATAACCTTCAGATTCCTGACTGGATAAATCTAAATAAATCATTGACAAATAATGTCACTTTTAGAGTTTACTGCAAAATAGCTTCTTCTATATCAGATACCAAAGGGCCTCAAACAGACAAAAGAAAGCAAGCATCATCTCCATCTGTGGCTAAATCTAAGGTTGTGGAATCACAGGAATTAACGTAACAAAAATATTAGAAGAAATACAAACTGTGTGGATTAATGCAGATTGTATAATGATGATATTAAAAACTGGATGGATTATCTAAAAAAATGTCTCATAATGAGATCAAAACTAATGATAACATGAATCAACTGGATCAAATGACTCCTGTCATAAAATTGGGAGCGACAATGAAGAAAATGCTAACTGATCTTGAGAACAGAAAGAGGCAGTTCAACCTCTACTTGTTTCATCTACAGAAAATGTAGAAGGCCAAAGCTGCAAACTTTATTTAGAACTACTGAGTATAACATTTATGGAAATGTTTGAGATAGACAAGGCTCATCATATACCATCATAACATAGACCAAATTATGTTAACACTAGCCAGATTGTCCTTAAAGTTGTTCAGTATCATCATAGCATCATAATCCGTAAAGCAGTCAGAGAAATTCCTACACTCTTGGTTGATGGTAACAGAATGTATATCCACTAAGATTATGCTAAAAAAAATACAGTAAAAGTTTGCAAAAAAAAGTTTCCCTTCTCAGACCTGTCTTAAAGAAGCTGGTTAATTATACAGATTATCTGACTCTGCAATCATGAAGATTTGGAAGGGTGACTTTTTTTTAAAACACTAAATGGCTCACTTGCTTACTTGGATCTTCATACCCCCTCTTTGATGGAAGCCCAAGACTCTGATGACCTACAGTGCTGTTTAATTATATGACAAGCCACTGGAATTAGGCAATTCTATATTATGGATTTACCTAATTTGCCTCATAATCATTCATCATATTTATAATGTGCAGATATTAACAAAAAAATGCCTGGAACTCTGGTGGGAGAGCACCTGTCGCACAAGCCTGTTGACGCTTGGTAGGAGGAGGAGGGCCTCTCTTCATAAGGCGCTATTTAACACCTGACCTACACTTGCTGCGTGGGATGTCTGGTACTCTGGTGGGACGCCTGGTACTCTGGTGGGGTAATACCTGTTGGACTGGGCTAGGAGGAGGGGGCCTCTCTTCTCAAAGTGCTATTTCCTTTTCCATCAGCCTCTCTGGCAACCAGTCATTTGTAGGCACGCTACTCTACCGCCCGCCTGGGTCCAGATCTAAATTCCTCAACAACCTTAACAACTTAATCGAGGTCACAGCTGGAGCTCCACAATACACCATATTAGGAGACTTCAATTTCCACCTTGAATCCCCATGCGATACTGACACCATCGCTCTAATCAACGATCTATCAGCAGCCGGACTTCAGCAAACTGTTCATCAACCCACACACGAGGCAGGCCATACCCTAGATGGGATATTCACTAATAACCCTTACATTCTGATTTCAGATGTGATCCCTTTTATCTGGACTGACCACTCAGTAGTCTGCTTCTCCATAAAAATCAAATCTCCTCTACTTTCAATCGGATTATCTCCTCCTATTCCCTTTAGAGATTGGAAAAACATCAATACCTCCCTTCTTGCCTCTATGCTGATCGAGAGCATCATCCCCACTGAACCTAATCCGTCACTAGCCTCCAGTTACTACCTCAACAGCTTACATATGGCTTGTTCTCAATTAGCACCTCTAAAAACTTCCCAACGTAATAGAAAGTCTCCTTCTGCCCCTTGGTTTTCGGAATCCCTACGTCTTCAGAGACAACATTGCAGAAATTTGGAAAGACACTGGCGCCGTTATTACAATCCCATTGACAAAATCTCATACAAAAGCGCCCTCTCCAAATATAAAGACCTCATCACTTCCGAAAAAACCACATATTATACTACCCAAATTAATCAGGCAAAAAATTCCGCAAAAAAATTGTTTCAAGTGGTTAATCAACTCTCAAACCCCCCTGCCCCCCGCTCTGATCTATCTCAATCCCTCTGCAACTCCCTTGCTAATTTCTTTAAAGACAAAGTCACCTTAATCTTTTCAGCCTTCACCCATAAATCTTCCTCCACTACCACAACGAATCAACCACCACCTTCTAACGCTCCTTCTTTCTCTGTCTTTAAAGCAGTCACTGAGGAACAAATCCTCCGTTTAATTTCCAGCACTAAATCAGGATCCCCCCTAGATCCTTGCCCTCCGGCTATTCTCAACCTTATTCCAGAAGCCATTGCCCCCGCTTTGACTAACATTTGCAACGCTATGTTCACTACTGGCTCATATCCCTCAGTGTGGAAAGAGGCTATCATCAAGCCACTTCTGAAAAAACCTACCCATGATCCCTTTCTTCCATCCAGTTACAGACCTATCGCATGTCTCCCCTTCCCAGCAAAAATATTTGAAAAAGCTATGAATATACAACTTTCTAAATTCATAGATGAAAATAACTTACTGGACGAAACCCAATTTGGGTTTAGGCAGGGACACGGAACTGAAACCGCTTTAATAAAAGCGGCAGATGAAATAAGAATTACATTGGACAAAGGAGGAGTGGCAGTATTAATACTGCTAGATCTTTCTGCTGCCTTCGACACGGTCGATCATGCCACCCTGATCGACCGTGTCTCAGCAATAGGCATTCAGAACAAGGCCAAAGAACTCCTCGCCTCCTTTTTGGCCAACCGCTCACAGGCAGTAAAAATGGGCCCTTTTACTTCCCATACCTTCACCCTTCCTTGCGGAGTACCACAGGGCTCCTCGCTAAGTCCGACCCTATTTAATATATATGTTTCGGACTTGGCGAGGGTGATTAAGTCCTACGGCATTGCCCTCACGACCTATGCCGACGATACCCAATTGGTCCTATCCGTACATAATGACGGAATGACAGTTGCTGCAAACTTTCAAAAAGGAATGCTTGCAATTAGTTCCTGAATGCCATCAAACTGTCTCAAATTAAACTCTGACAAGACAGAGGTGATGACATTCGGGAAACTGGAACCTACCTGGTCCCCTCGATGGTGGCCTACTGAGATGGGACCTCCACCTGAACCTGTCACCAAGGTTCGTAACCTTGGAGTTATTTTTGATAATAGACTGACCTTCCACCATCATGTCAACTCCGTAGTTTCCGCTTCCTTCTTCACCCTGAAAAAAATCAAAAAACTTCTTCCCTACCTTCCCAATTCAGCTGGTAAAACTCTAATCAGCACTTTGGTTTTCTCCAAAACAGACTACTGCAACGCCCTCCTTCTTAACGCCCAGGAAAAAGTTCTTAACAGGCTTCAGTTAGTACAGAATGCCTCAGCCAGAATCCAACTGGGCATTCCTAAGTTCACCTCCAGCTCCCCGTATATTCAACAGCTTCATTGGCTTCCCGTGAGGAACCGGACAAAATTTAAGGCATTGTGTATTGCCTATAAAGCCATCAATAACTTAGGCCCACAATTTCTCAAAAACGCCCTCTGCCCCCTGGAAAATCCAAGAACGCTTCGTTCCTCCACAGCTCATCTGCTTAAAGTCCAACGAACAAAAAAGGCCAACTGGGGAGACAGATGCTTTGTGATTTCCACAGCCAAACTTTGGAACACACTCCCCCTCTCCATTAAAACTGCCCCAACGCTTATTAGCTTCAGGAAGAAACTGAAAACCTGGCTTTTCCCACATTAAAATCTGCCATTGCTATCGTTCTGTTTACAGAGCGCCGAGACACCCCCGGGTAGTTGCGCGCTATAAAAATTGCCAAAAACATAAACATAAAACATAAACATATTTAGCGGGTCACCTACACCCATTGCGTGGGATGCCTGGAACTCTGGTGGGGGGCTACCTGTCCAACAAGCCTGTGGACGCCTGGACAGAGGGGCCAAGAGGAAGAGGACCTCTTGTCTCAAAGCGCTATTTAGCGCAACACCTACACCAGCTGAGCAGGATGTGCCCGGGCCAAGGGAAGACCCGTCTTTGCCCCATCAGCGCCAAGAAGAAGCAGGGCCACTTCCCTTTAACCTTCAATCCCGTACAACATTCTGGATGTTTGTCAACTGGCAAAAAAGGTACATTCATATTTTATAGGAATCCCACCACCATGTGATAATCACTGGACCTTTTATGCGGGCATCTGCATTACTGAAAGTACTTTCTAATATATGTATTGCTTTTGGTTCCCCTTTTAAAGTACTAGTTAGAGGCATGGGGAAACAGAAAGGTCCAGATGGTGCCAAGGGGAGGGATAAGCCTTACAAGATCCCAAAGCATGCAGTAGATAATTGTACTATAGCCAGCTTGGACCTCCTTATTGAGGAAGGAGAGTCTATTTTAAGCAAGGAAAAAATTCCAAAAACCCAGTATGCCCCTCAAAGAGTTCATAAGTTTTTTATGAGAAGAGTTAATAGTTAATCCTTCCCGGGGTCCAGTTCTACTGAGTTAATTTAGGACCCTAGCACTAATTACCTGCAAATCTGTTGCAACTAATGTTATTAAACGTCTTTTATCCCCTAACCTATGAAAATTGCATTGGTAGTAAAATAAGAAGACATTCTCGCAATAACTATGGACGTCTCAGCAGGCTTTACATTAAAAATATATGATGTTTACAACCTTTCTGTTTGAAAATGTAAAGATTCTGACACTCTTGTGTTGGAGAAATGTATTGAATTCTATTCTGCCAACAATAGTTGCAGGTGATTTCAATATGACCTTCAAACCTCAAGTACCTCACAGAGGTGGAGGATGAACTTTGGGGAATACTAAGGGCCATATGTAGGTACCTAAATACCGGTCGGTAACGGCCGAAAATCGGTAAATATCCCGTTACCGACCGGTATTTAGGCAATTGAGATGTAGGTGGCTGGATTTCAGGATTCGGTAATTTACCGAATCGGAATTTTAAGAAATCGGTAAAATACCGATTCGATAAATTACCAAATCCTGAAATCCTATGTAGGGGGCACTCAAGTAAGTGCATTTTTGGTTTCTGGATTCATTATTTACCACCAACTACAAGTTGATGGTAAATAACCAATACCTTTTAAAAAGCAATTTTGTGCTTTTTGAAAAGTGCCATGTGGCAGACATACATGCCCTTAGGGCATGTATGTGCGCCACATGTGCACACATGGACGATTCAGGGGTGCAACAGGGTGTCAATGTGACACCCTGCCACCCATGAATATGCTCCCCCTATTACCGATTCGGTATTTACCGAATCGGTAATAGTGAATGGCTTACCATTCATTCCTATGGGCCTCCAGGCCCATAGGAATGAATTGGAAGGCATGCATTATTACCGATTCGGTAAATACTGAATCAGTAATACAGAATATTACCGATTCGGTAATAATTACCGAATGTTTACCTACATTCTATTTACCGATTCATAAATACCGAATCGGTAAAATTAGGTATTTATGAATCGGTAAATAGAAATTATCTACATATGGCCCTGAGTGTGGATGCTAAGCCTCTCAAAAGATGTTCGCAGGCTGCCCTTTAGTTGTCATCAATGAATGCTAATCTGGGTTTGTGGTACCAAATAAGACAGGAAAAGAGAATTCACATTTAGGAGGGAAGGTTGTAAGAGTAAGATCTATTACATCTTTTGGATGTAAAACTGTCTCTCCTTTTAGATGATATGTCATTGTCCTCTAGACCGCATAGTGATCACAATCCTTGGCCTTTATCCCTGAAAGATTTGTTTTTTTTTTTAACAAAATAGCACTACTGTTTTCTTGCTGGTATTTGCAAACAATTTCAGGTCAGTTAAGAGGCACTATGTTGAGTCAAACTCAGTGTCTGCAGCAAGACTGTATAGTGCTTTTGTAGCTGCTTTTGATGTAATAAACAATTTTCCTGTGAGCAACACACCCATTAGTGAAGTGCACAATTCCTTGTTCAAGGCACTGAGGATTTTATTTTTACAGGGCCAGTGACTATAAACATCAAACCCAGCCCAAGACCTCTTCTTGGTATAATAAGTAAAAGAGGATAGCGAAGAAAATTCCTAGATGCACTTAAATCCCACATGCAATTGGTTATTTACAAAGCAAGTGCTCTTTATAAAAGAACACTAGAAACCAATGGGAGGAACTGGGTAGATCTATTGGCTGCATAACTAAGCAATAGTAAAATATAATATGGTACTCTAGATCCATCATCAAAAGTGAATGGAGCACTTTTTCAATCTTTATTTTTCCCGACTCATGAGGAGAAACTCCAGTATGCCAAATCCCGAGCAGGACAATGATGTTAATGCATCAAGCGAGGGGTGTGGAGAAACAAACACTTTTTTCTCTTAAGATTTTATGATGATGGCTATCAAAACATTTAAGAGGGGGGAAGGTCGCTGGGCCAGATACAATGCAAGAAGATTTATCTTGTGATGAGCCTGCTATCTTGGCTCCATACATTAATTTGTTATCAAATGATATTCTAGCTGGTGCCATGATTTCTGACACGTGAAAGAGAGGTGAGGTCATCCCCATTTATAGGAAGGGGAATGGGGATGATTCGTCCAACTATAGAACTATTAGCCTTTTAGATAATTTACAAAAGGTCTTTACAAAAAAGGTCTTGGAGAAGTTGCAAACCTGGATTTTTGTCTAACCTCTTTAGTTGCAAAAGCAAAAGGTTGTAGAGTCAATAATTACATTTGCGTAATATATTAATTTAAGCGCACATGAATGAGATAGCACGCGAACGACGCGTTGGTGTAACTCAAACCCCCAGGGCAGTCTATGACACTATTGTTTCAAGCGTTGGAGAATTTTACGTCAGCGTCGGGATTAAAAATTAATAAATCAAAATCTCAACTATTTCCGCTTGCCCAACTGATAGGGGATGAAGAAACACATTTCGCACAGTTGGAGCTCCCATGGGAGTTGGATTCAGTCCAGTACCTGGATATTCACGTGGCCAGAGATAGAGACCGGTTCGATGATCTGAATATGGGTCAAGTCATACGGGTACTGCACGGCAGCGTCAATTTCTGGAATACCCTAAAACTATCACTGATGGGTAAACGTGCCTTAATAAAAATTGTCTTGCTGCCGAAATGTCTGTACGTCATGCAACACAGGACCCACAGTGCCCTAGATGTAGATATGCACAAGCTGATTGTGTCCATATGGTTTGACAGTGCCCACAAATACAAGTGTTTTGGTCAGAAGTAATTGGCCAACTGAATAAGGTGACGGGGTGGGAAATAGCACTAGAAATCAGAACTTGTCTTCTGGGACTGGTACCCAGTAATCCAAAGTGCAAAACGACCAGACGTTTTTTGATATTGGGACTCACAATAGCAAACAGATAAATAGCAATATATTGGCTGGCCCCGCAGGGCCCATCCGTTGACAAATGGAATACAGACATCAAGGAGTGGGCGACTGCAGAACAGGATCTTATGAGGAAAACCAGACAGGATGAGAAACTACAGGAGGTATTACTGGCCTGGGGAGTGATGCTTCAGGAGTTGACGGACACACCCCAGACATCGCAGATAGAGAACTGGGGGAGGGAGAACGGCGAGACACACAGATCGCCCATAATCATGAAGGACGGGCTACTGGTACTCATGTGGACCCCTAAATATTAAACCCTACTTTTGAAGGAAGAATAATTTTCCATAGAATAAGCAGATAGCAACATAACATCCATATTATTGTCTGTTGGGGGCATGGCTAGCAGCCAAACGAAATGGCCGTTGCCTAACGAAGCTCTGAGACCCCTTCCGACGTCCTGAGCAATCCTGTCACTAATCCGCATCTCCTGCTGGGCTCCGAGTGGTGGAACGAGTGCCGGACCGCAACAGGCAGGCAGCGACGGTCCCATCTAGGACCGACAGTGATCCGCGCCGCCGCACCAACGTGTGGCAAAGCTTAGGCCTTCGTGAGGTCGGGAAGCCGGGGCCTAAATTACACGGATTGCCCGCGTCGAGAGGGAGAGAACGGCCAGCCTTGATCTGCTCATCCGGTGGTTGTCTGGAGCGTTGGCTGGGACAGTGGTGCCCTTAACATCGATCCGACACATTCGGACTCCCCGGAGAGGCCCACACGCTCTCCCCCATCCACTGACAGTGGGCCGCACGGCCGCGGTTCACTGCATAGTTGGACACGGGGCACGATCGGCACCAGCAGGTAACAAAGGCAATTGCGCAAATTCACAGCGGTAGAGGTGCGCCAGAGCGACGTGCAACCAGACAGGCAGCGACGGTCCCATCTTGGACCGACAGTGATCCGCACCGCTGCACCACCGTGTGGCAAGTTGAGGCCTATGTGAGGCCGGGAAGCCGGGGCCTAAATTACACGGAGTGCCCGCATCGTGGCGGAGAGACTGACCGGCCAGCCCGGTTCTGCGCATCCAGTGGCGGTCGGGAGGGCTGGCTGGGACGGCGGTGCCCTAAACATGGATCCGACACAACCAGACCCCCAGAGAGGCCCCCACGCGCTCTCCCCCATCTAAGGCACTGAGCCCCAGGGCGACAGACATCGGGCGCAATCGGCGCCAGCAGGTAACAAAGGCAATTGCACTGATCCACAGCGGCAGAAGGGCGCCAGAGCGACGAGCAGCTAGCCAGGGAGGCGACAGTGCGTTATCAGGACTATCTCCGGGGCACCGGGCAGAGGAAACAGCAGGGTGTCCAATTACTGTCCCTCCATGTGCGCATAGTAAGAGATATCAGCAATACATGAACTGCACAAACTATCGCGCAAAACAGAGCCTGGCATTGTAATTTAAGGAATGACCGTCACTACTTGATTGGGGGCAGGGAACCCGAAAGGCCGCAAGAGACACAGACTCCTCTTGGCTGGCAGCGGTGAGTACTGTCACCCGACACCACTTAAATAGTGCGACACAACGCTAGGAGTGAAGATGGGAGGCCGTGGACAGCGTAACCTCCAACAATCCAAACTGGAGAAGTTTGCCTACGCTAAAGATCATCCGGACTCCGTCGAACATTCCAAAGAACATGCTGAGGACGCACCCACTGTGAGCGATCCAGAGATCACACTTAAGGACAGATTAACCACTCTAAACAGGGTCCATACGGATCTAGATGGCAAAATTAGTACAGTCAGGTCCGAACTCTCCTTGCGTACAACTGACTTTAGAAACATGAGTGCCAGAGTCAAAGTGGTAGAGGCGACCACTGAGAACTTGTGCACTGAAACCAAAGAACTTCAAAGGAAGGCGCGCTTGCTGGAAAGTGAAACAAATCTACTTACCGACAAGCTCAATGATTACGAAGGAAGGTCAAGGCGCGACAATGTACGCATTATCGGCGTACCGGAGGAGGCGGAGGGGCGAGCGGTTGATCTCTTCGTAGAAGAACTCATTCAACAGCGCCTGCAGCCCAAGGGGCTTTCAAATTACTTCTCAGTTGAAAGAGCACATCGTGTCCCCGGAGGAAGGCCAAAGCCAGGGATACCCCCTAGACCGATCCTGGCTTGTATCTTTAACTTTAGAGACCGAGACATAATCTTGCAAACTGCACGGATAGCTCCACCAGTCCGATTTGAAGACAAAACCATTACCTTCTTTCCTGGCTACACAGCAGCAGTCACCAAGCAGCATTGCACGTTCCTAGAAGTAAAGAAGGAACTCCGAAAAAGGGAACGGAAATACTCCATGCTCTTCCCGGCGCGTCTGAGGGTGGAGGCAGAGGGCAAGGTATGGTTCTTCCACACACCGGGGGAGTCCCAGAACTGGCTGGAGGGATGGCGCCCAGCAACAGCACCAGGGAGACGCAATGGCAGACTGCACCAAATGTCTGCAACAAGCACACGAACTGACTCTAACGCTACTTCCACGTCACAACAGGGCTCGCTGGAGCGACGCTAAAAAGGCAGAGGACCAATCTAAGTACTTATCATAGCCTCAAAAATGCCACAGCTTCTCCATCCGACGACTCGAAACACTTACTTGCATATGGGAGATGCAGACACAGTCACAGTTTGGACACCTCACTAGACATTGCTACCACCCAACGTATCTACTTGTTTAGTAATTTTCAGTCCAGGATTAAATGAACCACTACTTAATGGTGGGACATGGGAGGGGTTGGAAGGAGGGCCCGTACCCCACTAAGGTAACTGGGTACGGGATGTAAGCGCTCTGCAATGGTGGAGAGGTGGGTATTTTTAAGTCCGTCATGCAGGGAGGCAGGGAGGGGGGATAGTCATCATTCAAAGGGATTTTCAGTATTATGTTTGTACGTTTTTTTTTTAAATTGTTGTGATACTTATAGATCTGCACACACTAAGACATAATCTCTCTAAGGGCATATATACACGTACATTCCAGTATCCGCTCAGTTAAAGGAGCTCACGCTGCGTTCGACCTTACCCAATCAGATGACACAACGCACCGTGACACCAACACTACCGTTTGTCTTGTGGAATGTTAATGGTCTAAGAGACAAGGTGAAGAGGGGACTTGTGCTGCAATACTTAAAACGTAAAGCCCCAGCAGTCACACTACTACAAGAAACGCATTTAACGGGGTCCACATGTAAAGCACTGGACAGGTGGGAGTTTAAGCTCTTAGTTCATTCAAAATTCACCTCAGGGTCCCGAGGGGTGGGCTTCCTGATTAGAAAACAATTCCCTCTTGTTATCCATCGCACTTTCCAAGACGATCAGGGTCGATTTGCGCCGGCATCGATACAATGGAAAGGCCGCCTACTTAATCTTGTAACTGTGTACATCCCACCCACGTTGCACTCGTTGGCCTTCAGGCGCTGGGCACATTCTTGTTTACACTGCCGGATGGGGATTTAATACTGGGAGGTGACTTTAACATGACGTTAGATGACGTACTGGACCGTACACCCACCCGACCACAGCACAGTCTCAGATCATACCTGGAAGATTTTCTAGAGGCACACGGCTTGCTGGACACTTGGCGACTCCAAAACCCGCACACGAGACAATACACTTTTCATTCAGGGGCACACAACAGCCTTTCCCGCTTAGACTATATTATTACAGCAACGGACAGCATGGGAAGGTTTGGGTCGGTCTCGCACCTACCAAGAGGAATCTCTGACCACTCCCCAGTGATGGCGGAATATAGGTCGCATATCCCTAACCAGCGCCGTATATACCCCATATATCAAGGATTCCTTCACAGTCCCAAAATCAGGAAAGGTCTGCTAACTGCGACTACACATTACTTCACAGAAAATGAAACCTCAGTCTCCTCACCACTAATTCTATGGGAGGCGTACAAACCGGTCCTACGAGGGAAAGCCATCTCATTAATTGAGGGACATAAAAAAGACAAGAAAAAAGAGGTGGAAGCATTGGAACAGAAAATATATCATCTAGAATCCCAACATGCAGAAAATCCCGCAGATGACAATGCACATAGGCTGCGCGCCAAACAACAGGAATATAAGGAACACCTCTGGGCTCATGCCAGGACCTGCTTAACAGCAGTTCGACACAGGGTATACGAGACAGGGGACAAGGCCAGCAAACTCCTTGCATGGCTAGACAAGAGGGAACGTGCGACTAAGTGGGTGGCAAGACTTAGGTCACAGAACGGGGACACAATCACAAACCCACAAGACATTGTGATTGCACTGGCCGCGGACTTCGAGCAGGTATACACCTCCACGAACACAACCACAGTGCAGGAAGCAAGTGACTTCCTCAGCGACATACACATGCCAGTGCTCACCTCAGAAGAGATCGAAGGTCTAGAAGCTGACATCACAGTCGAGGAACTAAAGGGGGCCATTCACAAACTGCAGTGGGGCAAGGCTTGCGGCCCCAACGGCATCCTTGATGAACTGTATAAACATACGGCTGATAAGATTGGCCCCTACCTGTTACGAATGTACGAAGCGAGCCATACCATTGGCGAGCTCCGTAAGGACCAACATACAGCTACCATTGTAGCCATCCATAAGCCGGGCAAACCTATAGAGGAGTGTGCATCATATCGGCCAATATCGCTAATCAATACGGAGGCCAAGATTTTGGCTAAGACGCTGGCACTTAGACTAGCCCCGTATCTTACTAAATTGGTCCACCCAGACCAATCGGGATTTATGCCTGGTAGAAATACCGCTTTAAATATACGACGCCTCCATAATGTTCTGGGTCGAAGACATACAATCTAGGAGGACGCAGCAGTCCTATCTCTTGACGCGAAAATGACATTCGACTCCGTAGAATGGACGTTTCTCTTCGCTGTCCTCCAACACTTGGGGTTTGGGCCTAAGTTTTGTTCATGGATACGTCTCTTATACACGAACCCTATCGCACACGTGGTAGCTAATGGACACATATCACCGGACTTTACTCTGGGTCGAGGGACGCGTCAGGGTTGCCCGCTGTCGCCACTCCTATTCGCGCTGGTCCTGGAGCCACTGGCTGCATGGATTAGAGGAGACCCAGTTGTCCGAGGTCTAAGGTGGAGGGAGGGATGGGAGGACCGTATCTCCCTCTACGCAGACGATGTTCTGGTGTAGATAGCTTCCCCCCGCACGATCCCTTAACGCACTGCTGGATATTTGTCGGGTGTTCAAGTCGGTGTCAGGGTATAAGATAAATTGGGAAAAATCAGTGCTCTATATTCTATATGGATCACCTTCTAAAGTGCCCCGGGATGTATGGTCAAGATAGTATCTGACAGCTTTAAATACCTTGGGATATACGTGACGTCTGACCAGACAAATTCTAGGTGCTCAATCTTCAGGCACCGCTACAAAGACTGAGACGAGATATTAAGCACTGGAAGACATTGCCACTCACCCTATTGGGCAAGGCAGCACTTTTCAAAATGATCGCTCTGCCTAGATTTTTATGTGCCCTCCACAACACGCCCCATCGTGTGCCCGACTCATAATTTAAAGCAATAAACTCAGAAGTCACTAATCTCCTCTGGGACAATAAGCCTGCAAGGATAGCCATGAGCAAACTGGTCAGAAGCTGGTATGATGGGGGCATTGCCTGACCCGATATCCGTACATACTACTGGGCCTCGCAACTGATGGCAATCAATCAGTGGCTCCACATGCCTGATACTGACCGGGCATACCGTCTAGACAGGGTAACCCTGGGAACTGGGGGAATGAATAGAGTACTCTACAACAAGAGAAAAGCAACGGGGCTCATAGGACCGACAGCACATACAATTCATGTCTGGCACACAGTGACACGGCACCTCGGGTGGGCCGATAAGCTCACGCAGCACACCCCATTGTGGGACACCCGTAGACTAGGTACCCTGGGAAAAGAGCAATGTATTTCAGAAGTGGGACTTGATAGGAATCTCCCGGCTGGGGGACCTATGGAAGGAGGGTAGGGTAGTCACCTTCACTTACCTACAAGAACACTACGAGATGGCTCCTGGAGAAAAGTTTCAGTACATGCAGGTTAAACACGCACTAGAAACAGCATTCCCAGCGGCTGACATACTCCCTGAATCGTCCCCCTTAGAAGACTGACTACTGACTGATTATTTACACAAGAAGACGATCTCCCTTACATACCGTAAAATTATTAATAACCTGACGGACCCCCTGACACGACTCCGGAATACCTGGCTGGTGTAGGTTGGAGACTTGGATGACACGGACTGGCAGGACGCGATCGCATCGCCTAGAGAAGTAGCGGTCTCCTCAAGAATGCGCCTCATCCAACTAAAAATACTGCATAGGGCCTACTACATGAGATTGACAATACACAAGATAAGCAGAGCCTCAGACCCGTACTGTTTGTGCCGATGTGAGGAATTAGGCACATTTTACCATACTCTGTGGGAGTGTCCAGAGATCACATCATACTGGACAGCAGTAATGGATATTATCACAGAAGTTAGCGGGAACATAGTTCCCCTTTCTCCCAAGTGCTGCCTATTAAACATATGGGAACCGACGAACCTCAACCATGCTGATAGACAGTGGGCAACAACGGGGATGATGGTAGCAAAGCGAAACATTGCTCAGAAATAGGGGGCAGCACAAACCCCAATCATGATAGAGTGGTGTAGGGACATGGACATGATCATGGTGGCCGACAAATCTACATATATTCATAGAGGGTGCCCCAAGAAATGGGGGAGGGTGTGGAGCAAATGGAATGAATTCAGAGGTCATATATGTACCCCTCCTGCTGTAGACCATGGCTCAGACGATGAGGCGTAATAAGCAAAACTGTGTAACCTGTCCATCAATGTATATTTTAATGCTCGATGAGATATTGTCCGCATACACTCTCCTGTTTACGGAATATATTGTAGATCTTATATTAAATAAAATAAAATGTTTATTAAAAAAAATATATTTTCTGTTAGAAGTTGGCCGGGGTAGTGGGGTGGTAGGGTGTTTTTCAAGTTATTACTTCCCAGTTTGGGGTTTAACGAAAAGTGGAATTGTTATAGTGAGAAGGACAAAGGGTAAGTGATGAATAACACTGTCAAACAATGATTGCTAAGTAATATATAATAAGATAAAACAATAAAGAAATTAAAAAAAATTAATGAATGAGATAGCTGCACAAGTACACGAATGCAAGAGCAACAGGTCGTAGAGTCAATAATTATATTTGTGTAATATATCAAGATTGATTTAAGCTCACATGAGTGAGATAGCTGTATAAGTACACAAATAATGAATTTGCCCAACAGTGTGAGATCAGGGGTATTATGAATTATACATATATGTTTTTGAATTACTGCAAAAGCCATTGAACTTATATTGAGAAAGACTGATTAACGAAAAGATTGGTTATTAGTTTATAGACAGTAGTGAGGAATAATTGTGTTGTAACAATGAATTGTTTGTCTGAGAGAAATGTCATTATGTAGCATCAATTAGTTATGGCTTAGCTGGTTTAAGGAACATGGAATCAAATGTTGTGAGTTTCATACAGCTCCAAATGGCTGCCATATTTACATAGAAAAACTGCTAAGTTATACTTTTTCAATGTCATTGGTTTCTGTTTATAGAAATAGACAAAGAAATGTAACACTGGACAAAAAGTAAGAAAGCCCAAGCCGAAATGTGTTTGTTTCGTCTCACCGTGTAGCAATAAAGGACAATTTAACATCCCTGAAATGCCCGTGTTTGTAAGGGAAAATTATTTACTCACAAGATCCCACTCATGCACAGATGCACCCAACAGGGGCGCAAGTCAAACAAGTGTGAATATGCTGTTCTATATTTTTATATATATATACATATATATACGTATATACTTACGTCTTGGGTCCGTGTCCATCTCTCAGGAGAACCGTCTTCAAGTTAACGGAGGAATACTTGTGATATATATATATATATATATATATATGTATATATATATATACACACACACACACACACATATATGTGTATGTGTATATATATTCACTGAAAAAACCATAGGTTTCAGGCACGTTATAGTTAGAAATTAGCATTTAAAAAACCTTGAAAATTCACTGAAAAAACCATAGGTTTCAGGTACGTTATAGTTAGAAATTAGCATTTAAAAAACCTTAGAAATTCACTGAAAAAACCATAGGTTTCAGGCACGTTATAGTTAGCTGGACATTTCATTCTTACAAAACCATAGAAATTCCGGTGTTATAGTTAGTTCAGCTAACTATAACTCGCGCCCCCGCAATGCACTGCTGATGACATCACATATGACATCATTCATGACATGGTCAGTGACATCACATATGACATCACTGATGACATCTCATAGCGCGCATTTCAGTACCCATTTTCAAAAGTCACGCGGGGGTCGCGATTTCGGCGTAATTTGTAAAGTATGAAATATTTTTAAAATTTCATATAAAAGTTTTTAAGTGTTTCTCTAAATTTATTTATAAGTGTATTTTTAAAGTATTATGTACAATATTATATCAATGAAAGCAAAGTTACGAAATGCGCAGTGTAGTCGCTTAGTTTGCGCGACCTCTCCCCGCACGTATTTCCGGGCTCGTGCCGTAATCGCGCCGAAGTCTCGACTTCGACATATTTTAAAAGTTGAAAAAATGACCATAGAAAGTTTGATTATGATATTAAAATTAACAGTTTTGCTAATATACTTATTAAAAATGTATAGAAATTTCTATTTATAGTGTATAATGATATATATGATTTTTGCGGGTGCGCGAAGAGTGCGTGACGAGTGCGCTCACCCTACGCGACTTCATGTTAGCAAAAGAAAAAAGGAATCTGATTGGTTGAAATCACTTTCATTGTGAAAAAGGGAGAATCCATCCTTCTGATATTTCCCTTTCTTTTTGACCTTACCAGAGAGAAGACCTGTTTGTTCCTTATCTTTACAAATCTATCTTTTTTGTGTGTTTCTTTATTTTAAAACTTACAATGGCTTCCAATTTTGCAGAGGTGGATCCTCTTGCTGTTGAAGAGGAACAACGGATGGGGCAGACGATGAGGCAAAGAAGAGAAAGTATTGTTTGGGCCCTTTTTACTGTGCCGGAGGGGGAGAAAAAGGTAAATGCGAGGAAGGTAACTTGCATCATCTGCAAAAAAGTACTTTCCAGAGGCTCTGAGAAAAAATACTCTTGTGGCACGAGTTCTATGAAGAAGCACATGGAGACCATCCATCCTGTGTACCTCGCTAGAGAAGAAACCAAGAGGCAATTGAATGCTGCTGCTCTTCAAGACCCCAATACTCCATTTACCTCTGGACAAACTCCATCAACACCAAGGCCACATATCATGCCCGAGTTCCAAAATGCATCTATTAGTTGCATTAAGTGCGCCACTGAACTCTGTTTTGTCGAGCAATGCATAGATGTAATTTCAGATGCCCTAAAAGCGCACAAATGTAAAAAAAAAATTCTAATGCGCTTTTGTTAATGTTCAACAGTTCATTTCCTGTTCTTCATTTTTCCTGTTGTTTTTAAAATAAAAAACACACAAAAAAGTAAAAAAGTAAAAAAAAACTAATATATATATATATATATAAAAATATACAAACAAAACGGTCTTACGGAACCACATCTACTGGTTAAAAGAAGAAAAATTACCTGAATGATTGCATGAGAGTATGGACACTATGTGGGTGATTGGAGGAATACAAGTGTAGTGCATGGTTATTTTATGAATGTTTGAGAAGTGGCAACGTGATTCAATAAGTTCATGGATAATAGCAGGATAATTAGAGGAGTGCATGAGTAGTCTGTAAGTGATTAGATGAGTGCATGTGTAGTGCACAAGTGATTGTAGTAGTGGATGGTTACTGCGTGGGTCATTGCAAGGGTACATGGCTACTGACGGGATGATTAGGAAACTAAAATGAAAGTGCATGGTGAATTTATAAGTGCTTGCGTATTGGCACAGTGATTGCTTAAGTACATGGTGCAGGATGGATGATTAGAGGAGTGCATGGGAAGTGACCGGGGGATTTCTGGAGTGCATAAGTAATTGGAGGAGTGAATCAGTAGTGTGTAGGTGGTTAGAGGTCTCCATGAATAGTGTATGGAGGATTGTAGCAGTGCATGAGTTAGTGCCTAGGTCATTGTATGAGTACATGGGTAGTGACTGGATTATTAGAGTACTGCAAAGAGAATGCATGGTGAATTTATAAGGGTTTGTGTATTGACAGAGTGATTGGAAAACTACATGGTGCTGGGTGGGTGATTGGAGAAGTGTATGGGGAGTGACAGTGTGATTGTTGGACTGTATTGGTACTACCTGAAAAAATGAAGGTGTGAATGAGCAGTGTATAGATGGTTACAGGACTGCATGTGTAGTATATGGTACTGGCTGGGTGACTGGAGGTGTGCACAGGGAGTGACAGTGTGATTGCTGGACTGCATGGGCAGTACCTGGGAAAATGAAGGTGTGAATGAGCAGTTTGTAGGTGGTTAGAGGACTGCATGGATAGTGCACATGTGATTGCAGCACTGCATGTGTTAGTGTCTGGGTCATTGCATGAGTACATGGGTAGTGACTGGATGATTAGAATACTACAAAGAGAGTGCATGGTGAATTTATTAAGTGCTTGGGTATTGGTGGAGTGAATGGATTAGTATATAGTACTGGCTGGGTGTAGCTGGTTAGAGGTCTGTATGGATAATGCACAGAGAATTGTAGCAGTGCTTGTTAGTGTCTGCACCATTGCATAAGTATTCGACTAATAACTGGATGATTAGAGAGCTGTAAAGAGAGTGCATGGTGTATTTATAAGTGCTTGAGTATTGTCGGAGTGATTGGATAAGTACATACTGCTAGATGGGTGATTGGAGAACTGCATGGGGACTGAGAGGAGGATTGCTAGACTGCATGGGTACTACCAGGGTATTTAAAGTAGTTAATCAATAGTATGTAGCTAGTTAGAGGTCTGCATGGATAGTGCACAGAGGATTGTAGCAGAGCTTGTGTTAGTGCCTGGGCCATTGTATGAGCACGTGAGCAGTGACTGGATGACTACAGTGTTGTAAAGAGAGTGCATGGTGTATTTATAAGTGCTTGGGTATTGGCGAAGTGATTGGATAAGTACATCGTGCTAGATGGGTAATTGGAGAAGTGCATGAGGACTGACAGGGGGGTTGCTAGACTGCATGGGTACTACCAGAGTATTTAGAGCAGTGAATCAGTAGTATGTAGCTGGTTAGAGGTCTGTATGATATATGATATGATATGATGATATATTGTCCAAAACTTTATATAAATAATGTTGACAACATTTCCGATTTGCAGTGAGTACATTCCATATCTTGATTAGCTGATTTCACTAATTCGTTGAAAGACACTGTTTTGCAATCAGGTAATATCAAATATATGAATCGTTCAGTGTCTATTTTAGTGGCCGACGAAAATGAACAGCTGTCACATGTATGATCCCATTTGTAACGTAGTCCAAACAGATTTTCAATTTGTATTCCTTCATCTTCCAATACTGCAAGCATAACATAAGAAATTCCTGAGCATCTTGCTGTACATTCTGTGTAAATTGTGAAGAACCGGAACATATATCCAGAAGATTCCGAATGCCAGAAACACTTTGGATTTTAGTTTTATCAGTTGTTAACTTTTCATAAATAGAATGTAATAAAGAAAAAAATCTTTCTTCTCGATTTTACATAATTTGTTGTTGAAGACTTTCTAGAAAAAATACGACATTCACAATTCTTTTTGTTTGCAATCTCAACATTCTCTTGATTTTTTTCTTCTTTTCAACCTCACTACAGAGTTTCTCATAAGTTCGTTTTCGACATACTACACACTTTTCATATACAGGATATTTACCTAAGTTGGGAGCATACAGTCTTCTTAACCGATTATACTCTCTTACACAATTTGCATCTGCACTAATCTTTCTCTCATCAAAATCAATCAAATACAATCCGGATAAAGTTCTGACTCGGGACAATGCAACATATGCCATTCCCTCTTTAAACACGGTACTTCCAATGTTTACCAAAGCACTGTCTACACTTCAACCTTGAGATTTATGAATGGTCACTGCATATGCTAAACAAACAGGAAACTGTTTTCTACGAACATACAAATCTTTTACAAGCAAGAAGCGAACAGAACAACGTGCAATCTGTTTCACCTCTTCAACCTGATCAAATTTAATCTTCAAAAATTCAATTCCATCTCTATTTGCATAACTAACAAAGTCAACAACTTTCCTCATTGCTCCATTTACTAAATCTTTCTCAGCATCTAAATTACGCCGTAATATTACCCGGCAGTTTACAAATACATATAAGGTCTTTTCCAAACCAGCAGTCTTAGATATTGATTTTTCCAAAGAGTCTAATTTTAACTGTAATTTCTCTGACAAAAGAATAGTTACTCCTTCGTGTTCTATTTTATCAGTGGCTACCATTTTCATTATCGGTTCATTCTCCAGTTTCAAGAGTTCTTCATTGAATGTAGAGCATTCTTTCAGTGTTGGCATAAGGCAAATTATAGATTTTTTTTCTGCAATTTTTCGGAAGATTGTTTCAGGTGCAATATTTTCTTTTGGAAACAAGTTTCTTAGTAGCCGATTTTCTAAAGCATTATTTCCATCCTTTGTTAAGACACCAATTCTAATATTTTGAAGAATGTTTCCATAATCTTCATCATTTGCTTGTCACATGTTCTTAATAAGTTCCTTATATTCAAAATAAGTCCAAATGTTTACATTTCCAATACCTCCCAATGATTTTTTAGTCGCTTCATGAAGAAGGGTCTTAAAAACCGGTTGGTTTTCTTCAGTATTCTTGAAACTTCGAAACAAGCTTCTCCAGATAGCTTGTGATATAACAACTTATTTTCATGTTCTACTGGTGACATAAGTAGACAATGTAATGTAATCCCTTTAATGTTGTGTGCTGCTAACCCAGTTGGAGCAGTTACAACACAAGACAAATATGTGGGGCTGCTTCCTCTTACCTTGGGCCGTGGTGGTGACTGTTCCTGGCACAGCGTTTGGCTCCTTGTGTGTCCGGTCTCTCGCCGCCGCCATTTCCACACCTACTGCGGCCGCGGAGCGGACACCGGACACCGGACTCCATTTCCCAGAGTCCCTAGCGGCAGGAAGCCGCCGCCGACGCCGTCTTTCGCGCCAGGAGGCGCTTAAGAGACAGCTCTGACTTCGGCAGAACGGGCTGCTTCCTCTTACCTTGGGCCGTGGTGGTGACTGTTCCTGGCACAGCGTTTGGCTCCTTGTGTGTCCGGTCTCTCGTCGCCGCCACTTCCACACCTACTGCGGCCGCGGAGCGGACACCGGACGCCGGACTCCATTTCCCAGAGTCCCTAGCGGCAGGAAGCCGCCGCCGACGCCGTCTTTCGCGCCAGGAGGCGCTTAAGAGACAGCTCTGACTCCCGCGTCGCGGAACGCGCGCGGGCGGCGCCGGGAGAAGCCCGGGACAAGGGCGGGACCGTCTGTGGCCGTCCGGGGCCAGACGAGGCCGGGCTGGGCCACCCCCCCAAAGTAAGTGCATCGGCGACGATAAGACGCTTCTTGTAAACCATGCCATATTGACTTGTTCCTGCCAATTCAGTAGTACTGTGATTTGCATTACCACGGAGCCTGGTTCACGAGGATGTTGAGACTGTGCCCAGTTACTAACTTTTGATTTACACTCTGTGACTGAATGGTTGAGGGTCTGTTCTGCTCATTAATTACTGGCTGAGGTTGCTGCTGTTCCCTTCTTGAGATTCTAAAATCAGATTTGCTGTGCTATCATATGTGCAGATTGTAAAAATACATCTTTAGCACCGCATCTATAACAGCCATAATAATAGGGTAACGATTTACCATATATCAGGTTCATTGCAGCCATTTCCCGATTGACTATTATTTTTGGACTAAACGCGCCCTATATAATTAATTCATGGCAAAAAATAAATCTACCATGGATAACTATCTTGTGAAAATAGTAAGTAAAATTAATAACGATAGAAGAAAATCCTTGGGTCGCGATAACACTACGGAATTAGCTCCTTTGAGTAACGTTGATAATATTATTTCAGATGCTGTTGCACCTATTGCTACTGGTGCTGAATGTTTGCTAACAGAGTTCCTGGCATTACCAGAGTCTCCTATATTATTAGAAGGTCCTTTACTTATGCCTGTAGACCCTGATGCCACACCTTTGAACTCGTTGGATGAATCTAGAGCCGACCCAATAGTTTGCTCCCCCTGTAAAAAGGGTGGTAAGGAAGTGTAGAAAAACGCTACCCAAGCGGGGGGGTGCACAGCACAAACAATCATTTTCTGAAGTAAATCATAAAAATTCTTCTTGTCATAAGGGGACTATGACTACTAATTATGGTACTAGCATAGACATGAGTACAAAAAGCATGTCCTGTATTATTAAGGCTTTTGAGGATAAACTGGAGGCTGCTGTTAAACCACTAGTCGACAAAATAGATTTATTATCTGCAGAGGTGCTTAGATTAGGTGGTTCCCTATCTGCAATAATTGATACTCAGAATGACTTAAAAGGTGGAATACTGGAACAGCATGGAAATATTATACAACTCCCAATAAAGGAGACCACTCCTCCACTTAACCCTACGGTAGATAGTCAGATGGTGGATGAAACTATTCCTCCACCAGCAGCTTTAACTAACACAGGATGGACGTTGGTCCAAGCTAAACAAAAATTTCGCTCTACTAATTTACCCCCACAATGTGAGCCATACGTTGTAGTGCTTTCAAACGTTCCACCAATAGACACTACGCAGTCTAACGCAAGAAATGAATCACATGACTCTCTCAAACGGAAAACAGTTTCCTGGCTAAACATTAACTGCGGGTTCCCTGTCAACTACTCGGATCAGATATTATCAACTAGACGGGTCCCCTGGATTGGGAATGCCAGGAAAACCTGCAAAGGCGATTGTATAATCGTATACTTCAAATATCCCCAACATGTTGCGACTGTACTACTTAGAGCAGCATCGTTGGTAGTGGGAGAGAATAGTGTGGGCGTACATCCTCTGGGATACTTCTACAGTCATCTAGCTAGGGCTTCCCAGATTAATATCCCAAATATGCCCCTAAATCCTAACCAATGTTTACTACCTCAGACCAACACAAGTAATAGGTATTTGGCACTAAGTACCTTGGATCTGAATGACTGACTAATGCCAGCCAACAAGCTAGATGATGAGACTAAGATAGCTGTTCAGGTTGGGGATAGGATTTTGACTGCAGTGGAATCCTATGCAGAGTTCGAACAAACAAGGATGGGAACCCCTATACCGCCCCTTGATATACCGACTTTTAATCTTATGACGATTGCTGAGCCCCAAACTAACCTGGGAACTATCAATGCTAGTTCGGGTGAGGCTGGGCAATGTGATATCAGGTATATTGAGAATGCGGGGGTAACTACTGCAAAGTTGTCAATTGATGGAATTAACGCTTTAAGCAGTCCTGTGGATAGTGTAGCTGAATTTGTATCTGCTAGACTAATATCATGGAATATAGCAGGGCTAACCAGGAACCTGCAGGATGAAGCTTGGTCTTCCTATATTGAGGAATATGATATTGTTCTTCTCCAGGAGACCTGGGCTATAGACACACCGCATAGACTGGGATATAGAACATTTAGTTGTGGCGCAAACCCGTCAGTAAGAGGAAGAGCGTCTGGGGGTTTGGTGGTATGGGTAAGAGTTACCCTGGAGTTAGATATTACCCTACTGTCGATTTCTTCCCCTGATTTAATGGGTCTAAAAATGGTAACAAGGGGAAAAGAAATCATATATATACTAAATATATATAACAGACCGTACCCTCTTAATAAAGAATCAAAGGTGGTGGAACTTCTTGACTTTTACTTAAATACTCTAAGTCCAAATGAAAAGATAATTGTCGGAGGAGATTTTAATTGTCAATATGAACCATTACTGGGCTTGGACACCCTATTTGATGATCAGGACACAGCTAATAATGTCCTGCCTTTGGAGTCCATTGGCACAGTTAAAAATTCTATAGCAGCTATGCAGATTTTACAAATGTCAGTGAATCATGAATTAAGGGCGTGTAATGGCCGTTTTCAGTCTGATAGACCAGCGGCTCCAACATATGGTAGGGGAAATTATAGGTCTCACATAGACTTTATACTGGTTTCTATGAGTCTATGGTCTTTAATAATTGATTTTAAAATAGACTTTAGAACAGAGAGTGACCATTTCCCCCTCCAACTATGGCTACATCCAGAGCCTTTTAAATCTAATATAAACATGGAAGCCATGCTAAATAGCCCCGTTGGAGAATTCCAGGTTACAAACAATAGGCGTGCTATAAAGTGGCCCTATATCTTGGCTAAAGAAGAAACGATGATAAACATTTATAATACTTTCGCTGATATATTTGAAGCATACCAAATGCCTGTTTTAGGCACTCAGGATGTTTTAGATTTACATTATAAATTAGTAGATGCACTCACTCCCCATTTAAGTAAAATCTATAAAAAGGATTCAAATCAGAAAGATAATCACTTAGAGATAGTAAACAAATGGTATACTAAGGATTGTCGTGTAGCCAAGACTAATCTGATCCAGGCTGTTAAATCAAAGAACCTTCAGGGAATCCAAAATAGCAGACGAGCATATAATAAAATATTGGCCCAAGCAAAAAAAACATGGGACGATGCTCTTTGGGATGACCTTTTAAATGCGGCCAATCGGAAAGACCAGGGCACATTTTGGAATCTAATCTCTAAAGGAAATAAAAAAGGTAGATCTTCTAGGGATATTTACCTTGATGAGAAAACTTGGCGTGATCATTTTTCTAAATTATATTGTAATACTAATGAGGGGATGGCTATGGAGGACCAGGAGACTAATATATCAACTGATAACACCCTTTTGCACTTCAGTCTAGAAGAAACTGTTGAGGCGCTACAGGCTATAAAAATGGGCAAAGCCCCTGGCCCTGATAAAATCCCTGGCGATTTGCTAAAGCATGATATAAAAGTTTGGGGACCTTACATAAATTTCCTCTGTAACTCCATAGCGGCTGGAACGCCAATCCCCGAATCCTGGAAAGGGGCTGAAATTGTAACAATTTTTAAGAAAGGGGATCGCTATGATCCGGCCAATTACCGCCCCATAAGTTTGATAGATCTTTTACAAAAAGTTTTCGCCAGACACATTTTAAATAGACTTTTAATATGGGCAGAGGGGGTGCAGATTTTGTCTAAATACCAAGCAGGGTTTAGGATAAAAACCAGCACGGTTGATCAGGTATTCAGATTTATGTGCATCTGCTGGAAATATATCAATATAAGGAAGGGTAGTCTGTATGTAGTATTTATTGATCTGAGGGCCGCTTTTGACCTTGTACCACGCAAATTACTGTGGTCCACTCTTGAAAACATGGCAGTTCCTAGTGAGTTACTTAAGGAATTAATTAGACTACACACAGGGAATTATGCAAGAGTGAGATGGGGCAAGGGAGGAGATATTTCAAAAGCTATCCCTGTGGGACGGGGTGTACGTCAAGGTTGTATGTTGGCGCCCACACTTTTTTCTTTATACGTTAACGATATACCCACCTACTTAAGAAACTGCAAACATGACTCCCCGAAATTAGGAGATGAAGCGATCACTGCACTACTTTTTGCTGATGATACAATCCTCATCTCACAAACCCCACAGGGTCTACAAAATCTAGTAAATACTTTTAATAATTACTGTGTGGAGAAGGGGTTAGAAATAAATTCATCTAAAACAAAATATATGTCCATAAACCCTCAGAAATCATTTAGAAAGAATCTGGCCTTAAATAATGAAAAATTGGAGTATGTGGAGAGCTTCAATTATTTGGGCATTACGCTGGATAGTATGCTCTTATGGAAGGGGCAGATGGAAAAAAGTAAACTTATTTTGAAACAAAACCTATTGCCTATTCTGAAGGTGCATGGCAGTAGTCAATCTAAAGCGATTACGCCGGCACTAGAATTATTTAAAGCAAAGGCTCAATCGGCGGCATTATATGGCGCTGAGGTATGGGGCCATTCCTGCAATAACACTTTCAAGAAGGAAGAAAATCTCTTCATACGCAGGTTGCTTAAAATACCAACAAGAACGCCGATAATTCCAGTGTTCATGGATATTAATCTTAAAAGGACTGATCACCAAGCCACACTAAGGCCATTACTGTACTGGGTTAGATTATGGACAACCCCTGAGCTGAGTGATTATAAGAATGGACTGACGGAAATAATTAGAATTGATGAGTATAAAAATATCACATGGTTAAAACATATTTCCCAGTGGTTCATAAAGCTAGGGTTGTCCCATTTTTGGGAAGAACCCCAGAATATGTCATCATCTTCTAAAAAACTTTTGAAATCCGCTTTTTGGATATATATCAAGGAGGAAGTACTTACTAGTTCCCTATTAGGTCCTTTGACGCAGAGATTCTTGATTTTCAAGGACACCCCTGCATTTGAGCGATTTATGGACGAGATAAGACCCCCCCTAGCAAAAACATTATACTTACAATTTAGATATGGGGTTTTGCAGACTTCTGTAAATACTAGTAGCTGGAGGGGCAATGATACTAGAGGATTGTGTACTCTTTGTTCCCAAAAAGCAAAAGAAGATGACGCCCATCTACTGTTTTTCTGTCCGATCTATAAAAAACCAAGGGACCGATGGATTAAACCCTTATGTAAAAATATGGGGTTTAGGTTCTTTAAAGAGGCAGAACGCACACTTAAGTCAAATACCTCGCAACCTATAGTGTTTTGTATAAGTAGATTCCTATTCAATGTGTATCTTATAAGGAATCAGATAGGTTGTAAGCTGTAACATACATAGGCTGGTTATACCACTACCAGGCCTGGTTAGACATTATGAATTCTATCTATTCCCCCTTTTTTTAATATGTATTTGGGAATTATTTTTAAATATTATCTGGCTTTTAAACTAATTTATAATGTATGTTTGATTTTAGCATAGCTGCGGATATAATTTATTGTGGTCTGACCTTCGCATGTATTACTTGGAATCTGGATTGTGTATTTGTATATGATATTGATAATGTTTATATATGTTGCTTTTATGATGATACAAGTCGAAATAAAGCTTGAAATTGAAATTTAATTGAATCTATTGTTTTCTGTAGATAACTTGACAAACATTTAATCAAGAAACTTTTCCCAGTTTCAGCTTGTCCACTGATATACATAAGAATAGGTCTAAATGATGTACATTGGCAATCATTCTTTTCTTGCAGTAATCCATGTTGTATCTGATGTGTAACTTGGTGATATATTGCTTTCTGTTCAGTATTCAGATGTTCCTCTAAGTTTTTCAAATCAATATTCTCCTGTTGTGCTTGCTGCATCACCGTTTCCACTTCACTCATTGCTATTGCCGCTTCATTTTCAAGTATGGCTTCTCCTAGTGGATCTTGACTTTGTGGAGCAGAACTCTGACTATCTTAAGAACTATATCTAGCTATTTCAGCTGCAATAGTACTTTCTTGATTAATCTCTTCGTTCAACATTTGGAGATAATTTGGAAAAATTGTACATTCAATGCTATCTTTACATGCATTGAAAGAATCTTCATAGCAGTCAAAATCTCCAAGTAATTCCATTTCAGTCCGCCAAGGTTTGAAGAGTTGCAGAAGAGCTAAATAGAAAAACTCTCTTTTATCTGGAGTATCGCAACTTAGTTTCCTGTGATTAATCAGATTTCCTGTGGCATGCTTTACCAAACATCCTTCAGATCTAATTACAGCATATTTTCCGTAACATTTTTTTAAAACTATAATGTTGCAGTATTTCATATAGACATATCCTTTCCAGGTGTGGACTTCTATTTGGATACTACGTATCCAACATATTTGTTTTCAGAATATCTGTACTTTACGATTCATTCAGTGCCAAGTATTCAATTTCTTGTACAGATTTCAAAACACGATTTCGTGTCACAGCACGACCTAGACTTATCCAGAGGATTCCTTTTGACTTTGAATATAAACTTGCAGATGTCAACCGATCTGAACATTCATGCGATCCAATTTCTCGATGTGAAAGCATCTTCAAGCTGAAGCTGTACAATTTTTTGCTAAGTGTCTTCTCCTGTGAAATTTCCTCCCACATTTCTTTCAATTCTGTCTTCTCAGATTTGGTAATATATGATGTTACATAGCGAGCAACAGCAATTGAGTTATCTGCAACATATTGTTTGTCCATATTTGCATACCACATCTTTAAAATCACTGGATTGTAATCATTAATGTACTTCGATTCTTGTGTTCTTTTTATATTATAAGTATTTTTGGGTGATTTTCAAGTGCTAGTATGCCTCACAGCTGACATAAAACTGTCCACTCTTCCTTTGGAAATTACTTGACGTGGAAAACCAAATCGACATTTTGTGTAAACTTTTTCCTTTGACTTGTATTTACATCGATAATATTTTCCACATCAATGACTTTGAAACCATAAAACTTGCTGTCTTAAGATATTTTCTCCTCCTGTTTTCAGAATCGCACAGGTAACATAGTCTTCAATAAAAGATAAAACAGTCCCATCCGAATCAGTTCCAAATTTGAGTGCATCCTTGATCCATAAAAGCATATGTATATGAGGAGCACCTCCAGCTTGGTATTCCTTTCTCCAAAAGAAATCAATAACTTCACCAATAGGTGGATTCTTTTTATTACAGATGAAAGACATCATTGCTTCAATCCTATGATTAAAATATCTGCAAACATTTACAGGATCCAGGGAACACAGTTCTCCAGGTGTCTTCAATTCAATATTTTCAATATTTGAATTTGCTTCTTGTAGAAAATCCAGTAAATCATCCCGTGCGTACTCGGCACAGCTAAGTGTAACAAACCACGTAGGGGTTCCTAAGTTCCTTAACATATATTTTAGTTCCCCATGACGTCGATACCAATATTCATTAGTGCCACGTTGACATGCCATCAAATTAATTAACTGTGATTCTAAATGTTCATCTCTTTCTTCAACTTTGTCCATAAATTCCTTTGCAGAAAGATGTGAAAGATGAGTTCCTGTTTTTTGACTGCATATGAAAGTGCAGACAGATCACTTTCAAATAAAAGATTAAACAAATATGGAATACACTGGCGAAATCTTGGTTCTTCTGAGTATAGTCGTAAAGTACGATATTCTGAAGCTGGAATCTGAACTGGTCATTCATCATATCGTCCACTTTTTCCAGTAGGAAACAGCTGTGGAAAACAACGAGCTTCCAAACTTTTTTTCTATACACTCATGAGAGTTCCTTTTGCTTTTTTCATCTGGAACAATTCAATAGTATCTCCTATCAGTTCTTTTGAATGTAGAGGGTGTATAGTATAATGTTCATAAATTTCTTCTTTTCTTGAGTTCTCCACTTTTTCTATTTGTGCACTTGAAATGTGTCTTTCATTGTCTAAACTCATTTCTTCTTCATTTACATTTTTATAGTAAATATTGTTTTGCACCAGATATAATGTAGCCTTTTGGACTTTCGTGACATCTACTAACTCTTGCCATATTTTCCGACTCTTTGTGGGTACACCATTAACAAGAATGACTACAGGTTCAATAGCCTCTCTTTCTACATCAACAGTTTCAACATTTTTCTTAAAATCTAAAGGTAAATACACAACTCTTCCTTTTAAACCTTTTTGTAGATCTGTTGGAGGCAATTACCTGTTTTAGGCTCCATACGAATTATAGCCTGAAACGGGTGCACAGATTGAATAAGGATGGCCTCATATGTATTTGAATCTTTAAGTTCTGGAGGTATAGCTACTAATTCTAAGTCATTATGGACAGCTCTAGCTGGCATTTTGTTATCTTCTAATTTATTGTAAGAATATTTACAAATACATTGTACAATAGCTAACTCAAAACGACCTTCCACAAACAGATAAGCAGGATATTCTCTCCATTTATCATTGTTTTCCTTTTCACTTTTTAAAAACACATCTACAGTCCTAGTTTGAATTTTATAGTGAGTACGTCGACAACAAATACAAATATAGCTGGGATTTTCACCAGAAACTACTTTAAACTTTGTTATTTCTTTTTCAAACTTCACATCAGTAGTATCTTCCATCTCTTCTTCAACACCTACACTTATCAAATTCTCACTTTCTCTACACTCCTCTTCACCAGCAAAGAAACGTAACTCTATATCATCACAAACTTTTTTTACATCCAACACTGAACCATGCAAAAGAGCTGTATTATTTTCATTTAGACGTAATGAAGGACTTTTCACATAGTAATCTTCTTACTAACTTCTGCATTTCGGAATGATGTACTGCTAACATTCTTAAATGATGGAAACGACTTTGACACACTTTCCTAGAAAGACAAGCCAGAGAATGACCTTGCAAATCTGTATTTTTTCTCACTTTACAAGGATCCAATCCTTGTAATATCTTAATCTTCTGTTTCACAGTTTTTCTTCCATGTTCTCTTGAGAAATTTAGTAAAATATCAATAGATTCCTAACGTATGCTACAAATACTACTACAATCCCATGTAAACACTGGAGCCTGGGTACGTCTCCCTTGACCTTCCTCAGCTATGACTTCTTCAACATTTCTAGGAACTATCTTTTCTTTTTCAATTGGACAACCATTTTTCAGTTTGTAACAACGACCACAGGTATCAACTGCATGCACTAATGTATTTTGTTGAAAATAGCTTTCTTCATTAAAAAAAGGTTCCGTACTAGAAGTATGCTTCCATTCCCCGGAAACTATTTTACAAAAATTAGTTCTATTTACAATTCTTTTTCTTTTACATTTCTCCTTTATAGACTGCATTATTGTATTTAAAGTTTTCAATCTTTTTAAAATTAAGATAAACAATTTTCTTTTCAATTCAAATGCTTTTTCAATGACACTTAGAATCTCCATTTTTTGTTTGTGAAATACTGATCTCCTTTTATATTTTTTTACATTTTTTTAGTAAATTTTGGCGTACTCTATTTTTATACAATCTTTTTTGAATTTCTGGAAAATGTTTCTTCCTGCTTCCAACATAATTCTTTTTCTGATAATCCAATTTTGCACTTTTTTGTACATTTTTATTTTCCTTTCATTTCACTGTTCTTGTTCTATCTCTGTCCTCTTTATTTATAGAATTTGAAACACTCTTTACAAGTTTTAAAAAAAAATCTTTACTTCTCTTACCAGAAGGCTTTTTCTGTAAGGATCCATGTTGTACTTGATCTAATTGCTCTTTTGCTAATTTTTTTTTTACATAGGCCTCTTTTTCTTCGTTCTCTTTTTCTTTGCTGTTTTCTTGTCATTGTAACTCAGTCTTAATAATTATGCAAAATATCTGTAAAAAAAGAAAAGTTTTGAAAACAATTTAATATAATTAAAATAATTATATAAAAATATTCACATGTATAACTATAAAAATACATACAAAGAAACTACATCAATGATTTGAGCAGTGGAACAGTGCTACCTGCATAATTGGAGGAGTGTATGGGCAGTGTGAAAGATATTAGAGCACAGCATTAGTAATACACATGTAATTGTGGAACTGCATGGTTAGTACCTGTATCACTGCATGAGTACATGGCTAGTGAGTAAAAGATTACAATACTGCAAGGAGAATGCCTGAGTGCATGTATAAGTGCTTGGATATTGGTGGAGTGATTGGATAAGTAGATAGTGTTGCATGGGTGATTGGAGAACTGCATAGGGACTAACAGAAGTATTCCTAGACTGCATGGGTACTACCTGGGTAATTAGAGGAGGGAATCAGTAGTATGTAGCTGATTAGAGGTCTGCATGGATAGTGCACAGAGTATTATAGCTATGCTTGTGTTACTACCAAGAGCATTCCATAAGTACATGAGTAGTAAATGGAATGATTACAGTGCTGCAAAAAGAGTGCATGTTGAATTTATAAGTGCTTAGGTATTGGCGGAGTGATTCCATAAGTAGATAGTGCTGGATGGTGATTGGAGAAATGCATGGGACTGACAGGGGGATTCCTAGGCTACATGGGTAGTACCTGGGTAATTAAAGAAGTGAATCAGTAGTATGTAGCTGGTTAGAGGTCTGCATGGATAGTGCACAGAGTATTGTAGCTGTACTTGTGTTAGTGCCTAGGCCAGTGCATATGTACGTGACTAGTAACTGGAATGATTACAGTCCTGCAAACAGAGTGCATGGTTGAATTTATAAGTGCTTAGGTATTGGCAAAGTGATTGGATAAGTAGATAGTGCTGGATGGGTGATTGGAGAAATGCATGGGACTGACAGGGGGATTCCTACACAGCATGGGTAGTACCTGGGTAATTAGAGAAGTGAATCAGTAGTATGTAGGTGGTTAGAGATCTGCATGATAGTGCACAGAGTATTGTAGCTATGCTTGTGTTAGTACCAAGGTCATGGTGAATTTATAAGTGCTTAGGTATTGGCGGAGTGATTGGATAAGTAGATAGTGCTGGCTGGGTAATTGGAGAAGTGCATGGGACTGACAGGAGGATTGCTAGACTTCATGGATACTACCTGGGTAATTAGAGGATTGAATCAATAGTATGTAGCTGGTTAGAGGACCCGCATGGATAGTGCACAGAGTATTGTAGCAGTGTTTGTGTTAGTGTCTGGGCCAGTGCATGAGTACATGGCTAGTGACTAAAAGATTACAATACTGCAAGAAGAGTGACTGAGTGCATTGATAAGAGCTTGGATATTGGCGGAATGATTGGATAAGTAGATAGTGCTGTATGGGTGATTGGAGAAGTGCATGGGGACTGACAGAAAGATTCCTAGTCTGCATGCATACTACCTGGGTAATTAGAGGAGTGAATCAGTAGTATGTAGCTGGTTAGAGGTCTGCATGGATAGTGCACAGAGTGTTGCAGCTATGCTTCTGTTAGTACCAAGGCCATTCCATATGTACATGACTAGTAACTGGAATGATTACAGTGCTGCAAAGAGTGCATGGTGAATTTATAAGTGCTTAGGTATTGGCAGAGTGATTTCATAAGTAGATAGTACTGGATGGGTGATTGGAGAAGTGCATGGGACTGACAGGAGTATTTCTACACTGCATAGGTACTACCTGGGTAATTAGAGGAGTAAATCAGTAGAATGTAGCTGGTTAGAGGTGTGCACGGATAGTGCACAGAGTATTGTAGCCATAGTTGTGTTAGTACCCAGGCCATTCCATAAGTACATGACTACTAACTGAAATGATTACAGTGCTGAAAAAAGAGTGCATGGTGAATTTAATAAGTGGTTAGGTATTGACGGAGTGATTGTATTAGTAGATTGTGCTGGATGGGTGATTGGAGAAGTGCAAGGGACTGACAGGGGGATTCCTAGACTCCATGGGTAGTACCTAGGTAATTAGAGAAGTGAACCAGTAGTATGTAGCTGGTTAGAGGTCTGCATGGATAGTGCACAGAATATTGTAGCTGTGCTTGTGTTAATACCTAGGCCATTGCAAAAGTGCGTGACTAGTAACTGGAATGATTGCAGTCCTGCAAAAAAGAGTGCATGGTGAATTTATAAGTACTTAGGTATTGGCGGAGTGATAGGATAAGTAGATAGTGCTGGATGGGTGATTGGAGAAATGCAAGGGACTGACAGGGGGATTCCTAGACTTCATGGGTAGTACCTGGGTAATTAGAGAAGTGAATTAGTAGTATGTACCTGGTTAGAGGTCTGCATGGATAGTGCACAGAGTATTGTAGCTGTGCTTGTGTTAGTAACAAGGCCATGGTGAATTTATAAGTGCTTAGGTATTGGCGGAGTGATTGGATAAGTAGATAGTGCTGGATGGGTAATTGGAGAAGCGCATGGGACTGACAGGAGGATTCCTAGACTGCATGGGTACTACCTGGGTAATTAGAGCAGTAAATCAATAGTATGTAGCTGGTTAGAGGTCTGCATAGATAGTGCAGAGAGTATTTATTTTTATTTATTTTAGGAGTTTTATATAGTGCTGGCTGGACCCAGGGGTATCAGAGCGCTTTACAGCATATACAATTATGTGCAAATAGATGGTACAGGTAATAGGTAGAGCATGAGGGATCGCGCCGGGTAGGGAACAGGTACATAAGCGAAGGGGCAAAGGGGAGGAGGGTGCAAGACAAACCAGACGATCATCCGAGCGTATTCATTGTTCAATTAGTTCGTACACAGAATGTTTTCTTGATACGAGACAGTGTCATCGGTCCCAAATTAAGGTAAGGTGGAGCGTCAGCTGAGGAACATCCTTGGCTCTATCGGTTCGTTCGAGAGCGGTCGAGGAAGAGGGCTTTGAGTAGTGTCTTGAATTTTGGAAACGAGGGGGTTGTTCTGATGTGGGGGGGGATGGAGTTCCAGATTTTTGGTGCGTTTCCAGCAAATGATTTGGCTGCGGTTTTCTGCTTGCGAGTTTTTCTCGGGATGAGTAGTAGAGAGTTGGAGCTCCTGAGGTTTCTGGACTGGCCGGCCCTTTTGAGTTTGGCGGCCAGGGATTCCGGTTTGCCTGTGTGTAGAGCTTTGTGCGTGGGGCAGGCTGTTCTAAAGCTGGCACGCAACTCAACTGGGAGCCATTTAAGTTCCCTGAGAGCGGGAGAGATGTGTTTGAATTTCTTAGTTCCCGTAACCATTCTGGCAGCTGCATTGAAGGTTGTCTTCAGGGGGCGAGGTGAGATTTTGCTGCCCCTGTCAGGGCAGCAATCCCATAGTCTATTCTGGAGAGCACCAGTGCTTGTTTGGCTTGTCGAAGGTCCTTGGGTGGGAGGAAGGGTTTTATTTTGTATAGTAGTTTCAGGATGAGAAAGGCACTTTTAGCGGCCCTTGAAATGTGTTTCTTCATGTCCAGTTTCGGGTCAAGGGTGATCCCTAGAGATTTTACCGAATTCGCTAAGGTGAGGTTACCATTGAGGGCGTCAAAGGCTTTGAGCCATTCTTCGATTTGTTTTTTTTTGTCTTTGTTGGAGATGAGGAGTATTTTTGTTTTCTCTTGGTTGAGTTGCAGGTGATTACTTGTGAGCCAGTGTTGAACCTCCTTGAGCGTGGTGTTAAGTCTCTGGATGTCGTCAATTGAAGTGGTTTCCAGATAGAGCTACGTGTCGTCTGCATATAAGTGAAAGGGGATGTTGGATTTCCTGAGTAGAGTGGCGAGGGGTTCAATGTAAATGTTGAAAAGCTGAGGGGAGAGCACTGACCCTTGTGGAACACCCCTGATGACGGGGTGGAGGTCAGACTCAAAGTTTTTAATTTTTATTCTTTGTGAGCGGTTGTGGAGAAAGGAAGTGAACCAGTGGAGGACCGTCTCCTGAAGACCGGCCCTTTCTTGTAGAACCTTCATGAGCAGTTTGTGGTCAACTGTATCAAACGTGGCCGATAAATCTAGGAGGATGAGTAGGCAGCATTGATCCGAGTCAAGTGACTTGAGTAGATCGTCTATGACATTGTGGATTGCGGATTCGGTACAGCAGCCTTTTCTAAAGCACGATTAATGGGGATCAAGGAGATTGATGTTATCCAAGTGTTGGGTCAACTGAGGGAGTACACATCTTTCCAAGATCTTGGACAAAAGAGGTAGGTTTGATACAGGTCTGAAGTTATTCAGATCCTCAGTGTCTAGCCCTGGTTTTTTCACCAGTGGCGTGACTTGGCCTACTTTGAGGCAGTCAGGTGCGATTCCAGAGCTCAGTGAGCTGTTAATGATCCTGCACCATAGCGGGGCTAGGACGAGCTTCAGGTCTTTGTAGCAGTGTTTGTGTTAGTGCCTGGGCCATTGCATGAGTACGTGACTAGTAACTGGAAGATTACAGTGCTGCCAAGAGAGTGCATTGTCAATTTATAGGTGCTTAGGTATTGGCGGACTGATTGCATATGTAGATAGTGCTGGATAGGTGATTGGAGAAGTACATGGTGGAGTCGGGAGGGGTCACGACTCCACCGCGGCCATAGATATCGAAACTTTTATTTTTGAATTTCTCAGCAACTACTGAACAGATTTACAGCATTTAAAAAATAGGTCGCTTTCTGAACCTAGCGCTACCTTTTTGCCAAATTTGGTGTAATTCTGTTCAGCAGTTTCGACTATAGCCTTGCCTTAAGTTTCCTATGGGAAATTGATTTTTTGACTCTCATTTTTTGAATTTCTTAGCAACTACTGAACGGATTCACACCATTTAAAAACATGGTTGCTTTCTGAACCAAGCACTACCTTTTTTGCCAAATTTGGGGTAATTCCGTTCAGCAGTTCTGGCTGTAGCCTGTCTCAAAATTTCCTATGGAAATTAACATGGGGAAAATGTGTTTTGGGACCCCCCTTTTTTCTCAGCCCCTGCTTGATGAACCACCCCCAAACTTTCAGGATAGGAACTGACCTGGATAGAATTTTTTGGGGGAGGATTTCGCTAAGATTTGTCAAACAACGTCAAAGTTATTAGCAAATCAAAAAATGTTTTTGCAAACGAAACTAGGTTCTAACTATAACTACCTACTGGCGACCGCCAGTAGGTAATATATGCATATATATGTGTGTGTGTGTGTGTGTATATATATATATATATATATATATATTCCATATGACGCTGCTCTAACATTGAGGCGCCACACATCAGCGATGTCCAACCTTTGATTCAATTAGGTGGCAAAGAAAACGGTGCCTCCAGGCAGCAATTTTCAACGCGAAACACGTTTCGGGCTTGTTCAGCCCTTGGTCACTGGTTATAGCAGGAGAGAAGCTGCGTGGTTTCGCGCCATATTTGCAGCGCTTAATATTCGTTCTGCTACAGTGGGCGTGGCTAAATTGCACTCTGGTCATGGTAGTAAAACTCTAGTAGTATGCTTCAATCTCTCCATTGCAATTTAAAGTCCTTTAGTAGGTATGCTGTCTGTGGGGGCTACCGTGTTCCAGCCAATCTTACCCAAGAGTTCGGTTACGCTGTTCCTTCACATGCTGCTTTGTCATCTCACACAGCATGAAGGAGCTGCTCTTCAGCAGCGGGGCGTCTCGCGAACCGAGCCAGGCCGCAACATATTCCATATGACGCTGCCCTAACATTGAGGCGCCACACATCAGCGATGTCCAACCTTTTATTCAATTGGATGGCAAAGAAAACGGTGTCTCCAGGCAGCAATTTTCAACACCAAACGCGTTTCGGGCTTGTTCAGCCATTGGTCACTGGTTACAGCAGGAGAGATGCTGCATGGTTTCGCGCCGTATTTGCAGTGCTTAATATTCGTTCCGCTACAGTGGGCGTGGCTAAATTGCACTCTGGTCATGGTAGTAAAACTCTAGTAGTATGCTTCAATCTCTCCATTGCAATTTAAAGTCCTTTAGTAGGTATGCTGTCTGTGGGGGCTACCGTGTTCCAGCCAATCTTACCCAAGAGTTCGGTTACGCTGTTCCTTCACATGCCGCTTTGTCATCTCACACGGCACGAAGGAGCCGCTCTTCCACGGCGGGGCGTCTCGCGACCCAAGCCGGGCCGCAACATATTCCATATGACGCTGCCCTAACATTGAGGCGCCACACATCAGCGATGTCCAACCTTTTATTCAATTGGGTGGCAAATAAAATGGTGTCTCCAGGCAGCAATTTTCAACACCAAACGCGTTTCGGGCTTGTTCAGCCCTTGGTCACTAGTTACAGCAGGAGAAAATTACTGCCTGGAGACACCGTTTTCTTTGCCACCCAATTGAATAAAAGGTTGGACATCGCTGATGTGTGGCACCTCAATGTTAGCGCAGCGTCATATGGAATATATATATATATATATATATATATATATATCGACGCTCTAAAGAATAAATACCAGCACTCGCGGGGGGTTAATCCTGATGCGGATTTAATGGCACACAAGATAGAAAAACAAACGCGTTTCAGCGGTACGGCTTCGTCAGTGTTTGGCGGCCACCGCACACAAACCTCGTAATTTATACGTCATCATTAGGTAACAGGATGGGTACATGGGCGCCATGATTACTCCAGGCAACATGATCTAGTGTAATGATTAATACATATGCCGATACAGACTCATTTCTACACCAAATGTTAACACAGTTAATTGTGGCAGTCAACAATGGGTTGGCACTTTCGTCATCGCGCATGTTACAGATCACATACATAAACCTGTTTGGTATATTTGATCAATTCCTAAATCCATGGGCGCCATATTTGATTCAGGCAGCGCGACATGGTTTACAAGAATAAAAACGTCTGCCAAAACTTATAAGTCAGCCAAATCATATACGGCATCCTAATACAATAAGGCAATGTGCTGTGTCGTGATAAAGCCCTGTATGGGCATAATCAGTGACACTACATAGTTTACCTTATATTATCGTGAGTACATATACTATTCATCAAACCTAATCATTCAAATACTTTACTGGCCGACAAAAATAAGCAAATCAAATCAAAGTCAATTTATACTGTCACAATTCATTCAACAACCAAATTCATAGTGCTCCCAACCTTTCCTGTATTTTCCTAATTATTACATACCCAGCTGTATATACATATTTACAAGTGAACTCCCAGTTCCTCCCCCATATTAAGTCCTGTTGGGATCTTGGTGGCCATATCAATAATGTAACGGGACTCCAGTCTCCTAAGACGTTTCTCTCTGTCTCCTCCTCTAGAGTCACGTACTACATAATCCAAACAGAAGTATTTCACTAGTTTCCGGTTGCTGTTATGATGTAACTGGAAATGTCTAGCAACCGGATAGTTGCTATCATTATTTTGGATTGCTCGCTGGTGTTCTAGGATGCGAATCTTGGCTGCATGTATGGTACTGCCCACGTACCTGTGGCCACATGGGCAGACCAGACAATACACTGCAAAAGCTGTGTTGCAATTCATGAACTTAGAGATACGTATAGGATCCCTACGTCCTGGAATCACATATGATGTTACCTTACTACTGTTAGCACAAGCTTTGCATTTTCTGCAGGGATAGAATCCTGCAATACCTAGAATCCCTTTTGGAGTAGATGGCAAATGACTTTGGACCAGATGGTCTCTGAGCGATCGTGTTTTCCTAAAAGTGAGAGATGGATGTACAGGAATGCTGCGACCAATGATTACATCTGATTGAAGTATATTCCAGTTAGCTTGTATGATTTTTCTAACATTGGTCGCTACATTGGAATAGTTAGTAATTAGCCTGAAATTTGGTGCATTCTCACTCTCCTTCTTTTTATTTTTAGGAACATCTCTCAATAACTCTGTTCTGTTCCTTGTCTCAGTTTTCCTCCAAGCTTTTTCAAGAATTTTCTTTTTGTAGCCTCTCGCTTGAAACCTTTCTATGCTCTCTACAGCCGATTTTTGGAAATCCTCCAGTCTAGTACTATTGCGTTTAATACGCAATAGTTCCCCATGGGGGATACTATTTTTCAAACTCACTGGATGGCTACTCCTTGCATGTAGCACTGAGTTACCTGCGGTAGATTTTCGAAATAGTGATGTTTCAATCTTTCCCTCAGCCACGACACAGCACATCGCCTTATTGTATTAGGATGCCGTATATGATTTGGCTGACATATAAGTTTTGGCAGACGTTTTTATTCTTGTAAACCATGTCGCGCTGCCTGAATCAAATATGGCGCCCATGGATTTAGGAATTGATCAAATATACCAAACAGGTTTATGTATGTGATCTGTAACATGCGCGATGACGAAAGTGCCAACCCATTGTTGACTGCCACAATTAACTGTGTTAACATTTGGTGCAGAAATGAGTCTGTATCGGCAAATGTATTAATCATTACACTAGATCATGTTGCCTGGAGTAATCATGGCGCCCATGTACCCATCCTGTTACCTAATGATGACGTATAAATTACGAGGTTTGTGTGCGGCGGCCGCCAAACACTGACGAAGGCGTACCGCTGAAACGCGTTTGTTTTTCTATCTTGTGTGCCATTAAATCCGCATCAGGATTAACCCCCCGCGAGTGCTGGTATTTATTCTTTGGAGCGTCGCTATTATACGCGATCTTGCCGTCGCGTCTCCAGCACCCGCTACCGAGTGCAGGAGCCACCGGCAAGAATTGGGAGCGTTGATATATATATATATATATATATATATATACATATATATATCCAAAAACACATTTCCCTCCAGCACGGGAAGGAAAAATCGGGTCGCACTCACGTCTGAGATGTTTAGCAGTTTATCGTTTTTATTTTCAGTTACGAATACATCATTAAGATAGGCAGATGATCTACGCGTTTCGGTCTTAGCATAAGACCTTGGTCACGATCAAGCTGGTAATGGACACAAACAGTATTAATACTTTTTAAAATAAATTTACTGATGTCATTTCCTGTTTGTTTTTTTTTAGATGTCAGCCTCTTAGCATTATGGGATATGTGGTCCTCATAACTTATTTTTCAAATTAAATTGTGCTCAGTGAGAAAAAATCATTATTATAATAATTGGACTTTGTGTGAAAATAAATACATATGAAACCAAAGACTAATTTTTCACTTAATTTTCAAAAACATTATTCATAACTTAAGATAGTTCTTTTTTACTTGATCTTATTTCCAGCCAATCATTTTATCATTGTTCATATTTTCAGTTTGCCAATAAAGTATTTTCTTTTTTAATTTATTCACAATGCAGTCTTTATTTTTCATCCATTGTTTACCCTCCAGTGGGTATTTCTTGGTGGATTATTTCAGTTCTTTGTTTTGTTTCATATGATTTTATAAAAGTGTTAGCTTTTCTCTGAATCTAAACAAAAGTTTTTACTTTGATGATTTTTTGCAGTTAATGGATCAGGTTTCATTTACAAATGAATATACATCTATCTCTTCACTTTGATTCAATCCATATGGTGCGAGAGTTCTCAAGTTCAAAATATGGCGTGATTCTTTCTGTCGTAATGTTCTTTCTCTATTTCCACCGCGAATGGTTTGTGGCACTGTCTCAATTCCGTAGAATTTCAAGGTTTTCCAGTCACTTGCATGGTGTTGCTCCATGTGTTTAGCCACTGCATTCATTTTATCCTTGTTGATTGTAGCCCGTACATGTTCCAGAATTCTTTTTTTGAGTTCGCATATGGTGCTTCCCACGTATTTTAAGGGACACGAGCATTCAATTACATATACCGTGAATGTGCTTTTGCAAGTTATTAGATTTTTGATTTTCCAAATTTTATTGTTAGTTGTTTTTCCAATTTGGCAAGCCTTACAGTTATGACATTTTACAAACCCCTGAGTTTTTAGCCATTGATTTTTTGGGGTGTTTCCTTTGTAGTGGCTATGAAACAGTCGGTCTTTTAAGTTGCTTGCTCTTCGGTATGTGATATTCGGATGTTTTCCAATCAATTTACTCACAGTGTTATCCATTTGTAGTATTTTCCAATATTTTCGTAGAATGGACGTTATGTCTTTTGATTCCTTTGAGATATCCATTATCAGTCTTATTGGTTCCGGTTCTTCTGGTGTTTTACGTTGTTTCGGGATTAGGCATTCTTCTCTTGATTTGGCAGTAGATTTTGTTAAGCATTTCTTTATGATGCTTTTGCTGTATTGTCGTTCCTCAAATCTCTTTGCTGTTGCTATGCTGTGTTTTTGCCATTCCTCTGGTTCTGTACAGATTCTCCGAATCCTCAGGAATTCGCCATACGGTATGTTTGCAATTACCGATGGTTGGTGGAAGCTGGTTGCTTGTAGTGTGGCATTAGTTGCTGTTAATTTTCTATGTAGAGTAGTATGGATTTGATTGTTTTTTATATAGATCTCAGTATCCAGGAAAGTTATCTTATCACTGCTGATGTTATATGTACATTTTAGATTTCCGACACTATTATTCAAGATTTCAAAATAATCATGGAAGTCAGCCTCTGTGCCGTCCCAGATAATTAGGAGATCATCTATGAAACGATTCCACATTATTATTTTTTCCACAAACTTGTCATTCTTTGTATGCCACGCTACCTCTATTTCCCACCAATCCATCACTAGACTGGCGTAGCTAGGGCTAAAAGAAAAACCCATCGCAGTTCCTTTGTTTTGGTGGTAAATTTCTTCACCAAAGACAAAAATATTCTGCGTTAAGCATAGTGAGATCATTTCTAACAGCATGTTATTATGATTGCTGTAGTGGATGTTCCTTTCTTGAAGGAAAAACTTGCATGCTCCAATTCCGATTTCATTTACTATGTTCGTGTATAAAGATACAACGTCCAATGAAATTAACTTGTATGTCTCTTGCCAAGGTGTATTTTGCAATTTTCTTAGCACATCAGTGGTGTCTTTGATATACGAATCTAATCTGGTAACAAAAGGCATTAGGAAATAGTCAATGTAATTCGCCATTGGTTCAAAAATGGATTCTTTCGCTGATAATATTGGGCGGCCGGGAGGTTTTCTTGAATCCTTATGTAATTTTGGTAAGAAATAAATAGTGGCTGTCTTTGGGTGATCCACAGTTAAGTATTTTCTTTCGTCTTCATCTATGAGATTGTCAGATAACCACCCCTGAAGTTTCTTGTCCAATGCTCTTTTGATATCTATTGTCGGATTTGTTTTTAACCTCTCATAGTATTCATAATCTGTCAGTTGACGATGAGCTTCCATTACATAAGCAGTGCGGTCCCAAATCACCACATTACCTCTACATAGGTAAAGGGCATGTAGGTGATCCAGAAAGGCCATTAGATACCTGATATTTGTCATGACATTATGTGGAAACTGAATAGACTTTGGCAAAGCATCTCCAATCTTTGGTAGTATTTAGTAATATGCCCTGGCTGTGGATAAGGATGGGGCTATTCAGAGTTCAGATGCTGGACTGATGACAAGTTTTGCAACACTGAAAGTAATGTGGGTGTAGGTGAACATACAGAAAGTGGCAAAGATTTAATTTGGGTGTTCAGATTTATTCACTAGTAGAATGCATTGGCCACATCTTTTCCAAAGCGAGCGGTTCCCTTTTGGGTATTCGCATATGAAATAATACTTTTCTCGAGGCTACTAAATCCTCATAGGATTTTCTGAATATCAGCCCTGATTATTAACAATCACTTATTCAGAGGGATCACACATGATTGTGCACAGAAAAAATCTCTTCTAGGGCAGAAAATGTATGTGCCACCAGCTAACAGTTGAGTGCACCACCAGACATCACCATAGCATAATTTGGGATCCTACACCTGTTCGAATTAAAAGGAAACTGGGAGATGGAAGGAGACTAACCACCAGTGAATAAATATATCCCCCCAGTGCTAGAAGGGGAAAGTCAAAAAGAATCTTCAGACTTTCAAAGTGAGAAAAGAAGAGCAAATTACGTCCACCAGCAAAGGACAATATTACACCCAGTTAATAAAAAATGTTGGTATTGGCCACGCCCACGTCTCCAAAGATCACTGAGGTTCAGACAGTAGCAATTTCAAAATGGAATTATTATGATTATCAGGAAATAATATTTAAGCCACTTAGGGGCTCACTAGGATGTCGTGATGTTCGCCACCGCCACAACATCGTAACGAGTGAAACCCCCCGCCATATTACAATGGCGGGGGTTTTGCGGCAGACGCAAAGTGCGTCCCCACTTTTCCACCATTCGGCAATCGTTACAATTGCCGGCCGGGCGGACTGGGGAACTAATATGGTGGTGGTGCCTACCAGGCACCGCCATCCATATTAGCATGAGTTTACACAAAGGCCTTTCCATGGCGGCGATGCCGCCATTGAAAGGCTGGTGGGAATTGCTTTGGGGGCCCTTTGCGGGCCCCCGGGGGGATTGAGGGGGGAGGCTGCAGTTGGGGGGTACCTATGGTACCCCCCCTACATTGCCATGCTCAAGGTGGCAGGCACCAAGCAGTGCCTATCACGTTGTGGATGGCAATGCACAACATGCCTCTTTGGCATTGCGGCAGGTGCTGCTTACAGCAGGACCCGCCGCAATGTTAAAGATGCAGGATGCGACCGCCAGGGTGGCGGTCGCATCCTAATTGGCGGGGCGAGACCGCCGCACCCCTGGCGGTCGGTCCCAGCACCGCTAGGGTGGCGGGCGGACTGAAGTCTGCCCACCATCCTAATGGGGGATGTATGATTAAACAACTGGTACTCAAAGACCGAATGCCCAAACCACGAAGGCTAAACCACGAACAAAGACAAACCACGACTTCCTTAACCACGAAAAATAATTAATTGCCACTTCACCCAAATATACAACTATGTTCTTAAAACAACACGTTTGCAACACAAAAAAAGTAATTAAATTAAACATGTCTTTTTTAATAAACAATCTTAAGTGAAGAATGTTTAAATTAACAAATTATCAATTTAATAATCGTTTTTTAGAAATACGGATGAACTTACAAAAAGACGGTAATAAATTCTTGAAAACAGTACAATACAAGTCCTTCTTCTGTTTTTACATACTAGCTTATTTTATAATTCCAAAATACATTTAAATGGCCTACCTGAGAACCTTCAGCTTCTGCCTCATTGACCAGGGCCGGCAGGGGATATTTGACACTAGCTCCCTCTGTAACGGAATATTCTTGATAATTAGTTCAGGATGATTTCCATCTACTTTCCTGTCTTCGTTGGTGTTGCCACTGACAGCCAGACAAGTAATTACAGCCGGAATTGAGCTCGACTCCTTAACCTCTCCTCTCCCTTTACAACACTCTGAATGCCCCGTATTCTCAAGTTTCTCAGTGGGGAATCTTCACTTCTCGCCACTTGGTTCCTTTGCTGCTGCTCGCCTGTCCAGCCTGTGAACCACTGCCACTCCCCTCCAAACCACTATGCAGCAAAATGAAGATGCATAACTTGACGGCATACAAAACTGGTAGGTACCTTACTCGTGCCCCACCTAAATCGTGTATTACAGAGCCATCTATTGGCCAGTTTCATGAGAACATGAGGAGGTGATTGTTCATGTACATCGTGGTTTAGTAAGTCGTGGTTCATGGAAAGGTTGTTGTTTAAGTATCGTTGTTTACTACACTTGTTAAAGATTCGTTATTAAGGCTGTTTCCCCAGCGAGATATATATCTGCATTTTCTTGCATTATGCTTGTGTTATGAGACATTATTACAATATAATTCTGGAGGTTTTTTGGTACCCTATCCAATTAAAAAGGAAAGAAACTGATTCCTTACATTATCTTTGAATACAAATAAAGTATGTTTATTTATTCACACGTTCTTTTGGTCTATATCTTTATATTGTAATCGCATTATTTAATTGGTTGCCAAGAGGTTGTTTCTTTGTATTGTTGTATGATTTAACTCTTAGCATAAGATAGTTTCTCTGATTTCAAGCTAATCATCAGTGTGTAACCAACTGAATGTTTCATTCACATAGCCCTGTCCTTTCTACCACTGAAATTGCAAAGATGTTTAAGTGATGTCAAACGAGGGACTAGAAATCAGCTGGGAGAGTACATACATTGCAAGCAAGCAGCGCAGGTCTACAGGGAAAGACAGCGATTCTTAAAACAAAAAAATGCTGGTCTGACATGCACGAATGCACATTTTTATCAACCAAGACAGTTAAAAGAGGTTTTAAATATCGTTTTGAAATATGCATGTCGGTGAATGTAATTTTGACCACATCTCTCTAGTTCTGATTACCTTGCACTAGATCCCAGTATTGAGGCCCAGTGCATCCTGAAAGGTCCGACCAAGCATATTATGTGTTTCCTCTCCGCTGGTGGTGTCATGGAGGTTCCTCCTCCATGAACACCTTGATGGAGAGGAAATAAAAGGGGGCCCTGCAGGGCCCCCTGTGTCTCCTCCGCATGTGGAAGCACACCGTGGAAATACCAGGTCCTCTCCTTTGTGCATGCACATCCGTTCCTGCACGGCTTGGACTTTTCAGTCCATGCAATGCAGGAACTGTTTTGGCGTTCCCATTGTGGTGTCCATTTTCAGGGCACCTCTGTGGGAACGTCAAAGAAAAAAAGCCCACCAGAGAGGATATGGCCAGGTACTACCTACACCCCCTCCTCCCCACTCAAGACCCAGAAAGGGACAGGAGAGAATTTTGGATGCGGGAGGCGTAACACCCCCCCCCCGCCGTATTTATTAAACAAAGATTAATAAACATTTATCAAAATTTACAATATTTACATAATGTAGCAGAAAATATACATCACACTGATTACAATTGATAAGTACAGATGTCAGATGGCTAACCTTAACATAACTCTAATACAAAAGGTTCCCTATCCATATCTAACATATCTTTAATAATCATTACATTATTTATTTTCTGCGTACCTAATAGAGCCTACGGCAAGGTCACTAACTGGTGTCAGATCCTTATCAATTTCTAACCACGCCCTCCAGCCGGAGTGCGCATGCGCAGAGGGCCCGTTCACCGTAAGGGTACTTCCCCCCCCGGTTACTCCCGTACGCTCTGTACCTGATCTCCATTAAGGGGCCCTTGCAGCTGTGTGCCATTTACTGGCGCTGTTGTGCACGTGCGGGATGGCCAACCAGCCTAGAGAAAGCGTGACTCCCTCCTCCCCTGCACCCAACTGCCCCTGGAGTTCTAGGAGAGACCACTTGTCCCTCCCACTTGGGCAACCCCATTCAACAATGGCGCCGCCCTCTAAGGACCTTAAATTTACTGCTCACCAATCATGACCTTACCGCCTGACCAAAATTAATCATAAATACGACGATTGAAAACCTGTGGATGAACAAATTAGTATTTCTACACAACCTTGAAAATATATCTCATCATCCATATACTACTAACATTCTAATACTACCTAATTAATACACTTAACAACCAACTTGCTTTTAAGGGGATGGTGGGTGGGAAAACAAAATTACAGCCTCCTAGCGAGGCTTGGGGGCAAGCTGGGGAGCATGGAGCCAAGAGACAGACCCCTGTGCTCCCCAGCCCTTTATACTCCTTGGTGGCCAGGCCAGGGCTACTGGCCGTACGTTGTCCCCTCGTGTGACCCGGAAGTGATTCTAATCACTTCCGGGTAACGCCTCCGGGACGGAACCTATGGGAAGAAGGCGCGCATTCCGCGTCACTAATGTGCGCGACAGGCCCGCCTCCTGCTCTGGAGGGGGCCGGCTCGACCGCCATACTTTTGGCATGACCGATGCCGGCCCCGCCGTTCTATATGGCCAGGTACTACCTACACCCCCTCTTCCCCACTCAAGACCCAGAAAGGGACAGGAGAGAATTTTGGATGCGGGGGGCGTAACACCCCCGGCCTTATTTATTAAACAAAGATTAATAAACATTTATCAAAATTTACAATATTTACATAATGTAGCAGAAAATATACATTACACTGATTACAATTGATAAGTACAGATGTCAGATGGCTAACCTTAACATAACTCTAATACAAAAGGTTTCCTATCCATATCTAACATATCTTTAATAATCATTACATTATTTATTTTCTGCATACCTAATAGAGCCAACGGCAAGGTCACTAACTGGTGGCAGATCCTTATCAATTTCTAACCATGCCCTCCAGCCGGAGTGCGCATGTGCAGAGAGCCCGTTCACCGTGAGGGTACTTCCCCCCCCCCCGGTTACCCCGTACGCTCTGTACCTGATCTCCATAAAGGGGCCCTTGCAGCTGTGTGCCATTTACTGGCGCCGTTGTGCACGTGCGGGATGGCCAACCAGCCTAGAGAAAGCGTGACTCCCTCCTCCCCCGCACCCAACTGCCCCTGGAGTTCTAGGAGAGACCACTTGTCCCTCCCACTTGGGCAACCCCTCTAAGGACCTTAAATTTACTGCTCACCAAACATGACCTTACCGCCACAGGCTAGCATAGTTGACCGACTATCTAGCCCCCCCCTGCGCTCACTAGAAGGTCATCCCCTGCAACTAAGGCCAACCAACCACGCCAATATATTCTCTAGGAACACCTCATTGCCTACTTTGGACAGGTGCACGTCGTCTTTTAGGAAGCACGGTTCACCCCTAATGCTCCCATGGGCGATGGTTTGTAAGTGGGGAGCCGTGAAATGTCTCTCAATTTTATTATTTATTCTCCTCGTTGAGTGATTTAAAGCCTTTACAGATTCCCCTCCCCTCCATTAGAATCGGGGTATCATCTGAGACCACCCGATAGTGCAACCCTGGCATGTCTTGGCTAACCAGCCTATTTCTGTGACTATAGTTTCCACCAACCCTCTTCTCCCCAGCTTTGCTAGATTGTTCCTCCCCCCCAAGTGCAGCACGATAATATTGGGAGGAGCCCCTCCCTTCCTTAATAGGTCCAATATGATACCCTTGAACTGACTGAAACAGAGCCCCCCTTTCCCATGACATGTTATTTCAAAACCTGCCTGCCGTGCCCTGTCCCTATAATTTCCTGTAAAGAAAAAATTAGACAGACGCCTTACATATGAATGTCCAACAATCCAAACTATCTGTGGTCTTTCCTTTGGTGTTGATGGTCCTTGCGTTGCCCAATGCTGCTGTTGTGTTGTGCTCAGTTTCCCCCCTGCGTGACAGGTTTGAGAAACTGTAATGAAAACAGAGAAAGACACATGCATCAGCGTTTTGTGAACTATCCCACTCACAGCATATGCAATCGCACATAGCGTTTATAACAATTGGAGGACCATCTCCCAATCCTTTGTACATTGTTGCTAGGCAGACCCCTGGTTTTCGCTTCAGCGGCAGCCCCTATCCTAAAAGAGTGGGTTCCCAAACTGCCTGGGTACAAACCTGCCTTTTGGATTGCCATGTCCAGTACTCTTTTGAATTGAAGCGTGTCAGTGGGACCCCATCCGCATGTATCAGCTAAGGCCCCCCTTTGTCACAGGGTCTAACCTGCTGGTAACTCTCCACATGTGACAGAGGACAGCATGGGTTACCATGTGCCCGGTGTAGTACCACCCCATCACCTCGCGCCTCCTGATCCGTCTCGGACTTCCTAATTGATATTAGTAATGTGTCACCCTTCACCATAATGTGGTCCGACTATAGGCCACCGTGTACATCAAGTTTGTTTTGGGCCACTAATTCCCCAATCCTGAATGCTCCTTAAAAGGCCAATGCAAATGCTGCAGTGAACTTCCCCTAAGGTGTTGCAAATTGCGGGGAGGGTCCATAGTAATGACGTCAGGAGTTCCACCCCGATTGGCTGCCTTGTGTCTGAGGCCGACCATTGGAGGCGTTGCCAACCTTTCAGAGCCTTCCTAACTGTAAAACTGTTAGTGGGATCCCCTTTGTCGCTTATCTGGTCAAAGAAGGAGATCGCCGCCACATGCCGCTTAGCTGCTGCAGCAGAACGCCCATCGCCTTGCAAAAAACTCAGGTACTGAAGGAGGGCCCCCGTGCCGTGCCATCTCTCAGCCCACCCCATTCCCAAGTATGAACAATATTGCCAGAACGCCCCTTTGTATGGTTTCCTGGTCCTGGGTGCTAGGCCAGCTGCCACGAGGTCCGGTAGGTGGGGGCACCAATCTGCCAGAGTCGTTCTGGGAAGGGGGTGGCGAGGACTGCCGCTGCCGGAAGGTGCGCCCTGAAAACCTGCATCTTAAAGCGAGAAAGTGCATCAGCAGTATGATTAAGTACACCAGGCACGTGTTTCGCACTAAATTGTATATTCAGCTTCATGCATCTGAGAACAATCTCCTTCAAAAGGCGGAGAATCATCTTACACTGGTCTGCCTGCTGGTTGATGCATTCGACGACGGTCATGTTGTCTGACAAGAAAACCACTGACTGATTACGCAGTTGCTCTGGCCATACAGTCAATGCCACCCAGATGGGGAGGAGCTCCAGGAAACCGATGTTACCCGTCAGGCCGCTCTCCGCCCACCATGCAGGCCACCGTTGTGCCACCAACTCGGTGCCGAGTATGGCACCAAGTCCCTCACTGCCCGCGGCATCAGTCATTAAACCCAACTCCGCGAAGGCAGTGGGCGGACCGGGCCACAATACTCTGCCATTGAAGTCCTGCAGGAATGCCTTCCAAATTCGCATGTCCTGCCGAACCTCAGCTGACAGCCGTGTGTGGTGGTGTTTCTCCCTGAGCCCCACCATGGCCTGTGAGATGGATCGGGAGAAAGGTCTTGCCATCTGAATAACCCTTAAGGCAAAATTTAGTTGCCCTACTGTCTGCTGCAGCTTGTGGAGTGTGACCTTCTCTTTGCTCAAACATAGCTGTAAAGCAGCTCTGAACTTGGTGACTTTGTCCATGGGCAACCTGAAGCACCTCTGAATGGAATCTAACTCGATGCCCAGGAACTCTATCGTTGATGCAGGCCCAACTTTCTTCCCGGGGGCCAAAGGAACCCCAAAAGCCTGCATGAGCGCGCAAACTCCTGCAGCGCCCACCCACACTCCAGGGAGCCCTGTGCCCCCAAGATAAGAAAGTCATCTAGGTAATGCATGACCCACTGATGCTCTGTCTTCTGTCTGAAAACCCATTCCAAGAATGAACTTAATCTTTCAAAAGATGCGCATAACACAGAGCAGCCCATTGGCATAAACATATCCATATAAAAACTTCCCTGAAACTTAAAACCAAGCAGGTGGTAATCGTCCAGATGTACTGGGAGTAACCGAAAAGCTGATTCTATGTCTGATTTCGCCATCAATGCTCCCAGGCCCAAACCCCTGAGCATCTCCACTGCTTGGTCAAAAGAAGCGTATTTTACACTGCAAAACTCATCATCAATTGCATCATTCAGTGAATTTCCCTTGGGGGCTGACAGGTTGTGTATGAGTCTGAATTCTCCCTCTACTTTTTTGGGCACTACCCCCAACGGGGAGCAGACAAAATTCTCAACAGGTACAGACTCAAATGGGCCCGCTACTCTACCCAGGCACAGTTCCTTGGCAATTTTTGTGGACACTATACCTGGATTGGCCCGTGCAGAGAGTTCGTTCTTGCACTCTGGTGATCCCACTTTATTTAGAGCTGGTATCCTAAAACCGTCCCTGAAACCTTCCAACAGAGTTCTTGCAGTAAGGTGGCAGGGATACTTGTTGAGCCATGGTGTCAATGCCATTACATCAATGGGAGACCGAGCTTTGAGCGGGGTCACCGATTCACTCCTGCTTTTTCCTACCCTTATCTTTTGATTTTTTGAGGCATTTGGATTCAGGGTGGGATGGGTTGGCACAAATGGAACATGCATGTTTGAACCTGCACTGACCCTGCGGTCTGGTGCAAGTCCGTCTGTTAAAATCCCAGCATGTCCCCTTCCTCCCCCCAGTGCCGTTTGAATTATTGGTGTAATTTGTGTTACCCTGTGACCGAAAGGAATGAAAAGGCTGAGAGGCTTGGGGGGGCTGGCTCTTTGTGTTACTATGTCCTTCACCCCCATAAAGACCCAACCATGCTATTGTGTCGATTCGGTCCCATGACAGCGATGGGTCGGATGCCTTAGCCACCCAGAAAATCTTATCATATTCCACCCCCCCACACCCCCCCTGCAAATTTATCATGGGCCAAAACTATCCTGTTTTGGTAGCAAGCCATCTGCGCCTGCAAATTTGGGAAATGCTCAGCCGTTACTGTCATAAATATGGAAAAGGCTCTGATCCTGTTGAGTAAGTTCTCTTCCACCCTGTATTTCAACATCTGACTGGCCCATTCCCTGGGAAGCATATAATCTTTGTTTTTTCTTGCTTCCTCCCTTTCTCTTTCGCAAATCAGCAATGAAAACATATTGATATATTCACCACCCCAAATTCTATTCTTTAACTCCAGAGAGACATGTCTGCCCAAGAATTCACGCTCAGAGCGGGACTCCCCTACGTCCAACATTGGCAATGTTGGCAGCTTACCTGCTGCGGTGGTCCCAGGTGCCTCTTGCTGTTTCCCTGTTGCCGCACTGGAAACTGGCAATCCCTTGTTCTCCAGTGTGGTGATACTACCCCCTGTAATGATTGGTAATGGTGCAGCTGGCCCTTCAACAGTTTTTTCCACAGGCCCTGCATTAAACTGAGACACAATTCGCTTCGCCTCTGCCAAAGCGTCGGTACCCAAATCCTTAGCCCCCACAGTTGGAGCGAGGATGCCTGCCTTCCTCAACCATGGCAAGATTGCCGCCAAATGTGACACTATATCTTGTGGGATCCCCTCCCCCCTGATGGTGTCTCCCCTGTGGGCGTGGGCTGTGCAACAGGGACCGGGACCCCTGTGCCAGTGGGAGGCACTCCTGTGGGGGCGGGTTGGGGCACTGGAGTCACAGGGAGAGCTGGCAGTGGTATTGGGGCATGAGGCGCCACTGGAGGCGCCAGTATTGGCACTGGAGTCACTGGGAGAGCTGGCAGTGGTGTGGGGGTATGTGGCACCACTGGAGGCGCAAGTATTGGCACCAGGATGGGTGGAACAGGTAGCACTGGTACTGGGACTGGTGCCATCGGAGTCTCCGGTACTGGGACCGGGGTGGGTGCCGGGCCATGAGGGACCTCACCCTGAGGCACAAGTGGCACCTGAGGAACGTGGGGAGTGGGCGTAGCAGGTTCTTTCCCCACCCGTTTCTTTGCTCTAACCCTTTTTGGGATTGGGGGAAAAGCTATCTTGGGAGGCACATTGGTGCGCCTAGCCCTCTCTTCTGGCCCCTCTTGCCCCTCCACTTTCTCCCTAAAGTTAGCAAGGCCATGTCCTAGCTCGTTCACCTTTTTCATCATTTCCTCCATCAGCCTCTCCATACGAGAGCGCTGATCCCCCCCCTTTTCGCTTTTCCCGCCATTACTTACCCCACTCACAAAGGTAATCTGACCCGCAGTACACTGACCCCACACACTTATTTACTCAGATTGAAAACTATGGAAGAGTGGTGGGTTTATCACAAAAACCTTGAGAATAAGGGTATCAGCGCCCAGCCTATAAGCAAACAGTGCTATCACAATGTCCCTTGCCAGACCCCACGCAAGAAAACAACACAGTCACAGATTAGCGGTGTTATAAACTAAAAAACACCAACTGTCAGTAAAATGCCCCAAAACGATCACTTGAGTACATGCAACAAAGTCATAGATTAGCAGTGTGATTCACATGCCCCCAGAAACGATCACCGCCGCGCGGTGATTTGGTTACTTATGTGATTTATTAATGGAGGCAGAACCTCTAAGATCCCGTATTGTTAGTGCTCCCCAAATGGCGCGACACACAAAACTCAATTGTAATTATATTTGCCCCAACAATGTATAATGGAACTCTTAACCTGCCCCTTCGCTCTATCACCGGTGACTTTTTTGTCAGCACAAGCTCCTCCACGCGCGCTAGGTTGGGCGACCCCAATGATGTGCACGCCAAAATTAACTTAAGAAGCGGAGATGGTGGGGATTCGAACCTGGGGCCTCATGCATGCACACAGCATGCGCTCTACCCCTGAGCTACAGCCCCTCAGTGAACTTAGGAGATGCGCGTAGCACAATACTATTTCCCGGCACACGGGATGTCTAGGCACCGCACACGCTAAGCAGACGGTGCACGGTGACCGATACACTCAGTATAATGCCAAATTCCTGTTGCCGGAGCTTAAAAAACACCGTGCACGCTACGGTAATGAAAACCGAGAAACAGGCGGTGCGCGGTGACGATTACAATGCGGGGCTAGCGTTAAAGTGAAACCGGGGGGGAAACGCTCTTAACCGAACCTGCGCCACCCCAACCGGGTACCTGACGGTTGCGTAGGCCACACGGCGGGCCGCTTCTCCTCGGCCACCTTAGTCCCGACAGCCAACCGACGCTCACACGGTGCTTCGTCCGTCCGATCCGACAGCCAGAAATACTCGGATCCGCAGCTCGCCAAAGCACAGTAACCGATGAAACGGACACAATGTGACTTCGTCCACTTTGCTCCCAGCCGACCGACAATCACACAGCCAGAGATACTCCAATACGTAGCTCGCAACAGCGACCTGTAAGATAAAAAACTAAATTACAGCCTCCTAGCGAGGCTTGGGGGCAAGCTGGGGAGCAAGGAGCGAAGAGACAGACTCCTGTGCTCCCCAGCCCTTTATACCCCTTGGTAGCCAGGCCAGTGCTACTGGCCGTACGTTGTCCCTTCGCGTGACCCGGAAGTGATTCTACTCACTTCCGAGTCACGCCTCCGGGCCGGGACCTATGGGAAGGAGGCACGCCTGCCGCATCACTAATGTGCGCGACAAGCCCGCCTCCTGCTCTGGAGGGGCCGGCTCGACCGCCATACTTTTGGCGTGGCCGATGCCGGCCCCGCCGTTCTAGGAAACTCCGAATCTTGTGGGCAGTCTGACCATGGCTTTGGCAGTGCAGCGGCGGGGTGCACCCAGTGCCACACCGCTAAAGTCATAATCAGGCCCGTAGAGCAGTGGTGGCCCCTCCTCTAAGGTGGAGGTGCGTTGCCCCACTGCGCAAAAAGTAAAAGTAAAATGACAATAATGTATCGTTATTATCATTTTATTTTTCCTATTGCATGCAGTCAATGGCCTGTGTGCAGTGTGAGCTGGGGCTGGCCAAAGCAGGGGAGAAATGTTTTACACTACGTCTATTGTGGGCCGGCCAAACAGTTTATGTGCACTTTGCATGTTCCCCACTAGGCTGCATTACACAGCCTGGTGATGAACATGCACAGGCACCCTGTTCCAGTTTGAGTACCGATCCACGGCGCTCTGACCAATCTCAACACGTTGTGGTTGGCACAGGTTGGCCTGTGTGTCGGGGGCTTGCTGCGGCCAGCCAGACTGCAGAAAGGAAGAAGGAAGAGGATGCAGAGGAGGTGGCAGCCGGCCGGCTTTCAAAGGTAAGTGTTTTGTTTTGTTAATTAACCCCCCGCCCCACCACCCTGTCCTATAGCAGTTGTTACTGCCTTAGAGTCTCATATGAATGTAGAGTACATTAAGAGAATAAATCACCCACCGATAAAATCAGAGCATTATTTGATGATTATGTTGTCCCCTCAAGGCCTTAAGCTTCAGGGACAGCCAAAGGGGAATTTCTGAGGCATAAACCTCCCCAGTCCCCAACCTCATTTTGTAGCGCTGCCAACACTGTCTCGCCACCTGTTTAGCCTGTGGGCAATCGCAAGGCAGAGGCCCACTGCACACAACCACCTAATGAAATAGGATCCAGTTTTTGGGGCAATTCCCCACCCATAGCTTACTCCCCCCCCCCCCTCCCCCCAAGGACAGCCACTACATGGGCTACTGGAGTTGCACCGCCAGATAGCATGCCTCATAGTTCCGAGCACCGAGCCTTCATCCATCCAGCAGGTGATAGAGTACACTTAGGGCCAACTGTGATCTATCCCATCCTCATATCAGTTGTCTATGGAAAATATTGAGTCCCTCAAAAAATCTCATGGGCAGGAGTATCAGTGAGGCCGAGAAATAACAGAGCACGTTGGGTATTGGCACCATCATAGCAATTCCTATCCTGCCCATTGGGGACAGCGTAAGATTACACCAGAAGCTGCCTGGCACCATTCGAGGTCCGCCCGACATTGCCACAATACAGTCTCTCTCTACGTCCCTATATATTTGTCCCCCCAGAAATCGGAATTTTTATACCTCCCAGGGTACTGGGGTGCCACCTGTGTCTAACTAAGTAGGCTGGGGAGTGGAGCATCACGGGGACAGGCAGGACTTGGTCCAATTTATGGGCAGGCCTGACATCAGACCGAAGGACATTAGTAACAATATTTCACGTGGGAGAGATTCTTTACGGTTTCTCAGAAATAGTAGTGTATCATCTGCATACATAGATACAATATATGTTCTGTACCGTAGCTGGATACCCCAGTTGATCCCTCTGGGTCGCAACAGGTGAGCCAACGGCTCCATAGCCAAGGCAAACAAAAGAGGTGACAGTGGGCACCCCTGCCTTGTGCCCCTGCCTATGTGCCACTGTTGCGACACCACATATTCTGTGCGCACTCTAGCCAGAAGCTGCATATGCAGCAATAAGCTCCAATGAAGGGCCATAGGGGCAAACCCAATGACAGAGCAGGGCAAACAAGTAGGACCACAGAATGTTGTCAAATGCTTTTTTGATATCTGTGGGGAGAAGGACTGGGGTCCCCTCTCCCCTCTCCTCCTCCACTCTTCATATACACTAAGGGGCAGATTTACAAGGTCTGGCGCATCTCTGCAAATCAGCAGGGATACGCCAGAACACTTGCGACCCGCGAAACCACCCGTGCGCCACCACTGATGCGCCGCTTAAATGCGGCGTGCCGTGGCGTAAGGATGGGCAGATGCGTGTCGCATCCCCCGGCGGAAATGCGACGCAGCTCCAGCAAGGCTCCGGGGTGCCCTATGGCTAACATGCTGCGTCAATCCTTACGCCTGCTACAAGCAGGCGCAGGATTTTGACGCAGCATGGCCGTGAAAGTGACTCCGTCAAATCTTGTAGATTTCACTGCATCACTTTTACGAGGCGTACCTGCGAGGGAACGCCCACCCTGTGCTGGAACGCCCACATGAAACCTGACGCAGGTTTCATGTGGCGCAGGGGTTTACAACGTGACGCATCTCTCTAGATGCGTCACGTTGTAAATACGGCGCAACATGGCGCATGATTTACGCCGCCGCTGCGTCACAGAATTGACGCAACGGCAGCGTAAATGTGTCGCAAGGGGCTTGTAAATCTGCCCCTAAATGTATAGAAGAGATACCAATACTTTGGAAAATGCACTAGCACAAAGGGACCTGAACCCGGAAGCATGGGTGAATTTATTTGCAAAAACCTGCTTTCAATCACGAATGCAATCGAGCAAAAGCCCATGAGTGGAAAGTTGGTTACAGTATTGTCTTTTGCTGTAATAACTGTTCTTGGGAGTTATTTTGAGAGATAATGATAAAGATTCAAGTCTGTGAGGTCTATATACGGAGCTATCTATCTGGCAATTATCTTTTATGCTCGTTGTTTGTCCTCTTTTTTTGAATTCTGAATATATTGCTAAAAAAAAAGTTGCATTATCAGACTGAAAATGCATTTCTTTAAACTTTCTGAGCTTAACGTGGCTTGCGGCAATGAATGGAACACATGAATAAATATGATGGAACGGTTTTGAGCAGTGTCCAAGCCTCCACGTGCCTGAGCTCGGTAGCCTGACAGGGAAGCAGTTCCGGCTCGATAGATATGCTGTGTGAAGACACTTACTTACAGTTAATATTGAAATGAGTGAAAGTCGCTCGTGCTAGCGGGACACGCATGAAAAAAACGAAAAGGATACGTGATCCGGGTGCTCTGGAGCGGAGAAGTAGGCGGTGGCAGATGGTAAGTGAGTGAGTGTGGTGAGAGAGCTGTACTTTAACAGCTCAGTACATCTGGTGGAGATTTGTAACATTCCCCGAAAAAGTATCGCCCATAGGATTGAGGCTTATGGGGTTGTGATAAACTACAGTGTTGATATATTGGTTTTCAAGTATATGTACAGCAAAGTTTGATCTTTAGAAAATTGGAAACATAGCGAGCTTTATTATACCTCTGACTATGGATTTAATGTAACAAAAGCGCCTGTCTTTCGGACTAGCCTCTGGAGCGCTGTACTCCCCGGGCCTGCTGAGGCTGCCCTATAGAGTACGGCACTGCTCATTGTAAACGGGGTCTCGGATTCTGGGAGCCAACCTCTGGAGCCACCCTCCGTTCTCCCTCTGCATCATACTCCGGGGCATTAAAGATATTGGAAAGTGCAGAAAACTCATTTATTTTATTAGGCTTGTTATGCATTTTTGCTCTTTTTTCTTTGAAACTTTCCTCTGTCTGTGTGTGTTTTGTGAGTCTGTGGGTGTGGGTGTGTGTGTCCAGCCATCCTGGCCTGAGTTTAGGAATGCTTGCTTGCGAAGGCGCCAGATGAACCCCAGTGCAAAACCTTTGTAAATAATCCTCTTTGTTCCTATCACAGTGATGAGTACAGGTGATACCGCACTGAATAAATAAATAAACACACACACGAACACAGAAATAAAATACCTAAACTGCGTGTTTTGATTACTTAATGTTCACCTCATGACCCTGAGAGAGCGCTGCCTTGTCACAGTGCTTAGGGTGTCTCTCAACGCCGAACAAGGCCGGGGCCTAGGGCCTGGGGCCCGGGGTCATAAGTATCAAATACTTGGGACGGGGAGCATGAGTGGAGCCCCACTCCCTGAGCCACTTCTGGGCTCCCCTGTGGCCACATTTCTAAAAGAAGGGGAGGGGTCCGTGCATCCCCCTCCCCGTGCAGGTATCCACCCGAGGACCCAAACCCCCAGGGCGAGATTATGTACAGTATCCCGGGGAGCCAACCCCCGGGACACTGTGGTTTGCTTCCTGTGAGAGCGTGGGAATACCCTGCCGGCACTCTCCCTGGCAGTGACCTGCACTTTGCTCCTGCCTGGTGGGAGCAGTAGAAAAATGTTGCTCCGCTCGGCGGGAGCTAAGGAAAGATGCCGGCTCCAGCTGCACCCAGTATGGAGCGGGCTGGGGAGCCACCTCGGGCAGTGGGACTCTCTCTGTGGCCAGAAACATAGGGGCATATTTACAATCTGGCGATAAAAAATTATCGCCGCTTTTGCAGCCGTTTTCGGCCAAAAAGCGGCGATAATTTTATCGCCTAATTAGCAAGGCCACGCTAACGCGTGAAACCTTGCTTTAGCGTCAGGATTCCTACCGCCCAGCTTTGCATCTCTAATGAGATGCAAAGTGGGCGTTCCTGACCTAACATGACAGGAGAAATGTCGCTAAGCGACATTTCTCCTATCATCAAGCCCCACGCTATGAAGCATAGCGTCAGGAAAAGTAGCGATAACCCCTGTTATCGCTACTTTCCTTACGCCTGCTTCAGGACTGACTTAGCCATGATATCCTATGGAAGGTGGATATCATGGCTAAATTTGTGAGTCCCTATCAGCAAGCTAACGCCACACTGCGTAAGATTATCGCTGGGTTTCCAGCGATAATCTCACGTTAGGCAGTTAGCGTGAGGATTTTTATCGCTGAGGAGATAAGCGTTGCTAATTGCACGCTATCTCAGCGATAAAAATCCACGTTACCCGATGATAATTATCCTCACGCTAAGAGCGCTGAGCGATAATTATCGCCGGTTGTTGCTGATATGCCCCATAGTGTTTTGTGGGTGCCCCGGGAGGGAAACCCCCAGGCGGGAAACCCAGAAAACGATGATGTCACTTGAGATGTCATTAGTGATGTCATAAATGATGTCTTAGAACATGTCATGTGTGATGTCATATGTGAGGTGATAAGCAGTGCATGGCGGGGGCACAAGTTATAATTAGCCATGTTAACTATATCTACTACAACAGGTGAATTTTTGAGTGTTTTTTAGATCAAACCGTTAATGTTCACACTGACAAATTCACCTATGAACTTACTTTAACTTTTGTTTTTTCAGTGGATTTCTAAAGCTTTTTTAAAAAGGAAAACAGATATTTTTATTACATAACTATAATGTTACTTTAATCATTGAATTACTAAGGTTCTTTTTTAATTAAATTAATTTATTTTTCTGAGTGTACATATGGTAGAATTACTTTAAAATATATGTTGTGTTTCAATATTTGTTTAATGGGGTTTTTTGTAACAAAACAGGATATGCTTCACAGTTTGTAAAATCTTTGTAAAATGTGTGTGAGTATTAAACATATAAAAATATAATAGACATTGTTTTTTTGCTCAGTTATTGTAACTCTGATTTCAAGACGTCACCAACAATCTTTCTTTCAGGTGTCATTACTGTCACAATGATGGGTATATATAGTAGGGTGTGTAGAGGGACTGGCCTCTCTGCTGAGACCTCTCTCTGTAATTGGGGGTGTGCGTAGTAGGGGATGGAAAGGGACTGGCCTCTCAGTTTAGACATTTCTCTCAGATAATGGGTGTTAGTAGTAGGGTCTGTGGAGGGACTGGCCTCTCCTTTCAGACCTCCCTCTCAGAAAATGGGTTTGTGTAGTAGGGTGTGGAGAGGGAGTGCTGTCTCATTTTAGACCTCTCTCAGGTGACGGGGGTGTAGTAGATTGTGTGGAGGGACTGGCCTCTCTGCTGAGACCTTTCTCTGTAATGATGGGTGTGCATAGTAGCGGGTGGAGAGGGACTGGCCACTCTGCCCAGACCTGTCTCTCAGATGATGGGTGTGCATAGTAGGGTGTGTGGAGGGACTGGCCTCTCTGCTGAGACCTCTCTCTGTAATGATAGGTGTGCTTAGTAGGATGTGGGGAGGGACTAGGCTCTCATTTCAGACCTTATTCTCAGATGACAGGTGAGCGTAGTAGGGTGTGGGGATGGACTGACCCCTCTGCTGAGATGTCTCTCTGTAATGATAAGTGTGCTTAGTAGGGTGTGGGGAGGGGCTGGGCTTTCCTTTCAGACCTCAAACTCAGATGATTGGTGTGTGTAGTAGGGTGTGTAGAGGGACTGGTCTCTCTGCTGAGACCACGCTCTGAAATTATGTGTGTAGATAGTAGGGTTGCAAAGGGACTGGCCTCTGTTTTTAGACCTCTTTCTCAGATGAAGGGTGTGCATAGTGGGGTCGGTTGTTGTACTGGCCTCTCCTTTTACACCTCTCTCAGATGATGGGTGTGCATAGTAGAGGGTGGCGAGGGACAGGCCTCTCTGTTCAGACTTTTCTCTCAGGTAATAGGTGTGTGTAGTAGGGCGTGGGGAGGGAGTCCTGCTTCCATTTCGACCTCTCTCAGATGACGGGGGTGTAGTAGGGTGTGTGGAGGGACTGGCCTCTCTGCTGAGCATTCTCTCTGTAATGATTGGTGTGTGTAGTAGGGTGTGGCGAGGGACTTGCCACTTCTTTCAGACCTCTCTCTTCGATGACGGGTGTGCACAGTAGGGGGTGGACAGATTGCCCTCTCCTTTTAGACTTCTCTCTCAGATGAGGAGTGTGCGTAGTAGGGTGTGTAAAGGGCTTGGCCTCTCTGGTGAGACCTCTCTCTGTAATGATAGGTGTGCATAGTAGAGTGTGTGGAGATACTAGGCTCTCCTTTCAGACCTGTCTCCCAGGTGATGGGTGTGCATAGCAGAGTGTGCAGAGGGACTGACCTCTCTGGTGAGACCTCTCTCTGTAATGATGGGTGTGCATAGTAAGGTGTGGGGAGGAACTGCCCTCTATTTTTGGACCTCTCTCTCAGATAACGGGTGTGTGTAGTAGAGTGTGTAGAGGTACCGGTCTCTCTGCTGAGACCTCTCTCTGTAATGATGGTTGTGCACCGTAGGGTGTAGGGCATGACTGGGCTCTCCTTTCAGACCTGTCTCTTAGGTGATGGGTGTGCGTAGTAGAGTGTGTGGAGGGACTGGCCTCTCTGATGAGACATCTCTCTGTAATGATAGGCGTACATAGTAGTGTCTGTGGAGGTACTTCCCTCTCCCTTCAGACCACTCTCTCAGATGATGGGTGTGCATAGTCGGATGTGGGGAGGGACTGCCCTCCCCTTTTAGACCTCTCTCTCAGATGATGGGTGTGCATAGTAGGGTGTGTAGAGGGCCTGGCCTCTTAGCTGACTTCTCTTTCTGTATTGATAGATGTCTGTAGTAGGGTGTAGGGAGGGATTGGTCTCTCCTTTCAGACCTGCCTCCCAGATGACGGAATGTGCACAGTAGAGTGTGTAGAGGGACTGGCCTCTCCGATGAGACCTTTCTCTGTGATGATGCGTGTGCATAGTAGGGTGTGGAGAAGGACTGGCCTCTCCTTTCAGACCTCTCTCTCAGATAACAGGTGTGCGTAGTGGGGTGTGTGGAGGGACTGGTCACAACTCTTCTCAAACCAATGAGCATAAATAGTAGAGTCTGATAAATACCATCTTCAGTAAGATATTTTCATACAGTAACAAGTGTGCATTCAGAGTACATTCAAACATCACCTACTCCTTCCTACTTACAGTGGCACAGTAAGCACGGGACCCACATCTAGTCATACCCTTGCCACTTAGGGTGTTGAATCAAACACACAAAAGCACAAAGGTGTTGGGAGGAATGCTTGAAATGTATCTTACCACTGGGAATTACTCCAGGTAGTATTCCAACCCACTGTTCTTTTGCCCACCATGTCACCTCAGTGTTTTTCACCCAGCCATATGCCAATTAGTCTTGAACCTGCTTCAATAGGAACCATCCAGCCCAAACTTCCAGGTTAAGTCCTCCTTGAACTGGAACACAAGAAACCAAAAACGAGTTTCACCCTCATATTTGTGTGGCAAAATATATGTGGGTGTGTGTTAGAACCCCTTATGTCTTGACATGCTTGGCAGGGCTGCCTCGAAAATGTCAGCACTTGTCATTTGTAATTAATTTATGAATGTTGAAAAATATTCTAAACACATGGATTTCCAACACAATATGGGTTCTACAACAAATGTTAGTGAATTAACTGCTTAACTCTCGTGTGCTGCCACGGGAGCCGGCTGGGAACCTCTGGTCAGCTCGCTCCAGCGCGAGCAGACGCGCCTCCTCCCATTCCTTCTGGGGCCATCTTCACAGGGGGGCGACGGCGCTCCCCCGGCTTTGCTTCAGGGCCCGGGGATGAGGTCCCAAGCCCCTCCTCCTTCTCTTCGCGGGGAGCGCGCCGGCGCTTCCCATCGGGTCTCATCTTCGGCGGGGGCCAGGGTGGGCTCCTGGCACCTCGTATGGGACAGACTTCACGGGGGCGCAATGGCACCCCTGGCTTTACTTTGGGGCCCAGGGATGGGGTCCCGGGCCCCTGGGGGCCTCTTTGCGGGGGGAGGACGGCACTCCCCCCTCCTCCACCTTCGGCGGGGGCCAGGGTGGGCTCCTGGCCCTCTTCTTCTGGGGGCAGCCCCCGGGGACCTGACCCACCCCGGGGGGATCTCTGAAACCGGCGGTGGAGCCCCACGCGCTTCGTCGTCGGTCTTCTCAGGGGTCAAAGGTCGCCTACCTTCTGGGGGCCATATCTCAGCCCCTGGGGGTCCGATCTGCCCCATTCTTGCGTCTTCTTGCTCCTGGCGGCGTCCCCCAGTCACTGGGAGCACTCTCCTTTTTGCCTTCCGGGTCTCCAAGAGGGTGGATTCAGCAGGGAGCTGTCTTCACTGGCTCCCTGCGCCAGCTCTTCTCCTGGGCCTCTCTTCTCCCTGCGCAGAGGCCCCTGCTTCTGCGCACTGGTCCTGGACTCTTCTTCTGGCGCTTTTCAGGACCCTGGGGGCAGTAAGGGGGTTCTTCCTTCCAACTGCCCATTGCGCCAGGCTCCAGCACCTTCTGCTTCAGCAGACCACACCCCAGAGAGAGCTTCTCTTCCTGTGCAAGCACTTTTTAAAAGTTGAGTAGGGGGCTGGCAGGAAGTCTCTGTTGGTCCTATCAAACAGCGATACATCACTTCCCTGCCCATGCTCCCTCTTTCTTGTTTAGCCTCTGGGCTTGTTCAATATGGCGTTGTCCAGGGTCTCTGGCCACATGTCTCTGAAGCCCCTTACCCCCACGCTTCCTTCCCTCCTTGGTGCAGCCTGGTGCCTGGCACCCAGTGACAGCTGCTAATGGATGAGCCTGTAGCCCCACCCATCTTCTCTTCGTGGAGAAGAGGCCCTAGCTTGTGGAAGAAAGGTTATCAATCCATCCAGCTGAGGTCAGCTCTCAGCCTGGGTCTGGTCATGGATGGCTCAGAGAAATATGACAGTTCTGGATGACCCAAAGCAGTACAAATATGACTTTGGTCTCTGCAGAATACTTCTTTTCACATCCGCTACAGTGGACTTAAGTGCGTGTCAGGAATCTGTAGGCCTAATGGAAGTTAATCTAGCCCATGGGCTCCACATTCCCATAGGGGAATAATGAAGTAAAAAAACAGTAAGACACACTGACAATCCCTGGCATGTTTCATTCCAGTGTATAAAGCCTATTCCATGTCACCACCCAATACTGCATAAGTCCTGCCACACCATTCACTTTGTAGCTGCTCCTGGACTGCGCACGATAGTACTGATTCAAATGATAAGATTCACATGTCCGTGGTGTTGGAGAAATATATTATTAGTTGATATATACTGCCTCCACTAATGTGGGTTGCAACAATATGAAAGATGTCATTGGAGACTACACTCGTATACAATTTTAAGAGACAGCAACAATCGATCTAAAGCGAATGAATTAAGAACACTGTTATAAAGATTGGAATCAAAATATGCACTCTAACTGGATTTGATTTGGGATTTCTAGAGTGCAACAGCTACCCAATTGTGTCCATATGCTAAGTACCGCCAGTGACCTGCTGTGATAACCATAGAACTATGAGGAAAGATTATTTGGGAGAAAAACATCTTCAGTTGTTTTCAAAAGGATAGGAGGTTGTTATTCAGTCTTAAACTCCAGCAAAAGCTCATTCCAGAGAAAGGGAGCCATACAGGAAAAGACTCTTCCTCTTTGTCTAGCCACCTTAGTTTTTGCTATCAGTATTAGATATTTTTCTGCCGAGCAGGGGCATCTTCTTGGGACATATCTCTGCATTTTACAACTGAGGTAAATGGACCATGAGCCACTGTAGGCTTTATACACAAAGCACAGAGTCTTAAACCAGATTATTTTCACTGGCAATCAATAAAGTTTTTTAGGGTATACAGATACTGACATCGATTTCGGTAAACCCAGCATTGATGTAGTTGCCACATTCTAGACCATCTGAAGCTTCTGTAGAAGATACTACAGCAGTCCCAGATAGAGTGCATTCCCACAGTCCAGTCTCAAGCCAGTCAGAGCTTGGACAACCATCTTTCTAGAGGCAGCAATGGAAATATTTTGTATAGCACGCACAGGATAACAGAGCAAACTGAGCCATACTTATATATGTGTGTGGGAAAGGATACCTGGTTATCCAAAAGCATCCCCAAATTTCTCATGTATGCCACTGGTGTAGGTGAATTGCCTAGCTGTTCAGGCCAACAGGCAGGGGACCATATAGGTGTCTGCTTATCAAACAGAAGTTACCTCAGTTTAATCCCCCTTTAGTTTAAAACAATTTCCTGCATCCAGCTTGCTAGTCCAATCATACAGGCATAAACATTTTTCCTAGAAGCCTTGCATTCTGTGCTATTGACACCATAATTTGAGTGTCGTCTGCAAAGCACATCATATTCAGCCCATACAATCTGACAAATGTACAAATCTGGGCTAATTGAAACTTATATATAATAAACAGAGTAGGGCTGAGTGATGAACTCCTTGGGACTTCACACCCAGTAGTGTATAGAGAAGAGTCAAAGGGAGATCAGGTCACAGGTCCATGGTCATAGATCTAGTTCTGTTTTCAATAAAGGATATAAACCACTTTAAGACCCTCCCATGTATACCAAACTACTGATGTCTATCCAGAAGAATAGGATGAAAGAAAGTGTATTTTCTGCATGGTCACTCCTGATTTTTTGCCTTTTGTTGGACCGTATATTTTTTGCTGGCTTTAGAACTCTATGCACTTTAACCCTGCTAACCAGTAGTAAAGTGCCTGTGCTCCCCTTTAAACAAGGTTGAACTGGCATACTCCTAATTGCTATATTTAACTTGCCTATAAGTCCCTAGTATACAGTATGAAATGTACCCAGGGCCTGGAAGTTAAATGGCCCTAGTGGACTGCAGCACCTATTGGTCCATCCACTATTGTGGCAGTGCAAACATGGCTTCAAGACTTACCATTTTAGCCTGACTGTAGCAGTGTAAATACTGTGGTTTGATTTGTCAAAATAAATCATTTTGATAGGTAAAAACCTCTCTTTTAAATATTACTAAATAAGTCCATGTAGGTCATACTGCCCACAAGCCAGGATGCGTTGTATCTAAAAATAGGACATGTAGAAATGTAATGCTAACGTGTCATTATAGTGACGAGAACCCAAAGCTATTTTCACTTTGGCAGGCCGATCTATCGTATGTAGAAAACCAGAGCACAGATTAAAATACTAACAATATATCTCATGAATGGGACCAGCTAGAAAAATAATAAAACAACTATTGTTAGTAGTTATTAAACTCCCACTTAATGGTGAAGTATGTTTTTTATTAAATATTAAGGAAGATTAACTTTCAGAAAGATACTTTTTCCCTGCATGAAGTTCCTTGGAGCTTAATTGCATTTGCTCTCCAGCTTCTCCTAGCCAATAATTGTCCATAGATAGGTGTGAATAGATAAATAAGCTGACGCAAATGGGCAGAGATGACTCCTCTGAACTCATTGGAATATGCAGGGTGTGGGCATCTTTTTTAATATACTAAAGTGTTAAATCCTGCTTGTATGTCGAATCCTGTTTTAGAGAACTGCTTGGTTTACATATTACTTTTGAGGTACACTTGAAAGGGGAGGCAACAGGTTGCAATGACAATTTTTGTGGATCCACTGTCTGGTTGTTGATGGACTTTTTTCCTACCCAATGTCTGTCTCTAAGGTTTACATATAACCATTAGGGCACACTTGAAAGAGGAGAGAATAGGATGGCAAAACAATTATTGTGGATCTACTTTTTGGTTGTTGAATGACTTTTCTTTTGTCTTATCAGACTTCTGTCTCTAGATGTATTATTGGCACAGTGGCTGTCGCACACTGGGGTTTACTGTTAGATGTGGGAGGACACTAGGATTACCATAGTACAGTCACTAACAAGTACTAGGCATAAATGTGGAACCACCAGATGCCCTCTTCAGAACACTTCCTAGACCTGCAGAAGATCAGAAGAGGACTAGACCTCCTCTCTGTGACCTGAGTGGAGCCTTAAAGGACTGGACCTGCTCCCTCCTGTACCCAGAGGTTCAGTTGGCTGGCTTCCTTTGTAAGCTTCAGGGCAATAGCAAGCTTCCCGGAGTATCTAGCTGACCATTGGCACCTGGACATTGACTGGACCCTACTGTTGGCCTCTGTCTGACACCCTGTGCGTCCCTAGGTGCCTCTCCTGGGGTCCTAGAGGCTGTAGAAATGTACTCCCGTGGTAGATTGGGACTTAAAAGACAAATTCAGAAGGTATAATCTTTGACCAGGACGTACCTGGTTGGTATATCTGATTTATGCTCCTTTGCGGTCAGTCTCAAATTATGCCTAGGTCCTGTTATACAATGACCAGTGACTATCATTGACGCTTTATGCTTTTTGGCACTATTTCTACTTACAACTTTAAAAATTCATACCTCCAATTCCCCTTATTGTATTTTTGTCATTTTTGTGTCATGTTGCTTAATATATTTGACTTCATTTTTCAAATTCAGTTTGTGAGTTTTATTGTTTTGTATTTTTATTTTATTACTGTTTTGGTAATGTGTAAATACTTTACAGATTGCCCTATTTTAAGCCTGTCTGCTCTGTGTCATTGCTACCAGAGGTTAGACCTCAGGTTAATTTAGTGACTTTGAGCATTCCCCCTGACAAGGGTTGTGATTGTTTCTTGAAGAGGGTAGTCTTCGGACCCAAATAATAATCCAGTTCCTTATACAGAGCATTAAGGTACCAGAGTTATTTCGCCGTTTTGCCTGAAGTAATGTCAGAGCATTACCAGGTGTGGCTGAAAGTGTGTGCAAGGTACTGAGACCTTGGATTATAGGAGGTCTTCTTCACTATATCCACCTTTAGTATTCACCACAGCAGTAGGGAAGTAAATAGGATTTCAAAGTTAAGCAGTTAATTCACTAACATTTGTTGTAGAACCCATATTGTGTTGGAAATCCATGTGTTTAGAATGTTTTTCAACATTCATAAATTAATTACAAATGACAAGTGCTGACATTTTCGAGGCAGCCCTGCCAAGCATGTCAAGACATAAGGGGTTCTAACACGCACCCACATATATTTTGCCACACAAATATGAGGGTGAAACTCGTTTTTGGTTTCTTGTGTTCCAGTTCAAGGAGGACTTAACCTGGAAGTTTGGGCTGGATGGTTCCTATTGAAGCAAGTTCAAGACTAATTGGCATATGGCTGGGTCAAAAACACTGAGGTGACATGGTGGGCAAAAGAACAGTGGGTTGGAATACTACCTGGAGTAATTCCCAGTGGTAAGATACATTTCAAGCATTCCTCCCAACACCTTTGTGCTTTTGTGTGTTTGATTCAACACCCTAAGTGGCAAGGGGATGACTAGATGTGGGTCCCGTGCTTACTGTGCCACTGTAAGTAGGAAGGAGTAGGTGATGTTTGAATGTACTCTGAATGCACACTTGTTACTGTATGAAAAAATCTTACTGAAGATGGTATTTATCAGACTCTACTATTTATGCTCATTGGTTTGAGAAGAGTTGTGACTAGAGTAAAAACTCAGCCACACACCCTACTACGCACACCCTTCATCTGAGAGAGAGGTCTGAAAGGAGAGGCCAGTGCTTCTCCACAACCTACTATGCACACACATCATCACAGAGATAGGTCTCATCGGAGAGGCCAGTCCCTCTACACACTCTACTGTGCACATCCCGTCATCTGAGAGACAGGTCTGAAAGAAGAGCCCAATCCCTCCCTACACCCTACTACAGACATCTATCAATACAGAAAGAGAAGTCAGCTAAGAGGCCAGGCCCTCTACACACCCTACTATGCACACCCATCATCTGAGAGAGAGGTCTAAAAGGGGAGGGCAGTCCCTCCCCACATCCGACTATGCACACTCATCATCTGAGAGAGTGGTCTGAAGGGAGAGGGAAGTACCTCCACAGACACGACTATGTACGCCTATCATTACAGAGAGATGTCTCACCAGAGAGGCCAGTCCCTCCACACACTCTACTACGCACACCCATCACCTAAGAGACAGGTCTGAAAGGAGATCCCAGTCACTCCCTACACCCTACGGTGCACAACCATCATTACAGAGAGAGGTCTCAGCAGAGAGACCGGTACCTTTACACACTCTACTACACACACCCGTTATCTGAGAGAGAGGTCCAAAAATAGAGGGCAGTTCCTCCCCACACCTTACTATGCACACCCATCATTACAGAGAGAGGTCTCACCAGAGAGGTCAGTCCCTCTGCACACTCTGCTATGCACACCCATCACCTGGGAGACAGGTCTGAAAGGAGAGCCTAGTATCTCCACACACTCTACTATGCACACCTATCATTACAGAGAGAGGTCTCACCAGAGAGGCCAAGCCCTTTACACACCCTACTACGCACACTCCTCATCTGAGAGAGAAGTTTAAAAGGAGAGGGCAATCTGTCCACCCCCTACTGTGCACACCCGTCATCGAAGAGAGAGGTCTGAAAGAAGTGGCAAGTCCCTCGCCATACCCTACTACACACTCCAATCATTTCCGAGAGAATGCTCAGCAGAGAGGCAAGTCCCTCCACACACCCTACTACACCCCCGTCATCTGAGAGAGGTCGAAATGGACCGGGTGGGACCGGGGCCCCCAAAAAGCGGAGGATGAGGCAAGGGGCCCAGGTGGGACCGGGCCCCCGAAAATGCCCATAAGCGGCCGGGAGTGGGCTCCCCGAGCCGTAGTACTCACCTGGCCCAAGAAGCGGCCGGAGGCGCATCGCGGCTCTCCCCGGCACAGCGGGAGAGCCGCTTATCTAATATGCGTGGAAATCGGCATGAAGCGCCCCAGAATGCCTTGCAAGGCATTAGGAAATTGGCTGTTTTGGGTGCTGGTGGCCCCCAGAGGAGGGGGGGTCACCCTCATTTGTTGAAGGAGGGGCAGGGGGAGCTTCAGGACCAACGCAGCCTCCCCCAGCCCAAAGAAGAAAAGTCCCACACTAGGTGTCCTGGGGAGTAGCAAGAATAACCCCTCAAGGGCTCAGCAAGCATTTAACACCTTCTGAGCTGGATCCTTTGTTCTACAGTTGAAAAGGAATGAGGAAGTGCATCAAGGAGTGAAGGGCTGAGTTAGGGATGCCTGGAGAAGGGCATTCCTTGGAGGTAGAGAGGTGTAATTGCACTAGAAATGCATTTAGACTGGTTATTTCTTTTTAGGTGGACTGAAAGTCACATGTGTAAAGTGAAGTACCTGTGTAAGGTGATGTTAAGCTAAATGGAGTTATGTTGCTGGACCTTCCTGCTAGGGGGTCTGGCTGTATTTACGTAATCCCATGCTTTTACCTGTCATTCCTTTTAAAGTGAAGAGGCGCACTGCAGTAGAAGTGTAGTTGTCAGGAGTACTTCTTTTGAAGGGACTGTAAGTCACAGGTGTAAGGAGATGACATAAGCCAAGTAGGGTTTTATTGCCAGACAGTCCTGCTAGGGTGTCTGGCTGTATATTCGTAATCCTGTGATTTCATCTGTGATGCCTTTAGGGGCTGTAATTGCAATGCATTCAAATGATCAACCAAGGTGATGAGTACTGTGATTCCAAAGTGTGCGTAAACATGGATTCTTGCTGCTGCGCTTAGGTGAAGACCCCAGACTGCTAGCCCTTAAGATGTAGAGGTGCATACTTTATGGTGAGTAGGAGATGCTCAGTCAGGGTCATGTGTCACCAAGGCAGGTTTACCCCTTTTTAATGCTTGTTGATGTAATGGGGTGGGTCGCCACAGGGATGATGCCAGTGCGCAGGGCCCTCGCTCCAGGTTATGTTCAACTACCTGCATTGGGGGCAAGATGATGTGCATACATAGGAGTGGAGGTACTAGACCCCACCCCCCCTGCGGGAGGGGTGGAGATGTTATGCAATGTCACAAAGTAATTCCAACAGCTTATGTATATTTGTAAATTGGTGCATAGTATTGAGTAGTGTGTGTGTGTTTAATAAATGTACTCTTACTTTTATAAAGCAAAGCACAAACTGGACAATCAATTATTGAGTGTTATTTTTGCCCACCTGCAAATGGCGATTACTAGCCCACACCACCTCCCTTGAGTAAGCCTTAGACTGCTCTGCAACGCTACCCTCTGAGAGTCAGGCGCTACAATTGGGTGTTTGGTTACCAGTGAAGGACAAATGTAGTCATGTTATTTGTGCAGGCCTCACAGATGCTGCCTCGTTTTCCAACATGTATTGTCAATGTATAATGCGTGTGTGATGGAAAGTGCTTTGACACCCAACAATGGGATGAGTAGTAAATACAAAAAACTGTAGTATTTGAATTGTTATTCGTGTAACTGTACAGAACAATACATCTGACATTATTACAGTGCAAGCATATCTCTTTTATATAGGGATTGATCAAACTCAAGAGATTGCTTCAAAATCCAAATTTCTCTTAAGTAATTGTAAAGTAATAACAATCTGTGTGACTTTATTTCCCTTTAATTGCTATGACATCTAGGGCTGAGAATCCAGATAGCTCCTAGCCAGAATACTACTGGAACAAAAGGAAGGGGGGGGGGGGGGAGGCAGCTGAAGGCCCTTTAAATCCGGCCTTTGTTTTGGGCATGCTGAAGGTGAAAATGAAAGAATCCCCCTCACCGTCTGCATGTTGCTGCTCTGAATGAAAAACAGATATCCTGCAGGTGCTGTTGAATGTGTCCCAGTGTTGGAAAATGACACGTGGACAAATTCAGCATATTTCACCAGGGCCCAACTTCTTGGCAGGGAGGACGACATCTTCCCTATGAAACTAGGGTGTGGACACCATCCACCTGCATGTACCCCGGACTTGTGGCCTGCTCACATAGAAAGGACTGGGGCAGGGAGGATGGATGCCGAGGCAATTAACCTATACTTCTTGAAATACACTATAAAAAGCACTTCGCAATTATGGAAACCCATACATACATTGTAATAAATGCAAGCTCGTGAAGGAAAGCCTGAAAAGATGGACACCTGTCAGTATAGGAACACTGCGAAGGCTCCAAATCTAGAAGTAACAAAAAATAAATACAATGCAATTTATGGAAGCCTTTAATTTCCTGTCACATATTTTACGTTTTTTTTGTTACTTGTTCCTGCACTAGAAAAAAGTGCTTAGCAAAAGAACTGGTAAAAAGCATTGGCAAAGCCAATCGCTCTGGCCTTGGCAGTCAGCCTTTTGACTTTGTCAGTGCTTTTTTTGTTTTGTCATGGTTTTTGCAAAACTTTATTTTTGGAAAAGTTACTGGGCCCTTGTCTATCTGAAAAAAAGTGTCTAAAAAGAAAAATATTTTTGGTCCCAAAATCACAGATTAGGGTACTAGTCCCTAGCACTTGGGGGAACTACTTTGTGTGTGGATGTGCTCCTTGTGAAAGGATAGAATTGCATTACTAACAGTGAAGTTAGCCAGTGCCTGAAGTGGGTTGAACTTTTACTCCATGCTCTATGCTGTAGTGGGCGGGGAAAACATGTGAATAGCACAACAACAGACCAATGGAAGAGGGCTGGCTGAAAGCTTGGTGTATATTGTGCTTCCGAGGAAGATGTGTTGTATATTGTGCTTTTCTCAACATGGCCACCTCCGGTCATTAGGCCTTTCTTTGTGTTCGGACTTCCTTAGCTTTTGAGAATACCTGTGAGTATTCTAGCTTGTATGTGAGTGTTCCACTCTAGTCAGTTGAGGGTCTGGTCAGCTGGCGAGGTGTGCGCTCGGCTGTGTCTTCAATAAAGCTACCTGTAACTTAAATAGAAGTGTCCAGACTAATTTACAGCAAAGCTCCTACATGTAATCATATTATACATATAATTTTCCTAAAATGAAAAGGTCTTGGCTAATGCCAAACTTAACAAGCATTGGCATAGCCAATAGGTCTCGCCTTTGGGACCTTATAAGTATTTAGTTATGCAGCACAATATCCTTGGTGCAACAACATCATGTGTTGCATGGCTAAACACGTATAAGGTCCCAAAGGCGAGACCTATTGGCTATGCCAATGCTTGTTCCCTCTTGCTCTAGGTCAAAGACAGTTGATGAAAATTAAGTGTCAGTGCCCACCAACTGTTCACCGGCTCAAATTTAGCACTGATTTTTGTTAAATGGAAACATTACAATATTTAAAATAGGAGGCAAATAAAAATAAAAACAAATACTGGTAAGTCTACGGGGAAGTTTCCTGTGTCCGCTAGCCTGCCGGAGGACATTGCTTGACCTGGCTGCTGCACCGAGGGCTCCTGGCATTTGCCCCTACACCGCTTATCCCCCGCACGCCGCCGCGTTCATCAGCTTTGCGGCCGCGTATTGAACGGGGACTACGTTTCCCAGTACCACCTGGGGTACCTGGGGCCGGAGATCACGCCCATCGACACCTGGAGGCGATATCAACGCGAGGACACTCCCGCGTCGCGGGACGCGCGCGGGCGACGCCGGGCTGAGCCCGGGCAGAGGGCGGGCCGTCTGTGGCCGTCAGGGGCAGACAGAGGCAGGGCTGGGCCACCCCCCTTGCATCGCCAGGCTGTACAGGTATTTATACAAACCATGGGGAAACGTGCGATGAAGCCCACATCTGCCACTACTGCTATCCCTATTGAACAGCCTACATCGATTGATACATTATTGGCTAATGCCCTTACTATGGTTACCAACGAGATTGCTGATACCGAACGCAGGATGTCCTTTGGATTTCCTACTACTACCCTGCCATGTTCCCAGTCTCCTAATGTTTTACCTACTTCGGGTCTCCCTCTCTCCCCTACAGTAACAGTCATCAAACCATCAGCCCAAGCTGACACTGTAACTCCCATTACTGACACAACCAGTTTGGTGACTGTACCTGTAACTGACCGACTAGTGGAATCCGCACTAGATAAAACACCATGTCCCAACACAACAACAAGGGAGAAACGTAAGAGAGGCCCAGTGAAATGTACCATAAACAAAAGGAAACAATCAAGACACTGTAGAAACCAACCTACCCCACAAAGTTTATGGAACAAAAACAAAGGAAATGACTGTGAAATAGTGATATCAGGTACCACTGAGGACTTATCATCGCAACTTTCACCATTGGATGAAGGAACGGGAAGACTCACTGTCTCTATTTGTAGACCAGAGTCTTTAGCCCTGGATAAAGGTACTTGTGGGGTCCCTATATCATGCGATGAGAGTACTGACAATTCGGTCAGTACCCAGACTAAGCCCATTGACCGAAATATCCAACCCAAAGTAAATGGCAATCTGATTGAAACTATTGTTGATACCATTTTTAAGCAAGTTGAAATTCAAATAGCTAAACAATTTAATGTTGTTTTTAAGAGACTGGACAAAATTGAAAACCTTGTCAAAAAAGAGGAAATTAAAAGGAAAGGTATTATTAGTGTGGATGTAGCCCGGGGTGAACAAATTATGAATAAGTTAGAATTATTATGTAATGGTCTGAGGGAGGGGGGTTTGGCCACTGCTGATGATTCTGGCCATAGTAACACTAAAAGCTTAACAGCTGTTAAAGCTGTCTCATCTAGCAGCACTTTAGCTAATACCCCACCCGCACTGACCATGGGCCCAAATCATGACTCTTTTGGAGTAGCAGGAAGAGCTACTACTAATATTGTGAGCTCGGATGCTAATCCCACTATTACTCCATCAGTAACCCTAAAAGATAGGACAGGCAACACATCGGATAGTGTAAGCACAAGCAGAGGTGCGTTAGTAAGAAATAGTACCACTAATAATTTAGGGCCATCACTTCACTTACCCCCAGAAGCCTGCCCATATGTTCTAGTGTTAGCAGGCGTACCAGCCCTTAATGAAAACCAAAGCGAGTCATGGCCACAATTGCATAACAAATGCATTGATTGGCTGACTAAACATAAAGGGGCAAGATGGAACATATCAAATGAGATAATATCAACCCGTCGGGTAAGTTGGGTGGGCCCACAACACAAAAATATTAGTGGGGACTGTATAGTGATCAACTTCCGACACCCGAGCTCTGTAAGATTCTTTTTAGACACACATAACACCTATGCCAGCACATCTACTGCCATAACTCTTCACCCATTGGGCCACTTTTACAGGCCCCCACACAGAATATTTCAAACGGCCTCTAATACCATTCCTTTATCCAACAGATTTTCTGCTCTATCAGAATTAGGAAGCCTAGATTGACCACTATTAACATCTACTATTACACTTGACAAGGTTAGTAGCACAATGCCTTTGGAAATGGCAAAACCTATAAATACTCATAAGTCCTGTCCAGATGGATTAATTCCACCCTATGTAGCACGCCCCGACTCTTCCATTGCCCTTCCTTCTCCCACCACTATTCCACCAACTGATACTCTTAGTGTCATTAGTTGGAATATTGCTGGGCTTTCAAGTAAGATGAAAATTAAAGAATGGGTTACCTGGATAAGCAACTTTGATGTGGTAATGTTGCAGGAAACGTGGTGCACATGCGGCCAATTATTGGAGGGTTTTTTCTGTCATAATCTTACTGCCTTGCCCTCTGTTTCGGGGCGACCAAGTGGTGGTCTATCCATCTGGGCAAAAATTTCTAAGGACGTGAAAATTGAACCTTTACATGTGGTCAGTAAATATCTGATAGCCGTGAAATATGTTGCAAGGTTAAAAATTTGTCTCATAAACTTTTATAATAATGATTTTATTAACCATCCAAATCCTATCTTCTCAGAATTGTTCAATTTTATTGATGAAGTTGCGAATGGAGAGAAGTTTGGCCAATTCGATGGCATTTGTGTCGGCGGAGATTTTAATGCCCACATTCATTATACATCCCCGCCTTGTAGACGAGGTGCTGAATTATTGGATTTATTACATAGCAGGGATTTAGACGATGTAATGAGCTATTGTGGAACCCCTGAGGGTATTGAGCCGGCCCCTACTTATATTGGCCGTGGTAGTTCAACTACGATTGATTATATGTTTACCTCTTCCCTCCTTAGCGAAGTGCTACTTAGTTCCGAGGTTGTTAGTAGCTCATATAGCGATCATCTGCCCATAGTAATCCAACTTAAATCTATTAAAAAACCTATAGGCCCACATGAGACAGGAGCCCAAAATATTACTGTCTCCACAGACGGGCTCAGGATTGTCTGGAGAGGGATCGACAACCAAGAGATCCTATCTACTGTGATTAGGAATAATCCTCTGTTGATCTCTAAATGTTTAGCATTTGGTGGCCCCGATATAATTAAGTCTTTCTGTGATTTATGCATAGTTATAAAAAGGGCAATATCCAGACCGTCAAAAGAACATAATGTAACCAACCAAAGATGGTTCGACACTAATTGTTCGAGGGCCAATAGAGAACTTAGAAAGGCCTTGGCAGTTAAACCCCGAGATGTGTCCCTTGTCAGTTCATTACGCTCCAAATACAAACATGCACTAAAAGTTAGAACTGAGGAGCTTTTAATAAGTCACTGGGATAATCTCACGAAATTCGCTGCCTTAAAAGATTCAACTGGGTTTTGGAGAGATGTAAAGAACTTGAGAGCCCTGGGAAGTAACATCACCCCGATTAATTGCAACATCACAGGAGACTCATGGGTCACCCACTTCTCAAAACTTTATGCGGAAGTTGGAGATCACACCGAGGATAATTTCCCCGACAGTACCATAGTCATAACATTAGAGGAGGTAGAGTAAGCCATTGCAAATAGTGCTGGTAACAAGGCACCAGGCCCGGATGGCTTGTCTATTGACCAGATTAAATCCAATACAAGCTTCTGGGCCCCCTTACTCTGTAACCTTTTTAACAATCTGAGTAAGAAATCTATCCCCTCGACATGGTCCAGTAGTACCATCGTACCTATTTTCAAAAAGGGAAATAGGTCGGACCCGGGGTGTTATCGACCAATATCATTGATCGATAATACCCTGAAGGTCCTTGGTAGGGTCCTATTTGATAGAATTAGCACATGGGCAGATGATAATTCTATTATCCACCGTTGCCAGCTAGGCTTTAGGAGCAAACTTGGCACGGTGGAACAATGTCTGAACCTCAACCTTATAATGGCTAAATACACAAGAGCCAAACAATCCCCTCTGTATTTTGGGTTTATGGACCTAAGCTCAGCATTTGATTTTGTTAACCGTTCTCGCTTATGGTCCATTCTTTTAAACTACGGTTTAGACGAACCACTAGTCCACTTTTTGGCCAACCTCCATCGCAACCTGAAGGCCCGCGTCCGAATAAATAATGAAGGCGAGGTCTCAAACGAAATTTTAATAGGCAAGGGGGTGAGACAGGGCTGCGTTCTGGCCCCCTTGCTTTTTATATTATACATCAATGAATTAACCCATTCTTTATGTAACTTGACAAAAGACGTCCCTATCATTAATAAGAAACCAATCCCGGCGTTACTCTACGCGGATGATGCGGTACTCATGGGCCGCACTCCGAATGCCCTGCGTATTTTAATATCGGGATTTGTTGATTACATGTCTGACTTAGGTTTGTGCACTAATTTTAGTAAATCCTTTATAATGACCTGCGGCCCTAAAAATTATAAAATCCCAAAGATTGTGATAGGTCAAAATTCTTTAAAAAGCACTTGCACTTTCCCATATTTGGGTCTGCTATTTTCCAATAGCGGCTCGTGGCAACCCCACGTTGCAATGGGGAGAAATAAACTCTCCAAATCAATTAACTCTGTTACCTCTCTCCGTCAACCGCGCCAGGCGGACGTGGTTTCCAGTTTATTACAAATTTACCGGACCCAATGCCTCCCAACTGGTACATACGGTGCTGAAGTCTGGGGGTTCTCGAACTGTTCCGAATTACAGAGAGAAGAGAATAGATTTTGTCGGAAAATCTTGGGGGGAGTCATTAGTGCACCAACCACCGTATGCCATAACGAATTAAAACTACACTATGTTGAGGATTTTATAAGAGCCAGACCCGCATTGTTCTGGTTAAGGGTCTGGAAAAACCCGGCAGCTTCCCTGTCCCGTGAGATTATTATGGACTGTCTGAATAGTGAGAATGTCGGCTTAATTCCATGGATTAATGCGGTAGAAAAGAGCCTCGTGAGCGTCAACTATGGTCATCTTTTCACACACCCCGATCAGATCGATGGCTCCCACAAAAATTTGGTGAGAAGGGCACTCTATCAGCATTTCCACAAAGAGAGGGAAAGAGTAGATTCTGCGAAACAATCTACAACCAATTACTTACAAATCCAGGAACCATCCCCCGAATTCCCGAGGTTACCACAGCCCTATTTACGTAAAAAACTGGGCAGGTGGAACAGGACCTTACTATTCAGATTTAGGGACCGGAGTATTGTAAATCTTATCTGCTTTCCACTGGGTTACATTAAAAATCTGGAAAAATTAAATTGCCCTTGTGACCATGGTGGAACCCAGAGTATGTTACATTTTATTTTTGGCTGTGGTTTCTACAAGAAATTTACAAGGCATTACTTAATCCCCTACTGTAGAAAGCACGACTTGACCGATCACAATTATGCTTATAGACACTTTTTAATGTTGGGATCAGATGAATTAATTTTTAGAGTCAGTAATTTTCTTAATGCTATCGTACGCTCACGCAGGTCTTTGAGAATTGATTAATTTTATATTGAGATATGCACTTTGCACTTTAAAACACGATTTGCACTAACCTAATGTAATGTAACGCATTTGTCTTGTTTTCATAATACCCATAGTTATCCTTTTTCTATATACTGCCATATATTGTATCTAAGGTGGTTTTGTGCACTGTATAGTATAAAGGCCATTTGAGTTTTCATTGTTGTTTTTATAAATTATATTTGTAAATGATAAGTTGTGGCCCAAAACTGTAGTATTATATGTGTATTTTAAAATTTATTTTGTGCTTTTATGGATGGTTTTTGAAATCCGAATAAAGTCTATTTGAATTGAATTGAATTGGTAAGTCTACGTTTAAAAATGTCCAAATGTTCAAGATCATACAGCGTATTCATATTTAGCCCTACAACTTCAGCTGCCATCAGTGGAACCTTTTACTTTCATTGAACAAAAGAAAACACAAATAAATAGGAATGAATAGGCTTGGTGTAGTCCTCATACAAGTGACAGAGAGCTTAAACCTGTACAAGCTCTCCTCCATCCGACTTATTACAGTGACAGACAATTCTGAAGAATTGGAATATTCATTTACCTTCAATAAGTGAAGTGTCAGTCAAAGACAGGCTACTTAAACCCTTGTGACAATGATGTACAATTAGTGTCATAGGAGGGAACTCTGGCTAGATGTTCAATGTCAGTCTCCTTGCTCCTTATCAGCAGTGCTGGTCTCACTAGTGTCTTCAAATGGTATTTTGTAATATTACAACAATACACCAAGAACAAAATGGGCATTCAATGACGGAGTGTCAGATTTCCCCATCCAATTTTAAATCCTTTAATTCTTTATCTATGCCACCAAACTAATTAGGGACTCGAAGCATCCATTTCAGCTCACACCACTTCATCAAGATACACTCTGTTGCTGCTGTATGTGCCACCCTCAAAGCAGATTGACTCTAATGGCCTGGAACCTCATAAATTTGGTACATTTTATTTTTAGTTTTATATAGCGCGAACTAGACCCGAGACATCGGGTATAAGAGCGCTCTACATAGCACCAGTTTCGTTACAAAATGATACATTCATATTTGTTAGGCACGGGGAGATTAAGTGATTTGCCCAGGATCACAGAAAGTTGAGCGTCGTTGCCGAGACTCAAACCCGGTTCCCCAGCTTCGAGGTCGACCGCTTTAGCCGTAAGGCTACATCTCTCCAAATGGTCCCTCCTAAAGATCTATATCACATTTCTAAACAGGCCTCCATACTGGGGATGCTTTGGTCTTCAAAGGGATTGGTTATGATGTGTACGTAAGGCACTTTAAATTCTCTGAAATGGCAGCCTCTTTATTTCCTATTGAATTGATGCTCTATTCTTCTGTCTACGACATCAAGTAAAATGATGCTTCCATTTAAGTAACTCATCAATGATCAGTCAGTTACATACATCTTGTAACTAATTCCAAGCAAACTCTTCTCAAATCTCTGTCCCATTCTCTCTTGTGACCTACAAACACCATTCACTTTGTCACAGTGGAGTTGACCAACAGTTTATTAGTGGCTGATTGTGATGACGGGTGGTTGACACTTCTCTGCAGGTCCACAAAGCAGGCCTATGTATCCGCAAAGCATAAAAACGCAACCAATCTACACCAGGGCAAAGTTAAGGCACGGGGAAGATCAGCCAGCAAGCAGATCAATAAGGTACAAAATACAGCAGGATTCGTACACAATCGGGCGTGTGGATCAAAATGTATGGTGTTTGTGAAAAGGACTGAGAGGGGCTTCCCTACACTTTGCGCTAGGTGTTCCGCTCAACTAGTTTGTTCGGGTCATGCGCACTGTAGGGAGACCAAGAATGATAAAACGAGCACCCGCCAGAAAGCTGAATTAACCATCACACACGAGTGGTCACCATGTTAATGAAACTGCAGCAAGGATGTCTAGTGCCTGCACTTGCATCTTCTTCTGTCTTAATCATTATTTGTATGTATTACCTCAATCGAGCACTACGTCCTCAATTCCCCTTTGTTTTCGAGGCCCCAAACCACTGGTTGGTACAGTGTCACCGACTGCCAGGCAGAGCCTGCAGCTTCCAGGAAAGGGCAGCTTCGATTATTTTTTCAATCTTGAAATTCTGTCTTGTGTCTGAACAACTAACCCGCTTTGATCCCTTCATTTAAACACGAATTTGATACCAGTCACCTTCCGATGGACAGGTACTGCCAATCAACCAGGGCTGTGAAAAGTAGGCCTCACACTGCTATGAACAGCAGAATCTCGCTGCATCAGGCAAGGATTCTGAGAAACGGAGGTGCCCTTTTTTCGTTACTTTGATTGTGAGCGGAAAAGGATGGGTCAGCTTGAAAGTGGAGCGAGCATTTCAAATCAGAGAAGCAGCCACCGACTAAGCTACAGTCAACAGAAAATACACAAAGAAACAAGGCAAACAGCAGAAGACGTACATAAACCTGCCAATTGGTTTGCACAGTCACCAACATATAACAAGCATTGGCCGCGCGGCAGTAAAAGTAACGCCGCGCGGCCGTAAAAGCGAAAGTCATCGCTCTGAAAGCGAAAGGGATCGCGATCGCGATGACTCGCTAAAGCACGAGTTTTCAAAGTGCTGCTGAAGGCTAGCGGTTCGCGCGTGAACGCAAGCGCTAGGCCAGCCAGCAGCACTTTGAAAACTCACCTCCAAAATGTCTCTCCGAGCCAGCGCATGTGCTGGGCTCAGCGAGACCTAAAAAGGAGGGTGGACCCTTCCAAATTAGGGTTACTTCAGGGCTATGTGTACACCTTCTCCATCCACATGCTTCTGGCAATTGGCAGCATGAATTAAACACTTAGACATGACTTAAAATAATAACATTTGTGTCTTGACAACAGGTTTTTAGAATTCTTAGGAATAACTCAAAATCCATATTTATATTTTAATTGTGCATATGTTTTATGGGTGACCATCTTGTTTTTTTTATTGGCACCAGGCTTAGAATAATCACTGAAAACCAGTATTTTTTCCAATTATCAGTACATAATTTGAACAGTAACAAGAATGCACTTTAAAATGTGTCCTACAGCTGCCTTAATGATCCCTGGCAAATTATGAAATAAAAAGAGAACGGCTATTGTAAAAATGAAATCGGACGATTTTATAGGAAAGGCATATTTAAATTTCATGTGCAGGCCATTTCACTATTTTAAAACGGGCAAATGGCCCATGTTTTTGTTTCTGGGAAAGGTGCAACCACCCTCGTGATTGAAAACTATTTTACACGTATTGCACTGGCAGTACAGTCTCACTTGACTAACCTTATCTTGTTTTGCCCCTAGCCGAGGCCTCTGGGGCTCATCCCTGAGGGATGACCTATCTCAAGTGGCCTTTCTACAGTCTATCTGCTGCTGTCAGCCCCTGCACTGGGCTGGTGCCCCGATTGGCCCGAGCCGCAGTCAGTCAAGAGACGGGTCTCGTGCAGCCAGGCTGCTCTTCCGGTGGGAGGGAAAAGCCGCTGATGGAGAGCTAGAGGCGGGTGGAGGGCGGCGCTGCGAGAGGACTGGGGACGAGCAGGCTGTCCAGGGACCGGGAGGCTGCAGGGCTCGCAGGTTGGAACTGGCTACGGGCTCTGGATACCTTAACGTCTGCCTGGTTGTGCAAGGAGAGTACGGGGAGAGGTGCCAGAGCGAGGACGAGGGCACGGTAAGCGGTTAACGGGGACAGCTGCAGGCGTGGAGCACCGGGAGATTCCACTCCTAATGGAGGGTGGGGGGCAGCGGGCGAGGGTGATCTCTACCGCGAAGGAGAGGGAAGAGCAGTGAAAGGGCTGAGGGTCTAGAACTGGACTGAAAATGAAATTATGATGGTGCTAGGGAGAGAGGAATAACTGCAAGGTGCAGTGGAGAGGTGGGCGTGAAGTGAGAGATAGTGATGGGCTAGAAAGAGAAGGGAGAGCTGTAGACTAACGGGAGCCAAGTGAAGGAGACTGATTGAGCCTCTGTGATGGAATAAAGGACATAAGATGGGTAGTGATGGACTCCCTGTAAGGAGAGAAAGGGCGGAGTGTGTGGAGGGTGATGTCATCTGTGAGAGTTGAGGGGGTGATGGGCTCATTGTGATGGTTGGTAGGGCAGAAGGTGAGACGGATGTGCTCTGTTCTTTGTGCCATGGTTAGGGCAGATGATGGGAAGAGCAGCTGCCCCTCTGTCTGTGATGGGGTGGTGAGAGTAAGGGCAAAGGAAAAGGCAAGCGATGGACACCATGTGGGAGAGGTGAAAGGATGAGGTGTGGTAAGCTCAGCGTGAGAGGAAGTGGTGAGGGGGTGATGTAATCCGTGGGAGAGGAAGTAGTGAGGGACTCGTAAATGGATGTAGGAGAAAGATCAGAACCCTTTGTGAAGGGGAAGGACATGTTAGGGTTGGTGTGAAGGGACGCGGAGACAAGGCTGAAGGCTGTGATTGGCTCGCTGGAGAGGAATGCAAGAATGAGGGAAGCGATCGCATCGGTTTGAAGGAAGGACCGACTCTGTGGATGATGTGCTTTGTGTACACACCGTCATCATAATAAATGTGCTCGCTCTGAGATGAGAGACCGGGCTGATGGTGTTAAGGGAGGAAGGGCAGGAAGAGGCCGTCTCTGTCAGTGGCGCTGGAACAATTTGTTTAGTAGCAGTGCCAGAACTATTATTTTTAAGCTGCACAATGTAAGCCAGCAATCGTGGGAATCCCTCGATTACAGAAAGGCGGGTGCTGCAGCTGTAACACCTGCGACTACTTGTTCCAACGTCTGTGGGCTGGATGTGAAGGGGACATGACAGCTGGTGGAAGGAGAAAGGTCAGAGGAGAGTGGTAGGCTCTGTCAGAGGAGAGTGGTAGGCTCTGTCAGAGGATAAAACAGCCGTAGCAGTTTTCATGTAGGTTTATTTTAGTTGCAAGTTGTACAAAGGATGAGCCCCACCAGGAGCAGCCTCTATGCTGCTCAGCCCGTCACCAACTGACTCAAGCACTCCAAGATTCCACACACAGTCACCCAGGCTGAGCAGCATACTACAGACATTGATGGTTTCTGTGTGAAAGGATAAGACATTAATTTTAGCGCGATGGGCTCAGGGTGAAAGGACAGGATCGTAACTAGCTCTGTGAAAGCAGAACGGAGAGTGGGTGAAGAGAGTGGTCAGCTATGTGGGAAAGGACAGGAGTGGACAACACCAGCGATAAGCTGCGTGTGAAAAAGCATTAGACGAGGAAAGCCATGGACTTCAGACGAGCGGAGGGGGCGATCGGAACTGTGAGAGGGGGAGGTGAGAAGAGTGATTAAGTCTGGGAGGATCGACGAAGTGAGGTGATCGATGGCCCCTGCGAGAAATAACATGGGTGAGAGCGGTGTGCTCGCGGGAAAATATCAAGACGCGTAAGGCCCTGAGCTCAGTGTGAAAGGATGAGAGCGGTGTGTTGTCAGTGACATTTCAGGAAGATGCGCAGAGCAGTGGAATCGGCGTGAAAGGAAATGGGGACCGGTGAGAGGGGTTGGCTTTTGTTTGAAAAGTGAAAGGAGAGAGAAGCTGCCCGGTGAAGCGGAGAGACGTGGGCTCTGTGTGAACGTGCAATGGAGAGCGACGGGCTCTAGGTGAGGAGTGAAAGGAGAGTGCTTGGGGAGGGTGAAGGGACAGAGGATGAATGTAAGTATGGAAGTAAGATCATTTGAGGAGTGCGATGGATTCGGTGAAAGGATGGACAAGGTGAAGCAGGTGGTTCGGTGTGAGTTGAGTGCGGCGTTGGGCTGTGCTGCTTGTGTTTGGGGCTGTTCGCGAGGGGAGGGCCGCTGAAGGACACTCGGCCGTGAGGTGGGCATTGTGCAGAGGGATGAAGGGATGAAGGGTGGGGATTACGCGATGCGTGAAGAGGAAGGCTAAGGCAGTGGAAGGGAATGATGGGCGTGCTTCGGTTCTTTGGGGCTGATATGCCTGTGGTGTGGGATGCTTGATGATGGCACCCTGGGCGGGGCTCCGCTGGTACGTCATCTATCCGACAGAAGGGTATTTTTTCTTTGGGGGGGGGTTAGGATAGCGCACACATTGTCGCGAGAGGAGGGTGGATGGTGCCCGGGAACGTCAGTGAGATGAGGATGCGTGCGTTCTCGGGGGAGGAAGTGCCTGTAGGTGGGAGTGCAGGTAGCATGCGTACCCTGGCAGTGTAAGGGGACTAGAACGCACCTCATAGGAAAATCGAAGTGCGTGCGCACGTTGTGCAAGGTTATGTGCTGAGGAAGGTGAGATTCGAGCATGGGAAGGCCACAGGCAGCAGAGGGCACCGATGTCTACGTATTATTGCCAAGTTCAGGGTATGGAAGGGTGGAGGTGCCACATCGTGCAAGATGAACGCGCGGGAGGGGCAAGCTGACAGGTGGATGGATGGAATGGGAGTATTGTGAGGAACAGGGCAGGCAGAGGGCACTGGTGGGCACATGGCATGGAACAGTGGAATTGTCTAGATGCCCACGTCGTGTGAGGTGGGGGTCACAGGAGGGGGAGGGCAGGTTAAGGACACTGGCATGCTCATGATGTAGATTCTTTGGGCGGAGATGATGTAATTGTGCAAGAGGGGAGGCTGGTCGGACTTCCAAGGCAAGGAGGAGCCTCACTTTCAGAAAACACTTCTCTCCCAAAGAATGGGCTGCGGGGCTCTCCCACACCCCCACTTTCCCTTTGTGGCCAGTTAGCTCTCTCTGAAGCCCATCCCTGGCCTCAGCGGCTGAAATCGCAAAACGAAACGGCTTGGGGTATCTCTCCTTGTCTTGTGACAGAAGTTCCGGTCTTGGCGTGTCTCAGACAGCCGGTGTATGTTTCCAAGGTGCGAGTTAAAGCCCTCACGTGCAGCTTTGTTTTTTGTAGCTCTATGAAAAATGCAACATGTTACTCTTCACCGTCTAAATCCTTTGGGTGCGGCAGGGACAGGACCTTCTTGACAATTTCGTAGTGCACAAATCAAATAACACATTTTCCATGAACATCACGTTAACATGTCACATCGTACACCGCTTCTTCTAGCACCAGCAGTAGGCAACACCCCCCACCCCCCAACAATAGCATGCATGTTCTACGCATAAATAAAACACACCACACAAATTTTGTTTGGGTAAAAACTGCTGCAGGGTTAGTACATACACCGTTATGTATTATGGTGGGTTATTTTACGGGCGATCCAAGGGCAGGCAACCAACTGGGCCGCCTGATGAGCCAAGCAGCACTGGGGCGAACCCCATCTGTGCTGCCCCACAAAAGAGGAAGGCCAGTGGGTGGGGGAGGCCTATATCCCCCCCCCCCCCTTGCTCGTGCCCCGGAAATGACGCTCCCTGCGCGCCGCAGTCCCTGGCTGCCAGAGTAGGGGGACTCCTCCCCGAGGGCTCCCCACACTTAGAAGAAGGGGGGTGGGCTGGTGCCTTGCTGGCACTAGAGGCCCGCCCTCCTTAGGGCACCCTGCGGGCACCAAGCCGGCCGAATAGTCGGTAGACTTCACCCCCACAATAAGCTTAAATACTGCAGGCAGCTCGTTTTTACAGGGTTATTGATGTACACGCCACTTGCTTTCCATCCAAAAGATCACAGCGATGCCAACATCTAAAGGTGGTGTCAGTCGTCACTTTTTATTCTGAAGACTTTGATTTTCAAAAATAACTTGACATCTGTAACGGCTGATGGTGATTACAGGTCCCGCAGTTACAGTGGTTCGTTCCCTCACACACCCCCTCGCACACCTCCATTGCAGCTCTCAGTGCGGCTGGTGGTGCTCACAGATACCACCTGCAGGCTGTAGGGCTCGCAGGTAAATCTGGTGCTGCTTATATACTACATAGATGGCAGATGATGCTCACAGACGCCACAATTAAGGCTCGCAGATGCATTTGTCACTTCTCATGCATACCTCGGGTGCCGTAGATGGTGCCAGCTACGTTTGGTAATGCTCATAGGTGTACCTAGTTGTTGTATTGCAAGCCACACTGGTGCAGTTTATGGTTTCTTACAGATACCCCGGGCGCAATTGGTGAAACTCGCAGTTGTCACGTGTGAAGCTGCGGAAGGAGCAAACTCCAGTAAAACCTGACAGGAAAGTGATTGTTGGCTAGCAGTACCTACAGGTACCACTAAGTTTACTTGGAAGTGAAGAGGGCATGACATCGAATGGATATTGAGAGTGGGTAAGAGCAGGGAAGTGGCTGGCGTTGATGTCCATCCTCCTACAGAGGTGGCCCTGCTGTAGAGAGAGAGCGAGCCCAACCGCTCTCATTTTTAAAAGCTGAGCGATCCTGCATTACCCATGTCAGTGTTCAACATTTTCATTTCGAATAGCCTTTGTTGAAGAGTGGGGGCGTTATTAATGCAGGGCAGGCCAGTAATAAAACAAAATTCTTATTGAAGTAAGTTTTTATATACTATTTTAGAGGCCTTTATTTAACTGTATAGTCGAATTATTTTTAATGTCCTGATATGTTTATTCCCCAAACCTGTTTTTTATTTTAACTTTTTAATAACTCTGTAAAATTGCAAAAATTGATATACTTATTCTAACATCTTAAAATTGGTCGTTTATTCCATGTAGAATCCAGTTAAATTAATAGTATTGTATCCTATGCTCAATACGATGTATTGTGGATATTCTTGTGTATTATTTTTTTAAAAAACCTTTTGTGATTCGTTTTACCGAAATAAAGATTAAATGAATAATATATTAAATTATAATAATACCTGATAAGATTTTGTGATGGACCATAAATATAGCTTGTGCTAGGGAGGATAGTGACTGGGTTCCGTAGTGGTGTTGTAAATTTTGATTTCTTGAACATTATAATTACTATCATGAGCTCTTTGATGCCTGGCATAAAGTCGAAGGGGACATCATTTATGGGGGTTTCGCGTTAGCCATAAAACTGTCTAGTGTGGCCCAAATAGCTCTTGATTTCATTTTCGAGGGTGGTCTGAAGTCAAAGGTTATTGCACCCCTAAGGAAAGAAATCTATTTCCTCCAGGCTTTTGATGCAAGAGTAGCTGTGTTTTTCCGGTTGTTAAGGATGAGGTTACACGCTAGTGTGAGTAAAGGAGCTAATAAGTATCCGTCTTCCTCATTATTTAGGTGTGAGTCAAATGGACCTGTAAGAAGGAAGTTGAATTCTCTACGGGGATGAATTCGAAAGAGTGTGCTGATGAACTCAAACATGTCGTTCCAATATTTTGCTTGGGATGGACATTGGAAGAACATATTTGAAAGATCGCCAACCTTTTGGTTGCAGTTCCAACATGGGGGTGTTTCTCTAAGTCTTAGTTTATGCAGGCAAGATGGAGTACAAAAAGTTCTATGTATCAGCTCAAATTAAGTTTGTGCCAGAACTGGGGTAATCTTGTACAGAAAAGGGAGTTCAGGATTTTGGTCCATTGCTCAGTGCTCTTGAGTATCGGTCCATCCCTAGCCCATTTTTCATGAGTGTTTTCCATGAGTGTAGAGGTTTTTTAGCTTAAATATTTATATATTCTGCAGACCTTATGTCCTGCTTGGATAAGTGTGCTAGTGATCTAAGGTTAATGGTGGTATTTTATCAGTGTAGGTTAGTTTTCGCAATCAGGCTTAGAATTTAGAATGTTATAGGAATCTAAATTAGTTAGGGAATATGTGTGATGTAAGTTCGCAAAGGAAAGCAGGAGTTTGTTTAAACCTAATTGGTTAATAGTGAGATTTCCTTATGATGCCCACTCCTTCCAATGGATCAGAAGACCATGTAACTTGATCACGCGCTTATTCCATATAGAGGCTAGGTTAGATGTGTGTTTTGTTTTCTAGGCGAGAGCTGATTTTTAGTATGGCCTATCTCATGTTGTTAATCATGTATTTTGAGTGCGACAGGGTAACGTTCCCCATCGAGATGAATGAAATAAGATTCCCATAGGGAATAATGGACGTTTCGAGTTCTAACCAAACTGGTGTGTAGCCATCCCTCTGGGTTAGCCAGTGGGTACCTTGCTTGAATAAGAAAGCAGTTTGATAAATTTAAAAATTAGGTCAATTGACTCCTCTCAGGATGTTTTTTAAAAAAAAAACTTTTTTTTTATTAAGCGTGCTCATCACATTAATGCAAGAGTGTACAATACATAGCAGGTGCAGTGATACATCATTGTTTAACATAATCAAAAAAGTAGCTTCTCGCTTTACATGTAGGTTCTGGCAGATCCTCTAAAATAGACTACACAACAAACAGTGAGAACACTCTTCATTTACTCCCTAACACCCCCACAATGAGAACTATCATCATGTCTGAGGCTAGTGTACATTTAGGTCTATCCCTCAATATATTTGCCAAGGGCCCCATATTTTTCTCAATTTCTTGGGGCATCTCCTTCTGCAATACACCATTTCCTCCGCCCTCTGGCACCAATCTAGGTCATTTTCCCAATCTGCCACAGATGGCAGAAGCCGCGTCCCCCATCTCCTTGCAATATTCCGTTTAGCCACCCCAGCTGCCAATGCCAACCATATCCGGACGTGTCTGGACCAGTCTGTCTCTCGCTGTCTCTCAGGATTGTGGGTAGTCTCAGTTTTTTAATTGAGGATCTAGGCTTCTTCCCTTGCCAGAGGAAGTTAATGACACCATCTATTGTCTTCAAAAATTCGTTAGAACGGGTGAGTGGTAACATACTGATTAAATAATTTATGATGGATGCAATCATCATTTTCACTGTTTCTATCCTTCCTCTCCATGCTAAGATTTTTGGTGACTATCCATCTAGAAAGTCTGTTCGTTTCTTGAGTCAGTGCTTTGTTGTGGCTGAGCGAGTTGACAATATTGTTGGAGAATTCAAGTTCGAGGTATTTGATGTGGTTCCCAAGCTAGTCCAGAGTCTCCCAATAGCTCTTTGGAGCCAATGCTATTTATTAAGATAACCTCAGACTTGACTTTGTTGAGGATGTATCCTGAGGTTTTGGGACATTCAGCTATGGAATTCATTATTTGTGGGATACACTGGTCAGCTATCCTTTGTTACTATCAAAATATCGTATGCAGCTACTTTAACTGTTGTTTTTCCAGAATCTTACTATTAAGTCATATGTTTGCCAGAAGGGATACAAGTGCCAGGAGAAAGAGGGAAGGAGAATGCGGGCATCCTTAGCGTGTGCCTTGGCTCAGCGAAAGGGTTGAGAGAGGAGCCACCGGCTAGAACACTGGCACTGGGATTAGATTATAGAGCCATGACCATTCGGATAAAAGAGGTGTTGAAGTTAAATAGCACTGCGACAAGGTACCTCCAGTCTCTTTGTCAAATGCTTTTTCAGTGTCCAATGTGATAACGACTGTTGGTGTTGTTGTAGTTTGAGCTTTGTTTTATCACGTGACAGAGTAGTCTAGTGTTGTCACTTGGGAGACAATTTTTTCGAAAGCCCATTTGAGAGGAATGTATCGATTTAGGCATATATTGTTGGATTCTGCTAGCAAGTATCTTAGCATAGATTTAACAATCAATATTGATCAGGGATATTGGTCTGTAGTTTGTAGAGGGTCTTTTCCTTCCTTTGGTATGTCAGCGATTATGGCCTCGGCCGGTGTATCCGAATTCGTGCCCGTGTTGGCAAAGTAGGTGTACAGTTTGAGAAGAGAATCACAGAGTAATTCTCCAAATGTTTTGTAGAAGAGGGTTAAGAAGCTGTCTGGTCCCGGGGCTTTTCCACTTTTTAGATTTTCGGTGACCTTTGTAATTCTAGATAGTATATTATAGAAGTAGAGATAGGGGAATTTATATCCTGTTCTTCTTCGTTAAGTGAGGGGAGGGATGGATTGTTTAAGTATTTTTTGCAGTTATTTTCCTCATTTGGGAATATAAAGTCTCATAGTATTCTTTGAAGGTGTCAGAATTTTTTTCTGGGTTTGTTAGTATCTTATCATTTTTATCCTTAATGACTGTGATACAGTTCTTCTGTTTATACTTTTGATAGACTGCCAGCATCTTCCCTGCCGTGTTTGCTTCACAGAGTCTTATGTTCTTTTGTTTGTTTATCCAAGTCCCTTTTCGCTTGCTTAAGATCTGATTCTATTCTTATTTTTTTGTAGTCTGCGATGCGAGATAGGACTCGTGGAGCATAAAGGGAAATGTTCGAATTTTTGGATCTCTTCTTCAAGGGCTAGGAGTTTTGAGTAGCTTGTTTGTTCGCTTTTGATCTTATTTTATTTATTCAGTTTTTGTGGCATTATGTAATGTTTACTTCTATTGGTCTCTTGTTATTGGCACACAATGTGCATATATTAAGCATGGACTGATTGATCACTACAGAACATTCTTAATAATTGTATGAGATAGACATGACAATCTGCAACTAATTTTGGTATTCCATCTACATACATGCAATGATGTATTATCATCTTTATTTATTTATTTTGCTTGTGCTTCTACTGTTCAATTATAACATGTAATAAAGGTTTTTTAATTCAAAATGAATGCAGGGCAGGCCAAAATAGGTCGAGGAGGGCCTTACCTAAGACAGATTTTCAGGATAGCCAATGACTGCGCAAATTAGTTCCACTTAGAGTCACTGTATGTAAATGTTTCTTATGCGGCTGCCTGAAAATCAAGCTTGGATCAGACCCTCCTGAGGGTGAGTGCCCCTCATGTAACCGACTATCTCTTATATTTGTTTCATTATTGTTTGTCCTGCCCCTGCACCTTGAAGCAGCCTTCTTGGGCTGCATACAGCATGGTACTCGTAAACACTTTTCTAATGCTAATATACAGTATAATAATTGCCCACGAGCCGAATTCTGGTGTAAAGACTGTCTCCTTTCCTTACTGACTGTGACGGACTACTCTTTTCTTTTTGTCACATCGTCATATTGCCATGGTGCAGCCAATGTGTTTGAAGTGGACAACATTCTCATGCGTTTAGTTTGTTTTTTCTGTCCATGTTTTTCCGTTTATTTTTAGTAGTTTTTTTCAGATTTTACCACTGTGCACATTTCATACCAGAGATCAGTTCTTTGCTTCTCTCAGTACCAAAGAGCACAAAGTGAAGACTTTGCACTGCAGGATTTTTTGCTTTTGGCGCCCATGGTCTCTTATGCATAGGTTAAAAGGCACTTGTAAAATGTAGGAGTTGAAAAGGCACATGCTTGCCCTGATTAGAGTTGGCATCCATGATCTTTTGTCATTCTGTAGATATTTTCCTCATAGAGGAGTCCTTTTGAAGAAAGAAAGTAGACCCCCAGCGTGGTGTATAATGACCTTCATTTGCAGAACTTTCACTAATGCCTTTTTTGAGGGAGTGAGAGTTAACCCATCTTGATAGTCAGACCTTGCCTCCAGAGTCAGCAGACCATCAAAAAAAGTTGCTCTCTGCCCACAAGATGCACTCAAAATACAGAGGGTTCCTGAGCAACCGGTTTACAATATGAGAAGACCACAGAGGCAGTGGAACTACTTGCTGCAAGGATATTTTACATCCCTTTTGTAACTCAGACAGATAAAAACATGGCTACTCAATTCACAATATAAGTAATGTGGTGTATGTATGAAGTGGTCCCTTCAGGAAAAAATACAGAGTAAAAAACATACCTAAAAATGCACTGTTCGAGTAAAGCATTTCTACTCTGAAGAATAGAAATTATTCCCCATTTTCTGTCAGAGAGCATTTTTCTGGTATACAACTCTGTACGTGACACCTAGATTACCCCCCATAAAAAAACATACGCACACACACTTCTTTCATTGTCAAGAGACATGGCATAAAAATAATAATATTGCACACTGAATATCATCAGCGTGAGATTACAGGAACCTTGAGACTTTGCTCTGGTTTTCCTAAACATGCAGGTTGGTAAAATACAATTGCTGCTCCAGTTCATTCTGTTATGGTACATTTTGTTATTTTTTTTAGGTCTTTAATGTAGCTTGGGAGAGGGAGCATCTCAAAGATGTGATGCGTGTGCGTGTTGGGACGTGATTACACCAACCTGGAAGCGTTGGAAAATGGTATTTGGGAAATTATTAGACAGCACATCCAATATTTACGCCATGTTGTTATTGAATCGCTTGTTCAACATCATCAGAGTGTGGCATGGAGTACAGCCCCCCCATCCTCATACAAAAACAAGAGAACGAGTGCGGTGGAGATAAAGGGTTGGGGGGCAACTTTGGACAGCAAAGGGAATGAGGAGGCTATATGGAGGGAGTTGTGGCACACATGGTAAGCAACAGAGTATGAAATGATGTGGCTATAAGGGGTTCGAAGTCACCCAAATAAAAAAAAACAACAGAAGAATTGACAATCACTTCTCTGCTTCCGAGTCATGACCCACCCTATGGACCAGACAGCATTGCCTTACTTTCTGGAACAAACAAGTTGTAGGGAAAGGCAACAATAAACAAAAGAGAAAAAATACCTGGTGCTGTGTATTTTTTTTTCTTTTACAAAAAAAAACATAATCATAAAGGTGTAGATTTTACTGTGGAGTTGACACTGCAGTACTAGTACTTCGGTGGAATCGCCTGAGAAGACTTAGAATACATATTTACACAATTTATATTTTGAGAGGTACAGATTTTGTCAAGAATCTTGTCATTTGTCAAGTTCGGAACGATTCCGATATTCTGTACTCTTTCCCCAATCCCCCCCCAAATATGTAGTTTAGTGAGCTAAGTATGATCCCTGGCGCAAAGCTATTGTGTTCGGTTTTCGAAACACTCCAGTTTGTTCTGAGAATTTGAGACCGGCGTTCACCTAATGTTTGGTTTTGTTGTTCAGTCTGCAGTGTGGCTGGCTGCATTGTGCGAGTACCTCTTGCGCCACATCACTTAACATTGATCGTTCTGATTCCTAAAGCACCCTGTGTGCAGGCAAGGAGCTGCAAAGTTGACACTAACTGCAATAAATCACCCACCAGCCGGAAGATAAATTACTTTTAGTGATCCAGTCTACTAGACTAATGCACCACCTGCAGAAATCTGCGTTGATCACATGCTGGAATCCACGCATGCTCACTCATTTGCTTACCCTTCTGAGCTGATAAGTTAGTGCAGCTGAGATGGATAACAGTTGAACCGCTGTCCATATTTGTGTAGAGCATTTTGTTCTTCTTGCATGGCATCCTGTCAGTGGTCCAGGGATTGGGCTTCATAGCTGATCACAGTTGTGCATTCGGTACTTTAGTTTTCGAAGGGGGCTTCTTAAAGTGGTTGTATGTAAATGTGGATTTGGTGGTGGATGGGCCATTGACTATTGAAGAGGGGAATCCATAGCAAGCATAGAGTGCAGATCTCACAATCATGCATTATTTTTGGCTCATTTCAGGAGTGCCAGTTTTGTAATAATTGTGGTAGTGATTGTTGGAGATAGTTTGGGAAAGAATGCATATAAAATTGATTGACTTTGCAATATGGAGCAGGTGTTGGTAGATGTGCGTGGGGAGTTGAGTATTTAGACTCATTCATAATAGGTTATCTGAGCACCCAGGATGAACAGCCAGGTGAATGAGTGCAATAAACTATTGCTGGACGCGTTGGAGTAACAGTGCATTAAAATGGACAGGCTCAAAAGAGCGGTAGAATAGAACTGCCTTTGAGAGACACCTTGCGACAGATCTAGAATGGCTTCAAACTCTTTTTGGATGGTAATTCAGTTTGCTAAGATGAGTTGCAAACAGTCCCTTAATGATCAAGACAGGAGCAAAAAATAATTGGACAGGCTTATTTGTGGTCTGAATCATTCTGAGCAGAAGGGAGCAGGGTGAAGGAAGGAAGCAGTGTTAGAGTAGTAGAATGCCTTGGGTAATAATAAAGAGGTTTATAAAGCGCCTGGTTATACTAACTAGTGTCCCCGCGCTGCGGCCAAATTGGACCAGCCTCAAATACGTGGTAAGGGTCATGAGGGAAAGAAGGCTGATAGAACTAAACTGGCTGGAAAAGCCAGGTCTTCAGTTTTTTTCGGAAAATGGTTTCGGATTGTTCCAGTCTTAGGTCCAAGGGGAGAGTGTTCCATTGCTTAGCTGCAAGGTAGCGGAAGGATCGTCCCCCCATTCTTGTTCTTTTTATAACAGGAACTTGAACCCGGCCTGCGCCCGAGGACCACAAGGCCCCGGAGGATGAGTAGGGGGACAGAAGATTGTGGAGATAGATCGGGGCCTTCCTTTGAAGGATTCGGTGACTAATGCAGAGGGCCTTAAAGGAGACTCGTTCTTTAACTGGGAGCCAGCGTAGAGTGGATCGCGCATTTTTCGATGAGGCTCTCCTAGGAAGCATCAGGACAAGTCGGGCAGCCGCATTCTGAATATATTGTAGCCTCTGCATGCTTTTACTGCTGGCGCCCAAATAAAGGGCATTCCGATAGTCCAAACGAGAGCTGACTAAGGTTTTCCTAGCCGCTACTGGGAGCACGTCAAGAACTTTCCGGAGGCCTTTCATTATACCAAAACACTTTCCGGCAGCCTTCCTGGAATGGTGGTCAAATGAGAGCTTAGAATCTAACCACACTCCCAAGTTCTTCACCTGCTCCTTAGGGGCAGGGATAGGCCCCAAGGTCTGTGGCCACCATTTAGGAGACCATAGTTTGGTATCTCTACCCACAATCAGTACCTCGGGTTTATCCCCGTTCAATTTAAGGCAGTTGTTCTCCATCCAACCGGCAAGTTCTTGGAGGCACAGTGAAAAGTTGGAGGCATCCTCATCACGAGATTGGGATAGAGATACCACAAGCTGCGTGTCATCTGCATATGACATGACACTGACGCTGTATTTTTTGATGTTATCGGACATGGGAGCCATATAAAGATTGAAGAGCGTAGGGCTCAATATAGATCCCTGGGGAATCCCCTGCTCCATCCTGATGTTCTTGGAATAGAACGGTCCTTGGGCTACTTGGAAACTCCTATCCCGAAGGAAGGAGCTTAGCCATTTCAGTGCCAGATTGGCCAATCCACCTTCCTTAAGGCTCTACAGCAGAATGGGGTGGGCCACAGTGTCGAACGCAGCACTAAGGTCAAGCAGGATCAGCGCAACCGACTGACCTGCATCGACCAGTCTGCGGATGGTTTCAGTAGAAAAGAGCAGAGCCGACTCTGTGGAGTATGTCGCCCGAAAACCCGACTGCGTGGGGTGCAGCAAGTTATTCTGATTCACGTGCCTCATAAGTTGGTCGTTGACCACCTTTTCCGCAATTTCGACGATAAAAGGTAGAAGTGAGATTGGCCGCAGATTTTCCGGCTGACTATAGCTAATCCCAGGGTTTTTTTTTCATGGGCACAACCACAGCCTGTTTCCACTCTCGGGGAACTATGCCTGTAGTAAACGAGAGTTGAATGAGGTGTCTAAAGTAGGGCGCCAAAATGTCCATACTGTCCTTCATGTTTCTAGGTTTCATGGGATCTTTCGGGAAGCCCGACTTAATGCTCAGGGCTAAAGCTCAAAAGTCTCTCAAGGATGGAAGACTAAAGCCCGAAAGCCAGGAAACCTCATTCATAATACCAACTCTCGGCAAAGCAGACTTCCCATTACGAGCCGCCTCCGGAAAGGTTGAGTAAATTCTCTCCACCTTCTCGGAGAAGAATTCCGCTATCCTGTCGCATGCCTCAGCTGAATTCCTATTAGGGGGAGAGATTCTATCCAGCTACGATAGTTCTTTAAAGATCATGAACAGCTCTCTAGAGGAGTTCTCTGCTAGTTCAATTTTGGTGTTATAATAGGCAGCTCGTGTCTTCCTTATGAGAGAGTGGTAGTTCTTAAGACTAGACTTATAGGATAGTTTCCTATCTTTGGAAAAGTCTACTCTCCAGCTACGTTTCAGACGTTTGCAGGAGGATTTAGCGACCTTCAGTTCTTCATTAAACCAGGGAGCAGATCTACTCTGTCTCCTTGAAGCATTGGAGTACAGTTTCTTGCCCTCTTCAGCCTTTGTACTAAACCCTTGAGACCTTCTCTTCTAATAGGGGATGTTGCTGTAACATTCAAGACGTGTACTGTTGTATATAGTAAGGATAGAGGTTATCACACAACAGTAGTTGGGGCAATCAAACCCAAACAGCAGGGCATTGGTTACTTTCACAGATACACTTGGGTAATGGTACTTACCCTTACACAGTAGACAAAAGGGTATGCTTGCATATATTTCTTAGTGTTCTGCCATGGAAAAAGAAGAGATGTTTGCATTTGCATGCTCAGCAGGATCTCCAGTTTGCTTCCTCACACTAGTTGATATCAGTTTCGATTAAAAAAAACGGGATTAAGTATTTTAGAGCTACGTGGGAGACCAGGCAAACACAGTAATGAAAAAGGAGGAGAAAAACATAAGACTGGCGACAGAACCATACATGTTGACTCTAGGTGGGTGAAAATTTGAAAGGTGCATGGTGGATGGGAAAGTTCTTTTGTGTCCGTGGTGGGATGTGCAAAGGTGTATTTTTTTTCAACGATCTATTCTCTTTTGAAAGTAATGTGGGGCTTCCTGCAACTTTCATGGAAACTTATTATGGATGGTAATGCTATTGAATCAAGCCTGCGCATTTGGTGGAATACTTACTCCATATTGGCTTTCTAATGCATTGGATCATCCTCTCTGTAAAATACATTTGTCTCATAAGATGGCTCCTGGTTGCTGGTTGTGCCGGAACTCTACCTCTAAGACCGCATATATTGCCTGCTGGAGATGGTCCCTTGCTTCAGGAGATGGTGACTAGCTGGTTGTACCTTTCAGTTCAGGCCCCCTCCCTAAGGAATGAACTGCCCATGCAGATACATACCGCTCTTAACTACTAGGCCTTTAGAAAGGCAGCTACATTTACTGTTTAAGTTCACCACATTCTGTGGTAAGTGGCTCGTTTGTCGCTAGTGCCAAGAAGCGTCTGGATGCATACAAGCTCTAAAAGAACTTTATGTAATTCGAAACAATACAATACAATCTGTATCTCTAAAGCACTCGTATGGAATGTTTGGCGGGAGCATCTCTATCCATATTTGTAATTAATTGTATTGACTTGCACCTCCTTAGATACCTCGAGCACAGGCGTGACTTGTATTTACAGTAGAATTTACATAGAAGAGTAAAGGTTATGCATGTTGTTCAGCAAACGTTAAACGGTAATACTCTGTGTGTCATGAAGATGTAGTCTTACTACACAGAGTGGGCAACACGTTATAGTTTAAAACATGTTAACAGCGCCATAGACAACATTCTAAAGAAAGAAAAAACAGAAGTTGTGTCCAGTGAGAGTTAAATGTGTGTACGAGTTGTGCAACCTCTATTTCGACCTGCAGAATTGCACATTCATTTGCCAACAAAGTGCTCTCATTAAAGTGTCGAGCTCAGCCATAACAATTGCAATTTCAAAGTTTGCAACTAGTTTCCTATTAAATAACACAAAAGGGTGCATGTATAAGAATGCCTTTCTCATTATCATCACAAACCTGTATCTCTTATCACATACTGCGAGTGTAAATAAATTCGTTTGTGCTACACGTCGATAAGAATATTCAAAACGTGGTAACAGAGCAACTTCTTTAAAACAGAATTATGCTGACATTGCTTTAGGTATTCTATATCATTGTCAATGTGTTGTGTGGGAAAACCGTGAACGATAACTTCTTTTATATAAATCTTAGTACTGCAGTTTTGTTTCTAGCACCGGAGCGGTTGGTGTTCAATAAAATACAACGATTTCAGAAGAAAGACGATGTTCGTTGCCAGTTCCAGGATTCAAACTCTGGCCCTGCAGGCTCTAAGCACATGAGCCATCTTCCTAGCGAGCTGCCGACCAGTCCTGTTTACGACGACATTAGAACGTGTTCAGTTGGGTTAGGGTCAGTCTTACAAGTGGAAATTCCAGATCTGGATATTTTTTGGGGCTCCACCATTGGTAACACAAGTCACTGTAACTTACGCATACATTTCTAGAGTCAGAATATAAATCCATTCTGAAAATCTGAGAGCGCATTCCCTGTGGTAAATAACCACTGATGAGTTTAGAAATGAAAGAAACTTGAAAAAATTGCTCATTATCATCTTTTTATATGGAGTCCTAAATACTTGTGAATAAATTACCTCCAAATGGTGGGCTTTGTAGTGTCACTAAATCAAAGAAAAACATAAAAAGTGAAACACAGTAGATGGACTGGGCTATAAAAAAAAAAGCACTACGATTGCTAATGTTCCACACCCTTCTCAAAAACAGATGTCACAATTAGTAATGGCTATTACGTTGCTGCAACACGTAAAAAACCAAGTAATTCCTTGACCAATATAATTTGCCTGTAATCTCTTTCTACCGCAATGATTTTGAGATTTGGTTAAAAAACAGTTCGCTTTCGCATGGGTGTAGGTTTTCACGAGGAACTTGAAAGCTTGATTTCCACTGTGCCTATATTCTGTGAGCATTGGTTGGACAACTCTTTAAAAAGCCACTGAATGTTTGTAGAAAATTGAATTTAAGACTAGCATCAGGAATTCCCTTTCGTTCAATTCAAGGGAATCGGTTGTCTTCATAAGTTGCTGTTAGTGTTTTTTCGTTATCATACCTTCAGGTGAATTGCAAACGTAGCCATACCAATTCACAAAACACATTCTGTGCCCCATCCAGCCTTCTCCCTCTGATTTAATCTGGCTATAGGTCCATATCATATCTCAACGCAGGCAGTTTTTGTATGAAATGGATAACTCGCCCTTTGAGTCTGGTCCTATTTCTGCCAATGAAGATCCATTACAGGCCTCTGCACACTGCAAGAGCTCGAATCAAGGCACCGCGGACCAGAAGGCACCTCCTATCTGGGTACTTCTCTTTCATGCAATCAGCTTTCCTTCTCATGTTTTTCTGTCCTTATGGCTGAGGACACCTGTGGTCATTACCCAATTACCTAGACTGAAGCCGTTACTATTTGTTTGGATTTGGAAGGATGAAACAAGTCTCACTTCTGTAGCTAGGATAGAGGGCTATGGCAAAACAACCAAAAGCATGAGTCAAGGTATGGTATTACCTTGCATTGGAAAGCACATGGATGAGCACACATGGGTTCAGCTACCAGAGTCCTCCTCTCCTTTGGTGTCCTCTGCTTCAACTTCAGTCACCTGTGGAGTTAAAAACTGCACAGAGGAGATAGATTTGGAACAAAGCTTGTAAACATAGTGAGGGAGGATCACCATCTTGGGGACAGCATAAATGGCTGTAGTACACCATGTGTGGAGTCTGCAGTGATTATTTTATCGCAACTGCTGTGTAGAAGTGCAGCGGGTGTGCTGATGACGTGCCAGAGACAAATCCTTCTGTGTCTGGCCACCGCCCGAGACGCTGCCCCATAGGACATCCAACCGTATGTTTTAACTGAACATCCAGCTTCCTCCTTTACCGGGCAGGTCTTTTTCTAGCCAATGAGATATGCTCCTAAAGATCTACTTACTCCTTTCTTTCCATTTTACACTGTCTCTGAAAATGCCAATATCAACCTTTGAAAAGAAAACCTGTATAATAAAGGTCCTTTACATAAAGGTTCTTTCTCTTGATTGTGCACCCACATAGCTTTTCTCAATGCCTTTTTATGCAACGTGAGGTCAGCAAATAAAAATAGACAAAAAATTGCTGACCTATGCGAACCTGGTACCTGACTCATGAAACCCGTGACCATATCCTTGACAAGTTACTTCCCCCTAAGTATAATAAGCATAGGTATGATCGTCCAGAGAGGGTTGGAGTGAGTATCCTCAATAGAATCTCCTCAAATATGAAACCTAAAAACCCTTTTCTAAAATCTGCCCAGACCAATCTCTTATCTGTGATTGCAAAATCTGTAATCTGACTCTCAGCTTTTACTTAATTTATTGCCCTCCAGAAATGCCTGCTGATTTTTCTGCAGCCATCATCCATGAGATTTGGCATTTCTCACTCCATAATGATAATTCTGGAGAACTTAAGTGATTACCTAGATTGCTCTGAAGACACTGCCCGTATGGTTTTGAAAGAATTGGAGAGTTTTAACCTCGGCCTTGTGAACAAGGGTTCCATGCATTAGAATGGCCACCTTACTGACATTCTCTTTACATTCTTGCATATTCAGTGCACGTCGGAGCCTTATTTCCCTCCTACATGAACTGATTACCTGACTGTTGCATTTACGTGCATTATACTGAGATGAGGGACATCAAACTCCCAGTAAAATCCTATCCACATACAAGAGCTGGAGGTTTTTTTACCTTGCAAGAATCCTTCAACTCCCTTCCTACAGCTTTTACTCTCTCTTCACTGATAGCTACTGACACCAACATGGTTATCAATAGATCACTTGAGACCTTCAGTCCCAAATTGATCAAGCTTTTTGACAGTTCACTCCTGGAAAAACAGGCTTGTGGTCTATAAACATCCCACAACGATATACCAAACCCTGTGGTTTACCCAGAGCTGCAATCACCAAAAATTCATAAGCGGGGAGCAGAAAGACAGTGGTGTTACCAGTTCAGTGAAGAAACAGAAACAGAAACAATCTACATTGCTGCCTTACCCACCTTCAAGTTTCAAATTAAGACCCCTAAAATCATGTATTACACCACCAGTGTTTCCCAGACTCCCAACTCTGCTAAAGAACTTTCCAAAGTATTAGAAAAATGAATAGCCCCCGTATCTCGATCCCATCGATCGGCCCCTTCATAGGAACTGACTATTAAACTGGTCGACTTTCAAATGTGAATATGTTGCGATTGTCCTTGTTGCTCAACTCCTTGAGAACGATATTCTGTTTATACTCTGACGACATTCAAATTCATGTTAACATGGTTAACTCCCAAGCTACTGTCATCTCTTCTGACCATGCAACTGATATCCTAGCAAACACTGTTACTGTCGCCCGCCACAGGATGGCTTCCAGTTTCTTGAACCTTAAACCCAACAAAAGGGCTCTCCTCGGACCAAAATTTACTTCCACCAATTATAATACCTTCAGTTGGCTGGAGATAATGTGACATTCTCCTACCCCTGTCCCAGGGTCAGAAACTTACACAGATCCCAATAACTCCATTTAATTTCAAACTTCAAAACGGTCAAGCTCCTGTTACTGGCATATTAAGCGGTTTTGAACAAGTCCATCTTTTTGTGACTCCCTGATAAAACCAACGGACCCCTTCAGCTAGTCCAGAGTACAGCAGCGCACTTCATGTCTGAAAGCCAGTAATGGAACCTTATGGCTTATACCTCCCGCTCACCCTCACTTTCCCTGTCCTCAGAAACCTCCCTGGTCTCCCTGTTTAGAAGTGTGTACTATTTACTTCTTTCTTTGATTGTTAATTCCTCTTTTCATTTGTTAGACTCTAAGTTCCAGCTCCATGCCCTGAAGCATACTTGCGCTCCCCTGGCAGAGATTGCTGCAGAAGCTTAGAACCAAGGTGGGCTCCTTTGAGTACAGGCCCTTTCCTTTGCCAGCCTCCAAGGAGTGGAAATAGCTCCCTTTTCGAGCTCGGCTATGCGACCGTAACCTTTCTCTTTCATTTGTAGCTCCAATTGTTTTGTTACATTTCTTTGTTTTTTTCTTGAGTCTGGTTGTGTTCTTTTCTATCCTGGTTGTGTGGTAGACCTCTGTAAGCCCATGAGCTCTAGTGCCCATACACTTCATAAATACAGACCTCTTGGACAGGCTGTCCTGTGCAGCAACGATTCTTTCCCACAGACCGTGTATTCTAGAGTGTGCAGCAGGGGCAGTGCAGGCTTCCCAGGAGACTTGTTTTCTTAAATTGCTTGGTTCTCAAAGATTAGGCACCCCACCGGTAATGGTAGTGTGCGTTTCCCAGCAGATCAGGTACACCACAGATAATGGTAGCGTGCGTTACCCTTCAGTTTTATAGAAGTCTACGGTGTGCCCACTAAACAAGTATAGCCAAGGCAGCTGCGATGCATGCTTCTGAAGAGTCTTGTGTACTGACCCAAAGTCTGCCCTCAGTTGTAGAGGTAGCAGTAGCGTGCCTTATCTTCTATGCGCAGTCTGCTTTTAAGAAGGCTTATGGGAGGTTGGTGCCTCTAAATTGGGTATGTTTTTGCATGCAGTAAATGGCAAAAAATAACTTTATTTCTCAGCAAAGGCATTTTTGAATGTTGTTCAGCATTAATCTCTTACATGCTGTCTAAGCACTTTTGATATTACTTGTGTGGTGCCAAATGTTTGTTGTCATCCGTGTGAGCGAGCAGCCTATCTTCTTTGTCCTTTAATCATTTCTCAATTAACACTGTTGCACCTGTGATTCATAAATCTCAGGTTGACTTGCGGAGTCGTTCATCACTCTCTTCCTTTCTGTGTGCTGAGAAGTGTTTGGACTCCTCGCTCTGTATCCTAGCCATAGTTGTACACTACTGGCTGCAATCGGTCTCATCAGCTGGGGTTGGAATGTCCCATGTAATTGCAATTTTGTTGTTTTCTGTGGTTCTTGCTGAATCCCGAGGCTGATGTCCGTCTGGCATGATACAGTGTTTGCACAGTATCTAGAGGATGAGACTGGGCCTGTTTGTTCATCAGTCTCCCAGCAGGTGCCCTTGACATCCAGGCGTGAGACAGTCTTCAAAAACAACCATGGGCAATGCCAATAGGTCTGGCCTATGAATGCACTGTCGAGCCAGACCTAAAACTCCCTGTGCGTTGACCGACCTCCTCCCATCTGTGCTGCTGCCTGTTATGTAAGACATTTGAATAGCCTTGCAATGGCATGTGTTTGCCCCTAAAAGTTCATGCTCAGGCAGCTGGGATAAATAAACACAATGATCACAGGTGTGTAAATGGCAAGCACTTTTTTTGAGGAAGCACACAACTTCTGTACAATCAAAACCGGAACTCCTGGCTTCCAACATATGCGCGTAGCCAAAGTCTCTCTCCTGGTGATACTCACATAATTGTCTGGCGACAGCTACACTGTTATGCCAGACCATAACCATGTCATGCCTGTCGTTCACGGTGGCCATTCACTTGTTTTGAAACAGTTATGGTGGTGAACCCCTGTCAACATGTTGCAGGTCATTGAGGGGTACGTTCTTAAAAAGAAATTGCATGCCTTCTTTTGTTTTTCACGCCAGTCATCGTCACACGTGAAGTGATTTGATGCATTTGCAATTGGCCTTGGCATTCAGGCCATTAAACGTAGACACCAGATAGCATTTTTATGTAATTATGTTTATTTTATGTTATTTCAAAGTGAATATTCGTTTAACTTCCTTTTAATGTTTTAACATCCAAGGTATTTGTGCATTTGCTGTTGCTACGTTAAGTCACGCAGACACCGTTACCATGGTGGTGACAAATAGTTCCAAAAGTGGGGCTTCTGTTTGCCTAGAATACCTCGTCTATGCAATCTTAGTACCTTATCATAGAGGGTTCTGGCACCTACATTTTGGCTTTTCTCGTGTTGATGGAAATGAGCCCCATTTCCTGAAGCAAATACACTCATTTGCCACTCTTGAATTTTTGTCACTCATCTCTACATAGCTTTTTTCAGCATCACCCCATCTCTTTTTCTCAAAATAAACATGTAATTGTGAAGCGGACGTTCACCCAAGGGTATCTTGGCGCTGAATAATAGATGTTTATTCTTACCCAAACTCAATAGTGCTTATTTTACCCTGTGTACCCTGTGATCATGAGGTGGAACACGGGCCCCCTACAGCGGACGCATTAGTCTACTAAGACACCTGACCCGGATGATGAGACATCACCCTATCTCCCTCCCCCTTCTCTCCGGCTCACTCACTCAGGCACACTCTCCACACTGCAGTCTATCCCATTTTCTCTGATTCACTTCCTCACTCCCTCAAATTCACTTCTCATCGCTTACCCTTACTCACTGTCGGCATCACCAAAACACCCTCGCTTGGGCACACTTTATATCAGTCCTGGTCTTTCTAACAGTTGCTCCGTGCCTTTCTCCCTCGACATTGTTTAGGCTCCCTCACTCATTCACTCTTTTGAATTCACCCATCCTTCCTCATTCAGATTCAGTGATAGCCTAACAGGACATTACTCCCTCATCTGTGGGCTCCGCCACATGAATCTTTCTCCAGGTTGGCGCGAGTGACCACAGCATTGCAGTATTGGCCACATGAGGATGGTGCTAGGGCACCGGTGCAATGTATATTTTGACGCGTGTAATCTTATTGCGTGTACATCCAGTATCATGCTCTCTTCTTGATTAGATGTTCATTTTGCGTACGCAGGTTGGGATAAAGGTTTAGGGCACATATGTACAGTTCAGATTCCACATGGAATTCTGCAACTGTGATGAACTTTGAGCCAACGACTTCTATGTGTCCCCTGACTTAATATTCTGGGTATTGCCCCTTTGAAAGGCGACCAGTTGACGGTATTGGACTTGTGCAGTTTGTAAATAACCCACAGACGTTTTGCATAGCCAACATCCTACTGTACTTGTAAATAATGTTTTACTTTCTACACATATAGCAAGACTCATTCTTTGCCTTTTCTGATGCTTCTGTAGGTTAGAGAAATATCATCTTAAGTCACCGAGGTTCAGATACAAATATGTCTTCCCCGTGGGTAGTTGTATAGCACCGCGGACTTTACTGATCACTGGACTCTTTCCTGTGAATGATCATGTGCCCTTTGTGGGGTCCCGCATGATTTCTTTGTTTAGTGGGTGCAGCTGTTCCAGAAGACACACACAAGGGCCTCTGATGATCAGTATTGTTGAATTTTGGTTAATGAAACAATGTCGTTTTCCGTTTTTCAGACTTTTCAAGTCTTCCATTAATTAAGAGTAGCTGTTTATTTTAAGATGGGTCATATTTATTTTTTCATTACCCGTAACAGACTGTTTTAAAAAATGGAACCTGCAGCGTTCCTTCCAGTCATTGGAACTCAAGAAGGCCGCAATCTGCCGAGGAACACTTGTTTCCTAGTTTGTTTGGTCACAGTTTAAGGCCGTTCCGTGTCAATCACTGCCACCCGAAGCACACCTCATCAGGCGGGGAGAAAGCACTGCACTATACTCCTGGAGATAATGGATAACAATTGTGCTGTATGAGGCATTCGACATTAACGGTTTTACTGTGAAATATAAAAATGCCATATTCTGTAATGGCCCCATTAGAATAATGGCCCTGCATCAGAGAGGGCGCGTTTGGGGGTTTTAGAAGTGCGCTAATGTATGCAAACACAGACTGGGCCCATTGCTGCTTACATGTGTTAGCACATTAAAGTAGGAGCTGTCGGCTTTGCTAATGCTTGTTTAAAATGTAAGCTTCTTTAATGCAACGGGGACGAGGGTACAACGGAAATTATTGAACAGGAAACCGGGGCGAGTGAAGGACATTTGCACCCCCGCGATGCTTTTCAATGTCACGTTTAATATTCTTGTTTTAAGAGTATACTTTAAACTCACTGACTTGCTTTGTTGGTGCCCGCGGTTCTCTATTCTCCTTTAATAAATTCTTAGATCAGCCTCATTTAGTTATAAATATGATTGTCGCACTCCTAAACGTGCTGGTGACATAAGTGATTTCTGTTGTTGATTGTAGGGACTAAAGAGCCCTGTGGCCCTGCAGTGGGTTCAGCCTGCGAGTGTGGTGCTGCAGTACATGGTGATATGAAAGCCCCTTCTGCGGGTGGCTGTTAGTCTGGAGGTGAAGGCGTGGGTGCTTTATACACGTGGTACTTTCCTGTTCTTAGCGCATACATGTGTTTCTTTACTAAAGCCCCTTTTAATGGACTGCACCTCCAGAATTTAGCAGTTTAATCGTCAGTCTGTCCTCGTTCCTGGACATTTTCAAGCCACGTTGGATTTTTCCAAGTAGTATTTTTTTTTTTTGCTGATTGCATCTGTCATTTCTGGGCGGCAGTCCAAGAATGAGGTTGGCATTCACTGCAATAAAGCAAAAAAGCCAAGCACTGACAACGCCAATCTGTCTGTCCTTGTTATTCATGTGGTCATCGTCATGTTCATGAGCACGGAGAGCTACCTTGGCCTGGAATTGCCTCTGGGGCTCTTCAGAGACAATGGCTGTGTGGGACTTTCCACTGGCACTTTTATGTTTTTTGCTGATGTCTGACAAGAGTGTTCTGAAGTATGTCGTCTGCACGTTAGAACGTGGGCAATATTTTGCTTCAGAATATGACCAAGAACCTTCACAGATGAGGCAATCTGTTTCACCACTAGTTTTCGAAAGACCATTCAATTTGAATATAGTAGTGAAGTTGATTGATACGAAAGGCAAAGAAGACCGTCATGATTTACTTTTTAAAATAAACAAATTATTGGTATTGACTAGTTTATACCTGGTTAAATTAAAATAGCGCTGCAATTCAATTTAGCTTTTGCAGAGATGGGTGTAACATCGCTGCCACCGGTTAGAAACCCAGCAAACACTAGTTCCCTCATCTGTTGACGACAATCTACCACCTAATGTTTCAGCCTGTTTAATCCCAAGTTATTCAGTTTAGCCAAACACTTTTTAGCGTTTCATACTCGCAGGTCTGTGCCCTCTTTTCTTGAGTGCAGATTTGATCTTTGAATGACAATCCTTCAAACAAATCTGGGCCCAAAGCAGACCTGATTGGCTGAAGTAGCGAATCGCCTTAGAGTTTGGATGTTGAGTTGTGGTCACTAGCTTCCTAGGGCAAACCTAGCCTGGCGAATGGCTGCCAAATTAGAGCGCTTACCTATTTCATAGGATGCACGGCTACAGTAATGCAGTATTATGACGCAAAGTGTTGTGGATGAATCACCAGACTGGAACGTCATGCTATCTAACATTATCTTATTGTTTTAGTACTTATTCTTTCCCTACCACTTGTAAGTGTTAGGCAGGGCGATCTTATTAGATCATTTATATAGCGCTTCAAACCCCTGGTGAAGCGCTCAGATGTATATTGGGCTTCTGGGGACCCTTCGGATTGCATGGTTTAAAGGGTGTTTGGAGTTTGGGCTACATGGGACATATTTGGTGAGATGTGCCAGTTTTTGAAAGACGTGTTATATCACCGTCGTTTTGTTATTTTCAGCCATACTTATTTGTTTGAAACATCTTTGTTTCATGTTCTAATGTAGTGAGAGGGAAAGCATTAAATGTACAAAAAGGCTGCAGTAGACTTTGCCTGACTGTCCAATGCCATGCCGTATAAACATTTCCACAGCGCCATCTACTATTAGTTTGGCATCATTGCGCTTTTGGCACTGTAGAAGGACAGGACGGTAGATAGCTCCAGTTGAGACAGTGTTCCAGAGCATTAACCTTCTGGGAATGCGTGGGGTTTTCAGTGTCAACAAACGACCTTGGGATCCAAGAGAGTCCTGGTAGTGAGTGAGCCCCAGCGGATTCTGAGCAGTGCAAGGTTGCCGATGGCTCCCAACACTGAAGTATTCCTTGAGTAAAGGATTGTGTTTGCAGTGAGTCCGATGCAAAGCCCACATCCCAGATCATTCTACATGCGCTCAAATAGTGTGCTTGTGACGTGCAGTGTCCACATCAGTGCTGTAATGGGAATAAGAGTTTAAAGGGTGGGTTACTGCAGCCAGATTCCTCAGGTTCCTTCCTCGACCATATCATTGAGGTTATGTTTTATTAACTTATTTGTTTTATTTCAGTCCTGAGTTTCTGTGCGCAATCCGAGTATCTTGCTGCTCCTCAAAGTGATGCTGCAGCACAGTCTGCGTGGCAGCTGCTGAGCCAGAGGCAGTAGAAAGGAAGGGAGGGTCTGTCTACTGCTTTACATAACTACTGTCCTTTGGCAGCTACTGTTCCCTCCATCACTCTCCGGGTCATGTCGCGTCGTTCATTGAAGTTACCTCACTTAGTACATTAATGAGCCGGCTAGTTAGCAGGCTTATTAATATTTATCTACATCCTTCTGCAAATCTCAGTTGCGGAAACTCAGGTTGCAGGTGAAGGCAACCTTTATGTTTCAGTTTGCCTGGCTTGGAAGCATCTTCTCAAATCTTGGTCAGTAGACAAGTGGCCATTGACACGCATGAGCTAAGCTCTCACACCTGCCTCGCAGTAGATTCTAATGAGTACCGTCCAGGCTTTTAAGTCATCACCCAGTGGTTTTTCTGTTAGGGAGAGGGTTGGGAATACTCGACATTAAAGTCTCTAAATAAGTGAGCTGTTCCATGAACGTATCAACATGCCAATGGCGTGTTAGTACATTCACAGAACAGCTCACTCATTTAGAGAATTTAGTTAAGGAGGAGGGGTGTATGTGGGAACGTTTAACTACCCCTTCCCCCCACTCCCCAATTGGTTTTGGATATGCCAAATATTTTAGTAGGCTCTTCCTGCGCGTGCATAAAGGGCAAGCTTTTCTTAGTGGTGAGTATGTAGGGGCAATAGACAGTCCGCAGTTTGCCCTGAGACATGAAAGCCAAACAAGGGCTGCTGTCCCAGGCTTTGTCAAACCTCTGCGGGATTCTTAAAATGCTGCCCAAGCACGTGTTCATGTATTCATGTTCTTAGACTTGATCTCCTAGCCTGGGGCTCAGTGATACACCCTTACCTAACGTTTAACTTTGCGGGGACTGATAATGAAAGGAAGCAGTCTAAAAGTGTTTCGAGCGAATTGTGTCACTTTTATAAACACAAGTACGCCTATTGGCAAAGAAACCATTAAGTAAGATATTACTTCAAATGTTCTTATCTTTCAAAACAGCTTCAAGATTCATGGAAGCACGATTTTTCACTGTATGCCTGTTCTTTTTGTGCCCCAACCCCAGGTATCGCGTTTGTCAGAGTGAGGTTCTCTGGGAAATGCTCTTCCAACATGGTGGCTCCTGTGACTCACATGCGCGGAAGGAAACACTAATCTCTGGAACGCTACCACATTGCAACATTTAATTGCTGCACTGTATCTTGATCCATTGTACTACAGCAATGGAGACCAACTGTTAAAAAGCGTTGGTCTCCTTTAATAATAACAAGAGTTTAACCATTCATGGAGCATGTGCATAAGAGTAAATGTTTCTCTTCTGTTATTACCCTGTTCAGTGGTACCTATTTTATCAGCCTTGGAATGGATGAAAGAATGAGTGGTCTTGTTTGAGATTTCTACCTCTGAATGGAAGTTACACTTGTCACTCCACAGCAGATGCCCAATCTGCTGGTCTGTACCTTACTTTGCTCTGTCTTTCTCCCATTGTGTGATAGGCCTGTTGTGTTGCTTGAACACTGTCAGAATGTCGGTGACAACCTGCTCCTGTGTAGTACATTATCCGAACAGAGCTATTTGTACTTGGAGATCCCCCGCATCTTATTTATAATTGATCATTAAGGGCTAATGCCCCACTTTATATCGCGTCATCATGAAGACAGTAGGATTCCACTAAGCAACCAAACGTGCGAAGGCAGCCCAGGGCTGGAAATGAAAACAGCGCGGTGCAGATGTACTCTGGGCCACATTCAGTTAGCTCAGCTTTTAAAGAAGCAAATTGTATGTATCAGGTTCCACTTGAGGGCCAAGATGTGGTGCTTAATAAACAAACATCTTGTGTGCGCTGCCAAGTGAGGCTGGCTGGATGCCTTCTGGAAGTGTGCTACGGATGCCGAGGAGTTCCCATTCAAGAGAAGAATTTGCCTCCTCACTGAAGCTGCATGTTGTAGCAGAGAAGGCAACCGAAGAGTACTGTCTTCACAATTGACTCCACGCAGTATTCCAATACAGTGCACATACAGAGGGCCTAGAAGTCACAGAATAACCAGGAATACCAGAAGGGCTCCTTACCTTAACTTGTCTTAGAACAGACTGCAAGTTGCCTTAATATTAATTTTTTGTATGTCTGGCCTAGAGATATCTTTAATTATCTCACCTGTCCGAAATAATACAAAATAAATAGGTACAAATAATACCTGCATATGTACAAACACAGAGTCGTTTTTGGTCAGCAGTCTTTATCCATTGGTATATATAACTGTTGCTCACATTTTGCTTCTACACATCACAGCTTGGAATATAAGGCAGAGTCAATCCACTTTCGCAATGGGCTCTCTGCCATTAAGTGATATCATTTTTCTTGCTCATGTGCACATTCTCCTAAAAAGATGTTCAATTAAGTGTCAGGGCCGTTGGGCCGGTACTTTATTTGTCAATGTGTGCTTTCTTTCCATGTATTGTCCTGTTTTATTACTTTTATATTCTTCCTTGAATTTTTAAACTATGCCTTCATTTTGCTTTATTTCAAGGCCAGTAGGGACTTTTCCATTGGCCAATAAGAATCATATTTTCCTGTAACCCACATTAAACTTGAAATGCTTTCTATACCTGTTTTAAGTAAACATGCCTAGGAAGCACCCATCCTGTTCAATTAGAATTGAAAGCAGAAGTTATTTTTTATATTTATCATTTTTATCACAGGCGTATGGCACCACATTTAGAGGGCGGCATTTTAGTTTTTTATGTTATTTTACTGTATGGTTGGCAAATGTCAGACCTGTTAGCTTTGCCAATGCTTGTTTTAATTTGTGGTTTATGTAGCGTAAACCAGACTTTAGGGTGTAGTGGTGCAGAAGAAAGCAGTGAAACATAAATGAACATTGCATCAACAAGTTGCAGAGTGTCAACAAAAAAGGGAGCTTAATTGAGAACAACCTCTTTACAAGAGTGAAGCATGCACACAAATTATAAAATCAAATATTCTCAAGGGTCCATGTATAATTAAAATGCTGTTGCATAGGATAATATCACAAAATTAAGCAACAAAATGTACTCTTTGGAGGGAGCATCTTCAAAGACGGACAGAGTTGAGAACTGCATTAGTGGAAAAAAAAACAAATCCCCTAAAATACCCTTTCAATAAAGGATTGCTCTTCAGGGTCCAGATGATGCGTATTGGTTGTCTATGAGGACCAGTCTCCTCAAGACATTTGTACATTCCCAGTATCCAAGATCTCCTAGAGTCGACCCGTCGCTGATCCGCTATGGCCTCCAAAGCCACCCTTTCTTTCACCACTCTCATTGACCCGTCACCTGTCATGACAAACAAGCTGGCCCACCAAAGGTGCCCACCGCTTGTCCTACTGCACTTTACTTTACTATCCTTGGTGTCTAATCTCATCTGCCTTAACCAACATGAGCCCTTACTCTCTCTTGTACAACCACACCTGAAGGGTCCACCATCCACATTCACACCAGTTTGATTCCTTCTCGTTCATGATTGTGTCCAATCTTTCCCCCTCCCAATGCACATCTAGCTGTCCATCTCTCGTCCACTCTCAGTGCCATCTCGGTCTCCTCTGCCCCTCATGGACATGTGGATTTTATTTTTCCCCCTAATGTCCTCTTTGCAGGCATGGAAATCAATAGGTGTTTTCTGTGCCTGCTACCTTAGCTCTCTTCCGCTATCATAAGATTGTGCTCCATTCTAATTTTCTCTTGTTTCTCCCACAGCGGTTCATCTCCGCAGTTTGTCTATGGCATGCTTTCTCCATCACTTTGTGCCATACATCCCACTATATTTTCAGTGTTCCAATTGACCCCTTTAACCTCTTCCTCCCCTCCTTCACAACGTTAGACATTGACCATTGAATGCCACATTTACCGACCGTGCTATGACTGGTTGTTCATAAGTGTGCCACGAGGCTACTTTACTCATTTACCTGTCTCATGTAGCACTTTTAATTCTTCTCGCACTGATTACCCCACTGTGTCTGTCGCAGACCATTGTTTATTTTGCCTTTTTTTTTTTTAAACCTGTGGTAGAAATGCTTACTGGGAAAAAAATATGTACATTTATGAATCACAGAAATTACCTACATGGGGTTCTGTCACACACCATCAATGGATTCAAGCTCACCAAGGAAAGGAAGGACCCAGTGACGTGCTCGCCTACGCGTACGGATGAATCACATGACTAGACTCCCATCAAGAAGGCAGGCGGTGGCCTAGCTGAGCTAATGAGAGTTAGGAGGTAGCTCTCATGAGTAACAACAGTTGAAACAGTTTCGACTGAGTAACAGATAAACAAGGTTAGCATGAGGAAGAAAACGTGAGTGTAACAGGTAACAGTTACACTAAAATAAAGTAGCAGCCTTTGAATTTTCACAGCACTATTGTTATTTTATCCTGCCTTGCATTTACCCATCCTTAATGTACAAAGCAACGTCATTATGATACTTCAGAGCTTCCCACAATATGTCGTATGTTGTGATACCCTTGCAGCATGGCCACTCTGCAATAGGTCCTCTTTTGTTGTTTTAATCCCTGCAAGAACTCTAAATATGTCGACTGTATCTCAGCTCAGTTCTGTTTCAGTTGATGCTGCATCAATGCCTTGAATCTTTCCAAACATGATTTGAAGCGTAGACCTTGCACCACGACTCCAGGCCCTCTTCGTTAGATTTGATGTGCAGGACTTGCAACATGATGGTAGTTGGTAGTGATGGACGTTAGTAGGCATTTGAGGCTAGAGAGTCTTTACTGCTTCGCCTCCATGTATACATACCGCAGATAATAGATCTACAGAGTACAGAGTGACTTGGACTATCTAAGACTTATTTCTGTCATGGAAAGTTTTTTGGCAAATAAAAACATGCCTTGTTACTGAAATAACCTGGGGTACTCTTGGAAAACTGTGGTAAACCTGCTATCAATCAAGAGCCAATTATTTTATGTGAATTATCGTCATGATGTCTGTTCAACAGCTTCCCTGTAAACACACAAACACTAAATGATTTTAATTTAGATCCTTAAGGACATATCTTATTGTCTACTTTAAACTGAGGTGTAATAAAAGAACGACTAGAGCATTTGTAAAGTGCATTACAATTGAGCAGAAAATCACCCAAGAGTCTGCTGCTTCTAGATACTAACACATCTTCTAAATGCCGTTTGCCACTGTTTCTACAGGCTGCACGTTTGTGATATTCTCACCTGACAAATGGTTTGTCCATAAAAAAAATATATATATCCAGATACATACATATTTTCGTTCCAGAGGTCTTTATTTCCCTTTACTTTTGCTCTTGTTGATGCAGTTTCTGAACTATCTTTAGGAAAGATGTCCAGGGTTGACTACTTCATTGACAATTGTGGAGTGTTGTTAGACCTGGCATCCTTTTGGCATGATTCTTCCCCAACTTTTTGCCTTCAATCCTCCTGTTTTGCTGACTTTGTTTTTGCTAGTTTTAGGAGACTACACACTTTACCACTGCTAACCAGTGCTTAAGTGCTTGTTCTCTTTCCTTAACCCCTTGGCTGCGGCAGGAATTCCGCCGCAGCGCTGGGGGGGGGGGGTGGTTGGGGGCAGTGCGGTTGAGCTGTGCTCATGACGGAGTGGTTCCGTCATGACTCCACCCACTGCGCTAATCGCCCGCACAGGCGGGGAATTAGCGCCGCGTGGGAGGAGCGGCCGCCAACGGCCGCAGCATGACGGAACCACTCCGTCATGAGCACACGGCGCCTGTGGCTCATGACAGCGTGGTTCCGTCATGAGCACGGAACGGGTTAAAACATGGTAGAATTGGCTTACACCTAATTGACATATTTACTTCACCTGTAAGGTAAGTACCTAGTAAAATGGTACTGCTCTGACTCAGGGGCCTAAATATTACATGCTACTAGTGAGCCTGCAGCACTGATTGTGCCATCCTCTTAAGTGTCTCAGGCCTACCATTGAAGCTCTTGTGTGCATTTTTAAACTTCCATTTCGTTCTGGCAAAAAAAACCTTTGTGCCAAGCCTAAACTGTCCTTTAAAAAAATATATGTCACCCCTAGGGTAGGCCCTGAATAGCCAAGAAGGCAGGGTGCAGTGTAGGACATGTACTTTTAAGTTTTACATGTCTTGGTATTGACAAACTTCTAAAGTAATTTTTCACTAGTGCAAGGCCTACCTCTCCCATAGGATAATAGTGTAGATACCTTATTACATTTAATAAGCATAACTTCCATTTGGAGGCAGGCAGACAAGGTGGACTTGGTGCCTATCGAATTGTAATTAAAATCCCTCTTTAATGGTAGTTCGACTTTTAATCACAATTCTGAAAATGACACTTTTCGAAAGTTGCCATTTTCTTGTCCTAGTCATTTGGCTCCTGCAACCTAATCCTGTCTCACATGACTAGGTGTAGCTGGCAGTTGTCTGTGTGTATTGCTCCTAGACAGTGACACAAAGGGAAGATAGGTGTTGGCAGGATGGGCCAATCTGAGTTAACGAGGGAGAGGAGCCATCACATACCACACTTGCACATCACAAAGGGTTTGACACTGGTCTATTGTGACCTCAGACAAGCTCGGGTCAGGATAGGGAGGAACGGGTGCCTGACACCTCAGGTTGGTGGAAACCGCTAGGAGCTTCCTCCACCTCAAAGTGGGCACCAGATATAAATGTGGGACCTCAGACCCCAACTCTTCAATACACTTCTGGACCTGCAGACACTGCCAGGAAGAAGGATCGTGGTGCTGCTGAAAGGACTCCCACACTGTTGTACTGCTGCTCTGAAAGCTTGCTCCCCTGCTGTACTGACTGGCTGCTCTCTCACCTGTGTGAGGAGGCCTGGACGTGCATCTGTTGAAACCAGGAACCCAGAATGACTTCACTGGCTCTGTGCCTGGCCTCCTGACTAGAGCCTCAGAGACAGAAGTCTCCAACAACCTTGAACCCAGCACCTGGACTCAACCATGAGTGAGTCTCACCCTGCCAATTGGTGCCACCCCAGTCCTGGACCTTTGGAAGTTGGCTTGAAAGTGCTCTGCCAGCCCATCTGTGGTTTCAGCAGAACCAACGGATCTCCTCTGCTGCGCAGTGCAACTGTGAGCAGAACCGATGCATCACCTGTACTGCGTGGATTTCCCTGACACAAGGTTTACGCATCACCTCCCTCAGCCTCTTGGGAGCCGCAGCTCTGTGACGTATCCTCGATGCAGGTCTTCACATCACAAGACGCTCGTCGACTGCATCTTCGATGATGCAGGACTCAGCATCCCAAACCTCGCAGCTTCCTTGGAACCAGCCCATCCGCAACGCATCTTGATACACAACTTTGCATTGCAAGGCCCTCACCGATGGCATCCTCAATGACGATACAGGACCTCACATCACAGATTCGCAGCTCAGAGGAATCGCCACTGTGTGACGCGTTCTCGACACAGGACTCTGCAGCACTCTGCCTTAATGATTTAAGGTACTCTTGTTCAGCTGCCCTAACTGTGTCCCTGTAGTTGACCAGTGCTCCATTGCGGTCGGCCTGAATTTGTGGCTTTGCTTTGTCCTGGTCTAGCACGACCAGATATCCACAGTTGTCACTTTGTGCTTTTTGGCACTATTTTCATTGAACTCTTTAAACTGTAGATCTCCAGTTCAACTGTTTAGATTTTTGTCATTCTGGTCTTGTCTTAGTTATTAAAATCTACTCTATTTTTTTTTTTAATTGGTGTGGGATTTTTCTTGTGTTTTCACTTTATTACTGTTTAAAGTGCTGCATAAATACTTTACTTATTACCTCTAAGTTAAGCCTGACCGCTCTGTGCCAAGCTACAAGAGGGTTGCACATAGGCTAATTTGGGGTTTGCTTGTTAATTTACCCTCACAAGGATTGTGGTTCCTGCTTGGGTAGGGTTTCACTGCCCTCAACCAGTAACCCAATTTCTTACTAGTCCTCTTCGTCGCTTCTAAAGCTAGACACTTATTTTAGCAGTGCATGCACTTTCAAAATGTCGTAAAATGAATATTGGTGATAATCATTTTTACATAGCATAGTTTGCACTTACCTCTATATAATATTGTTTATCCTAAGTGTTATGGACCGTAACATTTGGGGTTATTAGTCATTGTCACTGCCAAAATTTCAGGGGGGAGAGAGGAAGGTGATGTTGTGTGACGTCTGCAAACTTTGCAAAGTGCAAACGTTATGAGCTTGAAGCAATGTGAGAAGCAGGATTGCACATTTGCACACTCCTAACCTTTGTCCTTGATATTGTCACTGCAAGAGCCCTCTTTCGTTCTCTATGCAAGTGACTTCAGCCACTGTTGATATTGGGATTGCAAATATATTTTTTCCTGTAACAATACCCCTATTAGGATCGATGCTAGTGAAATGAGTGTAAATGTAAGATTTTAGACCCTTAACAGGTTATGCTTATGCTCACGTCCATACATTAGTTCCCTGCTCTTGTGAATCCTGGACAGTTACTTCTGACAATTTTTTGTGGTATATAACATGGATTTTGTCAATTGCAGAGTCTTTGGCTGCTTTGATCTCTCTAACCAAGCATATTGTTGATCATAATAGGTGTTGGGAATTTGCCTTTTGGGAGTTGTGTCATACATTTAATCATTTAGCGAAGGATTCCAAATAAATTGCAGTTAAAACATTGAACTGATTTTGAAAAGTTTCCTTAGAAGGAATTCTTGAGTAAATCTGGTAGGTTGCTTGAGACGTTAGTTTCTCCCCCCACAGAGGCTCAAAGGCTGAGTTAAGCGGGTGTGAATATACATAGATTCAGTCTGCGGCTGAATAGGCTGTGAATGGAGAATATGATATCTCGTCTGCGATAAGGTCTTGTAAGTCATTTTAACAACAGATTGCAGCCTGTCTTTGTTCCCGTGGGAGTCGATGCTGCTGCTGTCTGGTGTGCATTGAATCTGCTACCCCCACGGCTAATTGGATGGTTTCATTTTCGTCTGCCACAAGTCGTGTGGTTTATTGGTCTGTCGGGTTTCTTTCACCACAGAGCTGTATCTGGAATCTGAGTAATTTCTGGGTATCATCATAATGCTATTGATAGTGCTTTGTCAATTAGCCTACCTTAGAAATTGCTTAAAACTACTGGTACTCGAAAGAGAAAAGACATGGGCCTCTGAGAGGTAGCTGTATGGACCCCTTTTAAGTTTTATGTGCCATAAATATCTTGCATATTTTGTATGTATTAAAAAATATTCTGACAAAGCTATGGAAGGTCTCTGTAATTCCTATCTCACAGCAACATATTTGTCAGGGAAGGCAGGGGTGTCTTCAAGAGCAATTATTTTTTAGAGCTCTAATATCAGTCTGAAAATGGTTATCTCTTGTGGCCAACAATGAAGCTGAAGCAGTGAAGTGCATCTGATGCACTAGTGAAAGCTCACCCCAGGTTCGCTACGTTCAGTCCTCTGGCTGTCGATAATTACCAGTGAATAATTGTGAACATCCTGCGATCAAACACACTTTAAAGGCTTTATTTGTCTCTACATACTGCGAGTTGGTTTGCTGAACCTGCCAGCATTCTAACCTATGTCCCCTGGAATCACTGTGCGTTTTGAGAATGCTTGAACGCAGTATGTTACGCAACATCTTGAAGATTACGAACGCTTCTTGAAAATGTTGATGTACTTTATAAGGGACTGTGTCCATTTAAAGGTCTGTTGGGTCTGTGAGATCCACAATAACTCTGTGTATCGGGGGAGTTTCACCCATATACTTGGCTACTGAAAGCAGCCAAAGTGCCCTGGTGAAACTCCGGACGGGTAGTGATAACCACCAGTATCCGGTGCAATCATATTGCCAATTTCTCTAGTAAGTCACCATTTTATAGGGGGCCCCAGGGTCCGACTTGTAATAGAGAGTAAATCAGTCCCCCTGGAATTAGCGCAGAATCAATAACTGTGAGGGGTGGGTGAAATACCATGCTGTTTTCTGGCATACTCGTATTGGGCCCAGGTGTGGCTGTGCCTTTTGAGGCATGCTCCTCTGCCTCGCTCCAATTCTCTTAAGCAAGCACTTGTGTAGTAGTCAGGGTACGGAGACTAAATTGGAAAGTTGATCCTAAGATACTTTATACAATATTTACAATTTATTATCCTTAACATGGCCAATCATGCTGCCAGGAACACATTTGATGGACTCTGAAATGCCCTAAAGCACTAGGGCATTGCTAAAGTGAATGAGTGTGTTCAGATGCGCACTTCTGCCTCAGTCAGATGTTATGTCCAGCCCAATAGGTCACTGAAAAAGCAGGACTCCGAGACAAATATTCTCCGTAGATCCTGAACTACTTTAGGTGACCAACAAGAGCTTCTAAATGGGACAGGCATGTTGGTGCTTGCACGAGCGTTTAGGTTCTTGTGCGTTTTCCGTCCTCTGCATTAAATAATACACCGGTAAAGATCCTTCGAAGCTTGTGATGACCAAAGCAAGTATGAATGACGGACGGAAGAAAGGCTTGTGAAGGTTCACTTCTGAAGCACCCGAGTCTGATATCTGTCCGAATTTGTCTAGCAGCCCCTAAAATTGTGAATGCTGAAAAAAAATGAACAGCACCCTGGTCCTAATAGATGAGGACAGATGGTAAATCTCCTCTGGTGCTGAAAGATATACATGGAAATAAGAGAATGTGGTTTTTAAACATGTTGATGGCAGTGGTCCCACAAACAATTTCGCAGTCCTTTTTGATGCTCTCAATTATAATGTTCGGAGTTCTAATGGAGAAACACCACAGAAACAAACATGTTTTAAAACGCTTCTCGTACCTTACAGCTTCCAGGAAATCTTTTTGGTTAGTTTGATAAATACGGTTGATTTTGAGGAAGAAAACTATATATTCAGCACTGATTAGGAGGATTTTTTTTTTTAAAACCCCATAGTTGAGGTATCAAACGCTCGCTTCAGCGGATCCAAGTATCCGAGGCGAGGTTCGTTAACAGCTTGAAATAGAGAGCCGACCACTTCCCTGGGGACCGTGTGACCCCATTTGAATCTTTTTCAGGTCCATTTGCTCGAAGACAGCTTATTATTGGCCATCTACAATCCATTATCCGAATGGCCTTGCAATGCTAATTACGTTGTATCCAGATGGCCACTTCGTGGCCTCACTCGTCATCCCTTTGTCAGGCTGGATTAGTTGTCTTGTGTCGTTGGCTCCTCTTTTGTTTCTGGCAGCCATGCTCACTTCAATATCTTGGACGTTTTTCGCTGGTGCGTGTTTTGTTTCTGGCAGCCCTGTTCACTCCAGCGTCTGTCGGTACTTTGTTTTGTCGCTGATGTATTTTTTAAAATAATTTCCTGTGTAATTCTGCAGTATCATAATTAAAAAATATGTTTGCCTATGATTCAAATGAGGGGAAAGGTTTGGGTGGATATGTGAAGAGAATTGGAAGGAAAAGAGGTACAAATGCACCTTTTGTGTGAGAAAATGAAAAGAAGCCGATGCCCTTTTCTGCAGACACTGAGCGGGGATTAGAAAGTGTAGGATGAGAAAGCAGCTCACAGGGACTCAATCTGAGAGCACTGAAAATTAATCCATGCGGCACGTGGGTTTAACAATGCTCGTTTAATGCCGGTCACGTCCTCTTACAGAACGAAGCTGTCCTGGCTAAATTCTAATATGGGAAATTGGGCCTCTTCTGATTATTTTCTAATTTTGGCACATTTTGGGGGGCACGTCCTAATTTGCACCCATGTGATATTTAAGACATTACTGCTCCTACCTCTTAACACCGTAGCCTCAGTGTATTCTACCCCAGAAAGAATGGCGGGGTCCCTGACTTGTAAGTTACTCGTATGCATGCTTGCCTAAACACGACTTTTCTCACTCCTTTCTCCTGCAGCCAATCATAGGCTCTGTTACACGTGCTATGAAACCATCAGTCAGTCTCTGCCATGGTCGTACGACCCCTCTCCAGGGCTTTAAATGGGCAGGTACTGTCCGGTACTGAGTACATGCACTTCATTAATTTCAAAGTGAGAGTACCTGGACTTCTGCTCACTCCTGCAATATATTTAATGGGAGAATACGGGCACTTTTCAGGAGCAGGCAGGTACTCTAGATAGCGAATACCTAGACCTCTATATTTCCATTTAAAGCACTGCTCCCCTCCACATTATCCCCACCCCACTCAGACTTTCCCTCCCATCAACCACAGGCGGAGCCCACCCCACCCCCCTTTCCTTTTCAGCCTGATAGACACTCTTCTTGTTCAGGTCAGGCAGCCAGGAGCAAGACCTTCGCAAACACCAGACTGCTTAAGCTGAACTTTGCCATGCTAATGATTCCACATCCCTGTGGGTGTGACCTCAGCCTGGCAAAAGTACCTCATGGGCCTCTCCCTCATGATGAGGGGGAATGTCTCTGATAGCCTCGGACCTGGGTGCTGCAGTTTCAGCCCTTAAGTGCACAGGGCCGAGTGCCAATCACTGACACCTTGTCACAGAGTGGGGTGGGGTCAGAAGTTTCACTCACCTCATCCCACTCTTTGACGAGTGAGGGACTGCTGCCTTTTGTGGGAAAGCAGCAGTCCTAACCCTTCTGTGACCTCCGAGGCCTCCCTCCCGGAGAGCTGCAGTGAAGGTAAGTTTTAGGTTTTTTGATGTTTGGTGCTTGTGGATGTACAAATGTGTATATGTTATGTGTATTTGTGAGTATTGTAAATGGGTGTGTGTACATGTATGTGTGAATGCATGGGTGTGAGTGAGTGTGTATATGTGCGTGTGTGGCCCCCTTCCCTGCTAAAATTACTGGTCGCTACTGCCCTCCATACCATTCTGTAGAATACTTGAGTGTCCTATCTCACTTGTTTTCACTTCAGATTTATGCTTTGCAAAACACAATAACAGCTCAACTCTGGTGTTCATGCATAACATAAAACAGTAACTACCCTTGTAGGCCACATGGCAGGCGCACCCACTTCCATCCAGAGCCCTGCAACAAGGTAGCATGCCACCTATCCCCCAAATGTGCTCGTCCGGGTTAGGAAGCACTACATAAATGCAAATACAGTTCAGTACAGTATTGTATGTATATGTCAGCAAATTACAAACTTTAGTTTGCTACTCCAAAACAACACTGACAATCACAAATGAAACAGGAGAGCTTGTGAATATGTAACATGGTGTTAAAAAGTAGGTGGATTAAAATATTCGCCATCCGATTGGTCATTGAGGCTTACCGTAGATTACATTGAGTAGGATATGGTTTGATATGCAGATTGATGACATGCCAATGGAGTGATGTCTTTGCTCAGTGCGCCCTGACAGTGATATCACTTCAGCAACTAAACATCCGCCCCAGCACCCCATTCCTAGTCCCAATCAACAGAGCACTAGGGAAGGTGGAGGCAATGGGTGGATTTTAAAATGATACAGTATGCAAATACACCCTATTAAGAGCCACTGCTAAAGACAAAGTAAAATGGACCCTTGTTCATTCAAATCTACTTTAGATGGACTCTTTTTTTTTTTTTGTGGCAAAATACAAAATAAATACACGTTATCTTAGCAGTGCATAGGTACATCAAAAAACCAAATGTTTGGGGTGTGTCCAAGATGGCGCCTGTGTAGGAGCATTGCCATGGAGCTCTGCCGCAATCACAAAGCTGCAGGTGGAACGTGGGTGTCGTGCGCCATCTAGAAAGCGGGTTACCAAGGCAGCTTAGCAAGGAGATAGTGCTGGCTGTCCCGAAGCTGCCCTGCAGGACCGGTAGGTGTGAAGGGAAGAAAGAACGCCGAGCCTGCAAGCTGCTGCCAAGATGGCGACGTGTGCTTCTGACCCAAGGGATGCCCTGCACTTCACTGACGTGCTTGTCGGATCACTGCAGACCGCTATCCAGGAGCGTGGAGACAGAGCAGCGCTGCGGACACCTACAAGGCCCAGGGGCAACTTTTAAGAGGTGAGTGGTGCCCAGGTCTGGGAGGATTGAGATCTAGTGACAGAGGCAGGAGCGGGGTGTTATCCACCCTGAAGCAGCCTGCTGTTTCCACAGAAGTAGGCGGGCCTGCAGTGCCCAGACGCCACGGCGACCATAAGCCCGGCCCGTACCAGACAAAGGCAAAGGGCGCACCTCTTTGAGCCTAGGGCGGCCTACGGGCCGTAGACAGACGAACATCACATGCAAGTTCGTACAGGGGGAACTTGCACGTGACGGTCAGCGTTTATCAGGACTTTTACCAGAGACGACACATGCGGCCTTATCAAACAATTACACTGGTTTTGGGGACGCTAACAAGTAGGATTGAGTTTTTATCCACCTGACTACTTTTCACATGCTACAGATGAAATGTATTGGACCTTGTCTGGGTGTTACGATACACTTTGGGAACATTGGTTTTAGATACATTAAGTCCATGTTGACCTGCAGCAAATCAGTGACCATTTTTTCGGGTTACTTTGATCAGCCGTGAAAAAGACCAGGAGGATGAAACCGTAAGAAGTTGGCCTGGTATATGCTGTCCACTAGTTATAGTGGGCACCTTGTACAAGTCCAAACAACCCTTATTGAGGATAGGTTTAAAGACAACCTTTATTGAAAGCTATCCTAGTGGTAGCTATGGAGAGCAGCCTTCAGGCTAAGTCTCGAAGGAGTGTAAAGCAGCTTGGTTTACCAGATTATAACCTCTTGAATCACTAAATGAAAGGAGAACCATACAAGGTATATATAAAATATATGTATTTATTTTTAAACACTCACTACTAATCTCTTTTTGAGATTAGAGTCAAAGATACACAATAATGCAGTTCTAAAACGACAGTAAATAGCACAATATACAATGGGCCCTAGGGGCGGACCAAACCATATATTAAGAAAGTGGTATAAGAACCACGACTTGACTAGACACAGTGCCTAGAGCACGTAGAATCGCTGGGACCCCAAGGAACCACCCAAGGTAGTGACACAGGAGACCCACGGGAAACGTGTGCAGTGTGAGAACACCGGTGCGAGCCCCATACTATTCAATGGGAAAGTCGCGGTTGGAATTTTCGAAGTTATGGACACTTAGGAGAGGACTTTGAGCAAACCCCTTTAGACTTAGGGGGTTCTAGGGCCAACACCCACGGGTGCACCGGAGTACTCGAGTTACCTCACCCAGGGAAGCAAGGTGCATAGGTGTCAAATGGTTTCAGGTGCGAAGAGGTGAAGCATGACTCTGCAGCCACGAGGACCAGGAGGCGTCGACGACGACCAGGAGCTGGAGTCGAGCTGTCCCACAAAGGATGTTGAGTGCTGCGGTGTCGGTGCTCGGATTGAACCCAACAAGCCTTGGCAACAGCAACCCACGCAGGAAGAGAAAAGATGCTTTGTGGCGGACCAGCAAGGTCCCGGGGACTCCCCAAGCGATGGAGAGTCAGGGCATGTCTGGAGCAATCAGGTAAGCCCAATTAGAGCTAGAGTTGCCTTCACAGGGACCCACCAGTCGACGAACTAGGGATCGCGAAGGGACCTCGAGAGAAAACACAAAGGGCCAGCTCGCGGAACACTCGTGGAGTGTAGGCGGGCAATCTTCGGTGGAAATGCTGCTCGGGGTCAGGGCTACAAGTAACCCAAAGCTCAGCTGCAGGAGTCGCTGGAAAGCTGATGCTTCTGCAAAGTGATGCGGTGTCCAGGGGTTCAGGTTGCACAGTCACCACGAGGGATACGGGCCTCAGACTTGCTGTGGGCACTGATCGACCTCTAAGACCACGGAAACCCATCTCCTGTGTTGCAAAATTCTTCGGAGTCCGGCGGGAGCTTCGGAGATGCAAACCGGTTAGATGCGTCTTTGGTGCCTGCCTTGCAGGGGAGTAACTCCTTTACTCCAAGGGAGACTCTTCAGTCATCTAGTTCAATGTAGATCGTCAAAGTTCCAGGATTCTGTATCAGAGTTTCATCCAGGTGTAATCTAAAGTCCTGTAGCCAGGGGTTCCTATCTTATACCCAAGGAAGGGGTGGGCCAAACTCTAGGGACCCACCTATTGGAGGGTCAGGAAAGAGGGGTGGCTACACCCATTTCCTTTGTCCAGTTTCGCGCCAGAGCAGGGGCTGGTAGCCCCTGCAACCGGTTTGAGCTGGACTATGACACCTCCATGTGACAGGAAACCTATTGTCCAGGCCTCCCCTGCCGGAGTTTCGTCCAGCCGCAAGAGGGCAGACTCGTGTCTGTGGCTGGCAGCATTCATGTTGTGATGCCAGGGCTCTGTTAGCTGGTGCCAGGTATACCGGTGCCCTCATGTCTCTCCCTCTAGAAGGGTGGGATCATACTCCCACACCAGTTACTGGTGTGGAGGTATGATTCCAAGGTGTTTGCACCAAACACGACATGTTACCATGCAGCCATTCCAAAGTTAGCATTTACCGTTTGGTTATAATGCACTTAAGAGTATATGGTCTGGCGGCTGCATCACAAACAATCCCGGAATAAAGGTTCTGAAAGCTGCAGAGGGGCTCTGCTCATGCATGGGCACCCTCTCACATGAAACCCAGCACCCTGCCTTCACGATTGTTAAGGTCTGCCATAGGGATGACTGATAGGTTTACATGTGCAGTGATATGGAGATATATAGTGAACCTATATCTCAGTAAGGGGTGCATGCACCAACTTACGCAGGCTGCAGTAGCAGACCTGTGGTGTCATTTTGGAAGGCTTCCCAGGGGTTGCATAATACATGCTGCAGCCCCTAGTAGGCCTCTGGGTTACCTATGCCCTGGGTACATAGTATACCATATACTAGGGACTTCTAAAGGTACCCCAGAATCCAATCTGGTGTGTACCTAAAGTACTGGTAATCAATTTAAAGGGGAAAGCAGATAGGCTGGGGTCCTGAATAGCAGGATCCCAGCCAAACTAAGTCGAAAACCAGCAAAACACCAGGAACAAAGTGGGGGCAACCATGCAGTCAGATTCCACCTTCCTACAGAAACATGTGTCAGCTGCTATCTCTGTGTTCATTGTGGAGTATTTCTAAAATAAAAAAGACCTTTTGTACCGTCATCTGTTCGAACTTCAATCGACAACTGTAAAGAAATTGTTGCTGGCTAAAGAGACATTTGTTTGGATAATAGTAACAGGATTGTGTGTGCTTCGGTGCATTGTATAATTAAATGCAAAAGACTCCAGCCCACCTCCATGCACCCCTACTCCCGAATCCTCACAAGCTACCAGGATGGGAGACGAAGCTCCAGTTACCTGAGGCTTCATGGACTCCCTATTACACACGCTACAAGACTATATCGCAAATCTACGCCAAGAGGTGGCCAGTGTAGTCCAAGAAATCCACCAGGATGTGAACGACCTGGGGCAGCGAGTAGACACGTCGGAACAGGGAGCTGACACTAGAGAGGAAGAGCTGGAAGCATGCCGCAGTCAGATTCTCTAGTTTTAGGACCGGAACGCGAATCTCAATTATTATTTAGAGGACTTGGAAACCAGATTCCGCAACTCTAACATCCGTATTAAAGGGGTTCTGGTAGATGCGGGTAGCTGCGGTCAAGATGTCCCTGCTCCCCAAGATCCTGTACTTCATGCAGACGTTACCACTATTGCCCCCCACATAGTGTGCAAAAATTACAACAGCTCATAGAGACCTTTGTTTGGGGCGGCAGCCACGCATGCGTGAACAAGGAGCGCTCATATCTGCCTGTAGCGAAAGGTGGACTGGGCATCCACATTTGCTGAAATACTACCAGGCGGGCAATTACGTTTTCTGGTGGAATGGCAGCATCTGACAACAGAGAAACATTGGTGCCTATTAGACCAGGCAGTGGCGGGCGTCCACATTTAGTAAATCCGATGGCTCCTGCGAAAGCATTGACCACCGGCTGTATATATCTCCCCAGTGATTCAAGCTTGGAGAGTGGGATAAATTGTGTGTGCTGGTCCAGCTTTCCTCCCACATCGTCCCTGTCAATCCCATTACAGGGAATGCGGACTTCCCTCAAGCGTTATATGGCGCATCTTTCATCCGTTGGCAGGACGCCAACTGTTAGAGGATCGGGGACCTCTTCGACGGTCGAGGCCTGTAGGAAGCTGGGTTTCGGTTGCAGTAACCCCTCCAATTTTATGCCAGACTCCTGAGGCACTTTGACTTGATGTGCCCTGGGTCCCTGCCAATCAGGTTCCCAGGGCCTGTGTTCTTTCCCCAAAACTGTACCAAACCCAATTGGCACTCTCTGGCCACAGGTCAGCTCCTGGTAAATGGTACCCCAAGTACCCAGGGCACTGTGACCAGGGAAGGCGTCTAAGGGCTGCAGCACTTATTGCGCCACCCTTAGAGGTCCTGTACCTTTATACTCACTGCCTTTGCAGACTGCATGTTTTGGTGCAGAACAAAGTGAAGAGTCGACCTGGCACACATCCCTGTGTGCAATGCCTACAACCCCCTGCCCTGGCATAGATCAGCAACCCCTCTAGCTGTTGCACTATCTACCAGTGATGAGGGTACAGGCACATTAGCCCTAAATCCCTGCAGTGTCTAAGTCCATTCTTAAACACTGTAAGTGCAGTGCTGCCATTAAGAGTATATGGTGCTGGGAGTTTGTCATTACGAACTCCACAGCACCATAATGGCTACACCGAAAACTGAGAAGTTTGGTATCAAACTTCTCAGCACATTAAACCCACACTGATGCCAGAGTGGGATTTAATAAAAAATGCACTCAGAGGGCATCTTAGAGATGCCCCCTGAAAAACGACCAGCCTCTGGTGGGTTCCCTGACTGGTGCACACCAGGCTGCCACCATGAGACATGTTTCTGGCCCCCTGGGGTGGGAGCCTTCGCTCCCTGAGCCCAGAAACAAAGCCTTTCCTGGGCGGAGGTGTTCACACCTCCCCCAGGCCAGGAAGAGCCATCTGTGGCAGGGGAGCTTCAAAGGCCTTGCAGCCTTTTGTAATGCGACCCCCAGCCTCTCCTGCTATCAGGAGCAGGCCCCTTCCTGTCTCCCCTTTCTTCTCGGCGGGAAGACAGGCGGGAAAAATTAGAGCAGCCCAAAAGGTGTGCCCACCTCTGCCAACTCCACCCCTCAGGTCGGGGAGGCAAGGTGAAGCCCGCTCTTCAGTGCCCGCCATCTTGCAGATGGCAGGCACTCCCCAATTAGGATTAGGGTTTGTGCTCACTCCCCCACGTGGAGTGAGTACACCAAGGGTGTAGTCACCCTAAGGTCAGTACCCTATTGGCCACTGACCTCGAGACCCCTTAAATACCCCCCTAAAAACAGTATTTAGGGGGCAGCCCTGAACCAAGAACTCAGACAAGAACCAACTATAAGAAAAGAAGAAGAAGAAGGTCTGAACAGCCGTGCCGAAGCTAACAAGAGGAAGATGCCCCCTGACTTGGCACCAGCCCTATCGGCCTGTCTCCACCTCGAACCTGCTCCTGCGAAATCCCAGTGTGTACCGCGGCCAGCAACCTCGAAAACCCCGGAGGACCAGCCTGCCTTCAACCACAAAGACTGTGTCTCCAGTGAACACAGGATTTGTTCATCAACAACCTCTGGCCCTGGCCGGAAACAACTAATCTGCACCGCTCTGCACCGGCCGTCCACAACCCGAGCTCAATTGGGCAGACACCACAAGGAGGTCTCTTCGGCTATCTTGACACGAGATCCGGCCACCCCTGACCTGCCTCAAGCCTCCAGCCAACGCCTGCAGTCTCAAACAGGAAGGTCACCCTATCCGTGACCAGGAGCTGGTAAGAAGATCTGACCTTAAAAGGCACCCCCGCACCTGACGCCCCATGGCCTTGGGTGGCCCAACCGACGGTGCCTAGCCAACCCCCAGCATCCCAACTTACCTCTCCGAATGGTGGTTGCACCCAGAAGACTTTCATCCCCGAGCCTGCAGTGCTTTTGCAAACTGGAGACTCCACATTGAAAGCTACAGTGCTTCTGATGCCAAAACACTCTGCACCCGGCCGCCCCAGTGCCGCTGAGGGGGTATCTTTTGTGCTGGCCTGAACCCCTATTTGCCCTGAGCTTAAGTCCAGTAGCTTTGCTCCCACAACCCAGTGGCCAGCTCGTCAGCAGCCACCAACCGGAGGCCTCCTATCCCCTATTGGATAACCTTGGGCCTCAGCACCCGGCTGCCCTAGTGCCCCTGAGGGTGTAACATGAGTGCATCCTTGAACCTGGGTGACCCCTGAGTCTAACCCCAGAATACCAACTCTTACAACAAAGTACTTACCTTTAAACCGATAACACTATTTTCCTCCATAGGATAACACTGACTGTTTTTCTGTGAAAAGTTTTTAAGTGTGGAGTTGGAAAACCTAAGAAATTCTTTTAAAATTGTGCCAACTAACAAAAACGCTTTTACTTACCTGTTTTCAGGAAATGTCCTAGTGCAGTATCCAGGTATACTGCACTGTGTAAGAAGAGTAACCTACCTGTAACTTTACTCAAAAGCCTATACAAAGTATATGTACTGTATTTCCAAAGCATTGCATTTCTCAGAATCGATACTGTAAATCAAAACACAGTGCATATACAATTAAAATCCAAACTGTGTTACAACTGTATATTTACTGCAAAGTATTTATCACTTACCTGTGCCAGGCTTGCTTGGTTCTTGGAACTAAAATAACTAAAAGAATATTTGTATACAAAACCAATTGGTCTGAAGTTCAGTCTTTGAGTGTGTGATATCATTTGCTGATTGAGTGTATACAACAAATGCTTAATACTGTCCTCTGATACAGCCTTCCTGCTCGACCACACTACCACAAATAGAGAGTAAGGTGCTATCTACTTTTACCTCTGCCTACCTTTCGGGGTTCCACTGGACTCTGTGCACACTATACCTTACTTTGGTATAGTATATACAGAGCCAGCTTCCTACAAGGCCTCTTAGACTTCCCACATCTGCAAAGAGATTTCGGATTGCCTGAAACAGAGTATTGGCACTATTTTGCGATTTGTCATTGGGTGACACTCCCGCAGGTGCGTCCTCATTCGAGAAGACCACTTACTCCCTTGCGATGGTTCCTTTCTCAGCAGGATGAGAAACCCCTCCTCTCCGATATTTACACATTTCTGCAAGGGGCATTGAGCGCCTTGACCTCTCCCGCACGAACACAATGAGAGTCCGAGTGTGAACGAAAATTCTCAGATAAAGAATGATTGGACATTCTGCAGCGAACCCGAATATCCACCTGGAGTGCATCAGGCAGAGAAACTCTTCTCAAGCTTACTCACTATTGGTAACTCACACCCGCACGTGTTGCTTGGTGGAGAAGGGGATATGACTATCTCTGCTGGCACCACTGTAGTGCGTCTGGCACTCTCACACACTTGCTATGACACTGCCCTAAACTACATCGCTACTGGACAGAAGTGCTTCCCCACTTCCCGGGTTACATCTTGTTAGGCCTCCCCAATCCACTAACATACACATTGAGGTCGAGGAGAGGGAGGGCTATTACCCTGGCACAGTGCCTTCAAACAAGTTTTGCTATCTAAATGGGGCACTTTGAAAAGACTTGGGAGCCGTGTCTGAAATTTCTATCTCATACCTTTCGGGAGCTTTCTTTCCCGGTGCATCCATGGGTACTCCGTCTTACTGTGGATGGCCCCGGGTCACCTTGATTCCTCAGTGAACTGAGATGGTGTCTAAACATGACTACTCAAGGAACTGCACATACGCATCCTATTTGTTCTATTTCTTTCTGTCCTTCACCCACCCACTGTTTCCTTTCGATCATCCCCTCTCCCAATCTCCCGCTGTCCGATTACATTTGTTGTCCCTCGCCGCCCATTGGTTGCAGGAGAGTGTATTGTTTTTTGTGTTAAAAACTCAAAAATCGATTTAATACTGAAAAACCCAAATGTTTAATACAAGCCTATGTGCCCAATGCCCGTCAGATGTCTAAAGTCACTTTGCTACACAGAGAATTGTTAGATGGAGGGTTTGTTTGCAGAGCTGTAATATTGTGGAGTATGTAGAAAATTATCATCTTTTGAGTAATGTTCTTCCAGTTTTTGTACCCTATCTGCTTTGCTGGCTTTAGAACTCTGTGCACTTTATCTCTGCTAACCCGGAGTAGAGTGCCTACTCTTAGAAATAAGGCAATTCAACCATGTTTGAAGGGGTTAAACATCGTTGAATTGGCTTATTCCTAATTGGTACATTTAACTTGCCTTAAGTTCCCTAGTATCTGGTTTAGAAAGTGCACTCAGGGCCTGATAGGTGCTGCAGTCAGCAATTGCTATTTAACTATCGGCTTTAGGCCTACCCTTTGTAGCCTGACTGCTGCAGTGCAAAACCTGCTGTGCTCCCTGTTAAAAGATCCTTTTTTGACAGGTAAAACACCATCTTTTAAACATTAATAAGTCACCCCTATGTAAGCCTTGTAGCCCACAAGGTAGGGTGCATGGTCTTTAAATGTGGGAGATGTAGAACATTAATGGTAACGTGTTCCTACACTGACAAGACCCTGAAGGCCATTAACAATGTGGTAGGCATTGCAGTCCCATGTAGAAAACTAGAGTACAGATTAAAAAACTAATACTGTATCTCTGGAATGGGATCAGCAATAAAATAATTAAACCACTATGCCTAATAATAGTTATTTCTAATGAATATTAAGGAAAGAAACCTTTAGAAAGTTATTCTTTATCTGCTTGAATTGTCAAAGACTGTGTCACCTCTCAGCTTGTGCTCAGCCATGACTATGTGAGAACGAGGTGTGAAATTCCTCCTGGAGGAAACAATAGGTGACTTGAACGGTCTCTTCTGAACTCCACACAATGTTCAGAGTGGGGGCTGTGGGCATCCTGTGACACCACACTGTCAAATCCTGCTTGACAGGTCTGTTCAGCCAGATCTAACTCTTGGGGCACACTTGGAAGAGAGAGAACATGATGCCAGACAATTCTTGTGTATCCTCTGTCTGGTTCCTGAAGAGCCCTGTTTTTGTCCTGCCAGATGTGTCTCTCTAGGTTTGTTGTAGGTACAGCGTCTGCTTCAACCTGGATTTTATTATTAGATGTAGGCGGCAACTAGGATTACTACGGTCCCCAATCTCACTGCCTGCCATCAGAGCCCAGGTTTAGTGTGATCGTAGACTTTCAAAATCATGAAAATGCCATGACACATGGCATTTTGGGCCGGTTTGCAGTTAGTGAACAGGAACTGCCTAAAAGTAATTAGGGGCAGCTGGGAACTTTTACCCCATTGGATAGGACGGAGCCAGTCATCCCTAGCCACTAGTTGGTGCCAGATTTAACTGTGGCATCAATAGTTATCCTCCTCAGATCACTTTCTGGCCGTTTGGAAGATCTGAAGAAGACTGGACCTGCTGTCTATGACCTGACAGGGGCCCTAAAGGACTGGGCCTGGTCCCTCTTTTACCCAGGACAAAGACGTAGACTCCAAGGGTGAGTTGGTGGACCACTTGTGTGGCTACTGGGAGATAAGCTGCAGGAGGCCTTCTAACTGGAGTACCCAACTGAACAGTAGCAACTGAACCTCGACTTGACCTTGCTGGTGGCCTCTAATAAAGTGATGCATGTCTCCTGCAACCTGTCTCTGGGAGCCTCAGACATGAGCCAGAGGAGCTGCTCCTGAAACCCTGAAAAGTTGGGACTTAAAAGACTAGGAAGGAAAATTATTTTACTGACCTTTGTCGCGGTCAGCTTGAGATTGCACTTAGGTTCTGGTCTACCATGAGTATAACCTGTCATTGGTGCTATTTCATCATGAAAGTTTTAAAAATCATCTCTCTGGTTTCCCTTATTAGATTTTTTTCATTTCAGCACCAAAATAGCAATATTTTGTAAAATGCACTCTGTTACACTTACCCTGTTTTGATGGCACTGCATAAAAAATTAACTCAATTCTATATGTTAACCCTGTCTGCTCGTGCCATAGTTACCAGGGTGTTAACCTGAGGTTAGTTTAGTGACTTTGAGGTTTGTGATTATCCCTTGAGGTGGGCAGTCACCCACCCCAAATTATAACCCACGCATCTTTGTGAAGGTTGGACTTTATGAAGAAGTGTTTTTGCACCTCAGTTGCAGTGTGAAGAAGTGCGGAAGGGAAGGTAGCTTCATAGAGCGGCACCTGTGCCGTTTCATGCGTGTGTGTGTAGCGTTGGAGTCTTGACTCTTTGGAAATGGGAATTGTGAAGCAGTGGTTGTCCAGAGGGATTGTTTAAACTAGTGTCCACTGGACTTTACAAAAGATAATGTTGGCAGGGGCTTGTAGTTTTTTTTTATCCTTATTTAAAATGTTATGGTGATGTAATCTGGTAAGGGCTGTGTATCTAAAGCTGTGTGTATCTTACTTAGAGGTGGCTGGGAGGGGTGCACATGCTGGGATGAGGCTGTGAGCGACCACAGTGTCTATATCCCTGTATAAGTAGAAATACACATGAACCTGTAATAGTCAGTTTACTATAACAATCACGCTGCTCAGTTGGGTATTCATGCTATGAGGTATTTACCTGGATAATTACGTTACCTTACAACTCTCTCTTTCCATAAGATTGTCACTATGGCACTCTGTGCCGGGTACATTGTGATTTTGTATGCATCTGTATTCATCTTCCTTTGTGGGAGCATGCTCTTGAAATGGGGCAGTTTTGTAAGGGCCTATTCAGGAGCTGGGATCTTGTCAGCATGTAGTCTCCTAGTGGTACGGTTTTATAACTGTATCATTTTTTTAGAATGTCATTTTCTAAATGTGTAGTTTTATACTAATTTTGTAGTGTGTCTCCATTGTTTAGCAGTGTCAATTTGTAGAGATTAACTTTTGCACGAGCCTTGACCATCTATATAAAATATGCAGCAGCTTGGCAGGAAAAATGCATGCACTTTTGTGCTTAAGGCCTAAATTATAGAACAAGAGTTATTCTTGATGTGAGAATGAGTGGTTTATGTTAATGGGCGAAAGACTGCATTCTGTTCCAGGCACCAGCTCTGTGGGCTCTGAGCTATGGTTGTATCCAGTTGCAGGAGTTTGTGCCAGTTGCATAGGTTTGTATGGAAGAGCTGAATTATGGGCTGGCCCTGGTTCTGGAGCACATGAGTGAGAGCAGCTTGGTGTGGACTTCAGTGGGGAGAGGCTCCCCAACGAACATCAGAGGGGAGGTCCATTGGATATTACCCACTCATTTCCCAGGGCAGTTACTCTGCCTGGCCCCACCTCTCTGAAGAGAAAATCACAAGGACGAGTTCCTGTGTTGGAAGGAGCATAGGTAAAACGGGAGCTAGAGTTGTGAGTGGGCCCTTTTACTGCAACCTTCGTAGGGGCTGGTAAAACCATGGGCTTGTAGGAAATGTGGGTTGGTCGGATCAACCATGGGCTTTTCCGATTTGGGCTGGCAGTATCCACTAGAACAATTTCCAAAACCCTGGTTGCTAAGCTTTGTGGGATGAACTAACTATCAGAACTTAAAGTCCCCCCACACCTCACGGAAATATTTGAGCCTTTATTACATACAGACCGCATTCTCCCTGTTTGTGATATGACACACCTTTTAACTGAATGCACCTGGCGCAAACTGTGACAGTACTTGCTATTACAGTAAATGCGCTGCCTGCAGCTGAGTCATAAACTCATTCCTGGACAGTGTACAGCTCATTAGTGAAAGACAGCTGGTCTGTTTGAAGCTGCTGGTCCACCTTTCACTGTGAATGTGGCAACCTGGCCTGCGTTTGCAAGTGGGTCAGGGATTCCCCTTGTGTATGTGTGTGGGTGGTTGACTGACTGCACCTGCCTACATGGGGATGACTGGGGAGACTCTGGGACTTATCCCCCTTCTCAGGTTCACCCTGAGGGGTGGGGGGGGAGGATGGTTGGGAGAGCACTGATTGCACATCAACTCTGTGGCACACAATCAGTACATCTCCTGACTGCCTCTTTGCCTCTGCATCTATAATATGGCATGGGTGCAAATGCAAAGGATTTCCTGTTTTGCATGCAGCCATGCTCTCATGCAGATAAGGAATGATCCCTTGAGATCGGACCAGTGCACATTTAGTGCTGGCACAATCAGTATAACAGAAGGGTCCATGCAAGCATCTGCTGCCCTTTTTGTAATACCATAGTGCCCCAGGGGTGCAAAAAGCTGGTTCAAGTGCTTCTTGTGCCCCGGAGAGCTATGTGCGTCAAACAAACGAGTTTTGAAAGTCCTAGTAAATCAGTTCACCATTTGATTGAACTCTGTGCTGATGAAGAACGGATTGTGGCTAGAAAGATGGCACATTTGTACCTCACTGTCGTATGGTGAGAACCACACATACCTCTGACAAGTCAAGGAAGCATGACTGAGCCAGTCCTGCTCTCTGAATTGCTTTCAGCCCTTTCGCATATTAAATACATTTCAATTTGGTGAGTAGGAGTATTGTTTTAGCCTTCTCTTTCTCCCCAGCCCTGACTTCACCCTTTCTTTCTTTCCCATCTCTTACCCCTTCTTCGTCGTTTTCTACTTTTTCTGTCCCTCTTCTGTTTTCTTTTCTCCCCACCTCGCTCACTCTTTTGCTATCTTTGTCTCCCTTCCCGCTCTCTTCCCCTTTCTCATTCTTCCCCTTTCTCATTCTTCCCCTTTCTCATTCTTCCCCTTTCTCATTCTTCCCCTTTCTCATTCTTCCCCTTTCTCATTCTTCTCCTTTCCTCCCTTCTACACATGAACTCTAGAAGAAGCTAAAGAGCTATTTATAGTGCAGATGCTACTAGTGACATGGTGTGCAGTTGCCAGGAGTGGCAGGATGCCCAATGCCTAGCTCCTGGTTCCCCTTGATTAATAGGTCTTTAATACCTAACTAGGCCGAGCCTTCAGCAACCAGTGTTTGCCAAGTATCGAGAGTCTAAAGGTGCCAGGTCCCCATAACACAGTAGTTTCCCGGTATTCACTGTGTTTGTCACAGCTGTGCCTTTGTGAGTAATGCCAAATCAACGCATAGAAAACTGGATGAATGGCTGGAGTACAGTAAATATTAGGCAGTTTGGCATAGCAGAACTTGAATATAGGGCGAGCGGGGCACGTACCACAAATGTTACACAGTTTAGCACTTTGACCCTTCTGAAGGGCAAGCTACAAAATAGTCAAGCATAATAAACATAAAAAGTAACATTTCCATGAAGAAGCATAACGTCCCCTAAAGGAAGTCGCAATTAATGATTGATAGTGTAGAAGAGCTGGACATTAGATTTTTGTTCAACACAGTGGATTACTATCGGTATGTATTTCTAATGTATATAGATGTATTTCTGTACAGTGAATCTAGTTGGGAGGCAATGGAGCCCTACAGAAAGGCAACAGTTCATGGATAGATTCATGGAAGTTTACTAAAGACAACAAAGAGGTAAATGCCTGTTGTGTGGAGAGGGGTTGCTTTTTGAAGAGTTGAGTTTTCAGCATCTTTCTGAACTAGATGCGGAGTAGGGTCAGTTCTGATGCCAATGGAGATGTTGTTCCAGATACTGGGTGCTTACATTGAGGAAGACTGCTTATGTCTTTTCCCCTCTAACATTGCCCCCTCTCCAGTCTTCTGCTGTCTAAGGTTTTTGACGTGGTACTGTCTGCCTGAGGTTGTTAGCATCTCAGCAAAGTTTGTTGGAGTAATGTTTCTTATGACTTTACACTGGATACAGCTTAAAAATGATACAGGCTTTTGGGGACCTTCTTTCGAAGGTGATGTGGTCGAACTTCCTTAAGACCTTAATAAGGCATGTCGCAACCTACAGGATGCTTTTCAATGGATCCAGTGTGGTGCCAGAGGGGCTGTTGAGCAGTGCAATGCCTCCATCCACGTGAGAGAGGACCAGAGCTTTCACTGTAGTTGTCAAACCTATCTCTGGCAGGAAGGTTTCAATTTTATCAGAAGGGAAAGCTGATCACAAGGTGCCTTTATTTACAGTGTTGGAATTAGTCTAACTGTGTTTAGGAATGCGTCTTCTGCAGCAGATGGCTTACCATTGCCAATTAAGTACATCATATTTAGTTACCGCCTAAATGGTGAAAAAGCTATTTTCGAACCAAACCAAAAGTGCATGAGCAAAGCAACGCCCATTTTAAAATCCTAAAGAGATTATCCACTTTTCAGATTCCTTTGAAGTGAGCTTTGTTTTTCTGGCAGGTTCCGTCTTTAGCCGATAAGATGTAATTTATGGGCTTTTTTATATTTAGTGCACCAATATAGTACATGACAGGGGATCAAGAGTGTGCTCAACCTGTAAATTACATTTCAAATCACTTGTGTGGTAACTACATTAAATGGGTACAAACATACCAAAGCGGAGACAGGCAGTCCCTTCCCACTGCTGCCCTCCACTACTGCCCCACTCCCTTGTTTCAAATTCCGCTGTCATAAAAGGGATTCAGAAGCGCTTTTAAATCTGTTGCATGCCTGGTCCTTCTCAAATCACGATAGCAGAGCTGCATAGTCTTGCGCCACTCTTCCCTAAGGACACCCAGCTTGTAGGTGCCTCTGGTTGACGTTCTAACCAGGTGAACACCCACAAAATAGCCACCAGAGTATACAAAAAATCAACCCCCCCCCCCAAAAAAAAAAACCTAAAAGGCGAAAAATAAGGGAAGAAGCTTCAAGATGCCCTTCACTTCAAGGTGTTCACACAAATGTAACAATCACCCAGACATTGTTAAGTACTGCACCATAAGTCACTGCACGAAACTGCAATCTGTTAAACTATTGATGAGAGCAAGAATTCATTTGGGGTGGTACTAGTTGAAGTGTTATGACTTCACGTAAGATTCCAGTGGAAATGATCAAATCCAATCTTTTCTTTCAAACAAACCTCAAACTCGTTTTTTTATTATTCCATATTAATGACCATCCTGTGCACTGGCTGGACTGTTGTGTAATATTTTTCAGAGCTGCAGCTTTTCTGGTGGAACGCTAACATTTCTTTCTCTACAATCCGGTCTACTGAACTGTTTTGCATGGCATGGATGGTGGTCAGGTGGTGAAATACCTCCAGAGCTGCCTCCTGTGTCTCTCTCCATTCAGATTTGACCATATAAGAGCCGTGATGGCATTTTGCATGCAAGATTGTACGGGTGGCGTCCAAGCTCCTTAAACTCAAGCAAAGCAGTATTCATATGAATATAATATTTGGACATCTTTTGGCCAAGGAAGACACCATGAAAAATGTACTACATATGAACGTAATCTTAAAGGTCCCTGCGGCGGTGTTTATTGGCAGAAGTATCGGATATGGCCCATCCCAAAGTTGGATTCCAGCGCAGTCTACTCATGGTTATGTTCCTGCTGCTATAAACAACTCCGATCCATTCTAACTGGTGTCAGCAAGACTGCTGCTCCAAAGTGCTTTTATAGAGTAGCATTTTGAAAGGTGGGTACATTGACTTTATACCACCAATTCACATACAGGAAATCTTCAGAAATTTTTATACTAAAAATCTGAGATGGCAGCAGGGTAATTTGTCACGGTTGTTAAGTCTTTGTGATATGTAAAAAGGACTTTGAAAGTACCTGCATGGGCTCGGCCAGGTTATTGCTGTCCTGTTTCTTGCACTCTTTGGTTCTGAACCTAAAACTTTCCCTCCTCCCATGTCCATTTTGACACGAGAAGGTGGTAAAAGAGCCACGTTGTGTTATCCGACACTTTTGATGGTGAATGCAACAAAGCTTTAAAGAAGCACATTTTAATTCAGCCCAACTGAGTGTCCTACATTTTTTATTAAATAGACCGGGCAAGTGAATCATTTTTGTGAATTTATTTTAAAAAATGTGACAAGGAGTTTCCCTTTAACTGAATGCTGCTTCATTATTATTTCAGTAAGGTAATTACTTTACTGTAATAGTAAGTTAAAAGATGCAGTCTCTGGAGGAATAATTAGATTATCTTGAAAATGTAGCAGTGTAATGCTAGGCCATCTTGAAAGCATAGTTCAAAAAAATATATGAGCCATTTAATGTCCGAAAGAGACTGTGGATCCTGGACAGAATATATTAGGAAACCCAGAACCATCATTTCTGCCAGACTGAAGTAACCGGTCAGTCACTCTAGGTGACATTAGATCATAACAAGGAGAGAAGGTACCTTGCAATATCATAGATTAGCGCCTGTGAGACCAATGAGCTGCTATTCAGGAGAAAGCAGCATGATAACCCCTTATGTACCTGAAAATCATTATCAAGTAAAGTTCATATTTTTTCGCCCATTTCTATGAATGGTACATAGAATAGATATTGCTGAAAGTGATGGGGGTCTAAGGAATTTAATATTCATATTTTTGTTATGTGATCTGTTTTCAAAATCACAAGGAAAACAGCAATTCTTCTGAAAAAGCAGTGAATGAAAAATTGGCAGATCGAGGGGAACGATTAATATAAAAAGTAAAACATAGACACAGGGAGCCCGGTTTAGCCACACAGCAGTATGGGAAGGTTTTATGAGCATGCAAAGGTTAGGTCAACAAACTGAGACATTTATCATCTTGCCTTGCCCCTCGCTTTAAATATTTATTATATATATTTTGTACCCCTTTCTCTTTGTCCTCACGTTTGCTAGTTGTAATATTTCTGGAAGTCTAATAGATAACTGTCTAGTAACAAAGTTCTTCCTGTCATCTTTGCAATCTATAATGTCTGTAACCAGTATTTTAATTGGATTGTATATTTTATTATGCAAGATTTTTATGTATCATTCATATAGCGAAGCGGCTGTTTTAGAGTGCTGTGTAAAAGTGGAATTAAAGTAGAAGGGAGCCCTACTAAAATCACTAATAGGTCATTAGTTGTGTGGTTCAAAGCAGTTGGTTTAACTGCGGTGAAATCTGTATTCTTGCGGAACTGGCTGGATTACCCTGGTTCTACCTCCAAACCATCAGTTTGGATAGGCCTTGTGGCAGCTCGTGCTGTACGGCTGGGTGAATTTAATTCAACCCGCAAATTGCCCACAAACCCAATCGGGAACATAAACCTGCCAAGCCTCCAGAGATGCATTTGGGCCTATACAAAAGACGAACACTACGAGGACATGAGCAGCCTCCTGCAGCAGGACGGCTATGGAGAAGAACAAAGATTGAAGATGACTGATATCGGGGGACCAGTCAAAGGAAGATTGACCACACATCTGTAAATGAGGTCATGCGGGCAAAGGTGCTAGTTTCTGGAATATCTCTGAAGTTCCGATTGTGAATGTATTATTTTTGATGAGTGCTGAATTCAGATCCTAGAAGACTGAAGTCCCTCTGCCTCAGTTTGGGAGGAGGATCAGCTTTTGTAACACAGTCCACCACTATGCAGAAACACTGATCAACATTTGAAAAAGTATTCAGAATGTGCGCTCATGTCATTTTACAGTAAAAAGGAGGGCAACATTACTGTAACGCTTTCTGCTTCAGGAGACCATGTACCCTATAAGGTTTTGGACCTGCATAATTTAAAAAGAAATGTTCATAGTTTTCATTGCTCAAATTTATGCTGAATTGAACAGTTTTCTCTTTTACTTAGTAAAGAATCATTGCAAACGGCAAGGCATGCCAGCTGCATTGGAGCTGATAATGAGTTAAAGTGTTTTTATCTTTTTACCACTGATAGGTGCAACTAACTGGTTTGCAAATATTTTTCTGCAGTTCTCTTGGGACAGTAAAACGATCTCAACGTTAACGTTAGTGAGGAGCTCTTTAATCGCATACTTGGAGAGGTTCGTTCTACCACTGCACTGTCTCCTTGGGAGGTACAATGTGGCTGCTCTTAAGCACATGCAAAAGCGATGGTTTTCCGTGCTTTTCCAAGAACCAGTAAGAAATACCAGCAGTGGGAGTTAGCAGCAAGGTGTGCTGATTTTAAATCGTCAGTGCTTTGTTTAAGCTGTTAAGATGACTGAGCTGATGCACAAGCTACGCGAATATTTGCTTAAACATGTAGATTACAGACTCAATGAGACCTTTCCTGATGAAGTACCATCGACGTATGTAACAAAATAATTTATATTATTACTCCGACTTGATACCCTGATGAGATTCAAGTGCTACTTAAAAATGCAATTATTACAAATATAAAATAGTCTTGGAGACCTAAACAGTTCTGTAAAGTCACCAAGTACTTTCCAAACCTACCTCTGAGATTGGCAATATCAGTAATGCTTGTGGGCTAAATTCCATATGTATTAGTAAATTTATAACCAAACCTCACCAGAAGTTAGCAGGGCTACAGATAACAAACAGTTTACATCATGACAGTAGGGAAAATACAGGAATGTTCTGAACCTGTGCAGGGACATCTTAAGGATTTTGGGGCGCGGGCCAAATGTATTTTGAGGGCCCCTGTTCAGAACTTCTTTGAATTTATGATCCAATTTCAGCTCTTTCATACAGTCTTTGGCCAGGTCACTGGCAGTGCATAGGCACACTCCCCCAAAATCTAAAGTTGCTACATTTAATATTCAGAGATAGTGACTTGTGTTGTCAATATTGTACCACAGAAGTCGCCCACTAATATTACTGAAAATAATCTCAGTGACACCCTTCCATTTCTCATATGTGAGGCCGTTTTGATCTAAAAAAAACTTTTTTATGGATGTTGCATGAAACATAAACACAACGTTTCTCTGCAAAATATCTGTAATAGACTCTCATGCATCACTCACATTAACAATAAATTAAAGGGAAACAGTATTTAAAACAATTTGTTTAAGAATTAGTCAAGATATTCAGGGCAAGACTCTGCAGAACAGAGCTGGCGTTATCTGGGGGCCCCCTGAAAGGCTGGGGTCCTGGGCCAGGGCCAATTTTGCCCATGCCTTAAATCGTCCCTGTGTACATTTGTGTCAGTTTAGGGGTGAGGAAGTCGGCGGGAGAAGAGTTTAGTTCTAGAAGAAGTGGGCTTTCAAAGTTTGCTTCTTCAATTACATTGTGAGACGCTTCTCTTTTCTTTTGCCTAGAGTGAGAGGCATAGTGAGGAAAAAGATTCAGGATAATCTGTTTCATGTTTTTAAATGTAGGTGTGGGCAATTTAATTGAAGTAGTTCTTAAATTCCGCACCTTCTCAGTTCAAAGGCAGGCACAGGGGCATCTTCCATTGGTATGAATTCATTTTAATTAATTAAATCCATAAATGGTTTACTAACAATAAAAACAGTTAATTGCATAAAACGTTATATAGTGCTTTGCCATTTTTAAATAATTGCATTATGTTAAAAAGCAGACCTTGAAGAATAAGATTCCAATAGATATGCTAAGTATAAAACGGAAACAAGGTAAAAAGTGAATTGAATTATTGCCACTTAAGCTGGTTCAGTTGGTTTTAAGTGATGTACAGGAAGGATTAGGATAGCAAAAGTGTCCTTGCATCTATTGCGTTAGTCAAATGTTTGATTTACAACCTGCTCCAAGCAGACAGTTTATTGGAACTACCCCAGGCATAATTAATTAAAAAAAAAAAACATTAATGCCAATATGCAGCGAGATGGACTGTTCCCGTTGCGTGGCTGGTGGCTCTACTTCCTAAGCACTTACTCCTTACAGATGTAATGCTCGCAAACTGTCCTAAAGAGCCATTATTAGGACTATCGACTTCTTTTCTTGTAAATCAGGCAATGTACAGAGTTAATGTTGCTGCTCATCTCCTCCCAAAGGGTGCTTATTCTAGCTGCCATGTGCCATATCCTCTTGTCCGTGGGCAAAAGATTATCGATTGGTAGTTTTTTTTAGCCATCAGCAATTACTCTGCTACGTTAATAAATTTGACAAAGCATGAGATCACATGAGCGAAATCTCCTCTCGAGCAAAAAACTATTGCTTGGCGGCAAATTCTAATTCCATATCAATTAAACACATTACGAAGCAGGAGCTTAAGGTCGTTAACAAAAAAAGTGCATGTGCATTACAAGTGAGCCATGCTTCCCTTCTGATGTTGGCGCAGTCTGCAGATTTGTGATTTCAAGCTGTCTGACCATTTTGGCAAGGTATGTCTTCCACTAATTAAGGCACAAGCAGCTGGTGTAACTTATTTACAATTTGTTTTGGAATAACTGTAACAAACCGGTGCTTAAAACAGAACCAGTTTCTTAATTCTGTGATAGTTTTATGATAGAGTTAATGGAACCCTTTGCACACCGAGGCGACATGACTGATGTTTCCCATTGGACATTACCCAGGGGGCTGCCATTCTACATTTTCCAGGTAGCCAGATTTTCCCTGCAGTGAGGGTGGAAGAGAGCACTAAAGGGTCCCAGTGTTTTTATGTGATGCATAGAAATTTTTTTTTATCCATTTGGGAAAGTGTTTTGCTCGTGGTGGAAAGATGCCAATGCACCCAGACTTTAACACTAAACATGCTTCTTCCGGCAGAGTTGACAGTATGCAGGAGGGCGAGGAGGAGAGTAAGGCTGGCATTTTGCTTCTTTTGTCGTTTTCTGATTGAGAGATAATAGTTTTTTTTTTTTTTTTTACAATATTAGCAATCGTTCACAAGCTGTAGGAATATATCTGTGCTTTTGAGCACTAAACACAAGGATTCTGAACAACCTAAATAAAATCATGGAAGTCACTTGCACACTCATTAAATGTTTTTGATACATTCTCAGTTTACTGTAGAATTTACATGTATGGTTTTATCCAAAGTCCACATGTTATAAATTGTGGAATCTTATATCATGTTTTACATAATAGAAATCTGAAATCAACATTGATTGGGAAATCAGACGGGGCACAGCGGGAAAGCCGTTAAAGAACAAGCATAGGCAAACAGGTCTAGTCTATGGGCAAATTATTGGCTTTGCCAATTGAGTGGGGGTTGGCAACGGTAGGGTGGATGTTGGGAGGGAACAGGAACTTCCCGTGTCATATTGCTTTTTTATCCTTCTGGTATGCAAGGGAGGGTAGAATAAGCAAGAGTAACAACTAGGAGGTGGCAAGCGAATAAGCAACAAGTCCTGAGGAAGGGGGGTGTTGGAGGGGTAATTACTAACATGGACTGGGACAGGGTGGGAATAAACAAAATGCACATGGGGTGGTAGGGAAATAAGAAATACAGATAAGAGGGTGGGAGGGGAAGAAGCACCACGGACCAAGAGATGGGAGGGAAAGAAGCAAAACAGACAAGGATAGCTGGGGAAGAAGAAAGAAAATACATTTTTTTTTAAATAGTCCCTCAGTCTCAGCGCCTTCAGCAAAGGACTCTAATCCAAATGAAGCAATCTGTACTCGGTCAGTGCTCCAGCTGAAAGAAGAGGAAGTGAAGCCGGCTTGCACTGCCCAATTGGAAGACAACAAATGAGTGACAATGAAGACGACAAATGATAAGCAGTGGACAGACTCCAAGCTCGTTTTTTAGCATAATCTCTCTTGCAGGTGGGAGCGTATGCACTGATGCAGGCGAGTCCTAAAAATGAAAAGAAGAGGCAAACAATATTGTTTTAGTTGAATTTTGAACTGATACACAAAAAGTGAAGCATTCACAAGTTGGAGAAGTATTTCGTAGTTTTGTGATCAGAATCGGTGGACAAGTCCATCGTATCTAATCCCCGCCTGCTGTGACACCATTGCTGCATTTTAGTCTCCAGCTTCTTCTGCAGAAACAGAACAGGTGGTGGAATTTAAGGCGCATTTTCGAATGGCAGTTGGTAAAAGGACCTCTGTACCGCCATGGTGCCTGGAAGTGTTATTTACTGAGTCGTTTGATCGACATCTAATTGAATCTGCACCCAGATTGTGCATCAAATATTCTTTATTTATTTATTTATTCCTTGTTTTCTATAGTGCGAACATGATCCACAAGCGCTTTACAGTACAAAAGCATTACATTTCCATAGTTATACATGGCTTAAGTGGGCTACCACATTTAAGTGATCGTTCTAAAAGTGGTACTCAGTTTGCATTAACAATTACTACAAATATTGATTATTGTATAGTTACAGTTCTTGAAACAATATTATGTGAATTACCAAATACTTCTTGAGGATGTTTGGCCGAACTTGTCAATTAATGATGGCGACCTGGAGTAGGATGCCCCAAAATTCCAATGACTAAGAATGTCGGGACTACTATCCTGTACCATGTAACCTACAGGATCAGCCGATATACAAAGAACGAGAGATTGACTGTAGAATTCAATTAAACCCATAGCCGATACCGCCAAAAGTTATGGGAGGACTTTGCTCATAGGGAAGGACTTAGCTTCCTTTTTTAATAGAACGGAGGACGTGAATCTTCTAATTTATGGTGGAAGCGAATTCCAGATTCTTGGCGCCACTCCGGAGAAAGCTCTATCATATGTTCTCTTCTTGTGGAAGAATGCAGGTTTCAGTAAAAGATCTTCAGTGCTCGGAGAGACTCTGCTGTCTCCGGATAACGTAATTTTCTGGGCCAAGAAAAGAGGTGTTTTGTAGTGTAGTGCTTTGTGAGTGATACATTCCATCTTTAGGTGGATTCTAGCTTTGAATGAAAGCCAATTGATGGCTTTCAAATGTGGGGTTACATGGTCAAATTTCTTAGACCCAGTTATGAGTCTAGCTGCTGCGTTAAGGCAGGCTTTTAGGGGACCTGTTGATAACTTGGGAAGACCTGAAAGAGTTGTGCATCGTACTCAATCCTCGAGATGACCAAAGCCTGGACTGCTGTTTTGTGGTCAGCTGTATCAATGAATGGTTTTAGTTTTCTGAGATAGCTTAAATGGAAGAAAACATTTACTCTATTGATGAAAATTGCACTCTATTGATGTTAGTGAAAGCCCTGGTTGTGGCTTCTCCTCAACCTCAGATTCTAAATTTCATGACATCAGTTGAGCCTTTCATCATTCTGTTGTTAACAAAGTCTGGGTTAAATGTACTAGCCAGACGTTATATTATGATTCCCTTTAAAATTAGTGTATTTATACAGTGGTTCGGCGAATAGCTCCTTTCTTTTGCAGACAGTACAGTTTCTTATGCTGCTCAGTAGCTAGCAGCATTGCCTCAGCATATGTAAAACTGTTCAGAAGCTCAGTTGGGTATGGCATGGACTCTCCTTTCCGTGCACCTGTGCCTCAAATGTTCATGCTGAGGATTCCTTAATAACTAAAAAACCACAATGCATGGGTCCATTTGCAGGCTGCTGTTCCTGCCTCACTGGGCATGAGATGTTGAATCGGACTTACACCAGATACGTTTTGCAAGCTGACCATGCAGAGAAGCTGTCCACATTTAACATGCTCTGAGGGTTTTTAAGAGCCTTCCAGTGCTTGCGAGTTTACATTTTGTAGCTGCTTACCACGCCACAAGTACACGCTGTGCATGAAAACAAACACTGCTGCCTCCGAGCTGGAAACAACAGCCTATTGACTCAGTGCTCTGATTTATGGCCAATAAAGCTGTCTTACTAACGCACGACTACTGTTTATTGGGACATCCATCTGTTCTGGTCGCTGTTGCGCAAAGTGTCAGCTCTTGCTACAGACAGTCAGTCAGTGCTCATCAGAGGGCTCGTTCCTGGTTAACATCCAAAGTATCCAAAGAGAAGATTCTGATACTTTCTCACTTCTAATGCACAATAATTGTAGGTACATCAAGCAGATCAGGAATTCTATGTGCAACTCAAATAATGTTACTGCCTAAAGCTCCTCTTTTAATGGTACTGTTTTTATTACTGCTCATATGGAGGACATTTCTAAGTAGAAAGACAGTCTTATGTGGCTAGAGGCTGCCCCAAATACTAGTCCCGCATATGGAGCCCGTGGAATTCTTACCGAGGAGAGATATGTCTACCACCACGTAGTATAGAATACGATGACCCCCCCTGCCCTGTAACATATTCCTATACTGTACAGTAATCAGCTTGCACTTATTGTCTCCATTGTGTGTACTTTCACCAATTCCTCTGTACTGTATATCTGATGCCGATGTACGTTAATAAAAAAAAAAAAAAAAAAAATATACACATCCCTCTCTTGGTGTTGCAGTTCGTAAAACTCATTTTACATCCTAATCTCCTATTAGATCAGTTGGCTTTCGCATCTCCTGCCTGTTTAAGCTGCAGAGCTGTGTTCCTTGTGCTATGTGTGGTGTGATGCTCTAATACTTCATGGTTCAATGTCGACCTGTCACAAATGCAACTCTGGAATTGTGGGTCTGTTACACCGCAGGCTGCATTGTGACCAACGCACCACCCGACAACTTCCCTCGCAACCTGTTCAATGCAGCGAAACGTGCTGCTGTTTTACCTGTGGGTTGATGACTCTGCTGGCATTCAGGGGTATTCCTCTCCCTGGGGACTATGTTGGAAGCCACGATAGTTCTCCTTCCCACAGTTGCTGGGATGGAGTTATCTAGTCCCCAATCCATCATGGCGGCTTACTCATTCATTATTGAATTGCCTTCCAAATCCAATATGGCAGCATCATTTTCTGATGTAATTTTCTGTCCGGGGTATTTTAGGAGTGGGATTTCTTCCTCCTTTTATTGTAATACATCTTTGCTTCTGTTTGCGTGTTGCCACACTCCTGCTGATCCCCCTTCCTGTTGACTTTTTCAGTTTGACTGCCCTTGTTTTGTTGCTGAATTCTTCCTCACTTCTGTTGGCGCTTTCACGCCTGTTGGAGGTCCCTCTTCTGGCTAGTTACTCCAGTGGTTCACTTGCGTCCAGTTCCAGTCTGCTGGGTCATTTGGTCTCTGCCCTCGCAATATGGGAGCCAACCATCGTTCTCTGAGGTTTTTTCCCTTCTGGTTTTTCCTCCTAGGGGCTCGTTCTGGAAGGTACTATCTGCTTAGGTGCTAAAAGTGTCAGCAGCATCTTGGCAATCAGCAGGGCTCTGGCAGACCAAGACTATCAACACTTGGGCTCAAAGATCTTCATGTGGTCCTTAGCCATCAGCCAGCGGTTCTCAACCAAGAGTCCTGACAGACCTGACTGGGTCAGAACTGTATAGATTGCCGGGTCAATGGGTCCTGACTGAAGATATTTACAAACAGATTTTCAGTTCTGTTGAACTCTTACAATGTTTCGTAGTGCATCAGGCACTGATTACCCTTTTACTCCCACATTCTCTGTGCGGCATACTATTTTTTTCTAACTTTGTTAGTATCCTTCTTAGAGTAGTCATTGGCATAGCCAATAGATCTCGCCTTTATATTGTGAGTGCCATGCTACTGAATCTGTCCGTGCTTGTTTGTAAAGCATTGTTAAGAAAAAAGTGGAAGAAAAAATAATTAAAAACACTGAATGAAAAGCAAACCAAATTCTTCAAGTATATCATAACTAAAAAGCATTCAATATTGAGAATATTTATAAAAGGCTTAGTTTATTTTCCAAATACTTTAATGAAGGAAACTGCACATAATAAGAAGTGTCAAAATTTATAGGAAAACACTTGCCAATTTACTTTCCGCAGGACTCTATATTTGAAATAATGCTAGAGTAATTTTGCCCGCAGCAGCAGCCCGTGGAGCAGATTTATTGGCCGTCAGGAAAAGACATGTAAGCAAACAGACTTTTGGGCAGGTCCCCCCCTCCCCCCTTTTGGGCAGGTTTCCCTGCCACGTTTTGCAACATTTGGACTTTTAGAAGCTGGTTTTTCGACTTTGAAAGTGCACTGAGGCCTGCTGTCCAGATCTCAGTGCCAGCGTTCTAACCCATTGCAAAAGCAATGGTTAATTGAATACACCCAACTGGCAAGTACTGACTTACTTGTAAGTCTCTAGTATATGGTACCTGAGGTACCAAGGGTATGTAAGGCAGAGTGCTCACACAGGGCTGCAACATTGTTTGTGCCACCCTGAATGTGAAGGAGACGAAATGGACCACAGCCTACCACCTGCAGACTGACAAGGCAGTGTTTTACACTGCTAGCTCGACTTTGTCATTAAACCTTATGGCAAAGCCACCACTTCCTTTAAGGATATATGTAAGTGTCCCCAAAGGAAGGCACAGAGAGCCCTATGACACTTAGCCATATATACTTAAGTAAGACTTAGAATTTTAAAGATGTCTTAGCAGCAATACGTCTAAATTGTCATTCTGCTGTGGAAAGGTTAGAAGCCCGTTTGGCTAACACAGGGTTACTGGCTGGCAGCCCAGCCTGGCTAACATCTGAATGGGACTGCCGAACAGTGTCAAATAAGCTATCAAATTCATTGTGGCATTACATCTGACATGATCCCAGGTCAGATTTTAGGTCAGTATTAAAATTAAGCAACTTTATGAAGGTTCCACTCTGCACTCCAGCTAGTACAGTGACCTCACAAAGGCCCTGACACATAGACCGGTTTCTGACCACCTGGGGAGACTTGTGAACGACTCCAAGCCCAGGAACAAAGGCAGTTGGCATAGAACAAGGTGTAACCTCCTCTCCCCGGAAGTCCACTCAGGGTGTTAGCCCAAAAGGCATACTTCAAAGGTGAAGCTGCCTTTGAAGGGCCACTTGTAATAACATCCCGAAGCAGGATGCATTTTGTTCCTGCAGGCAAATAGGAGACAGAGCCAAGGAAGGGAAACTTGTGCCGAAACCGATTTTCCTGTGAGCGTGTAGAACACTGGTAGCCAATCCTCTAGGGTGGGCTACCCTGCTCCTTACCGAAGAAGGGTCATGCCATCTTGGAAGGGGCAAAAATGGGGTACTCTGGGATAGCCAGATGCCACACATCACAGGACCTTTGTCACTAGAGAGGAGGGGATCCAGTAGCTCATTGGCTAGTGACTGTGTGGTCCCTCAGGGCACTTTCCTGGCATACGTAGGGCACCCCTGGCACCCTGCCCCTCAGTTCATGTAGAAATAAAAATTACTGAAGAAGGGCAGTCCTTCTGCCTTTAGTTCGCACAAATAGAGGCTGCACCGTCGAGAAGACTGCACCTGCTGCACTTTTTGGCTAACGAGATTGGGAGTGTGCCTGCGACCCCTAATCAGGGAAAAGTGTTTTTCTCACCTTCACCAACAGCAGTGACTCTGAAGATCAGTCTGCTGATGCCCTGGAACGAGCTCCAGGGACACAAGAGCCGAAGGTGCCCAAGGTGACAAAGTGGTAGCCATTGCAGTTACCATGCCGCTGCCAGTCGCCAGAAACACTGAGAGACCAATCTGAGATAACCAAAAGTTGCATCCCTGTCTGCCAAACTCAGAAGTGCTATCTGGGACTGGATTTGTTGTACCCAAGGGACACTAGCCCGCTCCAAGGATATTCACTATGACCGCTGTGTCGCAAGAATGTGTGCTCAGCTGGACTTAGACTGTCGCAAAGAGGATGTCGTGGGACCTCAAGTGCTGTGGTCAAAGTAGTCTCAACCAACCTGTGGTCCAAGGGATCAACCATACTGCACCCTCTTTGACCGCATATAATCTGGAACATCCGTTGAGCATCCTTTGCCTGCATCGTTCAGCATCAGGACCACTCCATTGAAGTCTATTGCGGTCATCCTGTGAAGCTTGCTTCAAAAATGTTCTGGTGGCCATGTAACTGTCCATAGTATCCATACTAGACTCCTAGACCTCTGCCCTGTTGGAATTGGTCACCCAACTCTGGTCGGAGTCGCCAAACTAACTGTTTCAAACTTTTCAAAAGTTTACAAAGTTTTTATTGACCAATGGTTGTTTGTGGTTGTGTTAAAACGTATTTATTACGTTAAAAATCTGTATCCCCAGAACTCTCTGGTAGATTTTGATGATCAAGAACTCATAAAAATGGAGCATATTTGAATAAATTTTTACATTTGTTGTGGTCTCTTACTTGTGTGACTTTCTTATTTTGTTGTTTGGTGCTGTTAAATGCTTCACTTTAAGTTCCTTTGCCAAGCCTTAATGCTCTCAGCCACAGCTACCCAGGGTTAAGCTAAGGTGAGTAAATGATACTGGCTGGACCCAAGATGGTATTTGCGAATGTACTCCACTATAGGGCACCACAACCATATCATATAGTACATTCACCCAGATCATCGCATCTGATTTCAGTCATGTTAAGTAAACCTTCTGACTGAAATGCCAACTGAGTGCAGTAGACTGCCTCTCCCCTGTGACGTAAATACTGCTTTTGCATGCCAAGTCCATGGCTTTTATACAACATGTGGAGTGTAGATAAAGCAAAACTGACTGAATAAATTCTGCTCTTTAGTCAAACCCTAGCTAAAATATACCTGTTGCTGTGCTTTTTTGGAAGCGTGAGGAGCAACACCGAGAGTGCTAGTGGTGGGTATGTGATGGGGTTAGCAGCACATGGGGAAAAGAGCTTGCTCAAAGAATATTAAATAGTTCCCTGATGTGAGCTGTGGAATTTAACAAGTTGCCCTTTCCAAACGATGATAAAGAAGCTATGGTTCGAGGGGAGGGGGAGCACGGCAGGGGGCGGACAAACATAAGAAGAGGAAGAAAAGCCATCAAATAAATATCAGGCAAATAAGATTGACAAGAAAGCCAAGCAGTTATATGCAATGGCCTGACCCAAAGCCCCTTCTAAGTATTTGTATTGTACACAATATGTCTAAGACAGCAGACAGCTAAAACCTATCTGCAGGCAAGACTTAAAAACAGATGCCACTTCTACCTGTATAAACAAAAAAATCGAGGAAGTATTGCTGCAGCCTTTCAACATTTGAAAAGACCATAGTTGTAAAGAAGGAAATGAGTTAAGGGTAACATTTACAGCAATTTATAAATTACAAAGTAGATTAGAGCCAATTTATAATTTTTGTAAAGTTACTTTTTTCTTTGAATTCGCCAAAATTTCGTAGCGCATGAGTTGAAATCTACTAATGAAGATTTCTGCAGGTGAAAAACGGCTAGAGCGGTTGAGCTAGGAAACTGGGTTCATGTCTCCGCAGGGACGCTCAACATCCTGTGATTCTGGGCAAATCACTTAATCTCCCCGTTCCTAACATAAATGATGAATGTGTCTGTCTGTAACACAACTGGTGTTCATGTAAAACTCTCTGATACCCTCGGGTCTAGTTCGTACTATATAAAAAAAACCCGTTTTTACACAGAACCCATTACATAAAGACAAGTGATTGATCAATGCCTGAGCAATGATTGTTCAATGCTGCTGCATGATTTTTTATTTCATGCAGTTGTTTTTTTTTCTCCTTTTCTTTTGGTGAAACAATCTTGAAGAGGCCAGAAAGGAATATGCCTTGTTTTCCTGGATGCTTTTTTTACGCATCCCATTACAACGCGGTCATTACAACGACCACGTTGTAACAACGCATGCCATTACTCAGCTAGTCGGAACAACGACTTGCTCTGGGGGGGGGGGCGCTGGATGTTGGAATAGTATAATTTACTATTCCAACTCCAGTCCGTGCAACAGTAGGGAAGGTGTTGGATTTTAAATCCAACATCTCTGACCCCTAGAGCAAGTCATTGTTCCGACTTGCGGAGTAATGGGTTGTAATGGCATGCAGTGTTCCGGTTTCGGGGTAAACAATGTTTAACGTCAGAAAGTGATGTATAGTACTAGATGATATCTCAGAAAGCATAAACTACACATGCTCCTCCTAAGTGTTCAACAAAAAAATAGTATACTATTTCAACCTCCTTTGTTTCCTTAAGCTGTGTTACGTAGACTTTATGCAGAGTGACTAGGTCTACCTTCTAGAAAGTGGAGCACAGAAAGTTTGCATTAGTTTTGGGCTGTGTTTAAACACTTTGGGCCTCATTACGATGTTGGGCGGTCATAACCGTAGCGGTCTGGAACTGCCCGACCAAAGGTCGGCGTTTTCGACCTCACAATTTGTATGTGACTGCCCTTATGGGCGGCCGGAAACATCCATTTTGCAATGGCAGCTTGTGCAGCAGGCGGAATGACCGCAGCACAAGCTGCCATTGGAAATTGGATTAGGTGTCTCCCCCAGGCCCTATAGCGGAGGACCAGGGTGAAAGAGGGCCCTGCTAGGGGCTCTCAAAGTCACTTTCCGGCAGCCTTTCTATGTCGGAAAGGCCTACATGGAAAAGCTGTCGGAAACCGACATTGTAATCCCACGGCGGAGCCGAGGCTGGCTCCGCCGTCATTCATGGGATTACTGTTCCGCTCCTCTTCCGACGAGCTCTGTAAGCCTGTCGTAAGAGGAGCGGAAGCCCCACGTGGGTTTCCATCTGACTAACGTAATTGGTAATACGGCAGTAGGGGTGAAACCCTCTATGTGGAGCAAAGAGCCTCCCAGAAGTCTGTCAGATTGCTTTCTGCCTGACATCTAGATCAGGCCCCTCAGTGTTTTACTAAATGTGTTGGCTGCAGCTATTCGTCTGCCACATTTACCACACTGTGCCATTGTTACCAATGCATTATGCCTTTGTTACCCCTGTCTGACTTTAGATTTCAGCACTCCGTTTACAGGTTGTGATTGTGCTACAAGAGTTCTGAACAGTACAGAGTAGAAACGGAGAGATTGGTTTAGGTGAGGCACCACTCCTGTAGCATACTCCTGGACAGCCTTTCTAGCTGTAGTGCTGACAGACATTGCTTAGCTTCTATTGGATGATGCTTCATCTTCTTCCCCTCATCTGTGCTTTGATGCTGCTGTCTACCCCATTGTTACATTGAAATTCATTAAGATTAAACAAATAGTTAACATTGACTGACCCGGAAACTATGTTTTATTTTAAGAAAGGACGACCAACAGTTGTGCTGGTCCATAGGCTAACATCATTAAGAACATACCTTATGTATGATTTTTCACTTTTCTGAACATTGTATTTCAGCCCCTTAATATTTTGTTCGACGTGCGTATAAAACCAGTTATAATTCCTGTTCCTCACAGACTTAAATTTACAAAATCATTGGTTACAATCACTTAATCTTTATCACATTACTGCAGGTAATCATTTTTATTGCTGTGCACTTTGTTTCTTCACATCTACCCATTGCCTCGTGTTACCCAACAGCGTGAATGTATTTAATCTGGAATTATGTTATCCAAGAACATGTTGATATCATTTATTTCATCATCGGGTGCAAACCTTTTTCACAATGCCTTTATCAATATATTTCCTCTAGTGTATCAAAATGGCATAATATCTACAAAAACCTTCTCATTTCTTTATTTGTCGTAATTCAGAAATGCAGAGCGCTCTGCCAAGCCTCAATAAAAGAAAATAATTTCCTATTAAGCAAAACGACACAACATTTCCCAATTAGCAATACGTTACTTGTGGAATTGATGTCTATGGCAGTCTTAGCAACTTAAGCGACCCAGTATAGTAGTTTCTTCACTTGACTGTGTCCACTGTTTTTCGATTGTCTTTACCTTCTCATAGATTTAGATAATAAGATGCCCAGAATGATTAGAGTCTTATTTAGAAAAAGATTACAGATAACAAGGAATTAAGAATGGTATTTTCCTTACCTTTCGCTCGGTATAACAAGGGAGTCGGCTTGACTAGTGAGTGCCTTGTCTTTCTTCCAACTGTGGATGACATGGGATTGATCTTGGCTGGTGTGTTGATATTCTTCCAGTTATGAATGACAAGGGAATAACCAGAGCTAGTGTTTTGACTTCCTTTTCGATGTGGATGATGACACAGTAAGAATATCTCCTGTCTGGATTTTCTCTTGTAGGGCTCCACAGTAGCAAATGTGGGCAGAGAGGACTGCTGTTCTAACTGTTGTGCCTTCAGTTGCCAGGGTGCAGTTGTGCTATCTAGAATCCATTGAGGCTCGCGCAGTTGAGGTCTATCCCCTTCTTTAGTGGTACACTGATCACTTTCTGAATATTTTTATTGTTGCCATCCCTTGTAGGCTTCAGTTGAATATTGATTGCAACAATACATAAGTGATTTTGTACCTCTACCAACCAAAATGGAAATCCTACAAAAAAAAAAAAATCTGAAAACCCAGTACGTAGAGACGGTATGATAGAAATGCAGCAATAAAACATTTACCATTTAAACCGATAACAATTCCGGGTTAAGGCATGTAACAATTACCCAAAAGACAATCTCTCAAAATAAAATGTGGTCCTGTAGATATTCTTTCAGATTATTAAATTGTTCAGAATACCGCTTCCAAGTCATGTATACTGTAGGAGAGTAGGGTCTGCTTTCTATGTTCACCCCCACTTTTTGCTTTTGCTTTACTGGTTTTCGACTTAGATGTGGCTGTGGGCCTGCTAATCAGACCCACAGCCCTGCTGTTCTCTCTCTAAATTAATACTATGTACTTTAGGTGCATAACCCATTTGGATAGGATCACCTTATTGGCCCCTGTACAGTGTACCCAGGGCATAGGTGTACCCTAGGCCTACCAGGGGCTGCAGCATGTATTATGCCACCCCTGGCCTGGCCTTCCATTTTGACACAACTGGCTGATCACTCAGCTGGGGCAAGGTCGTGTAATCACTCCTTGCTTAGGTGTAGTATTCCTATACCTAACTTACATATAGACACATGTGTACCTATCAGTCACTCCTATGGCAGGCCTTAACAATCCTGGAGGCAGAGTGCTTGGTAACATGTGAGATGGTGCTCTAGCATGAGCTGAGCCTGTCTGCAGCTTTCGGAACCACGTCCTTATAGCTGTTCTATGATATAGCCTACCATATACTCTTAAAGTGCCTTATAATCTTAGACGGTTATGGTAACTATGGTTTGGCTTTATCGAAACATGTTGTGTAAGGTGTCTAACACTGTGGAATAATACCCCCATGCCATTTCTGGACATGAGGATATTATTCCCCCCTTCTAGAGGGAAAGACATGTTAAAATCATACTTCACTGTTAGCCTCTGACCAAAGCCTCAGCATCACAAAATGGATGCTGCTGCCACGACACAAGTCTGACCTCCTGCAGCTGGGAGTGATCCCAGCCAGGGAGGCCTGGACAATAGGTTTCCTGCTTGGGGAGGTGCTAGCACCTCCCCAGACAGCCTTTAGTGTATTGGGGCAGGGTGGGCTGAAAGGAATGAGACATGCCTGGGGCACACAAGGTGTTCCTTGCATAGTCCAGTTCAAACTGGCGCTGGGGCACTCCAGCCCCAGCTCTGGCGCGAAACTGGACAAAGGGAAGTGGGTGTAACCACCCCCTCCCAGGTCCCACCCATAAGGCGTGACCTAGCAGGTATCCCAGCCCCCCAGATTAGTATAAGAGTGGGAGTTGGGCCTCAAGACTTTAGATTATCCTGAACCTGCAAACTTGAACAGAAACTCTGGACCTTCGACATTCGACGAAAGAAGAAGACTGAAGAATCTCCCTTGTGGCCAAGGAGTGGCTACCCTGTGCAAACAGGCACCATCAAGAGACTACCCTTTGCTTTGTGAAACGTTCTACGAGGAACCGACTGCAGAGCCCGACCAGAGCCTTGACTTCCAGACTTCTCCGACCCTCATCCACATCTGCAGCAGAGCTGAGATCCGTGGAGGCGACGAGCGACGTGGGACCGGCTACCTGGAAAAAGTGGCTAGTAACTTAAAGCGCAGCTTCTGAGGTACCCTCGAAGTTGTGCACCGGGGATTGAGAAGCCCCAACCCCAAGCACCATCTGCACCGAAGATCAGCCCCCCACACTCCACGAGTCCTGCGTGGGGCCCTTCAGCATTTTCCTGCTTGCCGCGTCTGTCCGGTTGCTTGCCCGCTGGCTAGTGGCCTCTGTGACGACGCACCCTGAAATCTTCTGCGCTGGTTTGGCTCCTCCAGACTGGCTCCCGCTTCTCTGCAAAGAAGAAGCACCCCAGACCTTCCTGGTCTGCACCAGAAGCAAGTCCTCCGTTCTTCGTGGGTTCCGCTTGCCAAGGCTTGGTGAGTCCTAGTCCAACTTCGACGCCGCCGACAGCAAGAGCCTTCGTGGGACAGCTCGCCTCCTGGTCCTGGTCGTCCTCGACGCTTCCTGGTCCTCCTGGCTGCAGCGACAAGCTTCACCTTCACCTGCAACCTTCACGACATCGCCTGGTTCCTTCCTGGTTCCACGTGGTCACTGGCTAGTGACCTTGACTCTGTCCCTTCTGCTTGCAGGTCTCTTCTCTTCTTGATCCCCGCCTTGGGATCCACCGGACACTCTTCACTGACTGCCTGTCAGCATCTTTCTTCAGGCATCCATAGGAGTCGACGACGAAAACGACGCATCTTCACCCCTATGCACCCGCAGCCTGTGGGCTAGGTAACTTGGGTACTCCGGTGCTCATCAGGATAGTGACTATCCTAGTGTCTAGTTTTCAAGTCTCAACTTCCTAGCTACTCCGGAAGTGTCCTAAATCTACCGTTTTCTAAACTGTACTATTGCTATTGACTTTTACGCATTACGCGTGAGTGTTTCCACTCTGCACACGAATCCCGTGGGCCTCCCACTTCCTAACTAACGCTAGTGTAGTGTAGCCCCAGCGATTCCCTAGGCCTAGGCCTATTCTATTTCCGTGACAGTGGTCCTTATACCACTTACTTAGTATATGGTTTGCGTGGCCCCTAGGGCCTAACTGTATTACTTACCTGTGTGACTTACTGTATGCATAAATAAGACTGTGTTGTACTTACCTCTAATCTCATAAAGAGTGCTGAGGGTTTGCTTAGAATAAATACACTTTATTTTATATATATATCTGTTGTGGTGTCCTTTCATTTGGTATTCAAGGGATTATATATGGTATCACAGCTGGCTTCACATGCCATTCAGAGTTTAGCCTAAGACTGCTCTTGTCCATGCTACCACTAGGATAGCTGGTCTATAAGGTTGACTTTACAACCAATCACCATAAGGGTATTTGTACTGATATAAGGTGTACACTAGAACTAGTGACATCATACATCAGGCCAACTTCTCACATTGGTGAGCAGCGGTTGGGATCTGAGCTTGCTGTTGTAATACCATTGTAATCTTGAGATACTAAATTGAAAGATCACACAGATATTGTCTAGGTACATATAACATAGTTTATAATACTTAAGTCCTACTGGACTTAGTAGTTGTAGGTTGAAGGGAGTAACACACCCTGACTACAACTACTAGAGAGGTTTAGTAGAAACAACTAGTGTAGGTAGGTGCACACACCACACCCTCACTAGATCATGCCTCTGGGAGGAGATCAAGTAGATGCTCTCTCAGGAGGGTCAGGTCTGCAGAAGACCCCCTCTAGGTATGATACCTTAACATTCCAGGAGATGAGACAATTGTGTACCTCCAGAGGAATAAAACAGGGTGCAAACCCTACCCTCCTTCAGTTAAGACAACTCCTAGAGGAGTATGATACTCTTAGGGCCTCTCAGGCAGATACCCTAGGTACAGAGGAGGGTCTACCCACCACAGAGGAGTCAGATGGGGCTTCAGATGGAGAGGTAGACAGCCAGGGCCAAGTAGGAAGACTTAGCCAGGCTAACCTAAGCTTACATGGGAGTTTGCATGGGGTCCCCCCATACAGACCCCCAAGTAGGCTTACACAGAGAAGCAGGAGGGACAGATCCCCTTCAAGGGAATCCATCCACTCCCATGTCTCTAGCATCTCTAATGCTTCCTCTCACAGGGGAATGACTTCACCTGAGAGAAAGGAGCATGAAGCCAGAATGAGGGAAGCTAATCTGAGGATTCAGAGGGAAGAACTTGCCCTTGCCAAGGAGAAGCTTGCTCTGGCTAGAGAGCAAAAGTTAAGTGGGTCAGAACCCACTGGTGGCAGCAACATTCCTGGAGATAGAGACAGGCACTATGATAATAGAAACCTGAGCAAGATTGTCCCTCCCTACAAGTGTGGGGATGACATCCACAAATGGATAACTGCTTTGGAGAGTGCTTGCAAAGTACAGCAGGTACCCCAAAGTCAGTGGGCAGCTATCTTGTGGCTCTCCTTCTCTGAGAAAGGAAGAGACAAGCTCCTCACAGTTAGTGATGAGGATGCAGATAATTACACTGTCCTGAAGAGTGCTCTGATTGATGGGTTTGGCCTAACCACTGAACAATACAGGTTGTTGTTCAGGGATACCCAGAAGACACAGACTCAGGACTGGACTGACTTTGTAGATTGTGCCACTAAGGCTCTGGAAGGCTGGCTAATGGGAAGTAAGGTTAAGGACTATACAGGATTGTATAATTTGATCATGAGAGAACAAATACTTAACAACTGTCAAAACCAGCTATTGCATCAACACCTGATTGATTCTGATCTAACTTCTCCCCAAGAATTGGGAAAGAAGGCAGATAGATGGGTCAGGACTAGAGTTAAGCAGAAAAACCAGAACCAGGGCGGTGATCAGAAAAAGGCAGACCAGAAGGGTAATGAGCAGAAACAAAAAGACCAGAAGTCTTCACCAGGCCCCCAAAAGGCTCAGGGGGAGGGTGGTCCCAAAAAGGATAAAAAGAAAGATGGCCAAAAGAAACCATGGTGCAACTATTGTAAGTCCAACTCACATTGGTTTAGTGAGTGCACCAAAAAGGATAAGCCCCCAGCCACCATTGCCCCTAAGGCAACTGTACCCCCTAGTTCAGCTGTAAGTGGTGGTTTCCAGCAAAAGGGTGTAGTTGGGTTAACCCTGGGAACTGAGGAGGATTCTGGCCTAGTCAGAGTACCTACTCAGGCTGTTCTGATCTGTGATGGGGACTTAGCTTTGTCCTCTACTGTAGGCCCCAGTAACCTGGGCAAGTACAGACAGACTCCTTTTATCAACCAAAGAATGGCTCAGGCCTACAGGGACACTGGGGCTAGTGTCACAATGGTGACACCTGCTTTTGTGGACCCTGGACAGATCATACTAGGTGAGAATTACCTAGTGACCAACGCTAGCAATGCCACTACCTCCCATAGTGTGGCTATTGTTAACTTCTCCTGGGGAGGGGTAACTGGCCTCAAGAAAGTTGTTGTTAGTTCAGACCTTCCTGTAGAGTGTTTACTGGGCAATGATCTTGAAACTTCAGTTTGGTCTGAAGTGGAGTATAGGACCCATGCAGAAATGCTGGGGATAGATGCACATGTCCTTGCTGTGACCAGGTCACAGGCCAAAAAGTGCAACACTGAACAAGTGCTGGATCCTGAAACTATGGACCAGTCACAACCCAAGAGAAAGAGCAGTAGGGTTAAGGCTGTGCCTTCCCCCCTGCCTCAGGTGGTGGATCAGCCCTCCCAGGAGGATGATTCTGAGAGCCCTGAAGGAACTGTCCTAGAAGAACTTGAACCTGATCAGGTTGAGTTTCTTGGGACAGGGGGACCTTCAAGGGCAGATCTGAGGCAGGCTCAATTAGACTGCCCCTCTCTTGAACCCCTCAGACAGCTGGCTGCTGCTGAGGCTGCAGGGAATGCTCAAGGTACCCATAGAGTGTATTGGGATGAAGGGCTACTGTACTCAGAGGCTAGAGACCCCAAGCCTGGTGCATCTAGGAGGTTGGTCATACCACTGAAGTGCAGAGGCTTCCTTCTTACCTTGGCCCATGATATTCCCCTTGCAGGACATCTAGGCCAGAACAAGACTTGGGACAGGCTTGTCCCTCACTTTCACTGGCCCCATATGTCAGAAGATACTAAGGAGTTTTGTCGCTCCTGTGTCACCTGCCAAGCCAGTGGCAAATCAGGTGGCACCACAAAGGCCCCCCTCATACCACTACCTGTGGCGGGGGTTCCCTTTGAAAGAGTGGGCATAGATATTGTAGGACCAATGGACCCACAAACAGCATCTGGGCACAGATTCATACTGGTGATAGTGGACCATGCCACCAGGTACCCAGAAGCAATTCCCCTGAGGACCACAACAGCTCCTGTTGTGGCAAGGGCCCTGCTTGGAGTATTCTCCAGAGTGGGCTTTTCCAAAGGAGGTCACTTCTGACAGAGGTGCCAACTTCATGTCAGGATACTTGACTGCAATGTGGAAGGAGTGTGGTGTTAACTACAAGTTCACCACACCCTATCACCCACAGTGCAATGGACTTGTTGAGAGATTCAACAAGACCCTAAAGGGAATGATAAAAGGGTTACCAGACAAGCTTAGGCGAAGATGGGACATCCTTTTACCCTGCCTTCTGTTTGCTTACAGAGAGGTCCCACAAAAGGGGGTTGGCTACAGCCCTTTTGAGCTTTTGTTTGGGCATCCTGTAAGAGGACCCCTGTGTTTGGTGAAGGAAGGATGGGAGAGACCTCTCAGACAACCCAAACTAGACATAGTGGATTATGTACTTGGTCTCCGCTCCAGGATGGCAGAGTATATGAAGAAGGCTTCTAAAAACCTTGAGGCAAGCCAAGAACTCCAAAAAGCTTGGCATGACCAAAAGGCTGTACTGACTGTTTACCAGCCAGGACAGAAAGTGTGGGTGTTGGAGCCAGTGCCAGCAGCACTCCAAGACAAATGGTCTGGACCCCACACTATTGTTGAGAAAAAGGGAGAAGTCACCTACTTGGTGGACCTTGGGACTCCCAGAAGCCCCCACAGGGTGCTTCATGTCAACAGATTGAAGGCATATGTTGACAGGGCAGACATGGGGCTACTCATGGCTACAGATGAGGGGCAGGAGGAAGAGAGTGACCCTCTCCCAGACCTGTTGACTCAGAACCCTGATGATGGCTCAGTTGATGGTGTGGTCTTTTCTGACAGCCTCACTGCCCATCAGCAACAGGACTGCAGACAAGTTCTGCAATCCTACAGACATATGTTCTCTCTGACCCCAAGTCAGACAAACTGGTGCACCCATGAGGTGGACACTGGTGACAGTCTGCCTGTGAAGAGTAAAATCTACAGGCAACCTGACCATGTCAGGGACTGCATAAAAGTTGAGGTACAAAAGATGTTGGAGCTGGGAGTCATTGAACCTTCAGAGAGCCCTTGGGCTAGTCCTGTAGTTCTTGTGCCAAAACCTCACACCCAAGATGGTAAGAGAGAGATGAGGTTTTGCGTGGATTACAGAGGTCTCAATGCTGTCACTAGGACAGATGCCCACCCAATACCTAGGGCAGATGAGCTCATTGACAGACTGGCAGCTGCTAAGTTTTTGAGCACATTTGACCTGACAGCAGGCTACTGGCAAATCAGACTAGCTGAGAGTGCAAAGGCCAAAACTGCTTTCTCGACCCCAGGAGGACATTATCAATTTGTGGTAATGCCCTTTGGTTTGAAGAATGCACCTGCCACTTTCCAAAGGTTGGTGAATCAAGTCCTTACTGGGTTGGATGATTATTGTGCAGCTTATCTTGATGATATTGCTGTCTTTAGCTCCACCTGGGAGGATCACCTGGTCCACCTGAGGAATGTTTTAGAGGCCCTGCAAAAGGCAGGCCTCACTATCAAGGCCACTAAGTGCCAGATAGGGCAGAGCAAGGTTGTATACCTGGGCCACCTAGTTGGTGGGGGTCAGGTTCAACCACTGGAGAGCAAGATCCAGACCATAAAGGACTGGACTCCTCCAACTACCCAGACTCAGGTCAGAGCTTTCTTGGGCCTGACTGGGTACTACAGAAAGTTTGTTAAGAACTATGGGTCCATAGTGACACCACTTAATGACTTGACCTCCAAGAAGATGCCAAAGAAAGTTCAGTGGACAGTAAGCTGTCAAAAAGCATTTGATGACCTGAAGCAGGCCATGTGCAGTGCACCTATTCTGAAAAGTCCAGACTACTCCAAAGAGTTCATTGTCCAGACAGATGCTTCTGAGTTAGGTGTGGGAGCTGTTCTTTCACAACTGAATGTAGATGGTCAAGACCAGCCCATTGCTTTTATAAGTAGAAGGCTGACCCCTAGAGAGAAACGTTGGTCAGCTATTGAGAGGGAGGCCTTTGCTGTGGTTTGGGCCCTGAAGAAGCTGAGGCCATACTTGTTTGGCACTCGCTTCAAGATTCAGACAGACCATAAGCCCCTCTTGTGGCTAAATCAGATGAAGGGTGAAAATCCCAAACTTCTTAGGTGGTCCATTTCCCTACAGGGGATGGACTTCACAGTGGAACATAGACCTGGGACTGACCATGCCAATGCAGATGGACTCTCCAGATATTTCCACTTAGAACATGAAGACTCAACTGGTCAAGGTTAGTTTAATGTCCCTAAGTTTGGGGGGGGGTTGTGTAGGAGAGTAGGGTCTGCTTTCTATGTTCACCCCCACTTTTTGCTTTTGCTTTACTGGTTTTCGACTTAGATGTGGCTGTGGGCCTGCTAATCAGACCCACAGCCCTGCTGTTCTCTCTCTAAATTAATACTATGTACTTTAGGTGCATAACCCATTTGGATAGGATCACCTTATTGGCCCCTGTCCAGTGTACCCTAGGTACCCAGGGCATAGGTGTACCCTAGGCCTACCAGGGGCTGCAGCATGTATTATGCCACCCCTGGCCTGGCCTTCCATTTTGACACAACTGGCTGATCACTCAGCTGGGGCAAGGTCGTGTAATCACCCCTTGCTTAGGTGTAGTATTCCTATACCTAACTTACATATAGACACATGTGTACCTATCAGTCACTCCTATGGCAGGCCTTAACAATCCTGGAGGCAGAGTGCTTGGTAACATGTGAGATGGTGCTCTAGCATGAGCTGAGCCTGTCTGCAGCTTTCGGAACCACGTCCTTATAGCTGTTCTATGATATAGCCTACCATATACTCTTAAAGTGCCTTATAATCTTAGACGGTTATGGTAACTATGGTTTGGCTTTATCGAAACATGTCGTGTAAGGTGTCTAACACTGTGGAATAATACCCCCATGCCATTTCTGGACATGAGGATATTATTCCCCCCTTCTAGAGGGAAAGACATGTTAAAATCATACTTCACTGTTAGCCTCTGACCAAAGCCTCAGCATCACAAAATGGATGCTGCTGCCACGACACAAGTCTGACCTCCTGCAGCTGGGAGTGATCCCAGCCAGGGAGGCCTGGACAATAGGTTTCCTGCTTGGGGAGGTGCTAGCACCTCCCCAGACAGCCTTTAGTGTATTGGGGCAGGGTGGGCTGAAAGGAATGAGACATGCCTGGGGCACACAAGGTGTTCCTTGCATAGTCCAGTTCAAACCGGCGCTGGGGCACTCCAGCCCCAGCTCTGGCGCGAAACTGGACAAAGGGAAGTGGGTGTAACCACCCCCTCCCAGGTCCCACCCATAAGGCGTGACCTAGCAGGTATCCCAGCCCCCCAGATTAGTATAAGAGTGGGAGTTGGGCCTCAAGACTTTAGATTATCCTGAACCTGCAAACTCGAACAGAAACTCTGGACCTTCCACATTCGACGAAAGAAGAAGACTGAAGAATCTCCCTTGTGGCCAAGGAGTGGCTACCCTGTGCAAACAGGCACCATCAAGAGACTACCCTTTGCTTTGTGAAACGTTCTACGAGGAACCGACTGCAGAGCCCGACCAGAGCCTTGACTTCCAGACTTCTCCGACCCTCATCCACATCTGCAGCAGAGCTGAGATCCGTGGAGGCGACGAGCGACGTGGGACCGGCTACCTGGAAAAAGTGGCTAGTAACTTAAAGCGCAGCTTCTGAGGTACCCTCGAAGTTGTGCACCGGGGATTGAGAAGCCCCAACCCCAAGCACCATCTGCACCGAAGATCAGCCCCCCACACTCCACGAGTCCTGCGTGGGGCCCTTCAGCATTTTCCTGCTTCGCGTCTGTCCGGTTGCTTGCCCGCTGGCTAGTGGCCTCTGTGACGACGCACCCTGAAATCTTCTGCGCTGGTTTGGCTCCTCCAGACTGGCTCCCGCTTCTCTGCAAAGAAGAAGCACCCCAGACCTTCCTGGTCTGCACCAGAAGCAAGTCCTCCGTTCTTCGTGGGTTCCGCTTGCCAAGGCTTGGTGAGTCCTAGTCCAACTTCGACGCCGCCGACAGCAAGAGCCTTCGTGGGACAGCTCTCCTCCTGGTCCTGGTCGTCCTCGACGCTTCCTGGTCCTCCTGGCTGCAGCGTCAAGCTTCACCTTCACCTGCAACCTTCACGACATCGCCTGGTTCCTTCCTGGTTCCACGTGGTCACTGGCTAGTGACCTTGACTCTGTCCCTTCTGCTTGCAGGTCTCTTCTCTTCTTGATCCCCGCCTTGGGATCCACCGGACACTCTTCACTGACTGCCTGTCAGCATCTTTCTTCAGGCATCCATAGGAGTCGACGACGAAAACGACGCATCTTCACCCCTATGCACCCGCAGCCTGTGGGCTAGGTAACTTGGGTACTCCGGTGCTCATCAGGATAGTGACTATCCTAGTGTCTAGTTTTCAAGTCTCAACTTCCTAGCTACTCCGGAAGTGTCCTAAATCTACCGTTTTCTAAACTGTACTATTGCTATTGACTTTTACGCATTACGCGTGAGTGTTTCCACTCTGCACACGAATCCCGTGGGCCTCCCACTTCCTAACTAACGCTAGTGTAGTGTAGCCCCAGCGATTCCCTAGGCCTAGGCCTATTCTATTTCCGTGACAGTGGTCCTTATACCACTTACTTAGTATATGGTTTGCGTGGCCCCTAGGGCCTAACTGTATTACTTACCTGTGTGACTTACTGTATGCATAAATAAGACTGTGTTGTACTTACCTCTAATCTCATAAAGAGTGCTGAGGGTTTGCTTAGAATAAATACACTTTATTTTATATATATATCTGTTGTGGTGTCCTTTCATTTGGTATTCAAGGGATTATATATGGTATCACAGCTGGCTTCACATGCCATTCAGAGTTTAGCCTAAGACTGCTCTTGTCCATGCTACCACTAGGATAGCTGGTCTATAAGGTTGACTTTACAACCAATCACCATAAGGGTATTTGGACTGATATAAGGTGTACACTAGAACTAGTGACATCATACATCAGGCCAACTTCTCACATATACCAATCAGCACAACACAGTATTTAACAGCTACATTCTTCTGCCTTGTCAATAATACTTATCTATAATGATAAATACTAATTTTTGCAGTAACGCAAGTGCCATTTTTTTATGTGTCATACACATATTATAGTTCCCAAATTTGTGTTGTGTTCATGTGAGTAGACAGTGCAAACGTGAATAAGGCGCACATTAAGTGATACATGAGCACTCAGTGGCTAGATCGCTTAGCAGAAGCGCAGAAGATGGAATTTTTTTCTATGCATACCAGTTATTCGACATAATTATACACGTAGGTCAGTATAAGATTCCAATCCCTTCTGAGTATTGAGGAAAGGGCTTTTGCCTGGATAATATTCTCAAGCAAATCCAAACTAAGGCATTCTGAGAGCACAAAGGTATCCATCACTTAAATATAATTGCAGTGTCAAAACTGCATGTCAAACACTAGTACATAATGTGGATATTTACAGTATTGACAAATCATAATGAATGTGGTTGTTGTCCAACAAAATCTGAATTTTTGGTCAGGTTTGCTGCAGGAAACTAAATTGGGAACTTGAGGGGTGTAAATGTTCACCATTACTACCATATGGCCATAAGTTCTTCTGTAATTGCTCAAATGCTGGGGACTTGGTGAGACCCATCCCTGCCAATAAAGAGTCATCCTGGTGTCAGTGCCTGAGGGTCTAACACCCGAACACTTTCATAAACCGTCTCAAAAGCTTCCCTACATTCTGATTTTCTGTACAGCGCTCCTCTGCTCTCTAGCTGGGTTTGTACACTAGAAGTACCAATATTCAGTTGCTCTGCTCCGGGTGTAGGCCAGTTGTGCTTTGCGCTGATGCCACTCTAAAGGTGCAGCCCTAATCCTTCGGCTTCCAGTACACAGTGAGATGTTTAGTCATACTAGGGAATTGTCCATTGAAGTTCACTTCTTCGTTTAAGTTAGAAAGTCTAATCTCCATTGCTTCTCTCTCATTATAACGTCACAATTTCTTTTTAGGTCTCGGCTCGAAGGCTGCGCTTGCGCAGTCTCGCTCCGAGATTTAATGTTTAGGAGTGGGGCTTTAACCCGCCCCTTTTTTTTACCTCTTCTCCATTGGCTGGCCTCTGAAATACTGGTCAGCCATTGGAGAAGAGCATTGTCTCTCCAAACAAGCCCCGTCTTTTTCGGATTCGGGGCGTGTTTTTTCGATTCTTTCTCTCCTCTGGAATGTAAACATTCCAGCCAATGGCAAGAGGAGAGAAAGAAAAACACGCCCCCCGAATCCGAAAACGCCGCTGCGTTTCTCCGAGGCATTTCTGCTTGACCTCGGAGAAAGGCGGTGGTGTTCAGGGCGATTCCCTCAAGGACTGGCAGCTGGGCTCGCTCGCCGCGGCAGCACGTAAGACTTGTTAGAAGCAGCAACCTTGAAAATTAAAATGTAGCTTTTCGTTGTTTATTTTTGAATCGCGCTTAAGTGAAAGCGCAATACAAAAAGAAACAGCGGGAATGGCGGGCGCTTGGCCTGTAATGATTCTAAGCATAGCTCCGCCTCCATCGTTTCCCCTGTTAGCTCCGAGGCTAGGGTCTTGCTGCACCCTTATTAAGAATCTCTTCGCACATCGAAATACTGCAAATAACTGAAGAGAATGCATGTTGACGATTTCACATGATGTTCAAGCGTTTCCGTAAAGAACGTTCCTTTTCCCTTAATCTTGTGTTTTGTCATGTGTACCTAATATTAACAATTTACTAATTAAAAAATGTAAATGATTTCAGCCTGAATACCATTCCCTCTCTACTGTGCCTCCTCGTGGAAGGCACCGCTAAGCCTAACTCGCAGTCTCCGGTAAACACACATCGCGATTCGGTTACAAACCACAGTGTAAATGCTTTCAGCCTGAGCACCGTTCCCTTTCTACTGTGCCTCCTCGTGGAAGGCACTGCTAAGCCTAACTCGCAGTCTCCGGTAAACACACACAGCGTTTGGTTACAACCCACTGTGGTTAGCAAGAGCCTATGACGGCGTCGCTCTCCCCTACGTTTTCTCACTCTTTTACTTCCAGTTGCGCTCCCTCCCAGTCCTCTCTTTCTGAGAGCAACTTCCGGTTGGCTCCACATTCTAATTTCTCCCACAAAGTACTTCCCGAGCCGGACGCTCTTTTACCCTGCCTAGCCCGAGTGACTGCACTGATACCAGGTTCGGCGGAAGGTTGCCGGCTCTTTGCCGCTTGCAAACTAAACATTTTGGACTCCTGGGCTCAGGCGGTGGATCAGTAGGAGTTGGCAGCGGTGATGGTGAAGGAGCAGTACTGTCTTGCGAGCTAAAGGGGGTTGTGGCAGAAGCTGACGTGGCAGAAGCTGTCAAGGGAGTAAAGTGTTTGTAGGTTCACGAAGACTAAGTGGGTTGTCGCAGAATGCTAGCTACCTTGTTTCCATTTACGTGATTACATTTAATAAATCAGGGCCAACAGGTAATTATTTAAAGCCCAGAACAGTGCCGACCCAATATTCTGGTGATTTGATGCTACTAATCTAGAGCCATTGGATTTTTGTAGCTTAAGCACTCAATGCGAGTGCATGTGTTTTCCAGTTGTCTTGATAGCGTGCTTCTCTCCCCTCTGTGTTCCGTAATCCCCTCTCGCCCGTGAGCTACCCTGCATGCTCCACATTTCTCTCTCGTCTGTGTGCTTTTCCCCCACCCGCATTTGTCACTCTTACTTGCCTCTGTCCTCTTCTGCTTTGATGTGCACTCTTGCCCGTGCGATATTCTGCCCCCTAACTCTGTTCTTCTCGACCATGTGCATTTCTACCAACCCTCCTATCTGTGTTGCTCTCTCTCGTCTGTGTTCCTCTTTTCCCTCACCAGTGCTTGTGTTGCTCTCTCACCGTGTGCTTCTCAACCACCCACAGATCTTGTGTTCTTTTTGGACCCAGCTCACCGTATTCGTCTCTCGCCGATATGCTTCTCTGCCACCTACTCAGTGTGTTTTTTTTCTCTTGCCTGTGTGTTTCTCTTCCCACTCCTGTGCTAGTGTTGCTCTCTTGTCTGTGTGCTTCTCTTGACCATGTGCTTTTCAAACACCACCTGCGCTCGTGATTCTCTGCCACAGCTCTTAGTGTTTCTCTTTCTTGCCCATGTACATTTCTGCCCCACTCTCGATATTCCTTTCTTGTCTGTGTGCATCTCTCACCTATGTGCTTCTCCCTTTGCCTTGTGTTCTATTCTGTTGCATCCCCCATCCTCTAAATGACCGGCTCCTCTTTTGAAAGATTTTGAAGTAAAAAAGGTTTGATCTTACGCTCCTGCTATTTTTTCATCAATCCATCTCATATTGGTAAATAAAAAAGGCACCTGTATCATTTGGTACGCATGCACAAGCATGGTGATGCATGTACATGACTGTCACTGCATTTTTTCCCTTTTGCCATGCTGCACAGCATCAGCTATGCTTCATACTATTGGTAAAAAAACATAGGCGCGGCATAATCCAATCCCATGTGGAATATCTGTGCTGTCTTGGGTGGCAGTTCAGAGTGCTGGTTAAGTGTTGTGTTGAATATTTGTGGTGGGGGTTATGAGCAATGCCAATAGCTCTAACTTTAACAATGCCGAGACCATTGCATTGTAAATGCTTGTTCCGTCATGCCACGATTCTGGACCCATCATTGCCTTGCAGTGCTTAGAATGAGACTGGCTCTCAGTTAGAATCGTAATGTAAGAGTGAATTCAAAATGAGTTCGAAAACATGTGGATAATTCACATAAATAGTGTATGATAGCAAATAATGATAAATGGCAAAATCCAGTCTAAAACTGGTTTAGAGAACGAAAATCATAACAAAGCAGTGGCGAAGCCAATAAGTCTGGCCTAGCCTTCCAAGACGATTTCCAGCATGAGGGTTAGTAGTTTATTCCATTACTTATGCTACAAGAATACCAGGAATGTGCTCTTTATAAAGCACACAATAAAGGATTAGAATCCTATGCAACAAAAAACAAAAATCCACTTTTTACATAAGCTTCTTATGGCTACAGTACAGTATGCTATGTAGTGCTGTAGCAAACAATAAGGTGTATCAGCATTATGCAGTGCGTGGAATACCTTTACATTTTGCGCGAAAATGTAGCTCAGTCGCCCTATATTTTAGGGAAGGACATAGACTACATACACTGTTACAGGCTGCGTGCATGTCCACCACTTGTAGTTTTTGATAGGCAATGGTTAAGTGTATGTTTAAATAATATTGTTATAAATAATTATTCAAACTTGGTAAAAGTAAAAAACAAAAAACAAAACACTGGACTTCTAAGTAGTGTAACATTTTCACACTTCTACTTTGTTTTGCAAAGAGCGTTGCACAATTGCCCATGAATGCTTCCAGAAACAACATCTTTCACAATAACTTTCTTTCCTACTCTCCAGCAACACAGGATGAACAAAATGTACTCTACTGCTGAAGAACTCACCCTCTTGCTGTTCAATGACATTTTAGACTTCTCAGCACAGGGAACATGCAGCTTCTCAGCATAACCGAGAGTGTAATTACCAAATGGCTGTCCAGTGGGCTGAGACAAGATAGGACTGGCAGTCTCAACCAAGCCAATAGTTAAAACAAGCATTTGCAATGCAATAGGTCTCGCATTTGCGGGAGTTGGGGCTATGGGCGTTGTAAATGGCAATGTCTTACCCATGTGTTTTTGTTTTGAGTGTTGTGGCTGTATGTGTTGTACTGTAATTGTAACTGCATTTACATATATAGCTCTAACAAGCCAAAGATGAGCCAGCAGTGCGCTGAGAAAAGAAGGACTCAGGACGTGTTTGTTATTTAAAAGGGTGATAGTGACCGCGTTATGAGTCTTCCATTCGAACCAGTGACACAGACCAGCCAGAAAAAACACATGCGAAGCAACAACTTAACAGCCTGAAAATTAAAATCAATTACAACAGCTTTTAAAATAAATCTATTTACAACCAGATTGGGTAACTTAACAGAACTTGGGTCAGCGTACATACAAAAAAGTCCATCTCAGAGTATTTCAGGTGGAAAACCAACTTCACAGGAGGTACACAAACATGCTGGAGAGCCTAAAGCAAATAAAGACAGCAAACAGAAAGCAGGCTAAGCTGAGTGACAACAACACAATGGCAACGTTAAACAGCAGTCCTGGGTAAGCTTATATCATGTCGTAAATATGTCTTAGGAAAGGCTTGGACTTAATAAGGTGTTTGATTTCAGACCCTTTTCTGGTACTAGTTTATTTACCCTAGAGGGCACACCTGTACAATTGATGAAATAAGGTTTGCCTGTTCATAATCTTTTCACGTGCTGCTGTGAGGGACTGTTCCTTGATAGGCAAGGGGTCGTGTTGGTTTCAAATCTGTCCGTTTGATGCAAGTGCTGATATACACAACTTTAAACTGAAGACAAACTCCCAGTGTTTGTAGAACGGAAGTGCTATGTGGAGCTGAGTGCCTATAGAGGGGGCACAGTGGGGCGGTGTCAGCCAGAGATATGTATGTGGCTGTCAAACAGAGTGCGACTTCTGACGGTGAAAGGTGGATTCTGCCTTTATATTGATGTATTTGGGTATGAGGATAATGTGTACGTGGAGCCACAGTTTCCGGCCAAATGAAAGGACACATTCTAAAATGAATTCCGTGCCATCCTCTGGTAAATGTATACACTGTGGATAAGCAAACTGCAGCAACCCTGTGGGAAGGGTTGACTACTTGTAGCTCAATATTGTGCATTGCCATTTGTGCATCCTCAGCATTTGCACTGCAAATAATTCACTAATTCTTCTCTTTTTAAAACAAATGTGTGTAATGAGGTACACAATCTTTGTGTTGAAATCGGTCTGTCCCTTGCGTTTCACTTCTCTTGTATGCCAAAACTGTGACCTTCATCAAAGGCGGTTTGATTCTCAGGGTCACTCGTACACGAGAAACTGTAGTTATTCAGGTGGTTATAAGGAGTAGTTATTGGTCTCTCACACACAATGATGTCTCACTTGTGAGCCGAGGCTGTTCACTCTGTTTGCTGCTGTTCAACGGAATACCTATTGGGACAACTATGCTATCACCTAGTGACATTGTGCACAGCAAATGTACAATACAAATGAAATGCCACACAGCAGCTCTACCCTTACCTAGCTAGATTGACACCCCCAAAACCTTATGGATTTTACTCACCCACTTGCCACCTCCAGTTGCTGCTCTGGGAAGGGTGGGACGGGGAGGGGAAGGGGCTCTCGCAGCACTGAGCTCTGGGGAGTCATTCTATTCTGTGGCTTGTGTTTGGCTGTGGGAGTCACTTCAAATTCCAGCCTCTCTGTTCTGTGCACTCTGGAGACACACAAGTAATGAAACTGGGGCTTCCAGCGAGCTTGTCGTCCCCATCCCATCACGCCTGATCCCTCGGCACTTACAAAACATCCAAGTGCTGTGAAGCGCTATAAAAGCGCCAGCATGATATAACAGCATCTACAACGTCCCCTCTCTGCAAAGCGCTGTAAGAGGCGAGGACCTCACAAAAGCACCACCATCACTTACAACGATACATCAACTTTGATAAGAGCCCAATCTCAATCATCAAAAAGTATGGAAATATTCATTCACGACTGCCGTCATTGTAAACCCATGCAGAGCCCTAGCAAGTCACCCCCATCACCTGCATCCACCATCCCTTTCAGCAGAAACCCCATTGACAGCACTTACGGATGAAGCCATGGATGGAATAGAAACCAAGGGAAGCACACGACAAACAAGCCCTAATCCAGACAAAATAATGCTGAAACAAGCCTGTCCTGTAAACTGAGATAAGAGGTACAAAAGTGACTTTTGCCCCCCCACCTCCGATTCAGGCGGGAGACTACCAATTTCAAAGGTAGTCTCCCGATTCCAGCAAGCTACAAGCATTTGCAATGCAACAGTGTGGGAGCGTGTGAGCGCACGGTGGGAGCGTGTGAGGCAGAGAGGAGACGCCATGCGCGTGCACATCGCCTGTCCGTGCGCACACATGGTTTGTCTCCCTCGCGCACCAAACCGGCAACAATAGTCTCGCCAAGGTGAAGCAGCGCATGCGCTGCGTTCGCTAGGCGAGAGCTAAAGAGCTGACCCATTCCCACACTGTGCTGGTTTCCTGTGGACTAACCCAGCATGTTATTGGTACTCCAACAAACCAGAGCTAAAGAAGGCTGATTCGAAGTCCTTTTCTGTATGTAATATTGCTATTAATATGTTCTATTATTTCTTAATATTATATTAAGTTTCAAAGACAGTGAAAGTTCTCTCTAGGCTAGATCTAAAAAGAGCATTGCTGTTGGAGGTAATCTTTTTTGCTTGCCTCTGGCTGTAAGGTTTAGGGAACACTAAGAGATTAAACAAATGCAACTGTGGCCAGCTTTTGTCATCAGGTGTAGCCAGTATCCCTGCCTATAAAATAAAACATTGGTTCTGCTCACATCCATGTCTGTGTTACTGAGATTACAGTCTTTACACTTTTTTTGGTGTAAACACAAACTTTGCTTTTGTTGGGTTCGTGCTACGTAAGGATGCTGATTTACCCTCTTAGTGTTTTGTTGCCAGTTTTTGCTTTCAAGTACTACGCAAACATTTGTGATTAATTGATTGAAGTAAGCAAGGTACTAAGGGCTTGTCACCAAACAGTAATGAATTAATTATACAGTACAAGTGACAATTTTTCAGCAGATTAATTTTGACAGAAAACAATGCATACATTTAACTCAACACAGATATGCCATCTCTGCATACACAATAATATATCCTGCCATAATACACCACGTGCAGAAGTCCAACAAGAACATTGGCGATAGCTAATATACATCCAGCTCCACCTTGAAAATACTCACGTGCGCTCACACACATTTACACAGGCCTGCTTCACTCTTCTTACCTTCTTCATTTGCTCCCTACCACCTGGTATGGGAGCTGCCTAGCTACATTGCAATGGGCATGTCTACCAACTTAAAAGGTGGCCAAGCAGTTGGGAAAGCTCTCCAGCCATAAACTTTAATCACCAAAAGTATACACCTTCTGCTCAGTGATTAAGACATAGCCCCCTAAACAATGACATGATCAGAATAGAAAGTCTGTACCATTCTCATAAGCTGAATCGCAGTTTGGTCTGCATTACAATTATGGCAAATGTCGATGTTTGTTTTACTACTATTGCATATGAGGATTTCTCAGATAGGAGATTTTCTCTGTTAAGGCTAATCTCTAGATTCAGTATGAAAGCTTAGGTTTAGTTTTGCCTGCCATTCCTGCAGTATATCGTCTTCTGATTCCTTGTTTGGGCTATCTTCCTAATGTTCTGTTATATTACGTTAATTATATTTATTTAGCATGCATTGTACAGAGGTTCTAGGCGCTTTAGAACACACAAACACTACTAAAAGAATACAGTCCCAAAGAGAACCTTCTTGAGAACCTAATGAGGGCAGATAATATCAACTTAAAATTTACTGTTATTTACAGAAGAAATGTCCCTAGCTTAGAGTTTGGATACAAAATAGGAAGTCGGTCATCTTATCTTATAGCCACCCTTTTGTTACCAATTCCTGCTGCCTTCTGCGATGAAGGTATGGTAATGCTTTCCATACTTCCCAGCTCCTTCGAGTCTCCAATTCAAGCTAGTTGTGCCATGGACATAATGAAGGACTGTGTTCTTTGGACTTGGAGAGGCGGGGTTGGGGCAGCAGCTCATTTACACATTTTTAGTTATTTGTCATTATTCTATAGCACAACTCACCAAGTGGTATTAGTGAATCGGTTCTTGTAATAAAAGGTTTTGAGGTTCTTCCTGAATGTTGGAGCTTATGTTCACTTCTCCTGGTCATGGACAGCATGCCCCTTGCCTGTGTCTCTGGATAGTGGGATCAGAGTGAGCGATCTCTGCCCTCCCTCCTCCCCTCTGGGGCAGATCTGGATACGTTCTGGGATTTACAGCTGTTTAAGTATTAAACTAGAATGTGCATATGTATTCATTCGCTTCAACTAGATATTTAGTGTGGAAAAGGAACATTCAAAGAGGATTCCTTTGCAGAGATTGTTTTAAATAATGAGAGAAAATACGCAAGGGGTGGACTGTGCGATTTGGTGTCGTTTTAACTAGCCGTGTGGGGGAAAGGACCGTGAATAAAGTTGAAACACAAGCGCGTAACGTTGTTTAGTGCACGTGGATAATGTTTTTACAGCAATAGGCACACACACACATTGTACAGGATGCAGTGCATTAGCAGAGGAGTGCTGCGGCTTAGGATAGGAGTGCACGTGGCAGACGCTGGTGCGAGATAATCACTGTCATTCAGTCAGTGAGATGAAGAGGAATGCGAGCAGCGCGCCCGCCCGCCGCTGAATTAGGAAATGTGAGGTAATGGGGCTCGGGCAGGCGGAGCGCGACCCCTCCCCCCACTAGAACAATGCAAAGAGCCGAATGGAGGCGGACAGTGATATGGTTGTGATATAAACGTATGGATGTGGTAGGGAATCGCAATCCTGCCCAGCTTGCATTCACTCTCCTGATCTCTGGGCCCGGGCTGCCGCCTCCACGCCAACAACTGTGAGACTTGCATCATCTGTGGACTTTGAAAACATGTGGGGTTAGGGGAAGGGAGAGGGGGCAATGAATACTGAGCTCTACAGAATATGCATGTTTAGCCCACTTCCCTTGCTGACTTTATTCTCTCACTTGCCATTACTTGCCTCACTTGCCATTACTGGCAAGTGAGGAGCAGGAAGGCGGCGAACAGAGAAAAGAACTCCCTAGCCCTTTAGTGGATCTCAGAGTGACTGAATTGGGAGTTATTACTAAAATCATGACAGTGTTGGGATTCAGATGAACTTGTACAGAAATTTTGCGTGCCATTGTTTTTGGTCAGCTGATCTATACGGCTGAATGTATCATTGTAAACCTATATATAGGAACAAATGGTAAGTAAATATGGTCGTCCCATAAATAAGGTTATGAAACACAAAGAAACAGAGCTACAAAGGCCATAGTCTGATGATCCATTCCTGCCACGTTCCGGTTCTCAGATGCAGATTGCAATTCTAAACTTCACCAGATCTCAACTCTGGAGGCAGAACTTCGGCAAAACGGTGACAGTGGACTTCTAAGTAGTGTAACATTTTCACACATTATATCTAATCATGATCACCTTGCCTTCTGTAGGTCCATCAAGTCATGGATGTTCTGAAATGCTATGTTTGACCATCACTACTGACCACATGGACCGTCTAAAATTGTCCGTGGCTATCTGAATATGTAACATGGGGCGATCCTCCAACTTAGCCGCTTAGCTGTGGGTCCTCCTCGCTACACTGTGGTCAGAGCTCTACTTTGCCCTTCAAAATCTTTGGGCATAAAAGTCTCCAAATCCTGATTTTATGGACCATGATCTGTGAATTATACTCCCGTATTACATTTTTATTCCGGCATCAAACCTGGATTTAGGTGCACAGTCATGTCGTAATTTGGACCAGTTTTTCCTCCTGCAGTACTGCTGAGCAATTTCTCCTCTCTAACATGTGAATTCCTTGCTCGAAGACCTGGTGTATGCAGGCAGATCACTGCCATTCCCTTTAAATCTCAATTTGTGCTTCGGGGGATGACGGCACGCATAGTTTCCGGCCTCGTGCACCCTATGAGACTGGACTAGGGAAGTGAAAGTATTCTGCTGTAAGCCAGTAGCCACTCTTGAGCAATGAGTATAATACCACCTTTATGTTCCTTAAAAGCCCATGGCAGCTCTCAGTTGAGTTCCCGTCTAGGTGGTCCGCTGTTTGTAGCTTCCTGGTCCTTAGTCAACATTTAGCTTTTTCTTCTGTTTGTTGGGTGTACTCGGAATGGAGACTGTTCAGAAGCTCACAAGGTGTGTTGAATTCCAACTCTGGGTGAAACTGAATGTTCTTTCTGTAGGGCTTCATACTGCACTTCGGGCTTTTCTAAGTGCTGCAAGTTGCAAGTAGCATTATTATGCAGATTAATGGTTCTCAGTTTATGAACTGAAATCGCCACCCTTGGGGTGGTGGAGGAATGAATTTATCTTGCTTGGTTTCTAGTTAATATCATGCAAATGACAACAAAAGTCAGAAGCGAGCGTGAACTCTGTGAGCCTATAGATTATCAACCATGATATGCTCTAAGTAGTCACTAGATGTTGTGAACACCACGTCCATGAGCTGTATGTGAAATCCTCTGAAATAGCTGCAAAACACACTTAATTTTATCTGATCATGGTTCGAAGTAGATGTTTAAGCCGGTGGTTTCCGGTGCTCGGCACTAGCACTTAATTGTCAGCACCGGCGCTTGTAACGAGGTAGCGCTGTCTGGCTAATTTAGAGATGACCACAGCAACAAACAGTTCATTCAATATACATTAAAAATGACTATTACCTACCACCCAAGCTATTCTTAAAGATTTAGGGGCCTGAAATAGGCCGAATTACCACGCTTGTAGGAGTGAGATGGTTGGTAGTGGTATTGTTACCATCATTGGCACCATAGCAGGGGCAATGTGTTGTGCAAGTTGTAGTGGCCTCCTGATGGGGCTTATTTTTTTTATACAAATTGAGCACCGAGTAGATGCTTGATTGTGCTACATCGACAGCCTTTTCCGAACAAGCTGAGTTATCTTCTCAAAGGGACACCTGAGCAGTAGACACAGGAATACGTCTCCACATAAGCTTAAGAGACCTAATCCTTCTGGAAAGAAAGATGTCTGGAAAAGCGAAAGTCACAAAATGTGCACAGTTTTCATTCTTTAACTATTATAAAGTAGCGAATTTGAAGTCACAAACAGCAAGGTGATGGATGGAATTTTTGAATTAATCCCAGCCATTGGCAATCGCTCAGTGCCGCATCCCAATGCATGTCTTTTCACCCCACCATGCGACCTATTTCATAGTCATATGCAAAATCAGGCTTGACCCTGCTCCTAAGGGAGCAGTCCAGACTCAACGGCCAGGCCAGGTCCTCCCTGAACTGGAACGCAAGCAACCCAGGACCGGGTTTGTCCTTATTAGGGCTCTTCAGCCTGGTGGCAGATGTTGTGAAGAGGTATTGCTCGCATACCCTCTCCTGTTACCCATTTTAATGGCGCCCAGTTCACCGACCGTAGCAGGATGGAAGACTCATTTGGCCTTGCTGAGCATTATAATTTATTTTGACCCGCAGGCCACAACGATATAAGCGATAAGCAATTTAATTTTAGCCATCTTGTTTTATATAGTCAACTAGAAACAAGCTTGACTTGCCTATTCTTGAGATATGACTTTTGCTGGCAGACTAAGCAAGTGAGGCCCCCCTCGGAATTAATTGTTTACTACAAATAGGAGGTGAGATATTTTTTTTTAATTTTCATTTAGAAGGTGAATAAATGAGATTACTTGCGTTTTGTGGTCTGCAAACGTGTTTGTGCACACCTGGCTGCAAATGACTGCCAGAGTGAAATTCGAAACAACCCTCCTTGTGCGCAAAATTCTATATTAATCCTGATTGAAAGGAGGAGCGCGTCTATGCACCAATCTCATATTGTGGCCACAAAACAGCGTGAAGGGTTCATCTAGAGAGGAAGTAGTGTGAGATGACTTTGTGCATTACTGGACCACAAACTGGAACCCCACCAACCAGTGCACGGTGGAAAAATATGAGGGGCAGAAAATAACTGATAAGAATACCTTTTCACTTGTGTCGCAACAAGTAAGGCTAATTCTGGAACAGTGTTATGGCTACAACGACGACGGCTCCCTTCACGGAACAGGGAATTCTCAAACTATGTTTTGAAACTAGTGTCCTGTTATCCAGAACAGCAATCTCTCCAGTACGCAAGTCGTGCGTGCCTTAAGTTCTCCTTGGTGTGTAAAGATTTACAGGAGATAAAATAGCAGATTAGCCAGTTCAGCAAGAAGTGTGAAGTGGTTTGTGCAGTCCCTACCATGAACACTTGAAGGAAATGTACGCAGTCGAGAGATTTTTCGAAGGGAGATATTAGCTTAGAATCTTCAAACCCACTTGGTGAAAAAACAGCCAGTTGCTGACTTTTACAGAAATGAGTTTCAAAAAATGGGTTTCTCCATGACACTTTTTCACGTCTGTGTATTCTGAGTAAAGCTGAACCGAAGCTGTTGGGCCTCATCTGAGAACAGAGCATCTGTTTTCCCTGGTGCTTCTATTTCCTCCATCCGTATCTGGAAGCAGGGAGTGTGCCTGGCTCCGCAGCATTTTACAAAATGGAGACGGATAGCTCCCCTCTGTTCCCTACAGCAGGATTGACATCTGAGGGGCGCAGACGGTTTTCATTTGACTTCACATGCACATCGGCCTTCTCAGCAGCACAGAGTTCTGCCTGGCTTTTACAGTTCAATATCACACGTCTACTTTGGTTTCATCTCGGATGACTACCGCTTGACGTTTTTCATGGCAGCCTGCTCGAAGAGGGAATCAACTGCCCATATAAGGTTGCAGTGTCCAAATCATATTGATTGCTTTATTTTATAGGGTGTCACCTCCATCATGCCCTATAATGTCAGGAGGGATTCTAAGTAAAACTATTTCCACTTGCTCTTCTAAATATTATGCATGCATTTAATATCATACACCTTTGGAACAACGGCGTCTTGGTGAGGGAGTCCAGAATAATAAAAGTAAAGCTGGCTCGTGACATTTATGAACATCATTGGCTCAGCCAAATTATACGTACATTATGGACATAGTGTTGCTGTCAATTTATGTGTAATACATGGAAATATGTTGTCAGTTGACTTGCCTAAAATATACTTGGTACCTAATTTAGATAATGATATAGGATTATTTCTGAATCTGAAAAATAAGACAAATATATATTTTTTTAATCCCATGCCAGTTATATTTTTTTCTGTTCCTTTTACCACTTTGAGCGCAAGACCTTTCATACAAAATCAATATTTATTACGTGCATGTGTCTTGCATCAAATTGTTCTAGGCTGTTTTCTTCTTCTAGAGTAGGGTTTTGTTGGCTAGCCTTGAACAGACTTGTTTGTTTCCCGCTCACTTTTCCAGTAGTACATTTGTGTTAATGTAGATTTTTCCATATTTTAAGACTGAATATGGCTCCCAGGACTGTGGTGCTGAGAAATAAGTGGGAGTACAGAAATATAGGGGAAGCATAGTACACTTCTAAAGCTATAAAGATCCAATGATTATGCTATATAGTCATTGACTTTACAGGTATTATATTCTGCATAGTACATTTGTAATGGTGACGTTTTTCCATGGATATATTCATTTGATGGTCTGCATTCAGGGCTCAGTTGATGTGAGGGTGTGGGCAGGTTAATTGTCATAAGCGGATGTGCAGTGAGGGAAGGCCTTTTGCTACAGCAATTGAGAATCGTTTCCTGGTGCTTAATTTATGCAGGTGGATGGCACTGCATTACCTTTTTGGTACCAAACTTATTTTCATCATCAGATTTTGATCCAGAGCAATAGAGAGAAAAGCATAAAAAGATGAAGAGAGAAACACAGCGACCCAATCTGAAATGGGAATAAAAACTTGTCTAAAAGAGTGAAATAAAAAAGTGTATTGGTGTGGAAGAAATATGCTGGAAGTGGAATTGCAACTAGGCAGCCTTCGTTTTCAGGATCCTCCGCATTTGGCAGCACCGAAGGTGGGCTCTTAAGGAAACTGTTGCAGCCTTGCACTTCATTTTTAGGTCTCACCTGACCCAACGCATGCGCTGGTCTGGCGAGACTTATTGAGAGGGCTACAAAAAGTGTTACCAGGCCAGCCTAGAGCTACAGTGCATGTGCACGGGCGCGTGCGCCGCACTTGACCGCGATTACTTTCACTTTCGCGGCCGCTTGGCATAGCCAAAAAGTCTTGCTTTTGGGACCTTATAAGTATTTAGTTATGCAACTGTTGCATGGCTAAACACTTATAAGGTCCCAAAGGCGAGACCTATTGGCTATGCCAATGCTTGTTTTTTATTACGATGAAGCACTACTCTCTCATCGGCTTTCCCCATCTAAAAGAGCATGGAGAAGTCCACGAGCAAGCCCCCACATTCCCACAGACCTATCATCAATGACAGTGCCCGAGTGCTTTGTGGGACAAATTGCTATTGTAAATGCTGTGAGCACTGCTCCTTTCTCTAAGCAGAGATCTTAGGGGACTATGGAGGCAGACTTTTGCTGAGTGGTAATAAAGCAAAATAAGTACATTTCCTCCATTCATCCATTTCCAACTAACAAAATGCTATTGATATCGAGGATCGTGAGACATTTAGCTCTCAAAATGAGGTGTGGAGCGATGGTAATGAATTTTAAGAATTACAAAAGAGCTATACTTCTGGCTTCCTCCATTTTTTCTGGGCGAAACTCATTGTAAGCCCTTGAAGACTAATAAACATGAGAAAGTTCATAAAGCTGGGAACTTGTGTTAAGCATTTATATCGTGGGGCTCTATGCGCGATCTTTAGCTGTTTTCTAATGCTCGAATGCCAATGTCGGGTTCCAAAGCTGCATTTGATGCTGATTGTTTTTACACAGATACCAGATTTTAATGGGGGTGGAGAAGCTGATGCCACATGCTGCCCAGTGGTTGGAGCACTGGGCTAGTGTCTTTTGAGAGGGTGGAAGGGGATTGACTATGTGTATATGAGGCAATCTCCCGTCGGCCCATGTGCGAGGAATCAGAGTTTTCATGTAATGTGAAGTGCCTCAAATGGGAAAGAATGTTTTTAGCCAAATTAAATATTGTGAGTGCTTCAAGGCCAGACAGCTCAATTATGCGTACTTCTTGATTAATCTTGGTATTGGGCTGCATCGAGCCTCCAAATGTTATTTTGCAAAATGATTTATATATTTTTGTGAAAGGTAGCAAGGATTTTGCATCATAGTATACACTTGGCACACGAATTATTTTTATTTGTCATAGAAAATAATTTCTGTGCGCCCAAAATGACAATCGGTGCATATTGCACTTTCTAAATATAGCAGATAGATGCTTGTGAAAACTGTAATCACACCAAAAAGATTTGATTTCCAAAAATCATGGAATGTTAGAACTCACTTAAGCTGAAATGAGTTCAATGTCCTTCTCAAGATATGGCATGTGAGTAGGCAGTCTCTACCATTACTGGCTGGTTTGAAGAGACTAGCGTGCACCAACTACAGTGGTGTATTGATTTGGTATCTTGATGCAAAATTGTCTGTGTAAATAGCTAGATTTGAACTTTGTGGCACTTCGCCTTTATTTAGGGCTATGTTACTCTAAAGTTTGATCTCACAGCCGATAAGTGCAACTTATAGACTATGGTGGGGTACTAATTGTTAAATTGGCCAACATGCAATAGTTCTATTCCTCACAGGGGTGACCTCTTCACCAGTCTTACTGGTAGCTCTGTAAACCTAAATCTAATGGTAGTACAGCGTTGAACGTAAAAGGTCAAAGTCATGAATGATGTAACTCAAATGACTAGAAACTTATGTAATGCTGTGCTGAATTTGTCTAAACCCGATACCTGCATAGTGAGTCTCCGGTTGAGAAGATTCTGTCTTAGATTGCCTTCTTTAGACAAAGTAACATAAAGGTTAAACATGCCCCGCCGTTTATCGACTATACAGGAGAAAGAATTTTCATTTACTCATCAGAAACTCATGCAAGACAAAGATATTCACGCTCGACTTGATAATGCATGGCATTTTAAACACGTTTTTCGCTCAGAAGGTGAAAAAGAAAGACCATTTTCTAACTTTTTGGTGTTTCATAATTACTTTTTGAGGGCAAAGCCCACTTTTCAGGCACCTTTCGAGGTATTTTAACACTGGATCTTTAAAAGGGAAGGGATGCATGGAGTGTCTAGCATAACACTGCAGTCTATTGGTTGCAGTCCATGTACCCAGGTGCTATCTCCAAAAGGGTCTTACATACTCATTGAACTGGGGTTAACTTGCCATCTCTAAGAATGATAGAACCAGCCGTGGATAAATGTGAAACCGTTCTCAGCTATGATCTTTTGCCATATAGTGATGAAGAGGTAATACAGTTCACCTCCAATAAGCACCCTTTTGTGCCTTGGAATCGACAGTCTCATCCTCAAAACAAATTCTAATTCTTCCACTTCTCTCTGGCTGAGAGAGATTGTTCGACACACAGGTCAAGGCTGCATTCCCCAGTAACTGAATGTGGCCAACGTCCAAACTTATTATATAACATGAATGTAGACACATTTCTGTAATAACTTTGGCTTTACAGGAAGATCGGAAACATGACTGTTGAGCAACAATTCAACATTTGATTGTGTTTTGTAAACCCTGGCATTGCATGCCTTTATTTATTTCCAGAACGGATTGTCTGTTCGAGAATTGAGTCCTTGAAGCTTGCCACAAATGGAATGCTCGGATTAGCTTTACACAGTAGCTAAATAATCCAGATTCCCGCAGGATTTCGTTCTCGTCATATAAACTAACACACTTTTATATATTTTATTTTTGCTGTCAAGGTGACCTAAGGTATTCATTACTTACTACCAGCATCTAAATCTTAGCATTGCAACTTCGTTCAGTCATATACCATTTTTAGGTCTCGCCTAGGCAGCGCATGCGCTGTCTCGAAGAGACATGTAGTATCTGAGATATGGGCTTAAAAAAAATGCCCACTTTTTCATTGGCTCCTCTTACTGCCCTTTAGAAATGCTGGTTTATCATTGGTAAATGCACTTAGTAGTCCCTCCTTCTGGTCTTCCCTGGAGACTGCCCCTGCTACATGAATCCTTTCACTATGGGCCATATGTTTTCCTTCAATGCAATTCTTTGTCTTTCACTCTGTCCTCGCTACTTCTCTCAGTTCACTTAATCTCCTGTGCCTCGCAGAACAAAACCTCCCGTCGGCCCCTTGCAGCTTGTTTGTATCCTAAACAGCTGCTCTTCACTACCTCTCATGGGCTGCAGCTGCCGCCTCCTCCCTATGGGGAGGTAGCGTGGTTCTGCTCTTCCGCCGAGGAGCACAACTAGCAGGGTTCGGCTAAGGTAGTGTTTTTGTGTTCAACCACTATCAGGTAGTCCTCCCTTCACCCTCATCTATTGCTTTGTTACAGAGTGGAACAAGCGATCTCATCTCATCACAGCCACGACTTGGATGCTTCCTGTCGTTTGTATTTTTATTACACTTTGGTGAAGTTTTTAATCACACTCCGTTCCGTTGCTGCATTGTTTTCTTTTTTTTCTCAAACACGGAGTCTTCTCTGAGAGGCTGAACCGCGCTTTTGTATTCAAGTAGTGCTCGGCCATGTTAAGCGTAGGCTAATCCCTTCGTGTCCAATAAATTGAAGGGGCGGATCCTCCCATTGAGCTGCTGCCTCAGCCACCAGTACTTCTAAAACAGAGGGGCTGCACGTGAGTCTGTTGATTGTTGTACTGTTTTTTTAATAATTATTATTTTTTTGTGTGGTCTGGACAAACTATCTCCCATGCTGCGACTTTCATAGCTCACAAAATGACAATGTTTAGGTTTTTTAACTACAGTATTGAGTAGGAAGTCCATTTAGACACAGAAAACAAGAGTGGTTCCCATGCTTCAAGCCTTTTAAAGTTTTTTTTAAAGGGTCGTGTGCATGAGGTGTTGGGGTGGGGGTACTCACACACTAGCTAACATCGGAAACACCAGTTGGGGATGGTGTGGCTGCATAGACAGAAAGGAGGGCCACGCGACCTTGCAGTCTGGCTGGGATTGTTCCAAAAGATACATGACGAGTTCAGCCACGAGACGGGTTCTCCCTCTCAGATGGCTACTGACCACATTTAACTGAAAATTAACACAAAGGATGTAATCCATGCAACGAGATGGGCATAGGGCAACATTTCATGCCATAGGCTCATGTGAGAGTTCGGGAGAGCCAGTGTGCATCTTATAAGGAGAAAACATTCAGCGCCTCGTCTAAGGGTAGTAATCGCTACTTAATGATTCCTCTCACAGAATAAAGGCACATCATGATTCCACTGACATATAAACGTCCTGTGCATAGCCCCCGAAACTAAAGTGCTGCTCGCCGTGTGCAGAACCTGTAGGTGGTGGGTGCCTGGCTGCCATTCATGGCCTGACCTGTGCTGGGGAGACGCAGCTAGGCAGTGTGATGCCGGGGCGGGGACATCCCCACAAGGGTCTAGCAGGCGCTGCACACAACTCCCACTTAATGGAAATTGTTATTTAGCATTTGTATACTGCTTTTCAAAGGTATCTCAACCCTTTTGGTAGTTCGGCCATGGCTTGGAGTCTGAGCAATGAGGCAGTGGGGCCGGGATAAGATGGGGGCGTCCAGACCCCAGAGTTTTGACAAAGTACAGGATGGGTGCCAGTAGCATGATTCACAAACCACTTTGGGAAGGCCAGCTTCCTCTTGGTGAAAAACATTTTACATTCTTCAAATATTTTCGGTAAATCCTAGCCCCCATTCTGCTTCATTCCTTTCAGGGAGCGATTTTGGGACATGTTCTGCCCACAGGTGCTGCCAGGGTCTCCTCAAAATGTAGAGAAATGTTGCCCTGAGCCGCCCCCACTGGCAGTTTTACCCGTGGTCTTTTCAGCTATATATCCAGAGATAGTCCTCACTACCAGTTTGTGTCAGTTCAGACCCCCCCCCCCCCCCCCCTCCCCTCCCACAGAGTTCTAATCTCACCTCTGCAGTAATGGTGTCCTGCTCAGGGTCCCCTTCTAATCTAAACAGAACTCTTCTATTGAGCTGGGGGGTCTTTCCAGACAGTTGTCAAGCCCACTGCAGTGCCCTTTACCAGGCTTCATGCATTTGTCTCATATGGTTCCAGATCTGTGCTCCCCTAACTGCCCCCCCCCCTCTACATTTTGAATGGACTCTGCTAGACACAAGTCTGGTGCCTTAAGTTGTGTCTATGCCCTGGACACTCCTGTTACGTGGTAGACTCACCCTGGTGCAAAGCCTCTGCCTTTAACTGCACCTCCCTTAACTGGTATCCTCGGACCCTCTGCATTGTTTGAGTGGTCTCACCTGTGTGCAGATCTGATTGCTACAGCTGCGCACCCTTCCTGGACGCTCTGGTACTAAGTGGTGGTCTCACCCTGGTACAGATGTGATGCTTTCACCTGTGCCCAGACCCACTAGCATTGTTTGAGCGCTCTCACCTGTGTGTAGATTCGATACCTTGAGTTGTCATATAATTTCCACACATTATCTTTTGAGCGCTATATACTTTTATCAGTAAAACTATATGTCAATGTAAATGTAATGGTGGTTTCAGTTGAAGATGTGTTGTCTGTAATGGCAATGCTCTACCACACCATGCATATTAGACTTTTACCCCACTCCACTCTACTCTGCTTTACACCACTGCACTCTACTCTGCACCACTCCACACTATGCCACTCCACTCCACTCTGCATCACTGCACTCTACTGTCCACCACTCTACTCCGTGCCAGTGAACTCTACTCCACTTTACTCTGCACCATGGCACTCTTCTCCATTGTAAGCTACACCACTCTACACCAGTGCTCTCTCTGCCACTGCACCGCTCTACCCCACTCCACTCTGCATCCGCGCAGCACCACCTCAGTATCCGCGCAGCATCACCTCAACATCACCGCATTATCACCTCTGCATCACCGCATTACCCAGCACCACCTGAGCACCACCTCTGCATGACTCTGCACCACCTCTGCATGACTCTGCACCACCTCTGCATGACTCTGCACCACCTCTGCATGACTCTGCACCACCTCTGCATGACTCTGCACCACCTCTGCATGACTCTGCACCACCTCTGCATGACTCTGCACCACCTCTGCATGACTCTGCACCACCTCTGCATGACTCTGCACCACCTCTGCATGACTCTGCACCACCTCTGCATGACTCTGCACCACCTCTGCATGACTCTGCACCACCTCTGCATGACTCTGCACCACCTCCACATGACTCAGCACCACCAGGGCATGACTCAGCACCAGCACAGCACCACCTGAGCACCAGCAAAGCACCCCAGCAGTGCATCACCAACTCAGCATCAGCGCAGAACCACCTCAGTATCAGCGCATAACCTCAACATCACCGCATTATCACCTCTGCATCACCGCATTACCCAGCACCACCTGAGCACCAGCGCAGCACTACCGCCTCAGCATGACTGCACCACCTCTGCATGACTCTGCACCACCTCTGAATGACTCTGCACCACCTCTGCATGACTCTGCACCACCACGGCATGACTCGGCAGCACCACAGCATCAGCACAGCACCACCTGAGCACCAGAAAAGCACCCCACCAGTGCATCACCAGCTCCGCATCAGCACAGCACCACCTCCGCATCAGTGCACCATCATCAGCACAGCCCCACCTCAGCACCAGCGCAACACCACCACCACCTCGGCATGACTCGGCACCACAACAGCATCACTCCATGCCACCTCTGCACCAGCGCAGCATCTCCTCAGCATCATTAAACACCACTTCAGCAGCAACACAGCACCACCTCCGCATCAGTGCAGCACGACCTCAGCCTCAGTGCAGCACAAACTCAGCATCAGTGAAGCACCACCTCAGCACCACCTCTGCAGCAACTCAGCACCACCTCAGCACCAATGCAGCACCACTTCAGCATTAGCTCAGCATCACCTCAGCACCAACTCAACATCACTCAGCACCAGCACAGCACCACCAAAGCATCACTCAGCACCACCTTTGCTCAGCACACCACCGCCTCAGTATCACTCACTATCAGCACAGCACCTCCTCAGTATTAGCACACCACCATCTCCGCCTCAGCACAGCACCACCTCCTCATCAGTGCATCACCACCAGTGCAGCATCAACTCAGCATCAACACAGCACCACCTCAGCACCACCCCATCAGCACAGCACCACCTCCACATCAGTGCACCAGCACAGCCTTACCTGAGCACCACCGCAGCCCCACCTTAGTACCAGCACAGCCCCACCTCAGCAGCAATTCAGCAGTAACGCAGCAGCAATTCAACACAAATGCAGCAGCAATTCGGCACCAGCGCAGCACCACCTCTGCATCAGTTAAGCATCACCTGAGCACCAGCTCAGCATCACCACCTCAGCATCACTCCGCACCACCTGAGCACCCCCTCAGCACAGAACCACCTCATCAGTGCGCCACCACCAGTGCAGCACCAACTCTGCTTCAGCACCAACTCCCCACCAGTACAGCACCACCTCAGCATCAATACAGCACCATCTCTGCATCAGCAATGCACCACCTCTGCATCAGTGCACCACCACCAGTTCAGCCCCACCTCAGCACCAGCGCAGCCCAAACTCAGCAGCAATTCCGCACCAATGCAGCACCACTTCAGCATCAGTGCAGCACCACCTCAGCACAGCACCAACTCAGCACCACCTCAGCACCACCTCAGCCTCACTCAGCACCACCTCAGCCTCACTCAGCACCACCTCAGCCTCACTCAGCACCACCTCAGCCTCACTCAGCACCACCTCAAAATCACTCGGCATCACCTCCGCACCAGCACACCACCACCTCAGCCTCACTCAGCACCACCTCACATATCACTCTGCATCACCTGAGCATCACCTCCACAAGCACACCACCATCTTAGCACCACCTCATTCTGCCCTCGGAATCTAGCATCTGTTGATTCTCTCCTAGTGTCCGTCCGCTGCTCGTGCTGTAATTCAGGTACTATTTTCCTACCTCCACCCTCCTGTTTTTGTCCTCCCTACCCCATAACAAAAAAGCTACAAAAAAAATACAAGACATTTTATGTTCTTTTTAAAAAAAAATGTAATAAGGTTGTTCAGTTGTACATAATGTCTTCTGGGTTATATATAGGTTAACAAAAATGATTATAACACTATTATAACTTGTCAACATGCTGCACAGCAGCCACGCTGCACTACAACATAGCTTAAAGACATTGGCAAAGCCAGTAGCTCGGGCTAAACGCTTACAAGGTCTCAAAGGCAAGACCTATTGGCTATGCCAGTGCTTGTTTATATTCCTCTCAGTATGCCCTGTATTGAAACAGACAGTTTCTGAAATACCTATATATTTCAAAGAGGCCTTTTCGTGGATCGATGCTGGTAAAAAAAACTTGACCTTATCTTTGCGTTCCAGGGCTTTTTACTTGTGTGCAACAAGTTTTGTTGCATTCACTTATATCTTCCTTGTGAAGTAGGCTGTTATTATTGTTAAGTATGATTGCGTTTACAAGTTCTATTGCAAATGGAAAATAGTTATTCTTATCTACTAGTCTTTGGTAGTGTTGTGTAGAATATTTTAATACTGATTTGCAATTTAATTTCTTTGGAGAGGTGGTTGAACAGATTACACTGATAATGCCTGGGCCCTCCATACATTCTACATGTATTGAAAGTAAACCATAGTAACAGTCATACCAAAGTGAAGTGTATACATTAAAAATGGTGTCAGTGATAAATACAACTTGTACAACAGAACGTCCCAGTGTGTTATGTTATTAATATCATTTTGTGTATTCTGGTTTAGGTTAACATCACTAGACTCTGCAGCATAGTTCGGCGATCCTCTTCTAGAGCTTGAGCTGTACTGAACGTGCAAACACCCTATTCTAATATGCATGAATCACCCTCTACTTTTAAAAGTGATAGTCACTGAGATGTTACCCTTTAATTTTCCACATATTTCTCGATAGGCAGAACTTGAATGCGATGCGTGATTGAGGGCGTACTCAGTGCCTTTCCTGGCATAAATGGGCGTCTGTTAGTAGGAGTGAGGCAAGAGTCCTTGTTCCTAGAGTGACCTAGCCTTGAGCCTCCATTAGCAGATTGTCGGTCTGTGACCAGACCCGAAGTTTCGCCAGAACATGAGCACGGCAGCACCTGTTACTTATAGAACCCAACCACTTAGTCACAATAAAATAACCAAGCATGTCAAAGTACTATTGGCGCATGTAAATGTCATATAATGAACTAGCTGCAGAGCTTTACACAAACCATTTGTATTGCAACTGGAGAATCTCGAAACTGAAGTGCTCTTCATAGAACAGTGTGCGCCTGATTCACTCTGTATTAAAGAAAACAAATTGTGATTACGGTGAGGAGAACCCTGAAGTGGGAGAGTGTACTTCACAAAAGTAAATTTGGTTGTAAGCATACATGTATGACCAAATGTATCTCTATAACTCCTGCCAGGAATCCACAAAGTGATTCACAGTGGGATTTCCATGCCGTTGTTTGTCTTGGAGGTTTAGGAACACCTACAAACGTACTTTAAAAAGATAAATTACATTTTTATTTATATGTTTTCAGTGAACATTACACCGGTACCGTTAAACATCTTCAAAATATGAGTGCATTTCAAAATGTTAGTTACACCCTCTAGCGCTACATACATCTTAATCTCTTTCGTTGCTGCATGAACCGTGACCAAGAGACAATCCGACTATTATTTTTCCTGAGTTATACACTTAGTATTCCCCTTGCCTCTGCTACAGTTGTACGCACAGTAGACTCATCTCCCCCGTCTCCGTGCCCACCAAGCATCGCTGAAATAGTCCCCAGTAGGACACTGTGGAGGTGGAGGAAGGAGTTTACTATATGTGTCCGCCTGAGTGTTGCAATATACCATGTCTTTAAGCCACTCATTACTAGTGGGCGTCGGGCCTCTGGCCCAGCGCGTTGCTACCCTTCTCTTGGCTAATAACTGACCAATCGCAACTAGCCAATGCTCATCTTTACTTATTCCCCTGGCATAGCCCAGCAGCGCAAGAAACGGGTCAAGTGTGGGCGAAAGACCAGTAATGTCGCTAAGAGTCCGGAAGATTTTTTCCCAGAACTGCATGACTCTAGGGCAGTACCATGCTACATGCATAAAAGTAGCTTCTATCTCTGAGCAACAATAGCAGGCTGCGGAGTCTCTTAATCCATGCCTATGTAACCTATCTTAGTTGTAGTATATCTTATTTATATATTTGAAATGAATAAGGCGGTGTCTGCCATTTAGCGAGATTCGTTTAGTCACTTCACAGCAGTAGCGCCAACTGTCATCAACTAATACACAGGCTAATTATCTTTGCCAATCCTGCCACGGTTTTGAGAGTAGTGACCTTCGGTTTTCTTGTGTGATACTTTATATTTTTGCGACTAGCTTAGATGAGGAGGGGGTTTGTATAATGTAGGTGAGGGCCTTCATCTCCTCAGGTTCTCGCAGACTATCACCTAGCAGATCTAGCATTGCATATTTTACTCTAAAAAAAATTGGTATTGTTTTTGTGGCGAATGCGCCTGCCCCTCTTTTGCGATCTCTTCCCACTTGCATAGTTCGCCCTCTTTGAATAAATCGCCTACTTCATCAATACCCAATCTTTACAAGACTTTGGATACTTCCGTATCCTCCCAGGTCGGAAGCCAAGTGCCCAATTCTATTGGTATCCAGGGGGAGTACATGAGCGCTCCAGCTTGTCTATCTAATAAACTTCGCCATGCGTGTATAGTAGCGTTAAGGGAGTCTAAAATGCTGTGCGTTCTGGACAGTGTATTAAATATTATTTGCGGGAATGTGATTCGGTCGGCAGCTGCTTTTTCTATGTGTAGATGTGTGAGGTCCTGTGTACCGTGTATCCATGCATGCGCGTGTGAACTTTGTACTGCCCTGTAATATAATTCCAAATATCGAGCATTAAGTCCCCCCCCATAGAGTATGGAAGCGTAAGCGTTTCCCACTTAACCCGAGGTTGTTTGCCTGTCCAGGCCAACTTGATCAGGAGTGAACTGAGTTTGGTGACTATATGCGCCGGGAGAAGCATGGGTATGTTTTGAAAGAGAAATAGAAACCGCAGGAGCACTTCCATTTTCATTAGCGAGATTCAGCCCAGCAACGAGAGTGGCAATCATATCCATTTAGTTATATCTTCCTCAAGCTTACCCATAGCTTTACCATAGTTGTCTGTCAGCACTACCGCCGAGTCAATGTGCACTTGTATGCCCAAATAGCTGACCGACTCCGTGGTCCATTGCTGTGGAAATTCTAGTTGCACTGGGACCTTCACTGGGGTTAACAGGAAAATTAAAGATTTGGTCCAATTGATCTCTAAACCAGACAACTGCCCAAATCTGATCACCTCTGTGAGGACCGGAGTAAGGTGAATCTCAGGTTCCCACACATCTAAAAGCATGTCATCAGCGTATGCTGAAGCAATTAGTGGATAGCCGGGGAAGCGCACTCCTCTATGCCTGTGATACTCTCTTAATGCGCTCAGTAGGGGTTCCGCAACTAGTGCGTACAACAATGGGGAAAAGGGGCATCCCTGGCGAGTGCCTCTCGAGATGGAAATTGGGGGCATGACACTTTTCCCCAGCCTAACCCGCACTACTGGGACTTCATACAATACTTTAACTAGTTGGAGGAAGATCTCACCAACCCCGATGCGACGCAGTACTGCTTCCATAAATGGCCTGTGAGAAGTTGGCCTGGTATATGCTGTCCACTAGTTCTAGTGGGCACCTTGTACCAGTCCAAACAACCCTTATTGATGAATAGGTTTAAAGACAACCTTTATTGAAAGCTATCCTAGTGGTAGCTATGGAGAGCAGCCTTCAGGCTAAGTCTTGAAGGAGTGTAAAGCAGCTTGGTTTACCAGATTATAACTCTTGAATCACTAAATGAAAGGAGAACCACACAAGGTATATATAAAATATATGTATTTATTTCTAAACACTCACTACTAATCTCTTTATGAGATTAGAGTCCAAGATACACAATAATACAGTTCTAAAACGACAGTGAATAGCACAATATACAATGGGCCCCAGGGGAGACCAAACCATATACTAAGAAAGTGGTATAAGAACCACGACTTGACTAGACACAGTGGCTAGAGAACGTAGAATCGCTGGGACCCCAAGGAACCACCCAAGGTAGTGACACAGGGAACCCACGGGGGATGCGTGCTGTTTGAGAACCCAGACGCGAGCCCCGTACTATTCGCGGTTCGAATTTTATAAGTTAAGGACACTTAGGAGAGGACTTTGAGCAAACCCCTTTAGACTTAGGGGGTTCTATGGCCAGCACCCATGGGAGCACCAGAGTTCTAGAGTTACCTCACCCAGGGAAGCCGGGTGCATAGGTGTCAAATGGTGTCGGGAATCGTCGTTGATTTCAATGGCAATCTGCTGCAAAGTGCTGTTGCCGGGAAGGAGAAAAGTGTCCGGTGTGATCCAAGCTTGGATCGAAGCTCAGAAGAACCTGAAAGCAGAGGGAACAGAGTCTGGGTCACTTGCCAGTGACCAGGGGCACGATAGACGAATGCCCACCGATGACGGGTGTTTCAGGTGCAAAGAGGTGAAGCTTGACTCTGCAGCCACGAGGAACAAGTAGCATTGACGATGACCAGGAGCTGGATTCGAGCTGTCCCACGAAGGATGTCGAGTGCTGCGGTGTCGGTGCCTGGATTGAACCCAAAAAAAGCTTTGGCAACAGCAACCCACGCAGGAAGAGAAAAGATGCTTCGGTGTGGACCAGCAAGGTCCTGGGGACTCCCCAAGTGATGGAGAGTCAGGGCACGTCTGGAGCAACCAGGTAATCCCAATTAAAGTTAAAGTTGTCTTCACAGTGACCCACCAGTCGACGGACCAGGGATTGCGAAGGGACCTCGAGAGAAAACACAAAGGGCCAGCTCACGGAACACTTGTGGAGTGTAGGCGGGCAATGTTCGGTGCAAATGCTGCTCGGGGTCAGGGCTACAAGTAACTCAAAGCTCAGCTGCAGGAGTCGTTGGAAAGCTGATGCTTCTGCAAAGTGATGCGGTGTCCAGGGGTTCGGGTTGCACGGTTGCCACGATGGATACGGGCCTCAGTCTTGCTGTGGGCACTGATCGACCTCTAAGACCACGGAAACCCTCCTCATGTGTTGCAAAATTATTTGGAGTCCAGTGTGAGCTTCGGAGATGCAAACCGGTTAGATGCGTCTTTCTTTACTCCAAGGGGGATTTTTCAGTCTTCTAGTTCAATGTAGATCGTCGAAGTTCCAGGATTCTGTTTCAGAGTTTCTCCCAGGTGTAATCTAAAGTCCTGTAGCCAGGAGTTCCTATCTTATACCCAAGGAAGGGGTGGGACAAACTCTAGGGACCCACCTATGGGAGGGTCAGGAAAGAGGGGTGGCTACACCCATTTCCTTTGTCCAGTTTTGCGCCAGAGCAGGGGCTGGTAGCCCCTGGAACCGGTTTGAGCTGGACTATGCACAGGGACACCAAATGTGCCCCCAGTGAAGACTTCAAAGCACTCTTGGAGTGCACCCACCCAGCCCCAATGCACTATAGCCTGTCTGGGAGGTGGTAACAGGAAACCTATTGTCCAGGCCTCCCCTGCCGGGGTTTCGTCCAGCAGCAGGAGGGCAGACTTGTATCTGTGGCTGGCAGCATCCATTTGGTGATGCTAGGGCTCTGTTAGCTGGTACCGGGCATACCGGTGCTGTCATGTCTCTCCCTCTAGAAGGGTGGGATCATACTCCCACACCAGTTACTGGTGTGGGGGTATGATTCCAAGGTGTTTGACACCAAACACGACATGTTTCCGTGCAACCATCCCAAAGTTAGCATTTACCGTTTGGTTATAATGCACTTAAGAGTATATGGTTTGGCTGCATCACAAACAACCCCGGAATAAAGGTTCTGAAGGCTGCAGAGGGACTCTGCTCATGCATGGGCAACCTCTCACATAAATCCCAGCACCCTGCCTTCATCATAGGTAAGGCCTGCCATAGGGGTGACTGATAGGTTTATATGTGCAGTGATTTGGAAAGATATAGTGAACCTATATCTCAGTAAGGGGTGCATGCACCACCTTACCCATGCTGCAGTAGCAGTCCTGTGGTGTCATTTTGGAAGGCTTCCCAGGGGTGCATAATACATGCTGCAGCCCCTGGTAGGCCTCTGGGGTACCTATGCCCTAGGTACATAGTATACCATATACTAGGGACTTATAAGGTTACCCCAGAATCCAATCTGGAGTGTACCTAAAGTACTGGTAATCAATTTAGAGAGGAAGCAGCTAGGCTGGGGTCCTGGTTGGCAGGGCCCCAGCCAGACTAAAGTCGAAAAACAGTGAAACATCAGCAAAAAGTGGGGGTAACTATAAGAGGCAGATCCTACTCTCCTACATGGCCATTGAACCGAATCAAGCGCTTTCTCAGTGTCGAAGAATACCGCAAGTGCCCTAATTTCCGTGTTAACATGCTGGACAACACCAATGACAGTCCTGAGGTTTAGGGTTAGATTGCGACCTGGAACAAAGCCAGCCTGCTCTGCGACTACCAGTGTCGGGATCAGGAGGCTATGTGATTTGCAAGTACTTTAGCAAAGAGTTTTGTATCAACATTTAGGAGGGACAGAGGCCTGTAGGATGAGCAGTCATTCGGGGATTTCTCTCATTGATTGGGGCATCTTTTTCTGTGTTACCATCTCCTGAAATAGAGTAACTAGATGTGCTATGCTCAGGTCTTGATAGGCTTTGTAAAAGGCTACTGCTAAGCCGTCCACGCCAGGCGCAGATCCTGCTCGCATAGACGCAAGCGTTACTCGTATCTCTCTAGGTTCCAATGGTGCCATAAGGTGTTCTCTATGCGTGTCAGTGAGCCATGCCATCTGTATATGTGCCAAGTAGTCTTCCATGGCCGTATCCTCTTGTGCTATCTTGGACCTGTATAGGTCTGCGTAGTAGCTGCTAAACCTTTTCGTTATCCCCTTCGCATCGCGGCCGGCACGCTCTCCTTGTTTATTATTTTTACTACACTGTTGTTGTCTCTCTTGGGATGTTGAAGATTCGTGAGTGTGGCTCCTGGGCCTTCGCCCTACCTACGAACTTACTTTTGTGGGCATTCCCAAATTCCAATCTAACCCTATCCACCTTGGAAATAGTAGGAGATTTACCCCAGCCAATAGCTGGTGTAACTCTCCTTTCAGGATAGAGGGGGGGGGAAGTGGGGACAGGTCTAACCCATACTTGCTGAGGATCCAAGGGGAAGGGCTTTCTCGCGGGTAAAAATGTCTTCAGCAGAGAGGAATACAGGGTCTCGGCTATGGAGACCTCCTCGCAGGTGAAATAGGAGACTTTAGAAAAAAGTCACATGACATTCTCAGAAGTATGCATGTACACCCATGCCTGGCAGAGCTATCCAGACTTATTTCTGGAAATGTTTTCGAAATACCCCCCCCCCCCCCTAAAAATAAGTATTAATGGAGAGATCTAAATCTTCATCCATACTTTTAGCGATTTGCCAAGATAACACATTTTATTTTGGTAAGAGCTGTAGCCGAGATTAGAACCTAGACAGCAAGTCAGCCACTTGGCCACAACATTTCCTGTGCCTCTGGCAGTGTTAGGTTTGTTCACAGCAATTTTATGAAGAATGGTGAACCTGTTGAGCACTACAAACAGCTGGCTGCGGATCCTTGCACAAATGCTGCTAGTGTCCACCCGGTGCCAGGAAATACCCACAGCTGCTCAGATCAAAGATGCCAGGACATCTGTCTGGGTGAACTTTCAGTAAACCTTGCATTTTGCATAACGACGCTTTCTGCTCACATTTATTTTGCCTGCAACTGATCTCAAGCAGGATGTGCTTCCTCTGCTGCAAACATGCTGACTGAATACATCTGTGGTCTGCTTTATTTATGACTGTTCATTGAACAGGAAGGAAGAGCTTTGATGCCGCCGTGTCGCTTTGGTGGATCAGAAATACTCAGTCAGTTGTGTAATTTGTCATAGTTTTGGCCTGTTGAATTCCATTGTTTTTCAGTCCAAAATGTAAACCGTGCTTCTTTTAGGATTGAAATTAGTTCTATGAGGAACACGTGTTTCCCCAAAAGGTGGTGGGTGTCTTGTGAAATGGTTACTGGTTCTTACGAAGTGTAGGTGGCCATGTGGTGTTTTTAAGCAGTACTCTGACAGGCAAACCCCTTCCTAACTAAACTTTCTATGAGAGGTGAAAACTAAACCAGTGAAGACTCTCTCTGCATGTGTGTGTGCCCCCACGTCTGTCCCTCAGGATTTACTTTCCTTTTGCCAAAGCGCTGGCACCTGGAAGGCACTTGCCCTGGTGTTGCCTTTGTCAATGATGTTATGATCTTGCTGATTGTGTTGAAGTGTGTAAGTTCCACCAAATCAAATTTCGGATCTTTAGAGGCCACAGTTCAAAACAACCGAATGATCCAGTCACTTTCCAATGGATCTTATGTCACTTTTTTAAACGTTAACATCTGAAAGTTAACACTCAGCAACCACCATCTTTTTGGGAAAGACTTGTAAATGCTTGGCAGTTCGGGCTGGGCTGTTCCCATGAAAGACAGGGGGGTCAAGACTGATTTGCATATAGCTGGGTCTGAACTGAGGTCGCGAAGTGAGCTAAAGAATGATGATGGATTCAACCCAGATCTGTGACTGGGGGTGAGTGTCTGAAAAGTTTCAGCGCTTCATCCATCATCTCCTTGTGTTTGCTTTGTAAATGTATTGACATCAGTGCTTCACATAAAGTAACAAAGTAACATGTTCCCAGCTCTTTTCTGACATTTCATTAAAATGCAAGGAGGGAGACAAATGGTGGGTACCAAGTGCCAACCTTCAGCAGTTAAAGATGAAATAGGATAGAATCGACATTGGCACAAATAAAATGACTGGAAATGTACTTGATTTTTAATTTTTTTTTATTGCGGGCCCCATTCAATGATCACACAAAACGCTTTGGAAGAAACTCACCAAGAAGCTGCATTGCTGTTGTCTGTAGAAGGCATCAGTGAAGAACTGTAGTCTTGCTCCTGCTGTGTGGTGCCGAAAGAGCTGCAAGAAAGCGAGCTGGAGAATGTGCTTTCAAACGCAATGACGGTTGGTAATGTTCTTGCATCCTACCTGTTTGCCCCACAAGGCAAACTTTAGAGGTCCATCGGAAAAATACATTGGTTCATTTTGCGTTTTTCCTATCGCTTGTGGCATTCACAGTTATAGATTTGTTTTCCCCAAATTAACGCAACTTTTATCATGCAAAGGGCCATTGTTAAAGAATCTCTCAGGACTGCAACATCTGTATTAAAGTAATTTTCAGTGTTTTGAGTTAAACATTGCAAAATTACACAAACACACAATTTCAGAGTCAAATATACTGTGGTGCTAAGAACATTCCCTTTAGTAACCGTTTAGCAGATAACAATATAAAAGTAAGTCATATTAGTCACACAACTAATTCTTTTGCACTTTCTATGTGCACAAAATATTGTACTCTTGTTCAGCGTAAATAAGAAGGTGCTGCAGAAATGTTAGGCATTTTGTGTGAAGTGACAATGGTCTTCTGGAAAGTGGGCTTATGCTGAAGCATACCTGGTACAGATACTGAACTAACTTCTGACTGCATATGTCATAAACTCTCTCTTGGCTTTCGTCTGCTTTTAACTGATAACTAAAGCCATCTTATCTACTGGTAGGCCAAGGCTCTTCTCCACTCTTACAATATTTCCTCTTGGGTTCCAGGTATACAGAAGTAACCGGTGGACTGCCACAGCCCCAAAATACGTTTAATGAGCTCGGGCATTTGGGAAGCTGGAACGGCCAGTCTAGGGCTTTGCCTAGCAAAACCCTATCTGCAGTGAGGCCATGGCAGTCTGCAAAAACAAATGCAGGACAGCCAAATGTTTCTGGTGCAACGAGCTGGACAAATGCATTCTATATGGCTTCACCTTGAAGACATGCCTGACATGGGAATTGAATGGCGACAATATAAAGAATCTATGACTTAATTGCACAGAAAGCTTTATGGCAAACAGTGCATCTCTGTCTTCCTCTCCCCCCCCACACACTTCCTGCTTCTCTTTTCTTCGCTCTCACTTGCACAACCTCCCTTTTTGCCGCTTTCACTTTCTCCCCGACCCTCTCCATCTAGAAGCCAATAGTGAGCACACCCACAATCATTAAGATTTCCACCAAACAGACCACTGTTATTCATTTTACTGCACCATTATAATGAAAAATGCCATGAGGAGAATAGCAAAGACTGTCCCAAACGGCAAAAAGATGTCACCGGCAATATTAACTTTGGGTCTAGTGACCCAGTGGTGAATATTTTCTTTTTGTGTTTTGTGCCAGCATTGAGACTTTTAATCCCTCTGATCATTGTTACCTTATATATGTTGGTGCAGTACTGAATGGGCTGTCATGATGGTCCATGTTCGATAGTCTGTTAACCATGTTGCCAAGTTAAATCTGCACATTTTCATAAGCGGAAGGAAATTCTAATTGTATATATTTAGTTTGCATAGCTGAAAGTAGAGAAGAAAACAGTTGTGAAAGTTTGTGTGTTCCTATTTCTCAAAGTGTTTTCTTTATACTTGATGAACATAACGCAGTTGAGGAATCTTTTTGTTTTAAAAAAGATTGGACAAAAAAACAGGGATGAATCCGTGCAAATTCAATGCTGGCAAATTATCCTGTTGAAAAGTATTTGCATGAAAATTATCCCGCAAAAGATTTCACTTCGAGGCTGCTGATATGCAAAGTATACAGACTTCTCAACTGTAACCTGTGTAGGTCCTAGGTGTGCTAAACTTATTTTAACTTTGCATTATTTTAGTTGAAAATAGGGTGCCCCTCAAGTTCAACTTCATTCGGTAGGCAGAATTTGTTCAGTGTGTTAGTGATCCTATGGAAGTCTATCGATTTTGCTTGTCTTATTTTGTCAAATAAGTAACAGTGATTCATAAAGCTAATGTCATCACTGAGGGCATAAATACGGATGAAAAAGTACTGTGACTGGCATAGTAAACTCCCACATGGCGTAAATCAGCAAGTCAATCTTAAAAGGATTATTAGAGTCCTATGTGGTTTAGTTTACTCAGAATATGAGCTTTGAAATACTTTTTGAATAGAGTAAGAGAAAGAGTAAGCTTAAAGTGAGTTGTACATTCCAGATTTTGGAGCATTTCTAGTTAATGTGCATTTGCTCCTTTCTGAAGTATGGCTTTTTTTTTTTAAATAGCTTTATTTATTGGTTTCAAACAGGCAGTCGTACAGGCGAATAGACCCACCACCATCCATGCGCAGCCTACCAGCCCCCATACGTGGGTGTAGTGGCGTAGCCCACATGTACGTAGCCGAGGCCTTGTACTGAGGATCGGGTCCAAGAGAAGAGAATGTCCAACCTTAGGCCCGGTACGTGGTGTCAAATTGAAAGGTGCCATGCACTGGTCCATGCCTGGTACGACGCCCCCTATATTCCCCTCCCTAACCCAACTCCACCCCCTTGCCCCCCCCCGCCCTCCCCGTTACTGGTGTGCTGCTGTGTCGTAAGAGCGTATCAATGAGGTGTCGCCTAAGCTGTATTCGTGGACTGTGGGGCGTCAGTAAGTCTGAGCAAGCAGAGATATCTGGGGCATGTGACTTCGTTAAATTCCTGCGCCAGCAAAGAAAGGATGGGATGCCAGATAGTACGGAAGGAGTCTGCGGAGTGGGTGAGATTGGCGTGTATCCGTTCCATCCCAATAATATGCCACAACTTATGCAGCCACCCAGTGTGTGTCGGGCGAGTTTGCGTGCCCCAGAGCGATAAGATATGGTGTACCGCTGCACCCATTACTAGCCCCATTTGTTTCCCCCAAATGGATTGCAATGGGAAGGTGAGTGAGTTGGGCAACCCTAGGAGGGCGTAGGCAGGAAAGCGGGGTATTTCGGTTTCAAAATAAGTATCGATATCGTTAAAGACTACCTGTCCCCTCCCTACAGCCCCAGAGGATGTGCGTCAGCGTTCCCTCCTCATCGCAGCCCCTCCAGCAACTGGGACTCCGATCTGGGTTAATTTTATGCAGTCTGGTCGGGGTCAGGTACCAGTAAAGGGCGACTTTAACTGCAGCTTCCTTGCTAGCTGTGTTCCTGGCCGTGTGATTCGCCCTATAATAAATCTGTTGCCATTCCTTTAGCGAGAGGGTCCTGCCCAGTTCTGTCTCCCACCGTCGCTGCCCAGCTGAACGCTCCAGGGGTGCCGGTGGGCGTAATAATAGGTATAAGTCAGAAATCAGTTGACGGTCAGAGTGCTTTGATAATAGCCATGTTCGAGGTATATGAGCTGCAGATTATACACTTTTGCATAGATCGCCATCTGGTGTTGGGCCCGGATGTTTGCAGTTTGTTTTTCTTCTTGGACAGTCTTTGGAAGTCACGAGTTCGTGACTCCTCCTTCGGTCCGTACTACGCATGGGCTTCGGCTCCATTCCCAGAATGTTTTTTTCCGCCATCGGGCTAGGATGTGATACTTCGTGCTCCGGCTTCGAACTTTTCCAGTTCGACCTTCGACGGAAAATCCTCATCCATCGAGATTCTTAAGACAAAAATCATCTTCTTCATCTCTCTCGGCAGCACTTCTCGATTCCAGACATCGGCACCGGCCTTCGGGCCTCCCTCGACTCCGGTCTTGGCCGATGGAAAGGACTCCCTTCAAAAAGTGCCCAAAATGTGGGTCTAAATTTCCCCACACCGACCTGCATCAGGTGTGTAACCTCTGCCTCTCTCCCGAACACGAGGCCCGAGACTGCCCCGCCTGCAAGTCTTTTCGATCGAAAAAAAACATCCGGGATCGAAGAGCTCGACGTACCATGGCGCACTCATCGACTTCGGCTCCACCTGACATCTTCGGAGACGACACCGGAGCTTCGGGGCAGCAGCACACCGAGCAGGAGGAAGAAATCGTCAGCACTTCCGAGGCCGACGACTCCGACCTGGAGGAGATCACACCGGCGCAGAGGGTCGTGAGTACTCTACCCCCTCCCACTCCCATACCCACACCGAAAGAGACTCCGGTTACACCTTCGCCTCCGGGCCTAGGGAAAACCAAACATACAGCTTCTATCACCCCACCTTCGGGCCCGGTGTCGAAGCATCATAAGTCTCCCGGTGGCTCGGGCTCGAGCCAGCCTACTCCTGGTGCCGAAAAACACCGTTCGGCACCGAAGAAAACTACACCCAGTTCGGCTCCGAAGCCATCGGGCTCGAAAACTGCACTCTCGGTGCCGACAAAACATAAACATAAATCCCTCGGCACTGACGCTACGGCGCCGAAGCCTGCCTCGGCACCGAAGAAGTCGGAGGCCCCGAAAAAGCATGGCATGGAGAAACCATCGAAGCCCTCGGCTCCGAAAACATCGGCAACCAACAGACGATTCGGTGCCAGGAGAACTATTTACGCCAAATCCTTATCAAAAGACCTTAACAAAGGATCCAAAGACTGGGCATTTAACTTTGTCTTCCAAAAAAAGGCATTTAAACAAGCCAGATCCTCCTCCACCGCTAAAATGGAAGGACTCTGCCACATCTCCCTTCAGAGTACCCTCCCCACCACCTCCTCCACCTCCTCCACCTTCTCCACCTCCCATATCTCCGCCACCTTTGCCTCACCGCTCTCCAACCCCATCTCCAGACCCTGATTATGGAGATCCAGATTATGATCTAGCAGACGCCCCACTAGACCCCACACCTCCAGGGACACCGGACCCATGGGAGGATTACCACAACCCCAATGTACCAGATATGCCTCAGGATGACATTTATCCATCCAGACCATCTCCTCCAGAGGACTCCCTGGGGTTCCACCACTTAATACAGCGGGCGGCACACTACCATGGGGTAGAATTACACAGTGAGCCAGTTGAGGACGATTTCCTACTGGACACTTTTGACATACAGGATAAGGCCACAGCAATATTGCCCATGCTAAAAGGAGTAACCAAACATGCTGCAGAGGTGTTCAAGGACCCAGTCAGAGCTAGGGTATTAAACCCCAGGATAGAGAAGAAATATAAAGCAGCCCCCACAGATCCTGCATATATTAAAGGACCTGCTCCCTTAGACTCATTAGTGGTATCCACAGCTAGGAAGCGGTCTAACTCTCAATCATCAGGGGAGGCTCCACCACCAGATAAGGAGTCAAAGCTCTTAGATGCATCTGGTAAACGCACTGCCTCGCAAGCTGCAAATATGTGGCGCATCGCCAACACGCAAGCACTGCTTGCACGTTATGACAGAGCACATTACGATGAGCTGGAGGCTATCATGCAACACCTCCCAGACAAACATAAACACAGGGCTCATGAGCTAATACAGGAGGGAAAGCTCATTACCAACACTTCAATTAAATGTGCCCTCGACGCAACAGACACAGCTTCTAGAGCTATAAACACCAGTGTTTTGCTTCGTCGTCATGCCTGGCTCAGAATCTCAGGGTTTAAGCCAGAAGTCCAGGCATCTATATTAAATCACCCCTTTGACCAACAACACCTATTTGGTCCAAAGGTTGACGAAGCATTGGAGAAAATGAAAAAGGACACGGATACAGCGAAGTCTATGGGGGCATTACAATCCCATACCCCTAGACGTTCATTTCGTCGTTCCTCCTTTCCTGGCACAGGCAGAGGTTACTCTGCTGATAGCGCCTCTACTTCCTACAAGTCCCCTCCTCAGACTACCTTCTTGAAGGGCTATCAAAGAGGTGGATATAGAGGAAACAATAATAAGGGCAGGGGCAAAACCAACACCACCCGTTCTGCCACACCGCCCGCCCAATGACTTTCCCCCGCTCCCCCCAGACCATTCCACTCCAGTCGGGGGCAGATTACGGCATTTTCTTCCCACCTGGGAGACCATAACATCAGACAAATGGGTGACACAAATTGTTCAGTCAGGCTACTGTCTCGAACTAACATCTACCCCACCCAATATTCCACCCAGGCACCGTACAATGTCGCAAGAACACACCACACTGCTCAAACAGGAGGTAATCTCCCTCCTGCAAAAACAAGCTATAGAGCAGGTCCCCGTCAATCAGCAAAATGTAGGGGTCTACTCTCTGTATTTTCTAATACCAAAGAGAGACGAGACCCTACGGCCCATTCTAGACCTCCGGCCTCTAAATGCATACATACATTCAGACCATTTCCACATGGTAACTCTCCAACAAGTTCTCCCACTCCTCTGCCAGGGAGACTTTCTCACTACACTGGACTTGAAAGACGCATACTTTCATATTCTAATACACCCTTCTCACAGGAAGTACCTCAGGTTTGTGGTGGACGGTCAGCATTACCAATTCAGGGTTCTCCCCTTCGGGGTCACAACCGCACCACGGGTGTTTACCAAATGCCTAGCGGTAGTAGTAGCACACCTCAGAAGACAACACATTCATGTCTTCCCTTACTTGGACGACTGGCTAATAAAAGCCGCGTCCTACAACCAGTGTGTGCAACATACAAACAGCACCATCCAACTGCTCCACCAGCTAGGTTTCACGGTGAATCCTCAAAAGTCCCACCTCATACCATCTCACACAAAGCAATATCTCGGGGCCACTATAGACACCTCCAAAGCTATAGCCTATGCCAATTCAGCCAGAATCGCAAGCATACAAGCCTTGCGCCAAACATTCATTCTTCAGCACTCTCTCCCAGCAAGAGTGTTTATGAAGCTAATAGGGATGATGGCATCTTGCATCTTCATAGTGCCCCATGCAAGACTCCACATGCGTCCGCTCCAAGAGTGCCTAGCACGGCAGTGGAACCAGGCCCAGGGACAGCTGACGGATCTGGTGTTGGTGGACGGCCGCACTCATCACTCTCTGCAGTGGTGGAACACCACAAACCTTTCCAAAGGGCGGCCGTTCCTGGACCCGGTTCCTCAGGTGATTCTAACAACGGACACATCGCTCTCCGGCTGGGGAGCGCACCTTCTACACCTCACAGTGCAAGGTCTATGGACGCCACAGCAAAAATTACTCCACATCAACCATCTGGAGCTATTGGCGATCTTTCTAGCCCTGAAATCCTTTCAGAAACAAATTTCAGCCAAAGCAGTCCTCATTCGCACAGACAATATGACTGCAATGTATTATATTCAAAAACAGGGGGGGACACACTCTCCCCAGCTCTCCCGCTTAGCACAGAGCATATGGAGATGGGCAATTCCACAAAAAATCTTTCTCCTGGCACAACACGTCCCAGGCATACAAAACACCATGGCAGATCTGCTCAGCAGACAAACGCAGCAAATGCACGAATGGGAACTGCATCCACAAGTTCTTCGCCCATTCTTCCGCAAGTGGGGGCATCCTCAGATAGACCTCTTCGCCACCCACGAAAACAAAAAATGCCCAAGCTTCGCCGCCAGATACCCACACCCATTGTCCAAAGGCAATGCGATATGGATGAACTGGTCAGGCAAATTTGCATACGCCTTTCCACCTCTCCCGCTAATTCCATTAGTGGTAAGGAAGCTACAACAGCACTCCCTCACACTCATTCTGGTAGTCCCAACATGGGCCAGGCAGCCGTGGTACACCACACTACTACAGCTATCGGTGGTACCACATCAAAAACTGCACCTGTCCCCATGCCTCCTAACCCAGAACCATGGAGAAATCAGGCACCCGGACCCAGCTCAGCTCAACCTTGCGATCTGGCTCCTGAAATCGTCCTACCACTCGAGCATGCTATGCCGCAAAGTGGAAGAGATTTGTTGTTTACTGCCGTAACAATACAATCAAACCTTTAGATGCATCCATACACCACATCATATGCTATCTGCTCCATCTTCAAAGGTGTAACCTGGCATATTCATCCATACGTCTACACCTAGCAGCAATTGCTGCTTACCTACAGAACAGACAGCATTTATCACTGTTCAGAGTGCCTGCTATTAAAGCCTTTATGGAAGGCCTTAAACGAGTAATTCCACCCAAGGCACCACCTTCCCCTGTATGGAATCTAAACGTAGTTCTTACAAGGCTAATGGGTCCGCCTTTCGAACCAATGCATAAATGTGAGCTACAGTTCCTCACTTGGAAAACAGCTTTCCTCGTAGCTATCACTTCCCTTAGAAGGGTTAGTGAGATACTAGCGTTCACTATACAAGAACCCTTTTTACAGATACATCACAGCAAGGTGATACTTCGCACAAATCCAAAATTTCCGCCCAAGGTCATTTCCCCCTTCCATCTTAATCAATCGGTGGAAGTACTGTTTTTTTTCTCGCAACCTCAATCTGTTGCGGAAAGGGCTCTACATACACTTGATGTTAAAAGGGCTTTACTGTACTACATACAAAGAACGCAACCTTTCAGAAAGACTAAACAATTGTTTGTCTCCTTCTCTCCACCGCATAAAGGCAACCCCATCTCTAAATCAGGGATAGCTAGGTGGATTGTAAAGTGCATACAAATTTGCTATCACAAAGCAAAAAGAACATTATCTGTTCCACCTAAAGCCCACTCTACAAGAAAGATAGGGGCTTCTATGGCTTTTCTAGGGAACATACCCTTAGATGACATCTGCAAAGCAGCCACATGGTCAACACCGCACACCTTCACAAAACATTACTGTGTAGACGTGCACTCCAAACAACAAGCTAGTGTGGGCCAGGCTGTACTAAAGACACTATTTCAAACCACTGCAACGGATACCGGTGGTCGCCGCTAGGGCTGGGTACTGCAATATAATCTATGCAAAAGTGTATAATCTGCAGCTCATATGCCTCAAACGGAATATGCTACTTACCAGTATGCATCTGTTCTTGGCATGTAGAGCTGCAGATCTATACACGCCCACCCGCCTCCCCGGCTACCTGTATCCGTTCCAGTCTATCTTATTTAGATACAACACACATGGGTTTCTTACTATTATCACTACGCTCCATCTTTTCTCTGCTGGCGAAAAACAATCTGAGGATGGAGCCGAAGCCCATGCGCAGTACGGACCGAAGGAGGAGTCACCGAACTCGTGACTTCCAAAGACTGTCCAAGAAGAAAAACAAACTGCAAACATCCGGGCCCAACACCAGATGGCGATCTATGCAAAAGTGTATAGATCTGCAGCTCTACATGCCAAGAACAGATGCATACTGGTAAGTAGCATATTCCTTCTCATAGGACGTAAGATGCCTGCTAACTAGAGTGCGCACGTCGGGGTGAAGGAGCCAATGGCGAAGTTGGAAATATTGAAATCTTTTAGGGTCCTTAATCCCATGCCAAGTAGACAACTCCGTATACGAGAGGAACCCGTCCAGATCAAAGAGGTGTCCTGCAGATCTACAGGCCGAAGCCCGCCATTGTGGGAGAATGCCCGTGTAACTAAGCCCGGGGGGAAGTCCGGGTTGTCAAATAAGGGTGTGAGCGGCGACGGGAAGGAAGTATGGTTCCGTTGGGTCGCCACTGCGTCCCACACTCGTAGTACTGAGCGAGTGTTGGGAGATCTGTTAAGGTACTTCGGTCTATCCGAAGGTTTCAGAAAAGGTACCTTCCACAAAGAAAGGCCTGCCATCGCCCTGTCCTGGAAGAGCCATCGCTTCTCCGATTCCGGTCGACTCCACTCTACGAGGTAGCGAAGTTGCGTCGCTCTGAAGTATGTCAGTAGATGGGGAATACCCAGGCCCCCGTCATCCGGGGGTCGGCAAGCCAAATCCCTACGCACCCTCGGACGTTTCCCAGCCCAGATAAAATGGTGTATCTCTTGTTGCAATGAACGTATATAGCGCATGGGGGGGTACTACCGGAATAGTCTGAAATACAAACAGTATTTTAGGCAAAATGGACATTTTAACCGCCGCTACTCGGCCCAGCAGCGACAGGGGATGAGTCTGCCACCTGCGAAGATCCTGAGTGATTTGGGAGAGGAGGTTAGAATAGTTGTGCGCAACTGTTTGGTCAGTGGACGGAGTAAGAGTAATCCCCAAGTATGGGATCTCCGTTTGGGGTCGCAGATCCCCGAACCCCTGAAACATGCCCCCAGCAGCAGCTTCGTTCAGGCCTAGTGGCAACAGCATAGATTTCCCCACATTGACTTTAAATCCCGAGACCTTGCCAAACGCCGTCAACTCCTGCAAAAACTCTGGGACCGACCGGCTGGGTGTATCAAGGGTCGCTAGGATGTCGTCTGCATATAAATTAACAGTATGACGCTCCCCCCCCCAAAGGGAATACCCGAGATGTTGGGGTTGTCTCTGATCCGTTGCGCTAGGGGTTCAATGTATAGCGCAAAGAGCAAGGGGGACAGAGGACACCCCTGTCTAGTGCCCCGACGAATGTCAAATTTCTGAGAGCTGACCCCATTGACCCGGATCGTCGCCTGGGGTTGATCGTAGCAGCTTGCGACCCAGGTCCTAAATCGGTTCCCAATACCAAAGCGCTCGAGTGTTCTGTCCAGAAAGCCCCAATCTACCCTGTCGAACGCCTTCTCAGCGTCGACAGAGAGTAGGACAGCATCTAATTCCATATAATGGGCTTTATCTATCAGATGCATTAACCGTTTGGTGTTATCGCTACTTTGCCTGTTGGGTATGAAACCTGATTGGTCAGGCTCTATTATGCCCGGCAGACGTGGGCCCAACCTGGCCGCCAAGACACCCGTGAAAAGCTTTAAGTCAAGATTAAGCAGGGAGATTGGACGGTATGCTGCGCACTGAATAGGATCTTTCCCGGGCTTGGGAATAACGACAATATCGGCCGCTAGCATGTCTGCAGGGATGGAACCCGGGCCCTCGAAAGAGTTAAACAGGCGAGTCAGTATCGGAGCTAGGGTTTGACAGAAGGCTTTATAGAAGCCTGCGGAAAACCCATCCGGCCCCGGTGACTTCAGCGGCTTGAGGCGGGAGATCGCGCCAATGACTTCCTCCACTCTGATGGGTGCGTCTAACGCCGTGGCCCCGGACGCATCAATGGCTGTCACCGCTGCCTGGTGGAGATAAACTTCCCCTGTATCGTCGAGCGTAGGATCTCTGCTGTACAGGTTGGCGTAAAAGTCACGAAGGGCTTCTGCGATCTGCTCGTCGCCTTCAACCCGTTCTCCGGATGAGGTGTGGAGGGCTGCAATTTTGGAGCGTTGAGCCCTGGCTCGGAGTTTGCTCGCCAGGAGCTTCCCGGTTTTATCCCCCCCTATGTAGTAGGAGTGCTTAAGCCGCAGGGCGGCATACTCCGCCCTATCAAGGTCCAGGCTAGCCAATTGGGCTCTGGCCGATTTCAATTGTCGCCACATTCGCGGGGCCCCTGTGCGGCTGTGTACTCTCTCGAGTTCCGCCACCTTAGCGGCCAACTCCTCCCTTTTTCCTTTGCGGAGTTTGTTGTCAGCCGCGGAAATGGCGATTAATTCCCCTCTCACCACTGCTTTAAGGGCTCCCCACAGTGTAGCCAGAGAAATGTCAGGCGTGTCGTTAGACGTCATGTAATCAGTGATGCATTTAAGAACCTGCTGCGTGACGTCTGGGCGTTGTAGCAGGGACTCCCGGAGTCGCCACCTCCCGTTTGGATGACGCCGAGGGCATATGTCGACAGTCACAGTCACGGCATCATGGTCCGAGAGAGCGGCCGGGACGATCTCGACGGTCCGGACCAGGGTGTGTAGATCGGACGACCCTATAAAGTGGTCAAGGCGAGCATATGTTTGGTGTACATGGGAGAAAAAGGAGTATTGCGTGCTGCGAGGAGGAGCTGTTCGCCAGAGATCTATCAGCCCCCTGCTCTGTAGCCAATCCCGCCCTGCACTTGATAATGCCCCCGCGCCCCCCTGTCGGTGTCCTGATCTGTCCTGTCCAGAGTCCATGACGAGGTTGAGATCACCACCAATTAAAATATGCCTGTCGTGATAACGGAGTACCTCCGACAGGGAGTCCATGAGAAAGGGCTCCTGCCCAGTGTTGGGAGCGTAGAGGGAACCTATAATGACAGGGGTGTCCCACACCCAAATCCTGTACGCCAACAGTCGCCCCTTTATCTCCGCTATTTTGTCCCCGAGTTTGCCATGGAAGTGCCTCGCCAATAATATAGCCACACCTCCCTTCTTATCCAGCCCGGAAGTGTAGAATTGGTGGGGGAATGCCCGAGATCGCATTCTGTGCCAATCCTTAGACAACAGATGCGTTTCCTGCAATAGGCAGATCGAGGCCCCCGAGTTCTCCAGATAGCTAAGAATCGCCCGTCTCTTGATGGGGTTATTCAGCCCCTTCACATTGAGAGTGAGGACCTGGGTTGCAGGGGTAGACGTGTTAGTTCGCTGAGTGTGGTTCAGCTGAGCCATAGGAGTTTGTGTGAAGGGGAAGCTAACGCATGGAGTCCGCCGTGAAGCACCCACTCATAGATGTCGCCTCTAACCATGTCTCCTCGTGGCAGCACACCGGTAACACCCTCCCCCCCATCCCTGTAACTGCACCCCTGTCCCCCCCCCCTGCCAGCCCTCCCTCCCCAACCCCCAACGAAGTCTCCTCCAGGGTGACCCACCAAACCAACCCCCGATACCCCTCCTACCCCAACCCACGCCCCACCTGACCCTCACCCCCCCCAACCCCAACATAGCACTCCCAACAAACCATCATTGTCCAGTGCCCGCCCTCTAGAGAAGCCGGCAAGTGGAGAGGAAAAAGGAGAGAGTAGGGTCTTCGTTTGGCCCCATCCGCCCCGGCTCCCTCCCCCCCTCCCCAGGTCAGCTATACTGTCTTGCTATGGAATCCCCATGTGCTTGCAAACGTCACTCCAGGGTCGAGGTATCACGCTGCACCGCCTCCAAGGCCGATGCCCTCTCCTGGGACATAGCATCCGCGTCCGGCTTTGATGCAGCTACGGGCGAGCGTCCGCCCCCCACCCTCCGCCATCCGTTCCCTGGCGGTTGCTGCGATGGGCTGGGGGAGGTCGCCCGGCTTCGGCGTGCTAGGCCCAAAAGATCACAAGTCTCCTGGAGGAAGCGCAGCTGCTGCAACTTGCCGTTCCATTTGAAGATGAGGCGGAAGGGGTGTCCCCATGAGTACGGCACCCCTTTGTCTTTCAAATAGGCTGTCACCTCTTTGAATGCTTTCCTCTTCTGCAGGGTGAGGGAAGCTAGATCCTGAAAGAGGGCCACAGGTCGTCCCTGATATTGGAGAGGCTGTTTCAGCCGGGCCTCCCTGAGTATGCGTTCTTTCAGCTGGAAGTCCGGCAGGAAGGCCAGAATGTCCGGAAGAGGTGCCGAAGCCCGCCTCCCCACTCCCACCCTATGTGCTCGGTCAATACGAATCTCGAAATCCGAAGGCTCCCCTAGAATGTCCCTGAAGAGGCCCTGAAGGTATCCAGCGACGTCCGCTCCCTCGTCTCTCAGCGGCACCCCCCTGACGCGAATGTTGTTGCGTCTTGACCGATTCTCCAAATCCTCAGCGTGCGCTTGGAGGTCCACCTGTTGCTCCTTGAGGCGGATAATTTCTTGTTGTAGGAGCTCTACTTCCTTGCTCCTGGATTGTTCTCCGTTTTCAATGACTGCTACCCGCTCCCCCAGGTCGTCGACCTCACGGCGTATTTCCCTGACTTCGCCGGCGACCTCCTGTTTCAGAGTCTGAAAGTCATCTCGTAGCGTATTAAAGAGCTTCTCCATAAACTCTCTAGTGATAGGCATGTCCCTCGGCTCCTGGTCAGGGTGGGACTGGGACACCAGCACAGTGTCCCCCGACGTAGAGGTTTTGGTGAGCATGTCCTTGAGTGTTCTCTCCCCCTTCTTCCTCGTGCCCGCCATCGCGCGGCCCCCACCAGCGCTGTCCAGTCGCACACTGCCCCTCTGCTCGGGGGTAGCTAATGTGTCCAGCTACCCAAGGAAATGCTGCTCCACCGCCGGACCTGTTCCACAATCGGTCCCGATCTGCACCTCCGCCCGTCTGTACCCTCTCCACGGGTCCTCCGGCCGACCCCCAGCAGCGGAGCGTCCAGACGTGTCCGCCGAGGCGGAGAACAGGGGCCAGGGGGCACCCCAGGAATCCCACAGGCAAACCAGGGCGTCTCAACAGCACTGACGGGCTCTCGGGCCCACGCCGCCCACCTCGCTATTCCTGCCGTCTCAGCGGCGAGCGCTCATGCTCAACAGGTGTCAGAAGGGCGGCCCCGCAGTCCGGAAAAGCACCCCCAGCACCAATTATGTGGTCTGGACCTGCCCCAGGCCCCTGATGCGTCTTCAATCCGTGCTGCCAATGTCCCGGGGGGGGGGAGCCGCGTGGTGCCCGTGGAGGCAGCCCGTCCAGCGGGGCCCAGAGCGCAGAGAGGGCCCCCGCACTCTGATCCGTCCCAGGTCGCTATTTCTTGCTCAGCAGGGGCCCACCCGCGGGGCCCGACCCCAACCCGGGCCGCCCCCCAGCTCGTTGCCAGTGGGCCTCAGTGCGCGAAATAAACGGGCGTGCCGCGCAGGCAAGCGACCGCCGTCTGCCCCCCGCTGGGACTGGAGTCTTTCCTCTGCTGGTGTAGGCCTTCCCGCCGTCCACCCACGTCTCTCGCTCTCTCGCCCTCAGGGCCTGCAGGCTCGCACCCACCGCCGCCCCGGCAGGGCAACAGGACTGGGATCGATGCCGCTGCCCACCACTCAGCACTCAGTCCGCCTCTTGCTTTCCGCCCCGCCGCACCCCTGGTTGCGATCACCTGCTGATGGAGGCCCCCTGGTCTCAGGCACAAACACGCTGGCGTCAGCCCACCGCCTCAGGCCGCTCGCTGCACGGAGTTCGGAGCCCAGCCACCAGTCCTCGTGAAGCAGCAGGCACCTCCCTCGGCGATCTCGGCCGGTCCGGCAGCCTCCCCCAACTCCTGGGGCTAACGAAGAGTCGCCGCGGCAACGGTCCGCGACAAGCGCGGCTCAGGCGCCATCTTCCTCGGGACGCGCCAGGCAGATGGTGAGTCACCGCGCTGCCCCGGACCAGACAAGCAGCTCTCGGTGGCGGCGTCCCGTGTGCCCAAGCAGTGCCACGGACCTGGGAAAGCTCTGTAGGGGATCTCGAGGGTATTGAACCGGGGAGGGGGGATCCGCTGTGAGGAGCCTCCGGGCGGTGCGTCCGACTAGGTCGCCATCTTGGCCCCGCCCCCCGAAATCTGCTATCTGAAGTATGGCTTTTGTGTGCATAGGAACAATGTTTTCCTCGTATCCCTCACTGGTGTTGGGTATGGTCTGGGTGGAGAGCTTTATATGTAATACATGCCGTCATAAGAGTGCATCCTGATCTTGGTAGTCTTTTAATTATGGTGATGACAGGAGTTGTGTGGTTGAACTTCTTGGTATTTGCGACAGGCTGAGCTGTAAAATGGAGGAGAGCATTAAGAGGGATGAGGTGTTGTAGGAAAGTAGGATCTGCTTCTATGGTTACCCCCACTTTTTGCTTGATGCTAAGCTGTGTTGACTAGTCTGACTGGAATCCTGCTAATCAGGACCCCAGTCTATCTGCTTTCTCCCTAAATTGGTTATGTAAAGTAATTAGGTACATCCCAGATTGGATACTGGGGTACCCTTATTCAGGGGTGTGGAATTTAATAAAATATCTACTTGTCCATGGGGCAGGTTGCTTCATAAATCCACTTGTCCTGTAACAAAATCCACTTGTCCCTTTTGTGCCATGTAATGCGGTGACAAATTACGGCAGCAATCTCATTATATAAGAGTCCTGATATAGCCTCTCTAATTATGCCAGAGCTCATACCATAGTAGGGTTGAATACTAGCAATTCCCTTATGTTGCTACGTTTCTGCAGGTCTACATACGGGGTCTGAAGGTAGTGGTAAGCAATAGTTCAAGGGTTGGAATGCCCTTTTGAGTCTGTGCAAACCTACTAACTTGCGTGTTTTAATGGTTTGCACCAACTCTTTTCTAATCTTTTCCCGTACTAAAAAAGGTTGGAAATGTACTCCTGACCGGGGCAGATGTAAAACTTCTTCCAGGGTTGTGAAAAAAAGTAGTTGGAGGAAAAGTGTACTTAAAACATTCAGATTTTTACAGGAGCAAATCTACACATGCACATTTGCATGCTAAAATGCAGTTCACAAATATTTTCTAGAAGTACTATTTCTTGGCCTACTTCTGTAAATTATTGTGAATTCACGGAAGCTGTATATATGCACTTAATGCAAGGATATATACCATGGATGTACTTTTGAGACTTTCTTTAATAATTGGGCCTCTAAATAGGCCTGGCGTCAACCATGACCTTTTGTGCTTAATACAATTCGGTCTCTCTCTCTCTCTCACTCTCACTCTCACTCTCACTCTCACTCTCACTCTCACTCTCACTCTCACTCTCACTCTCACTCTCACTCTCACTCTCACACACTCTCACTCTCACACTCTCACTCTCACACTCTCACTCTCACACTCTCACTCTCACTCTCACTCTCTCACTCTCACTCTCTCACTCTCACTCTCTCTCACTCTCTCTCACACTCTCTCACACTCTCTCACACTCTCTCACACTCTCTCACACTCTCTCACACTCTCTCACACTCTCTCACACTCTCTCACACTCTCTCACACTCACTCTCACACTCACTCTCACTCTCACTCACAGTATTCTGCTCTTTTGAAAGGAGCATATTGGCACACAAAGTAATTTGGTTCAATGCCCTGAACTGCTGCGGCAATGTGTGCTTTTTTTAGACCAAAAAACTATTTTTGCTTTTGCCAATGCTTGTTAGAATGGTGCGGGCCCAGCAGCTCCCACAAGGATAAGGTTTTAAAAAAACTATGCCTAAACAAGTCACGCATTGACAAAACCAAAAGGCTGACCACCAATTTCAGACCTACTGGCTTTGCCAATGCTTGTTAATTTTTGTTTCCCACAATCGTATTTAAACTGGTTACACTGCTTTTCCATTATGAATATTTTTGGGAAATACAAGCATACATCAACATGTTACTAAATGATGCTGCAAAGATATGGTACCTAAAATCTTACAGTAGTTTAGCAAAATGTTTTTTTTCCTACATTTTATTTTGAAAGCAAAGAATCATCACTCTTGCTTTCAAGCTATGGCAAATATTTGCATATAATCAGAGAGCATTCTGGGAGCATTATACATAGCCTCATATTACTAAACTTCGAAAACGTGTGTACACATTTATACTGGAACCACCGTCAGTAGTGCAGGCTGAGCTTGCAAAATTTACTTTTAGTGCTCTCCCTAATAATAAAGGCTTTGCATTAATGAACCATAAATACAAGCTGAACAGCATTTACCACATGGACACAAATATTACCTTAACTGCAGACATTGCCTTTCCTGATCCATAATGTGGTACAGTAAACTGGCAGCCAAAGGGTTTGTGCTGTAAGGGGTTGGGCCTACTTGTCCCAAGGACAAAATACACATGAAAACTTGTTGCCCTTGACCCCAAACAATATGTCCCGGGCGTCGGGCTATAGGAATTCCACATCCCTGCTTATTAGTCTCTAGTATATGGTACTAAGGTACCCAGGGCATAGGTACCTCAGAGGTCCCCCATGGGTTGAAGCATGCATTACGCCACCCATGAGTGACCATTCAAAATGGAACTACAGGCCTGTCATTGCAGCCTGTGTATCCTGGTGCTAGCACCACTTACTAAAGATATATGTTACCTGTATCAAGGGTCGCTGCACTTAAAACCTACAAGTCAGCACTATAGCAGGCCTTTGCAATCCTGAATGCAGGGTACTTGGTTCTATGTGAGAGGGTGCCACTGCATGAGCAGGACACCCCTGCAGCCTACGGAGTCCATTCTCCCGGGTTGTCAGTGAGGCAGCCATATACCATATAGAGGGGCACCGCGTAATTACGCGAAGACCATCTCAAAACTGGCTGCAACGAATCCTATCATGTTTGGTATCAAACATGTTGGAATCATACCCCCACACTGTAAACGGTGTGGGAGGTATGATTCCAAGCACTGGAAGAACCCTCGGTTAGGCTGTCCATGTCCCCGGTACCAGTCTTCCAGACCCGGCACAATATGGTTGTTGCCCACCAGAGACACAATTCTGCCCTCCTGCTGCTGAACCAAGCTCGAGCAGGGGAAGGCTGAAAAATAGGCATCCTGTTACAGAGAGAGGTGACCACCTCCCAGACAGGAATTAGTGTATTAGGGCAGGGTGGGTGCACTTGCCAGCGCCACTCAGTCTGCATGTGGGGCAAATTTGGTGTCCCCATGCATAGCCTAGTTCACACCAGTCCTGGGCGCCGTTGGCTCCCGCTCTGGCACGAAGCTGGATAAAGGACATGGGAGTAACCTCCCCTCTGTCCAGACCCTCCCCTGGGAGGGTCCCCTGAATCATCCCAACCCTTTCCCTAAGGCACTTAAGGGCTTACCTGGGTGTAGGTCCCTAGATTCGTCATGGGATAAGATTCAGATCAGACACCACTTCTTCTACCGTCTAGGCACACTGGACTTCGCTAGACTTCGTTTGGACTCGACTTCGTCCCCTTCCAGTCTGCTGCATCGTCTGTGCCTGTGCACCATACTGGAACCTTCCAAGGCCTGTGGGCATCAAAGACACCTGAAGGAATCTCCCTTGGAGTGAAGGAGTCACTGTCTGCATTCGCAGGCACCGCAAATAAGTTGACTGGTCTGCTTATCCTGAGCTCCTCCGGACTCCTAGTGACTCTGCAACCCAGGTGGTGGTTTTCCACAGCTCCCGAGGCCTTCCCTGCCCTCTCATCAAGTTTGAGGCCAGTATCCCTTGTGGGGGTTGCAATAACCGGACCCCTGTGCACCGCGTCACCTTGCAGTTGCAAAGGCTTGTTGACTTAGCTCCAAATAGCCCCAACCTTGAGCATCTCCTGTGACCATAATCTTCAGTCACACCGCATCGTGGCCTGCATCTTTTGGCAAGCTGTTTGAGGTCCTCTCGCGACTCCAGTGCCTCCGGCCTGTGGGTCCATTTGAGGGTCACCTTTGTTTCTTTTGGGCTCCCCTGATTGCTCGGGGCCTGCCCTGACTCCCCTGCTTTTGGTGAGTCCCCTGGACCTTGCTGGTCCCGACGTTGTTACTTCTTCAGCTCCTACGTTGGTTGCATTTGCCAAGGCTTGTTGGCGCTCCCGCCGGACACCGACCCATCAGCACTCAACATCCTACGTGGGACAGCTTGTACATGACTTCTGGTCTTCCTCAGCATCGCCTGGTCCTCACAGCTGCAGAGTCAAGGTTCTTGTCAACTTTCCTGCAACACCCGACATCGGAGGGCATTCGACTTCCAAGTCTCCTGGTCACTCCTGAGTGACATAGACTCTGTCCTCTCTGCTTGCAGGTACTTATTGTCTAGAATCCACCTTCAGATTCCACCGGACACTTTCTCCTCTTCCTGCAGCGGCACTTTCCTGAAGTCCTCCATTAGAAATTACGGCGGTTTCCGACACCACTTCACACGTATGCACCCAGCTTCCCTGGTGTAGGTAACATGGGTACTAGGGTATCCAGGGGTGGGGGGGGGGGCTCTCCAACCTTCTGTCTTCCTCAGGGTTTCTTCAGGGTCCACTTGCAAGGGTCTCAAATCTTTAAAAATCCAACCGCAGCTTACACGTTGATTTGTACGGAGCACGCAGTCGTGTTCCCACACTGCACACACAGTCTGTGGGCTTCTTAGTCACTCACCTTGGGCTGTTCCTTGGGTTCCCAGCACTTCTACGTCCTCTCGACACTGTCTTGATCTGAGTCGTGGTTCTTATACCACTTTCTTAGTAAATGGTTTGGTCCACTGTGTATTATGTGCTATTTACTGTGTTTCTTTGTAAAGTATTGTGTGCATTGTGCATATCTCTGGGTAGGAGATATTTGTATGCATTAGAGAGTATTATATAATAAGTAAATATTTTTATAAATACCTTTTGTGATTATTTTTCATGTAATCTATACTATAAGATTGCATTCTGGTAAGACAAGCTGCTTTACTCTCCTTTTGGACTAAGCCTGAAGGCTGCTCTCCACAGCTACCACTTAGAGAGCTTTCTAAGGTTGTCTAAGACAACTTAAACCACCATAAGGGCTGTCTGGATTGGTGCAAGGTGTCCACTTTCATAAGTGTACATCATATACCAGGCCAGCTACTCACAGGTGTGATTTGAAAAGAACAGTGGACCAACATTTCTAAAATCCATTCTAGAACTATCCATACCTTGAAGGGGCAGATTTCAATCCAATATGGGAAGCAATTGAATCATGCTTTAAGTCAGTTTAAGTTGAAACCATGTGTACTTAGCCATGACTTTATGTGAATTGAAATGAAGATTGGAGTCCAGGATAAAGGCCAGGGATTTATCAGTATGTGAGGTCTTTCAGTCCAACCCTATGGATTTGAAGTCCTCTAGCCAGGCCAAAGAAATCTTAACAGTTTTGTTTAGGAGAAATTTAGTTGTTGTGTTCATTGAGCTTTAGTTTCATCTGTGCAGTCTGTGTATGTACCTTAATGAGGCATGTGTGCAGGAATAAAATAGTTTTTTTTAATTGATCATCTGGTAGAGTTGAGCATTGTAGGCATATTGGCAAACAGCCATTCTGAGCTTGCTCAGAAAGTTGCCAAGAGGTTCTGCAGAGAGTGGATGGGCAAGTATAGATCCCAGAGGGACACCTCATTTTGACTTGGTACAATCTCATTGTGAGACAGGATTTTAAACAGAGAACTATGCCACCAATGACCATTCACTTATTAAAAAATATTAAGATAAATCAGATTTCCAACTATGTCTAAAATCTGTCAGATATATTGTTTAGCAAGAGAGGGAAGAATAGGATCAGCTGAGCAGTAGAAGAGTTTGGTATCCGATGCCACCTTACAAAGGATGGAGAGAACATGTTCCAGGGAGGACACTTTTTTTTGTAGTGTATGGCCATCCTATAAGGCAGAGTGGGAATGGAGACCACTTCTTTCCTTCCCAGAATTTTGATTGAGAGATGGGTAGCAAAAGCATTATATCTTGAGTCAAGGAGCATGACTTGTGAAGAGTTAGAGGAATGTTCTTTAAAAACGCATAACAACTCTCTAAGATGGTTCTTTGCTCTGGTGAGTTTTGATTTGAAGAAAGATGATTTGTCTCCATGGAGGCACAATTTCTAGTTTTTGCCTTGTGGTCTTTAGTTTAAAACGATTTTCCACTATGGGTGTTTTTTTTTCAAATTCGCTCAGTGTCTGAGTTTTGCTTAACCATTTTAATGATCATTAAATCAGCTGACACTCTTCTTAGTCCTTTTTAGTTTGAATGTTTCAGTGCCTGTTTTATCCATATTGCTTGAGTAGAACAGGTTTGGCCGATGTTGGTGATGTTTTAGAACAGACTAGGCTCATAAAGGTGGGATCTGTATCAGTTTGTATAAAGGCACTGGTGATTTGAATCTTGTTAGCAGATATAACTGAGGGAGCCAGAAAGAAGTACAGAAGGTTGAGAACGCAGCTACTTTGAAATATGATGAATCCATTTATAAACGGATCATGTAAAGTCGGACATTCTTGAATTTATGTTAGTTCAAAGAGGGAGCTTTTTAGGTCGAGGACTACCGGTCTGCCGAAAGACAGAACCGGAAGTCGGAGATTTAATGACTTGGAGAAGAGGGGCTTGAACCAGCCCCTCTTCTCCCCTGTTCTCCATTGGCTGGCCTCGTAAATGCTGGCCAGCCACTGGAGAAGAGGTCAGTCACTCCGATTAGGCCCCGTCCTTTTCGGATCGGGGGCGTGTTTTTTGCGAGAAGTCTCAAGGAGGAGACAACAGCAAAACACGCCCCCGAATCCGAAAAGGACGCTGCGTTTCTCAGAGGCATTTCTGCTCTGCCTCGGAGAAAGGCGGTGGTGTCTTCCGGTGCCCTCGGCTTGTTAATGATTGTCCGTGATGGTGAATGTTGTTTTCCTTTCTTATTTATCTTCGGGAGTGGATAGCGTGGTGGTAAGTTTGTGCCCCTGTTTCATGCGCAGAGTAAATTGCAGCAGAACAGAGCTGTGAAGTCAAATGGTTGACCCCTTAATCGATGCGCGCGTGACGTGCCCGCTACACTAGCAGAGAGCATTGAATTCTTTGCTGCCTGCCGTTCGGCCTAGTCAAAGCCGCCAAGAACAATATCCGGCTAAATGAGCCCTTCCTTTGCAATTAATCCTCTCCCTCACATCACCAGTGATAAGTGCTGCTGGGGAGGGCGCGCGGAAGGGTGGACCAGAAGGACGGGGAGGGGCGGCCCTCGCCGCCTCTCTCTGATTTCATATGCGTGGCCCCCTTTCGAAGAGCATGGTTTGCCATCTGCAGACTGAGTTTGAAGCAGACATGAGTGGCACACACATAATTGTGCCAAACGTGGTAAAGCAGGCACATACTCCGTCACCTATGCCACGCAGATTGGAGGTTGATACAACTTCTGGTCAGGCGTGTCTGGCGGAAGTCTGCTCCAATAGCGGTCTATGCTGGTCTGAGCCCCATGCACGGACCGGTTACGCTTATGCACTAGTGAATCAGTGGACCAGGCATACCATTGCCCGCAACTGTCTGGTATTACCACGCAGATGAGTAAAACCACAAGTGTGAGACAACTTGAGGAATCTGCAAAAAAAAAACAAGATCAGGAAGGAGGGCAATTCAAGAAAATGTACGTTGACCGAATGATCGATTAGTCTATGTTTTTGGTGTAAGTAGCTGATGCAGACTTAGGATTTAACTTCGAGTCATAACGTTCTATGTAAATTGGAGCACTAAGCTCAGAGCACGAGGCCAAGATTCATAGGCATGTAACCCGGAGACTGGCGTGAAAACCAGTGGGTCCCTGATCGCTGCGCACCAGGACTCTCATGAGAAGCCCCGCATCTACACTTCCACTTTCAGTACACCTTCTGCATTTTATATATCTCGAACTCGACCGAAGCTATTGGAGCGCTTAACTTGAGCACCAGTTACGTTGCACATCCATTTTTGGAAGGCGCGGGAGATAAAGTGATTTGCCCAGAATCATAGGGCGTTGAGCCGACGCCGAAACTCGAACCTGGTTCCCCAGCTCCAAACTAGTCCGCAGCTCTCTGTCTGGCCGTTACGCCACATCAGAAATGTCCGTATGTTCTTGTGGGATTGGTGATTCCTTTGTCATTGCTCCAGAGAGCTCCTGTGCAGGGCGGTACTTACTCCTGCACACAGTGCGCCACGCGGCAGCATTTGTGATGCACATTTTAAGGATTTCATTGAAAAGTTTAGGACTGCAGCTCTTTAATAAGATTCTCGGACTGGGAAGCGGAAATATGAATGGCAGTGAGCTGTGCGGGGGCGAAGAGCAGTCTGGGAATTGTGCGAGATGAGAGAACGCTGCAGGATGGCCTCTGAAGTGATGGGCTGTTCGCTTCTGCACAAGAGAGCGGGCTGAAACCCTAGGGATTCCTCCTCCCAGCCATGTTCCATATGTTATGTGGAAAAATACGGATTTATACAGAGAAGTTATGTATAATTAATGTTAGCATAGAAGAATCTGGTGAAGTTGTCAGGACGAATTGTCAGCCAGCACCAGTGCTGACACCCAGAGGCGCAGTGCATGGAAGCAGCCACGCCCCCCCCCCTCCCTACCGTGCAGCACACGTGTTCCCAAAATAAGTACATTGTGGTACATATGTGTATGTTTTGCGAGTGAATTTCTGCTTTTTAAAGCGCATCCCTGTTACTATGTGTAAATCTGCAGTAGATGGTGAAGAGCTGGACACGGAGAATGAATATTTCATTGTGTAGCGAAAATGATTTATTCGGTGAGGAGCCAAAGATTGAATGGGTGATGACTTTCCTGTCTCCATCTCCTGTTGCCGCCATCCATTTGCACATCGAGCTTCATCTGTGTGTGTGCGTGTATGTGATCGCGTGCGCGCGTTCACACGCGTGTGCTCCCACCGACACTCGTGTGTTTATAGGCCAGGTACATTTATCTATACCCGTGTCCTTCATAGGGAGCTATGTTGGTGTCGTTTCTTTATGTAAAGCAATCTTTTTCGATTTATCCGCATTGCTGGTGTCACAATGTCTACCAGGGCTCCTGTAGCAATACGAAAACATATTGTGTTGGTGCTTTGAACTTCACTCTGTAACTGCAGTAATAAAGCCGGAGCAGCCGCAATTAGCATTTCTAATTTTAAATTCAAATATGGTTAACTCTATTTACCAAACCATGTTAAGAGCAGCGTCTGCCAGTTATTCTAATAAAAAACAGGATATATTTTGCTCTCAGATTTAGGATCTGGCTCCCTTCAAATTATACTTCACTTCCTGTTGTAAAAAAAAAAATTACTCATGAAATCTTAATCTTCATAGAGCCTGTTGATGGGTTTGTCAGTTGATCCTGCAAAAAGTAGATATGTGTTAAATGTTGAGGTTACTGTGTGGCTCTATGTGTGTGTGGGGGTGGCTCTGTGTGGGGGTGGCTGTGTGTGGGGGTGGCTCTGTGTGTGTGGGGGTGGCTCTGTGTGTGTGGGGGGTGGCTGTGTGTGTGGGTGGCTCTGTGTGGGGGTGGCTGTGTGTGGGGGTGGCTCTGTGTGTGTGGGGGTGGCTCTGTGTGTGTGGGGGTGGCTGTGTGTGTGGGTGGCTCTGTGTGTGTGTGGCTCTGTGTGTGGGTGGCTCTGTGTGTGTGGGGGAGGGTCTGTGTGTGTGTGGGTGGCTCTGTGTGCGGCTCTGTGTGTGGGTGGCTTTTTTTGTAGGTGGCTCTATGCGTGGTGGGTCTGTCTGTGTGTGGGTAATTCTGTGTGTGTGTGTAGGTGGCTCTGTGGGTGGCTCTATTTGTGTGTGGATTGCTCTATGTGAGTGGCTCTGTGTGGGTGGCTCTGTGTGTGGGTGCAAATGCAATAGGTCTCGCATTTGAGAGTGATTAAGCTATTGACATTGTAAATAACAATGCCGTTTCTTTAAATGTTTTAAAAACAAAAACATAAACAAAAAGAATGTCATGAGCAATGCCAATAGCTCTAACTTTAACAATGCCGAGACCATTGCATTGTAAATGCTTGTTCTATATTGTTTGAGAGCAACGTTGGAGAAACTTTCTCATGCAGGAAATATTGAAATTAGGATGGGCGATTGCCTTTATTTTTACCTGATTTCAGGTTGTAACCACCCTGTAAATGATATCTTCATGTTTGAAGGATAATGGATGGCCTTTGTTGAAAGGTGCAGCTTGTCTGTGATCACCCTCCAGACTCCACCTTGCCTTGTGCTCTAGGACACGACCATATTACTTTGTTCCTGTCTGGTGCAATGCAGTGACTTAAATGCATCACATACACTTCATACATGTTTGATGGGTGTTCAGGGCCTTTTGTACTAATAGTTTTATCTTGATTTCGCATCCATCATACATTGCAAACTGAAGAGTCTACGTCTGGCTCCCAGGAGGTTCATCACATCCAGGGAATGTGGATAGAAAAGATGTTTGAGAGGTGGGTGGATTGAAGAGGAACCAATTAGAAGGGTAGTGGAGAGGAGCTTGTGAAATTATGACCTTCATTTGGAGACTGCATTAATAAGTAGATATATCCAGCGAAGCAGGTGCTCTGCACTCTCTTGTCCTCCCACTCCTCCCCTGCCTTTTCCCTCGTCGGACAGCTTCTGTGCTCTTTCTCTCTCCCTCGCCACCTAAAATACTTTCTACTCTGTGCCAATTATTAATCTGTGGATCCAATAAGAAAACGTGTTTGGGAAAGAGGGGAGCATTGCCAGCATTTCTCTGGTTTCTTAAGGCCTGGGATTCAGCCAGCAGTTTGAATTTTGGTGTGCAGGTTGGGCGCTTCCAAAAAGCTGAAGGAAAAGAACAGCACTTTTGCCTGGGCTGCTAGTGGTTGACTGGCAGAGATTTTAGGGAGTGACAGCATTCACATTCCTGTGGAGAACATAATTGAATGGTTAAAGATGCCTGAAAGGGACTCCTTCAGAGTGTTGCAAGGAGATCAATTCTGGGTGTGCAGTGTGCAGGTCTTTTGAGCGCTGTGGGTCAGGTAGGCAGTAGCGGCTGGTGTCTGGGCAAAGTGGCAGGGCGGAGGGAGGGGACGGACAACCCCAAAAATAATAATAATAATAAAAGAACTTAATTGTTTGACGCTCCTCTCTGGCTCAGTTACTGTATCCCCTGGGCCAATCCTGACACTGCATGTAAGCAGCGTCCAGATTGGCATGAGCACTGTGGATTTGCGCTCCCAGGTAGACTGGGAGCCTTCGCCTGCTCTTTCCAACCCAGCAACACAGCTGGGGTTGGAGAGAGCTTCAGTGCGCATGGTGGTTTGGTCGGCCTGAGACGGCCGGCCAAACTGTCAGGCGCACTGACAACCAGTGCTCTACCACTCCTCCTTTGCCTGTCATCCCCATGACCCTGCCCCTTAGGCGACGCAACAGAGAAACATAAAACGATAAACACAGGTTCATTATTGTTTTATTTCTATTTTTTTGGCTGCTGGCGTGGGGTGGGGGCAATGCTCAAGGAGCCGCTGCTGCAGGTAGGGACTATGCTGGTTTCTGTTGCAGACTCCAGTACGTAATTATTTTTTTTTATAACTCTTTTTATTGAATTTATGCAGACAACATGAGCACAGTTGCATCAATCCGTAACAGACAGCACAACAGTACACATTATACAATATAGGAAGGATGAGAGGAGGAAGTTATGGTGAAGGGTGACCATCGCCTTCAGGCTCGTCCGGTGGGGCACATATGTAACCACGGTATGTGCTCCATGGTGACCAAATCTTGGTCCACTTTCGGGGGCAACCTCTTGCTGCGTAAACTGTCTTCTCTCTAAGCATACACCAGTCAAGGTCAGTTTCCCAATCTGTGACCTTTGGAGCTTGCGTGGCTCCCCAGAGTTGAGCAATATTTCTTTTGGCTATCATGCAGCCCAGTGTGATCCATTGTATCGCGTGTGAGCCCAGGTCGGTAGGTTCCCATATATTGAGGAGGCATCTAGGCGCTTCTGGGTGTATATTAAGTTCGAGTACCTGGCTCATGATGGTGTGGATGTCTCGCCAGTAGGCCTGTATAAGATCGCAGTGCCAGATGATATGGGTAAATGTGCCTGACTGTGTGCATCCCCCTTCTGCAATAATCGTCCATTGAGCTACCCATGTGTACCAATTGGGGCCCCGTGACGTAGACTCGGTGTAAGATTTTCAGCTGGACAAGTCGGAGACTCACCGAGATGGCGACAATTTTAGGGGAGGATAGAGCGGACTGCCAAGCCTCATCGTCCAACTCTATTCCGTCCCTAGTCCATTGTTCTCGCAAGAGCGTCAGTGGGGCCAGTACGTAATTTAAAAAATGTACGTGGTCATTAATGGCACAGGTTTTGAAGGATGGTGGTATACAGAGTAGTCAAACTTAGATTCTGCAGAAGGTGGGGAAAGATGACACATGATAATATAGAAATGGATTCGAAGAGCTATATTCCATAGTTTCAGAGTATAAAAAGTTGAGCTGGGTAGCAAGAGTGCATTCACCCTGTATGTGTTGGGGTGGGCTTTACTAAGCTTTGCTCTTCTCTCACTGTTAGCGTGACTATATTTCAGTATTTTAGACACTCTTGCAAGCTTTTTGTTAATGGATGTGCGCTCTTTGGCCAGACGATATTGCTGTCTGGAAAAAATGCTTGAAATTATCCATCCTTAAATACCCTTGACTCTCAAACATTTGGTGAAAAATATACGTTTGTGTAGCAGGACCTAGAACCTAAATGAAATAGCCATTTGAGTTCACATGAAGGCCTTGTTGGCAGATGTGCCTTTGTGTATTTTGGATGTTAGGTTACTGCCGCTGGAAAACATCAGGAAGGTGCTACTAAGAGAGAAAAACATTATTTCAAGATCCATAATATTGGCAGAGACTTTACAGCACTGTTCCAAAACCTTTACTCCGCAAGTCTTTTTGTAGGATAAACAAAATACCTTCCTCACTCTTCAAATACAGTCCTGCAAAACCTTCTTCGCTCATTGCCTGCCTGAAACATGTGATCCTCGCACTATTTATAAGGAAAGCCTGCACTGATTGAAACAGCTGGGATCCAGAGCAAATGCCGTTTTGTTTGTCTTGTTCAAATTAGTCTGTTGTATTTTTTAACAGTGAATCTTCAGTGCGGTATATCTTGATTTTCTTCGCCTTTTAGGTTACGTGAAAAGCATCATCATCAGGGTCTGTTTTTTGCTTTCCTCCACCTGGAGGGAGACCAACTGTTTTTTTACAGCAGTTGTGATTAGAAAAAGTGAGGGTGTGATTGGCGCATGATTAAGATTACCTCCATCTCTCAATATAGTTTTTAATTTCTTGAGGGTGGGGTAAGAATAAAAGAATAGGCGGTGCTAGGTAGAAGAGTTGCTGTTCCATAGCACCTAGTGAAGGTCGTGACTGGTGGACATGGCATATAGTCTTTTAAGGCACATTTGCACTTTAAATCATAGTAGACAGGACCTGAAATGTCTTTTATTGTCTTAAAGTTATAATAATAGTAACATTAAGTACAATAATTCAGGTATTTGAATTTATTTATTTTACGTTTTTTAGAGGGAGGATGCCTGACAGATAGAAGCCTACACTATCCTGTTTACACAGTTCCTGTTTACACACTGGAACTGTCACTTCACCACATCTATTCCCTTATACCATTTTTCAAACTCATTAAATAAACCGTAGCCACTCGTGCCATTTAATTGAATATATACATGTGTATAGGGGAGATAGGGTTTGCATATACCTTCTGTGCAGTTTTAAAATTGTTTGTGGAAAACATTGTTATGTACATATTTCAGTTGTATGCTTTAACAGTTGCACATTGAATCGCAAGCCCAGGCTAGATCATTGATATGAGTGAAAAATGTGAGAGTAGCTGGGTCTCTTGATTCTAGAGAATTGGGTGGATGAGTGGGTGTGTCACTGGGAGAGCCCCGAACTCTGTTTTCACCAGTTGGAGAATCTCCCTCCTATGCTTCTTTTTGTAAGCACACCCTGAACAATGGCTTAGTTTTTTAGGTCGAGGATAGGCATCGCATGCGCACTCTCTTTGAGACATGCTGTATTCACTCTGTGGGCTTACAGTCCGCCCATTGCCTTTTTATTCGTCCCTTCGATTGCTGTTCAAAAAAGCTTGCTTGCTAGTGGTTAATCATTCCTCTTTGTCCCTCCTTTTTGTGTTTGGTTTCCTCCCACAGTTCACCGCCCAGTTATTGTAAACATTATGCTTTTGTGTGTGTGCTCATTTGGGGGACTATATTTTTCTTTGATTCCTGATTTTGGCACTGTTTGCCCGTCTTCGGTGGTTCAGTTTCGGCACCCGTCACTCCCCACCCCGTTCAAATATTGAGATGAAATTTCAGAAGCTGTTTTCAAGGGCGTCTTTCATTCTCTCTGACTTCACAATGCGAGGATTTCCTCCAACCCCTCATGCTTCAATGCTTGTTGCTTTAGCGAGCCTTCGTCACCTAACCTTCAGCGGCCCAACCTTGCAGCACAGTTAATGGCAAGGCTTTGGCAACTCCAGTTGCATTTTCTCTGACGCTTGTTTATATAATGTGAACTCGAGTGACCCGAAGCAGTTGGAGCACTTTACATGGGCACTAGTTACATTACACAAAGCCAGGTTCTTTTTTGGTGGCATTTTTATAGAGCACAAACTTGACTGACCCAAAGGTATTGAAGCACTTTACAAAAGTGTCAGTTACATTACACATAGTCAGGTTACATTTCTTTTTTTAAGTGCGCAGAGATTAAGTGATGCCGACGCGCCCCTGTTAATTCATTATTTCCCCCCTACCTGATAACTGGAAGCAGCATTTATGCCTCTCACATTGCTGCATGCCCACCCCGCTTCCTCTTCCTGTCATCTTCCTCCTCTCACAGCTCTAATAACATAGCACATTCACAGCAGCTCCCCGGGGACTGTGAGCCATTTTTTATTATATAATGTGAACTCGAGCAACTCAAAGGTGGTGGAGTGCTTTACATGAGCACTAGTTACATTGCACAAGGTCAGCTTAATTTTTTGGGGCATTTTTTTAGAGGACAAAATTGACTGACCCGCAGGTATTGGAGCGCTTTACAAAAGTGCTAGTTACATTACACAAGGTCGGGTTCATTTTTTTGTTTTAGGTGCACGGAGATTAAGCTGTGCCAAAGCCGTCCCTGTTTATTCATTATTTCCCCTCTACCTGACAAATGGGAGCATTGTGTTATTGTTGCTATGGTCAGGACTCCTATACCTAATGGACTGCGACAGAGGGCAGGGCCGGGGGCTTGCTGGTAAATGGATGGAGCGAGCCGTGTTTTGAATGGAAAATTCTGGAGAAGTGCACCTGGTAAATAGAGGCCTGGGAAAAGGGGGATGTGACGTCACCGCCATTGGAAAGTACTTCACTGCTTTCTTTCATAGGCTTTTCAATATTTTAGTGATGTAGTCACACACAGAATGGTATAGTGCTGTTGACTAACATCGAAGCATTTATCATTCTGTCTGTCCGTTAAAAATCCTTGGAATGTGTCCATAAATGTTTCCTGAGGCAAGCATATATTCCTGAATCAGATGGCATGACTAACTGTGTAGTAACTGTATAGCGCTTCAATCCTTGGGAGCACAGCACCCAGGATAATGTGCTGCATAGCTAAACACTTGTAAGGTCCCAAAGGCGAGACCTATTGGGTATTCCAATGCTTGTTTTATAAAGCCATGCAAAGGCTCAGGATTGAGTACTCCCCACAAACAGGAGTTCATGAAGAGGTGCCCTCTAGATTCTGTATCTGTGTTTAAGCTGTGCTTCCTGAGACTAAAAGAAAACCTAAGATGTGGGTCATCTAGTAGAGATTACATTAGCAACTTTTTATTCTTTTCCCTCTTTTCTTTTTTTCTGCAGACACAATGAGGCGTGTTGTACGTCAAAGCAAATTTCGGCACGTATTTGGACAAGCGGTGAAGAATGACCAGTGTTACGATGATATCCGAGTCTCCCGAGTGACCTGGGACAGTTCTTTTTGTGCGGTCAATCCCAAATTTGTTGCGATTATCATTGAAGCTAGTGGTGGAGGAGCATTCCTCGTACTCCCTTTACACAAGGTAGGTTCAGGGCGTCCTTCTCCATTTTCAATCTTTAACTTTCTCTTTATAAAAATCAGGGGAGGCAGAAGTGAACCCAGCTTTGAGATATATATATATATATATATGTGTATATATATATATATATATATATATATATATATATGTGTATATATATATATATGTATGTATGCTCCCAATACAAATGTTTAACAGCTCTGATTTCGCACTGAATCAGAAATTTTCACATCTGTTGCATCTTTTAAGAATAGTTGATCAAAGTGTTGAACTTTAATTTAGGTGCATTTGCGTACATGTTGAGCTTACATAAGGTTTAATATCGCATAAAATTTTTGCAATAATCGTTCCTCCATCTAAACGTACTGTGGCTTGCTGTGATTGGCTTTGACTGGTTCATTATATCTTATGTTATAACTGCATTAGAATCCTTTACGTTTGACCTACCTTTGGATGAATACATATATTCAGACCACTGATCATATGCACTTTGACAAATCAAGAGGCAAACCATGCTTCCTTGTAAATAGTTGGAAATGCCTTCAGATTTCAAGATATGGTCATGTACATATTCATTTAAATGAAATGCAGATGCTGTTTATTAAGAATTTAGAGCCATAGGGTTTTAATTTATATAGCCTATAATGTGTCAATAGGTGAAAGCCCTTAGATCTCATTCTGTACAACAGTGAGTGTGAAAGTCTCTGATGGGTATTGTACACTTTCAATCCATTAGTAGTAACATTGCCTACATTCCCAATACCAGACTGTTTTTGATAATGTCCTCCCACCTTGTGCAGAGCTCTATTACTGTACAGCTATGTCAGTGTACTGCAATTTCCTACATACACACATAAATTCATTTCAGAACCTTTGTCTCTCTATATATTGTGGTCATATTAACAGTGAAATCTTGTTTCGTTGAGTAGTAGGCTATCTACTCCACACACTGACAGCCAAGCCCATGCAATATCAGAAGCTACCACCATCTCCTAGATTGTTCCCGCATCAGTTTGCGCTTTATAAATGAAATGAATACAACACAATAACATCACCGAGTCCTCATTGGTGCTTCATGTGTCATGCTTTAGAGACCTTTGAAATCTTGGTGTTTGCAGACAAGGGCTATTAAAGATTTTCAGAAGAGGTTAAATCTTCATTTTTTTAGCACTGTTGATAGTTTTGTCTGAGTAAGACTTTTTTTAACGTATTCACACCTGTGTAAAAAGGCAGGTATACTGAGGTATTCTTAAGTTAAGACCCTCAATATTTCCGAAGTTAAAAGTCAATAGATGACTTTTAAGTGTATTCTACTTCATATTTCAGGAGAGGAAGATTGTAGTGCCCTACTCTGTGCATTCACTGCCACATATGCAGGCCACTTGTTAACTATACTGCAGGAGAATAAGGCTGCAGTTTTTACCTGTGCATTTACCGCTGCCCGCAGCAGCTCACTTGCCAGCCATGTTGCTGATGGGAAAGACTGCAGTCTTCTACCTGTGAACTCTGTGCTGCCCACAAAAGTCACAATTGACTTGGCAGGGATGGATGAGAGGAAGACTATTGCAGCTGTGATGATTGACTAGTTAGCAGTGCTCAAGCCATGTAAGACTGCAGTCTTCTTACCTGTGCCATCTCTGCTGCCCACTGCAGACATGATTAACTTGTCAGCGTTGCTGCAGAAAAGTGATACTGCAGTCTTTGGTCTGTGCATTCTCCCCTGCTCACTGCAGCCGTGATTAACTTGTCAGCGGTGCTGCAGAAAAGTAATACTGCAGTCTTAGATCTGTGCATTCTCCACTGCTCACTGCAGCCGTGATTGGCTTGTCAGCGGTGCTGCAGAAAAGTAATACTGCAGTCTTAGATCTGTGCATTCTCCACTGCTCACTGCAGCCGTGATTGACTTGTCAGCGGTGCTGCAGAAAAGTGATACTGCAGTCTTCGATCTGTGCATTCTCCCCTGCTCACTGCAGCCGTGATTAACTTGTCAGCGGTGCTGCAGAAAAGTAATACTGCAGTCTTAGATCTGTGCATTCTCCACTGCTCACTGCAGCCGTGATTGGCTTGTCAGCGGTGCTACAGAAAAGTAATACTGCAGTCTTAGATCTGTGCATTCTCCACTGCTCACTGCAGTCGTGATTGACTTTTCAGCGTTGCTGCAGAAAAGTGATACTGCAGTCTTCGATCTGTGCATTCTCTATTGCTCACTGCAGCCGTCATTGACTTGTCAGCGTTGCTGCAGAAAAGTGATACTGCAGTCTTCGATCTGTGCATTCTCTATTGCTCACTGCAGCCGTGATTGACTTGTCAGCGGTGCTGCAGAAAAGTGATACTGCAGTCTTAGATCTGTGCATTCACCACTGCTCACTGCAGTCGTGATTGGATTGTCAGCGATGCTGCAGAAAAGTAATACTGCAGTCTTAGATCTGTGCATTCTCCACTGCTCACTGCAGTCGTGATTGACTTGTCAGCGTTGCTGCAGAAAAGTGATACTGCAGTCTTCGATCTGTGCAATCTCCACTGCTCACTGCAGCCGTGATTGACTTGTCAGCGTTGCTGCAGAAAAGTGATACTGCAGTCTTAGATCTGTGCATTCTCCACTGCTCACTGCAGCCGTGATTGGATTGTCCGCGATGCTGCAGAAAAGTGATACTGCAGTCTTAGATCTGTGCAATCTCCACTGCTCACTGCAGCCGTGATTGACTTGTCAGCTGTGCTGCAGAAAAGTGATACTGCAGTCTTGGATCTGTGCATTCTCCACTGCTCACTGCAGTCGTGATTGGATTGTCCGCGATGCTGCAGAGCATTACAGATTCCCTAATGCTTGTATTTTTTTTTAGATGCAGCAAAGTTCACCAAAGACGACAACATATGTATTTGTGTTTGCACCAGTTCTCAGAGGGCTCAAAGCTGGGGGGGGAAAGCCCTCATCAAATATTTAGTATTTTCTAAAGATCCTTTTCAACTGTCATATTAAATTGGGTCGATTTTCCTGCGGTGAGATCTGAAGTAACAGCATCCTTTGTAGTCGTTTTACTGGAAGTGTCTCTCTGCTGAGCATCTTTGTCACAGGAGCACAGCGGGTGTACCCTCTAGCGTGCTTCCTGCGCCTCTTCCAGTTCACGTGCACTCATGCTACATTTAGCTTCGTTTTACAATAATGATTCAAAAACCTTTCCTTAGGATGAAGTGACTGCTGACTTATTTTCAAAACCAGTCATCAGGAAACGTATATTGCAAACAGCTGGAAAACAGCTGGACTTGGCAAATGACCAGATTTGCAGTACTGGGCTGTCTCTCTTGGGCCTACGTTGTATTGGCTTTTTGTGTGGGAGATGGTGGACTTTTCATAAAAACATTGATGATGCCGGTATTGGATTAGAGCAGGATTGGACACTCTTTTCTAGATTCAAGCTGAAGTCAGCCGAAATGTTCGATTATTCACATTTGTCACGCATAACACCCACTTACAGGAGCCCCATCAAACCATCCAGTGGGATTCAGCAGGAGCTTTAGCTGTGTCATTAATTAGAATTTCCATGCTGGTGGGGCTTCCGTATTTGTCTTGTGATAACCGGTAACACTTCTCTGCCGTGATATCATTGCTGTGAATTACACTTGTCTGCTGCAGAGCTCTTGCTTCATGGTCCAAGCAATTCTTAATAGAACAGACGCTATCTAAGCACGGCCTGTCTATCTTGTATCTGCTGTGGCGAGATTGAATGTTGATCTTTATTATATTTATTTATCTGTATTTTGTTCTGTATTTCGTTCTGTATTTCTTCTAGTTTACCCTTCTGCGAGTCATCCTGTGCTTAATTGTTATACTCTACAAAAACTGGGAAATGATGTGATGTAGGAAGTGCGATGATGCACAAGACAAAAGCTACATTTTATTGACTATACACTTTTTCATAACAACGCCATAGGTGTTTTATGTTTGTGAGGGGGGTCATTTACAGGGACCAGTGTTTCGGAGGCCTTCTTTCCTTGTTCCATTCAGTGTGCTTTAAGCCTTGATTGAAGATCGAGAAGGAGGGTGTGACCATGATGTGAGCTGGAAGGCAGATCCCTTGAAGGGGTCACCGACCAGCAAAGCTTGCTCTTGGCCAATTGGGTGGGAGTGTCTGATTTTCTCTCCCCCAAATGAATCTGTATGAAATAAATTTGCATATGTAGGACTGAATTTGTAATGGTTCTTATTTGCATGTGAGCATTGGCTAATTGGCATCACAGATTGGTATTTGTGAAATTCGACCTGGCTATAGTCGCAGTACATTATGTCTCCCCATTCACTTTGTGGATAATTTAAAAGGCTTGATGGCCAATTTCTGCGTCATGTCGATTGTTTTACTTGGAGCATTTTTGTTGTTTACATTTGTAAAATCTTTGGTATTTTGGACATTAACTATCGTTAGACTTCCTTGTTAAGGTGATTTTTTTTTAAATCCAAGCACTACTGTTTTCTTTTTATGCTAACATATTTTCCATCTGTTTATTTTGAGAGACAGTGGGAAACAGATGCTAGGTAGCATTGGTGCTTCATTCCGTAGCTGGATTCTTTGTAAGTTACCCATTAGTTGTTGTTAAACCCAACAGTGAGGATTTCAGATCAACAATTGTTATTCGTGGACAATCTTCTCTGTTGAACATATGCCTGCCAAATGGAGGTGTAGCTAAAGTGAATTAAATCAGTAACAAAAGAATCGGGAATGTTGTTTTAGAAGTTGAAATAGTTATAGATCTTTCAAACATCCGAAGTAAGACTTGATTATCTACAGTTAACAGTTTCACCTTTATTTCGGTTCTTTAAACCATACAAGCATATGAAAACATAATGAACGTACAATTAATAACAATGTCAAAAAGATTTTAGTTTGAAAAAATAGTTAAGATCAATAAACAATTAGAAAATTTAGTCAAAATAGATAAAATCAAGATGTCCCCAGACACAGTCCATCTATGCTTTGAGCAGGTAGATGGCCAAAAAGGGCTTTATTTATCAAATAAAAACAGCAGCTAACATATTTCCATTAAAAATATGGGGCTGCATCTATCAAAACACGTGGACCCTGCGGTCGTCGTGGGACACAAGTAAGATAACTGATCTAATGTAAAAGCAAGTATTGTCTTCTCCTCTCATAAAAAAAGACTTAATTATCTGTTTTGATGGGAGGAGGAGACAAATTTCAATCTTGGTGCATGTTCTGGTTTGTACAGGGATCCGAATTCCGAGATTTGCCTCTAAATACCAAATCTAGCAATTTTGCCCTCCTAAATTTGATATATTGTCATTTTGAATATTTTCCAACATGTGGAAAGTCAGCCTAACAAAATCACCCTGCTGAAACTACATGTTAGAGAAATGCCAAAAGGACTAAATGCCTTTTCCGTGAAAATAGTTTGTTTTTGTTAAAAAGACATAGGTCATCAAGCGAAAGGTAAGAGGGCAGGGTGTATAGCAGACGGGAAAACGTAGATTAGGGTAAAAGGGAATAGTACAAGTATAATTCATAAAAGGAGAGAAGCACGAGTGGAAGACACATTGGTATTAAAGAAATGGGAGGTAAAATAATAGAAGGGAGAAGTATGTTAACAAGGAAAGTAAATCAGGTTGAGTAAAACAGAAATGTGTTTGTAGTAAAAGTAACTGGCATTGGCAAGGGCAATAGGTCTCGCCTATGCGAGCGCTATTGGCTTTGGCAGTGTGTCTTAGCCATGTTGTACAACACTGTGGCTGCTGTTCAGCATGGCTAAAAGTTAGTGGAATGGGGTTGGGTGGAGAGGGGCAGATTGGCGGTAGAGTGCAGTGGGGTAGATTGGGTAAGAGTGGAGTGGGGTAGATTGGACTAGAATGCAGTACATTGGAGTTGCGCGGGGTAGAGGGGAGTGGGGTAGATTGGGATTTAGTGGGTGGGGTAGATTGGGTTAGAGTGAGTAGGCTAGATTGGGGTAGAGTAAGTGGGGTAGATTGGAGTCGGATAGATTGGAGTGGAGTGAGGTACATTGGAGTGGTTTGGGGTAGATTGGAGTGAAGTGGGGTCAGGTAGATTAGGATGGATTGGGTTGATTGGATTGGAGTGTGGTGGAGGGGGGTGGATTGGGGTAGATTGGAGTGGGGTTTATTGGCTTGGATTGGGATAAGATAAGATAGATTCGAGTGGGGTGGGGTGGATTGGATTGGAGTGGGGTGGATTGATTTGGACTGGGGTAGATTGTGGTAGATTGAAGTGGAGTGGGGTGGGGTAGATTGGAGTAGATTGGAGTGGAGTGGGGTAAATTGGAATCGAGTAGGCTGCGGAAGAGTGGAGTATGGTAGATTGGGGTAGACTGAAGTGGGGTATATTGCGATAGACTGGAGTGGGGTAGATTGGGGGGTAGTGGGCAGGGGCCCCTCACTGGACCCCTGCCTAAAGAAGGTGGCCAAGTGGATGGATAGCTCCAGTCTGAAATTATATGACAAGACGAAGCTAATGATCCTAGGCAACAACCTTTACTCATTCTGGGATCTGGACTAGCCAACCTGCCTGGGGATCTCCCCCTCTCCAAAATCCGCCATAAAGAGCCTAGGAATGTTGCTGGATAAATCTTTCAAATTCGACTCCTAGAAGTAAAGCTTGCAGCCACCAGCTAAGCTTTGCTGAGAATGCTTCGGAAAATTCTCCCTCTTCTTCCTTCTACATCTGAGAGGTTGGTAGTCCAGGCACTCATTTTTGCTCGCCTGGATTACTGTAATTCACTTTACCTGGGAGCTCCAAGGCCACAATAAGGAAATTGCAGATTGTACAGAATTTGGTGGCTCGAATACTGAACAATATCCCCAGACAGCAATCTGCCTGACAAGCCTTGCACTATCTTCATTGGCTCCCTGTGACAGAGAGTCACATTCAAATCGCTTTGCATTGCCCACAGGGCACTTCTTGGTAAAGGTCCTCAGATTTCTCATTCCCTGGTATTTCCATACACTCCCGGAAGATCTCTGCGCTCCTTGAATGCCTTTTTGGCCAAGATTCCCATCATCAAAAGGGTAAATGATGGAAGACGATTCTTCACCTTCAAGTAAATTGGAGTCGAGTGGGGTAGGTTGGAGTAGATTGGATTAGGGTAGGTTGGAGTAGATTGGAGTGGGGTAGATTGGAGTGAGTTAGATTGGGGTGGGGTTGATTGGGGTAGAGTGGAGTGGGTTAGAGTTGAGTGGACTAAATTGGATTGGGGTAGAGTAGATTGGATTAGAGGGAAGTGGTGTCGATCGAAGTAGAGTGGTGTAAATTGAAGTGGAGTGGGGTAGATTGGAGTGGAGTGGAGTGGGGTCTATTGGGGTAGAGTGCAGGGGCATGGGGTGAAGGGGCATAGAATGGAGTGGCATGTCGTGCAGAGGAGTGACGTGCAGTGTTTTAGAATGGAGTGGCATGTCGTAGACTGAAGTGTAATGTCGTAGAATGGAGTTAAATGGTGTAGAGTGGACTGGCATGGAGTGAAGTAGAGTGGGGTTGCATAGTGTGGAGTATGCATGGTGTGGTAGCGCACTGCTAGTGCAGACAACACATTTTCAATTGAAATGACCATTGCATATGCTTACAGTTTTGCTGCACACAAACGATAATGTGTGGAAATGTCATCACCTGATTGTGTGGAATCTTCAGAATTACAAAAAAATGTATGTAATCTGTACTTTCCTAATTCTGATATATTCTGAAATATCAGCACAGTTCATTTTTTTTGTGTTCTAGAAATAAGCCTTTAGTTTCACAGCAAGATTGTCATAAATTCTCTCACTTTGATGTCAGTGAAAGAAAAGTAAACACCAAGTTCCCTTGGAAGCCCGCACCAGAGATTTGACTTCTGTCTTTGAATGCACAGCTTAATGTGGCAAGAAAAAAGAACAAAATGTAATGGCCTGTTTACAGAAAGCAAGCACTATGGAAAAATACAGTAAACAAGAAATCCTTCACAGGACAGACAAACTCAAGCTTGACATCCAAAAGCAAATAAAGCCAGGAAATAGAAAGCAGGCAAATTTGAGTTACAAATCCAATGGTCAGCGCACGGTGGAATGCATTCCCAGGGAAACTTTCAGAATTCCCACAAAAGGTTGTTAGCCAAAAAGACAGCTGCGCTTGCTGGTAGACTTCGACCTAAAAAGGAGTAAAACAAGAGAGGATACAAAATGCATGGGTAGTAAAGAAAGGTAGGTGTGGAAGTCAAGGGGGGAGCCTCTTTAATAACGGGGGTGGTTAAACTCACTCTAAAAAATAAAATAACATTAAGAACAAATAATTCTTCAAAATGGTTTGCAACTGATTCGTTTTGTCAAACTGGAGACAACCGTTAATGAAAACATTCTCAGAACCATTTTAAGTACATATCTTGTCAGGAACACATACAACCCCTAACTTTAGACAGGCAGAACCTGCTGAAATTTACTGCAGGAAAAACTTGTGGTTAATTCTAATGTGGAATTTGGTGTGGAACACAAATTCTGCATGTAATTCCTCATTTTCCATGTCCCTTCATTGTCCACCCTTTCACAGCCCCACCCTAATCGGACGTTTTTATGCAGATATCTGTATTCATTTTAACTCTGTTTTCCTTGCTCCCTTTTCCACTAAGACCTGAGCTTCTATTCTTCGCTCTCAATTGTATAGTTGTCTTTGTAATAAAAGCTTGCTTCCAGTTCAGGGCTCTACTCTAAGATATCAGCATGACCTCCTCTGAAGTCATTCCCTAGCTATTTATGCAACGTTGCTGTGTTTGTTTATCCAATTTTAAATGGTTCACTTTTTCGACTTCAAGCTGATAGTTAAGCAGTAACTAAGTGCTACAGTTATTAGAATTGGTAAATAGGTTTTTAGCCTTGACTGTGCAGTACAAATCTAGTGACACTCTGGCTACCCCATGCTTAGGTGCAGCTTTCAAAAACTAATTTGGTTTTCCCATGTTCATTTTCAGTTTCTTCGCCTGCCTCGTATTTTAAAAAAAGTCATAAATAAAACACAAATTCCTGTATACAAATAAACAGAGGGGTCTTGAGTGGCACTCTTCGTCCCTTGGTCTGTTCAGCTGTCATTCACGTTTTGCTTCAGCCAACTACAGTCATATAGCATGGAGCAGGGTGTCAGCCTACTTAAGGTATTCCCCCGTATGAGAATCGATACTAAAAGTACTATGACAAACATTCGTTCAAGGGAGGTGGTGACTGATGTGTCTCGGTGGCTAAAGGTTGCTGTTTGTGGCAGCTGCAACAGTGTGTAATATTCCTTGTTTATAGTATTTTGTCAAAGGAAAGTGAACCAGTTCGGAATAGAGCACCAGGCTTATGGAACTCGTGAGGAAGCCTGATTAATTCTGGGTTGATTTATGAATTGGGAGTTTTGCCCTGACTTGTTATTTTCTGATGATTCCCTACTTCGCCGAGTAAGAGGCCTATATTCTGTACTGAACCTTGGTCCTGGCCCACTGCAATTCTTGCTAGAGTAGCCCTGTGGTCTCCACACAGCTCTGCAAATATGCTTTTGGTTTATCCTAAACGTGAAAACATAAAGTGTGGGATTCCCAGAGTCGAGCGATAAAGCATGACAATACTGAATAAGCTCACGGTATGAATGCAAATTAAAATGTTTTTAATTTCAGGAGCTATTGCGAAAGGAAATCCCTTGTGCTTATTTTGAAAGAGTTAGCGGGACAAGCTTGGGACCTGTAAAGTTTCCTAGACTGAGTGGAAGTGTCAGCAACGAGACATGCTCATTGTCCCACTCCTTGCCGGTGGTGGCGCTTAACTGTAAAAGATGACCTGGTCTGATATCGGGGTGATGCCTCATCATGCCGCAGGGCTTGAAAGAGGCACTCGTTTGAAAAGTACTACTCCTCTTTGGGTCGGTTGTAGATGACCTGTTGTCTGCATTACAGTATGCATAGTAGAATCTGAGTCTACCTCTTGCTCGTGGTTGGGTGGCTGTGTTGGGTTTCTCAGTTCAATGCCAATAGCTCTAACTTTAACAATGCCAAGACCGTTGCATTGTAAATGCTTGTTCAGTTCTGTTCCAGCACTCCGTAAGTTTATCACTTTCCTCTCTCTCTTCTATCCACCCTCTGCTCATCCATTGGTCCCCTGCCCCTCACCATCCACTGCTTAATTTATTTTTGTTTTTAAATATTTATTCAGTCCAGTGTTCCTTGAGCAAAGCCCTCTGTCCAGTTGCTCGCTTCTCCATCTGTAGTTTCTCACCTGTATTCCATTACCCTTTTTTATATGTTTAAAAAACACAAGTACTTAGCTGTGACTGTGTGTTTTATGTATATTAAAGATCTCTTGAGTGTCCTTACCCTGTGATTAGAAATCACATCTACTTATGAGCATTACTAGAGGCCTCAGATAGGAAGATGGGTATGAACCCTGTGGCACCCCACATATTGGGTTTCTTGTTGATTTCCTATGCCATGCCACTTTAGTGCCTTCTGTCTGATTTGTATCTGTTGTGCTCGATGTAGCAGGATGTAAGTGGTCCACAGTGTCCTAACAGAGATTAGTGATCCACTTTTGGTCACTCTCAGGTGGAACCTTGTTGATGCTTTCTAGTAAGATGCGTGTGGTAAACTAGGATGTGCCAAGCCATGCCTAGTGCAAGTCTAAGGCTAGGTCCTGACCCACATAGACATGCATCTAAAAGCATTGCGGATGTTTGACGAATGAACTTTTGCATATCTCTACACCTGTTGTTCTTGAGGAGTCTACTCCCAGTTCACTCTTGTTAGTCTTCTCTCTGCCGTTCCTAAGTAGGTCTCCCCTTCCTTTATGGTGAGGCAGTTTCAGTCTAACTGATACCGGTTTGTGTGCTACCTGTAGCAATTCAGTTCATTCTTGTGCTGTGTTAACACGTTTCATTATGAGTACAAGGTGTCTAGCCACTAAAGGGTAAGATCACCTCTTGTGTGCACTGGGATACACATGGTTTATCTTTTCTAGAATAGTACCCCTAACATTCGTACCAGTGATGTCCGGTGCAGGTCTAGGTGAGATTTTCATTTGAGCTGACTATAGACATTTACATCTATTGATTGTAAATGGGTCTAAGTTACACGATTGGCAGCTATCTTGCAAATATTTCACTGATGCATCCCTCTTGGGCCTTCAATGGTCATCCCTGATTTCTACGATTGTGAAAAGCCCGTTTCTTAAAGGTAGAACTGCATAACGTTGAACCTTTCTAGAGTAATGCATTAAAAATGGCACCTTAATTTTCTACTCTGTGATTTTTGTGCTTTTGGTGTAGAACTAAGGTCAAACTAGTAAATGGATTTGTCAACGTCTATTTGTTGCGTTTTCAGATAGTGTTAAGTAGGAGGGCCGCTGTCTGGAATAAAGCTGAGCCTTCTGAGGTCCACCCTCCCTGGGGAGATTCGGGAGACCGGCAGATGCTATTACTTTCAAGTTCAAGGCATGTGTTGGTAATGCTGGAGTAGAGCATTTTTTGATGGGTTGCTGTTATCTGTCACTCTACATCTTAGTCTTAATTCTTTAATTCATGCCTGATCGTCTTTGATAAACCCAAACAGTCGTACGAGGCTAGAGACAATGTGGGGCGCACTGGCAGGGTTCACCTTCATCGTACCTACCCCCAGAGTTCGAAATCCTAGCCCTGCCTGCCTCATTTTAAGGCATTTTAACACCGATTCCCACGACGTAGCACTTAACACTGAACATTGAGCCCTTCAAATATCCCTGAAAGTCTCTGTCCTGATGGGAGAGGGAGAAGGCATTCCTATAAAGTTGTCCATAGGCTGCAGGCGTTGATACTTGAAATGTACGGGATGATTTGAGAACGAGGACATGGCGCTGAAATACTAGACTGATCCTGTAACCGTGCAAGTGTCCTTTAACCTTTGCTTGCATTTGTTTTCCATGCCGGATCCTTGCCAGAATAGAGGCCAAGTTGATGTGCTCTCTCACTGTCACACTTTTACTCGCGCTCCCGATCCTTTGCTTTAGCTCACACACACGGACTCTCACTTGTATTTGCAAGGCATGATGGCTCAGTGAGTTAACACTCATCCCTGACCTCTGAATTGATCTGAAGGTCACAACGCCAGATCCCGAGAAGGCTGCCTTAGCCTTCCATCCTACTGAGGTCAGTAAATTGAGTACCATTACCTTGAGTAATAGCTAAATGTGTAATTTAATGTCCTTGATGGCAGCTAGGCTGTATAAAGTACTTTAAAAAAAAAATAGTTTTTTTCATACAACGTGAAGGTGTAACAGAAAAATTCCAATAGACCATCTTTTTAACTAGTTTGTTTAAGAGAAACTTGTCATTTTTCACTGTGTTCTTTCACTCATTTTACTTTAGATGTATTAGCCTGGAGTTAAATATATTCACATTACTGCCAGCTCTTTTTGAAATCATACCTAACTGTTGCCGCGTTGTGCACAAATCAGCCAGCTTTCACATAAAACTACAGTTGGTGATGCTTACCAAATGAGAATTTCTTACTCATTAGTAAGTGCACTAATTCTACACTTTTAAGATACTTGAATGCTCTATGCCAGGTTTGATGGCTCAGTGGCTGGGATCTGCGTTTTACTCCATGGTCACAGGTTTGATTCTCATAGGTGTACTTAACTTTAATCCTTAGAAAGTCAATAAAATGAGTACGATTGAGTTAGGTAATGAGAAACATCCCTTAATTGTCAATACTAGCAGTAGACACTCTTGGGGATGAATGTGCATTCTATCGATACATCTGTTAAGTTACTTCTCCAGTCCCTCTGTTCTGTCGCTACTGCCCCAAAGTGCTTTGCGGTTACCAGAAGGCGTCCAAAAGCACAATTGAATTAGCCAACATGCTTTAAGGAAAGCAGCCTTCTTTTTGGATGAGAAACAAAGAAGAAAGTCGTACAGTGATGTTTGACCCTGATCATGTGCACTCCTGTGGTGAAGAGGATAAGCCCCAGCGTATCTGTCAGTAAGGTGGATTGCATCTGTAAGCAGGATTGCTTTTAATGAAGTAATGCACCTTTGTCTGCAGCAGGTGTTATACGGTTGCCAATTAGCTACAATTAAGTTTGATTGGTGTGGGAGTGCCACAGTGTTTTCCTGTTCGAAGGTTGTATGGTTGCAGTAGCATAAAGCTGAAAGCGGAGTAATGCTTAAGTGTTCTGTTTGCTGTGACAAAAAACATTCTTGTAAAATTAGCTTAAACATATCACGCTGAGACGCCCAACGTGGTACTCTCGCTACTCACTAGGTTAAAGCTGCTGTCTTCTGTAGGCTGGGCCGTAGGGAACTGAGCACCAAGGTCGACGAAAATTGGCAATGCCCTTTAGCCCAAACAACCATCCACTGTACATTAACCAAAATAGGCTTTTGCTAAACTAGACATTTAACAAATGTCTGCTTACCATTCCATACCATGCTCAAGCAAACTTCCCCGGATAAATGAAAATCCCAGAGCTGTGTAAAATTGGAGGGTGTAGAGATTAATAAAGTGCTTCAGTGCCGTACTGAAAGTGCTCTACAAACGTTGGTAATTGCTAAGAATGTGCTGGAGTTCATGCCAGGCCACTGAAGGTTAACATACTCTTAGGACTGGGAAAGGGACTGCTTGTCTATCAAGGGAGCAGGTGAATTCCTGTTGGTGGTTTATCTTTCTCCCAGTAGCCTCCAGTTTCTGATATAGTGCAGGCGTTGTCGTGCATGACAGCTTCCCTTGGCTCTGAGTAGGTGACACTCCTTAAGGCAGTAAATGCTCATTGGTTGGGCTCAGGCAGCATACCTCTTTACTATGATGCATGTTGGCCGTCAGTGGAGTGATTAAGAGATGACCAGAGACAAAAGGAAGGCATCTTTGGGGCTGGATATCACACATTAGGTCAGCCAGGGTGGAGTAGGATTTCTGGCAGGCGGGAATGTTTTCTGGGTAAGAGGTAAGGCCCATTAAGAGCTAGACTCACAGGATGTAGTATAATTTCTGGAGTTAGCTTCTTCTTGGCCTCCAGTAGTTTCTTGGAGGGCCCCTCCATGTTTACTCCCCAACTCACCTGTCATAACATGCAGTGCTTGAAATGGAAACACAGAAGTGCAGGTACTCTACCAGAATGCCTGCTTGTTTTTGAGAAGTGCCGATACTCTCCAATTAAAAGTATTACGGTTTTCTTGAGAATCGCAGGTACTCTTTCTCTCAAACTAGAAAAGTGCCGGTATTCAGTACCGGCCCATTTAAAGCACTGGTGAATCACCTACTTTGAAGGTGGGAGTTACCTGGAGTGCCACTGGTAGGTGTCATGAAGGGCAGAGCCCTGTCAGTGTTTCAAGGTGCTGGTGTTCAGAAGCCATTAGAGTGCTGTTCGTCATCCGTCTGTGTTGTGCTGACACTTGATAGAAATTCCTTTAGGTTTATCTTAGAGATGGATGCCTCTAGGTTTATCTTAGTCAATGGTATGGATGTCTCTAGATTTATTTTAGCCAATGAGACCGATGTCCCTAGGTTTATCTTAGCCAATGAGATGGATGTCTCCAGATTTATTTTAGCCAATGAGACCGATGTCTCTAGGTTTATCTTAGTCAATGGTATGGATGTCTCTAGATTTATTTTAGCCAATGAGACCGATGTCCCTAGGTTTATCTTAGCCAATGAGATGGATGTCTCCAGATTTATTTTAGCCAATGAGACCGATGTCTCTAGGTTTATCTTAGCCAATGAGATGGATGTCTCTATGTTTAAGCTAGCCAATGAGATGGAAAGGATTTCACTCAGGGATGCAGGTGCGACCTTCTCCTTAAACTCTTTCAGTCCGGCCCAGGCAGAGGAGCGCCATACCAGGCATGGGAAGGTCAGCAAGGCTTCGTTGTAACACTCATCCCCTGCACATTCTGGTATTTGTGATGTGCTACTTTGTGCTGTTTTATAAGGGAACGTGAAAATTGCTGCGTAGTTTAAGATAAAAACGCAATAAGCGCCTGAAGAGCTCTTACATGGGGCTAAATGAGCTCCCCTCGTCCCTTTTGTTTTGGATTCATCCCCCGTTTTCTGTGCACCTGCTGTGCTCCGGGTTGAGGGATTAGATTGACTGCTCAGTGAGTGCTCACAGCAGCAGTTAAGCCGGCCTTCAGGCTGCACTTCCTCGCGCCCGTGATGTCCTGGGGAAAGGGGGAGGAGGAGCTTCCGTTAGAGAAGGAAAGCCACAGCTATCCGTCCATTCAGTGGGGATCCTGCATCAGGAGTCCACCTGGGGCTTGACGGCTCGGTTTAGCCTCTCTGCTGTGCCCCGCGATCGTGGGAGGGATAACTTTGTGGAAGACCAAAAATGCCGCAATATATGTGGATACCGAGAAGATCTGGGTGTATTTACCAAGAGGAAACTCCGTTCCTTGTTTATACTGTGTCATGCCTCGTAATACTGGATAAATACTTACCTTTTGCATTCCGAGCGCGTTGTCAGATTTGAATGCATTAACTTGCAAAATAGTGCGTGATATATTAAATTGTTAGGTCTTGTCTAGAGGTGGTGCAAAGATTTTTACCAGGCTAGGTGAAGTGTCATTTTTGGTTGCCCTCTCCAGCACAGAACGAACTCTCCCTGCTTGCCAGGGCCATATTTCATGCCCACTGCTGACATCAGGGGTGGTTGCCTACTATTACTTACCGTTGGGAACGGTCCAACTGATTTGGAAACCACGTTGCTTGCTGTCCGCCTTCTACTTCTTTAGATTTGTATCAAAACGGACCATATGCTACCGGCACTATTAATAATTTGCTGCGCGTGGTTTCCATGGTAACCAACCAGTGTCTACGAAGATATGCATTACAGTCAGGTGTAATTAATACCAGGTTACCACTGATCCGTGTTAGTAATTGGTGAGATCGTGCAACTAAACAGATCCACACCTCAATTAAAACTGCAGGTTCTTTTTCAATATATAATTCATGTGAGTTAAGTTACTTTGTGGTTTTGGGATTCGGGGTTGTGCATTCTTAGCGCTATAGTAAATGTCATCCAGTGCCCTATTCATCTTCATTGTTTTGTCAGCCGAGGAACTCGGACAAGAATTGCATATCGAGCAGACAGTACTCTGCCTTCTGCGGTAGCATTTATGCTACTTGAGCCCAATTCTGTTATTTTTAAGGGTGTTTTGGATTTTGCAGCGGTACGTCTCCACTTACTTGGCGTCTTGGCGCTTCAGCAGAACAACTAATTTGTGGGTTTTCCTAGTGAATGGTTTCCCCGAAGGGAGTTCTTTGGCCGTGCTCATCCCTACCCGTGTAGGGGCAGATTATGTAATCTGGACAGTGTTGGGTTTCCGTTCGGAGGCGCTGGCGGATTCATCTCAACGGTGTCCTTTTAGTTGGTGCGTGTCATGACTTGGCGAAGTGCTTCGCGCCTTGTGGCCCTTTATCCTACCACGGGCAGTTGCAGCCAATGGGCTGTCAATATTTAGGGTCCTGGTGGAAAACCTGACACAGAGCCCTAAAAGTGAGGGCACAGCTGGGAAGCTTTCCTAAAATGTTTGGTTTACCAGCCCAGAGCCATACAGGAGAGGTTTGTGTTTTTTATTGTGTCCGAAAATGACGCTTTCCGTATCTAAAAGCTCGCAAGGTGCGAGCGGCAGGTGCACTTCTGAGGCACTCCCAGATGTCCTGAAACATTTCATTTATTGTCCCTTTTCGTTTCCTCCTGCTAAAGCGTTTGCCTGCCCCGCCCCCACCCTCGCGGATAACGACCAAACGGTCCTGTCAGCCAGCGCCAAACAAAGCACCCAGGGCCTGCCTGCGGCAGCGGCGGGGAGTGTGCCCTCCTGTCCCCGGGGAGGCGCAGCGCGGCCTCTTTGTGCAGCTCCGGGCCCGCCCCCGCCCCTCGCTGCCGCCTGCCCCGCAGCTGATATGTAGAGCAGCAGCCGGCACCGCAGGCCCGCAGAATATTACCGTACATGGGCATTCCATCTCGTCGCTGTCACGCACCAGCTCCTTCCCGCCCGCTGATTGGCCGTGTGCGCACGAGGGCAGGAGGATGGGCGCTGGGGAGGGGGCACGAACATGCACGTGTCTGCGTGAAGCGCTTGAAATATTTATCTTCCTCAATGCTGGATTTGGCACAGAGCCGTGACAGCAGTTCTGCAAAAAGACAGACTTTTTTTTCTGAGCGACACCAATGGTCCGTTTTTATAAATGCATTCTTAGATGCATCAGTGACCTTTCAGTCTTTTTTCTCATGCCGAATCTGCAAGCCCAGGAGTGTAATTTTCAACGTGTCATTTGCAATTTCGGAATAGCAATTGTATAAGGTAAATGTGCCCCAGTTGAGAGCGAGTCAACTGTATCCTGTATGTGCCCAGAACATGGGCGCGAGGCAGGCCTCTTCGCGCAATGGGGGCTGCTTACAGCCTATGAGATACGTATGCCTTTCTCATGTGCCCCTCATCACATTCTGCAGAGCGGTCCTATCATTTTGTGTTACACCACTGGCCGAGAGCGCATGCGTGCTGGCGGTGCTCCTCGACTCCCAGAACAGCGGTTTACCGACAGGTATCCAGAGTGATCAATGCACAGGCAAATATCTCTGATATAAAGTATATGTACACAGTCAATATTATTCTCGGCTGTCCTGAAAGTATGATTGGACTGTGTTCTGTGGTGGGACAGCAGTAATGCAGGCCTAGAAGTTACTGTGTAGAGAGGATAAAGCCGTGCGAGTCTGACAAACGTCAGTAGGGGCACCTTGGAGGTATTTTTTAAAGCACAGCAGATCTGTGACCACCGGACGTCACAGAAGGGAGGGGAAGAGAGACAAAGACTAAGTGTCCATGTAACATGCGTGTCCTCATGTAACGTAACTGGTGCTATGTAAAGCGCTCTGATACCTGATTGGATTCGGGTCAAGTTCGCGCTATATAAAACTCTGCTATAAAAAAAAAAGAGCGAAAGAGACAACAACGCAAAGAGCAGACAGGCAGCAGTGATGTACACCAGTGGTTCTAGATAGAAACCTAGCAGCTGTTGCAAGTGGGGTGGCACTGGCTGTATCAGTTCTCAACAGGGTACAGCAGCGTCTGTGTCTTTACCTCTGTGGTGAGAGATCTAGCCACTGGCCATTAGGATATTAAGTTAGTGGAATAAGAAAACGAGCAGTAATTTAGTAGATGAATACTTACAGGAGCCTCAGTGCAGGGAGAGAAAGGCCTGAGAAGAAAGGTGCAGAATGTGCAGTGCCCCCTCAGCAGATGACTTTTCTTGCCAGGACAGCTATGGAGGGTAGTCTACACCAGGACTCAAAGCCGGTGGCATCATTGTGGCAAGGACTGGCATGAGGTTAGGAATAACATTTGCATTATAGTTTTATATGGTTGATAGACAGTGGCATAGAGAGCGTAATCAATGAAGCATGAAGTTGAAGGGAAGGCTAGAAAGACAAGGTTCAGGAAAATAGAAAGCGCCAGCTTGTGAAATAGAGGACTGCCCAGATAGGAAACAAAAGCTAAGTGAGAGCAGACACATTTGAAAAGAGTGGCGAGTTTGCCAGGCTCAACCACTGGTGGCATCTTATCAGAAAAAAAAGATGGCGCGATCGGAGGCTTGTTGGTGAGCAGTGCTTGAGCCCTTCACAGTGCCGGAGAGGTGGTCATCCATTGCTCGGAGTTAGATTCAACGATGTTCAACCATGGAAATCTTGGATGGAATTCCTTTCTCTGACTGGTCCAGTCCCACTTTGGAATGGGCCATTCTGATAGAATTATTTGCACTTAAGCAAGGCTGTTGTGCTAGGCTCGGGGTGCTGTTGGGACATGAAGGGTGACTGGCGATCAGGAAAACTGCAAGTTAATCTACTAGACCTTTTCCAGTTTAGGGACACTTTGGTTTTGTGATATCCTGAGCCTTTTCATTTAACATAGCTTGAGTGCCAATGGTACAGGTTTCACAGCTATAGAACCCTTCTTCCTGAAGAAAGGGTGCTGTTGCTTCAGTTTTTACCCCTGCCCACGAGATAATTAGGTGGGAAAAATGAAGAGGATTTTTGCTTCTTCTCACTTAATCTGTGCCACATATGGGAAATATGGACAACTTTCTTACAGCGTTTTTCAGATGAACTTGCTTGAATCAAGAAAGCTACATTTTAGATTGAAGAGCTGCCATTTAATCATTTTTCATAGACTGCGAACGCTTCAGCTAGTAATTGTTTAAGTAAAATATCACTAAGAAATAGCATATTAAATGATGTTATTTATTTTGGAATTCCTACTTCAAATTGAAACTTTTGAATCTGAATCCAGAAACAAAAATATTTTAACGATTATTTTCTGCATATTCCTATTGCAGATTTTCCCGTTGATTGTTTAATAAATAAAGGCCAGCCGTGTAGATCACGCAAAAATGCAGACTGAAACGTAGTTACTTCATTATGGCCAGCTCTGTTTAAGAGGAAAATATGTTACACACCTATAGATTTAAACATTATAATAATGGCAATTTTAACTGTAATATAATTTTCTTTAAATGCGGAAAGAGAAACAATTTGTGTCCGAGCAGTTAAATACATGCTAAATGTATAGTTTCTTTCTTGCCATCTATTCAGTGACTTGGAAAGTCCATACATTAGCGAAACTAGCAATTTAATCTCCATCACAAATGTTTAGTAGCTGCCTCTATTTCTTTTTGGGGTTTCCGTAAATAAGAGCTATAATGCTATTATGTGTGTGTTAGAATTTTTGATGTGAACACAGAGAGGCGCTCTCTTCTGGAAACCATAAATATTTGCTGCCACGTTATGCACTCTTCTTAAAGATTTGTTGATATTGGAACTAGTGCCAAAATAAGACGTTTTTAATTGAAAGATAATATATATATTTTTTAATTTCTAAAGTTATTAACGTTCTAAGAAAAGCAAATCTTAACGTATTCAAAAGAAACAATCGAACAACGTTTATAAAAAGTAATTACAAAATCTTAATATACAGACAATGAAAGCTAAGATCAGAAACATCTGAATTTAGGCTATGAGAAGTAACACAAAGCATTGAACTAGCTGAAGGTAGACCTCATCATAGAGGTGGAAGTATTTGCTCCATACGTTCCTAAAAGTGAACTTTTTCTCAGTTTGGCCACCCTTTCACGGTATATACTTTTTGAAGGATAGATTAATACTGTGGTGATATAGTTTGAAATTAGAAAACCGTAAATACATTTGGATCCTCTCTACAATAAAGGATGCAATTCAATTAAAAGACTCTAGTGTAGAGATTGTACCTACTCTGGCCACCCCCTGGCCTCTGAAGATTCCAGAAACAAGATGACTGTCTCTTGTTTGACCTGAAACATCATGACATCCTGGTCTGAAGTCCAACCATTGGCTCTCTGTAAAAACCCTTTGTCTTGTCCCCAGTGCTCTAAATAGCTATGTGCCGGACTACGTTGCCAAGTTGTTGTTTCCTCATCTTCTAGCCAGAAGCTTAAGGCCTGGCAATCAAAATTTAGTATCCAGAGAGCCCCCATAATACAAGAAATATGAAAGAAGTGCCCTTCATGTCCATAGATCAACTCTGTGTCCCTTGCTATTGCTGAATCTTAGACTGAAATCAGATTTTTTTAAATTCAGGCGGTTGCTATAAACCCACCTATCCATCGAAGCATAAGGCTTGATTTGGATCCAAACAGACATTGTTAACCGGTTATAATTCCACTTTCAGGACACTGTTTGACACTTGATTTTCTCAACTTTTCTCGAAGACATTATACCAGTTTTACACTTGACTGCTAGATATCTGTTAATCTAGTATTTGCTCTCATCTTCGTATATGATCCAAAAGTTCCCTGTGGCTACGGTTTGTGGCACTTTACAAATATCGCAAATGAAATAACTCAAATAAAGTTTAGGGGTTTCCGTGGGGCACCACTTTCATAGTCTAGCTGTGCCAAGTCTTCATCTTCAGTGATGATCAACTACGACCATAGATCTTTTTTTCCTCTCCAGGGCCAATGAGGAGCCAACCAATCTATGACAGTGCCTGCAGCTCCCCTTTAAAGTTTCCAGAGCTCGCTTTACACAGAATCTCTGAGCTTGCTCAAAGTGATGCGGGCAGGAGGTAGGCCACCAACCCTTCTTCTCTTGGTGTCTTTCTGACGGAGCGGGTGCCACTCCTGGGGCCCTTGTCAATTCACCACTGCAACTTTGGTATTTTTTGTCGCTTGTGGCATCACATGCCTGGTATGTTTATAATTTTAGGAGTATTATTGCCAGTCTTGACGTTTCTCCAAACTCCATACACATTTGGGGTGGTAAGCATCCGTGAGCAGCTTACGCAAGGAACCCTAAACATACATGAAACTTTCCGCATAGACGTTTATAATAACGAAAGCTAAACACCAGAGAATGTTTGTTTTTCTCTCTGGACATCTGTGTGAGCTTTGTTACTTGTTTTTACATTCACACCCTCTTCCTTTTGCCAAGAATTCAGTGCTTCCAGTGTTTTAAAGTGAAAGAAAAGGGAAATGCGGTATGATCCAACCCCTCATGCTCAGCATTTGTGCGGTGTTTGGTAAACAGACCAAGGAAGTACCAGATTGCAGAAGCCTAATATGAACTGAAAGGTGAAAGTTTGATCTTTTTTAAATGCTCTTCTTTACTCTGCTTTGGAAGTGGACATCCCACAGTGTAGGCGACTAAAGGGACTGGTTGATGAAAGTGCTGTCATAGTAGACTCGTTGCACAAGAGCAATGTTGTGTGCACCCTGGATTGATCTTTCGGAATAAAACTAGTGTTGAGTCGATTAGAACTCACCGATAACTTACTTTCAGAAAGGTGGGTGACCGTATTCCTTGGTTTGAAGACCAGATACAAGCCCCCAGGTAGGCACTTCTCCTTCCAGGACTAGAAAGGTGTCCGTGGCCACATTTATGCCAGAGAAAATCTAGTGACACACACAGTTAAGGCAAGAGGAGATAATGGCAAGTTGTTTAGTTTGTTTCCCAGTTGAAAGTGAATTTGGGTCTCATCATCTTACATTTCCAAGCTCATCTGGTACTGTTTTAGAAGCTATGCCAGGGCGGCAGACGCACACGTTGAACTGTAGAAAAGCGGGGATAATTCCTGTGATGTGCTGCAAAACACCATGAATGAGGACCACTGCAGGTAAATAATAACTGTTGGTTGCAGTTGTGAAGAAGGGACTGCAGCCACTCCAAGGCAAGTTCTGGAGCACCTGGCCATTCTTTTATTATTCTCAGTGGTGTGCTATGCTGTGAACATGTGAGAAGTAAGAGTATTTGAGTGCATATTTTCCTCCCAAGTTGAAGAGCAGCTTTTCTCTGATCTTGGCCTAGGTGGACCCCGAGCCCGTTGAGGGCGTAAAACCTCTTCATGATTGTGAAGAAGAAGGTTCATTTTTGCATATTCTTGAAGTTGACCTATGATCTCCTTAGCTGCAATTTGGCCAGTTATTAGCTCGGATCTATAATTTATACTCCCGATGACTTCTTCAAGAGGGGAGTGATGATAGTGGTTTTAAGGTGCTGAAGGTAAATCAATATTGAATGGAGACATTTTCTCAAAACATTGGTAATTTTTTAGGTCTCGCCTGAGCGTTAGCGCATGCGCTAGCTCAGGCGAGACCTTTAGTAAGCGGGATTTCAAAGTGCTACCAGAGAGGATTTTTGCTGGCCTAAAGCCTGCGTGCATGTAAACGCGCACAGCCACCAGCTTTTAGCGCCCGAGGCGCCATCTGGAGCGCAATTACTTTTACTTTAGCCGCACCACTCGTGTGCTTGCCATCGCGCGTGCGCCCCCCCTTGCTTTCACTTTAGCGCGCTTTCACTTTTGCCATCGCGCGACTGGTCGCTCAGATCCTCCACTCATTTCCCAACTAGACTGAAACCCCTTCACGCCTTCCGCCTTCTCCCACTGTCTCACACACGTGTTTCTTCGTCACAGGTAGGTACTTCGCCTTCACCGAATTCTGATCCTCGCTCAGGTTGTAGTACCGCTCATCCATGACTCCACACCTCGATGCCCAGCCTCCCACATTTCGCACCAAAGTTTCGTGCCATCTAAGTGGACTCCCACTACTTTCGACTGGTCGCTCAGATCCTTCACTCATTTCCCAACTAGACTGAAACCCCTTCACGCCTTCCTAAAAGATATCTGTTTCCTCCATAAGCTCGTCTCCCCCACAACAACCGCCTTCTTCCACTGTCTCATACTCGTGTTTCTTCATCACGGGTGGGTACTTCGCCTTCACCGCCTTCTGATCCTCGCTCAGGTTGTAGTACCGCTCATCCATGACTCCACACCTCGTTGCCGGCTTCGCTTCCGCCTTCCGGTTGCGATGGCAGCCTCCTCGCCTGCCTCATACCCAGTCACGTGACAGAGCTACCGGAAGTTTTACAGTCCTCTACGAGACTTTTAGACGTGGACGCGCCCTTAATTTATGCTACAAAACTGTATATATTGGGTGACGAGACATCTCGGGTTTTCAGGTGTTGTGTAATATATGGTACACTACAGCGCAGAATTCGCGAATCTCATCCAGGACCGGCCTTTAGCGTGGGCGAGCTGGGGCCACACACAGGGCGCCGATCTTCAGAGGAGCAGCCTGCAGCAGTGTCTGTGTTGGCTGCGAAGAAAAGTGTGTTAAACACCCACACTGGCAACTATGTCCACATTTTGTCTCTTTATAGTCTCATCTTGTTTTCCGAGGAGCCCGCGTCAGCGCTGCTGACTGGCTCCACATCCTGATACCTTGACTATGATTGATTACACCAAGGGCTCTGTGGGCAGGGCAAAGTGAGCTTGTAAAGGTGCAAACCTCATTTAGATGAGCAGGGAGCTTTAAAAAAGACGGTGCTTTCTATTAGCCAACTATCTTTTCTTTTAACCAATCACCGGCTGGTGCTGAAATATTCAATTTCCACCCCAATGGAGCCCTGTTTTAGGCAACACACACAATTATTTCTGCCATGCCTCCATTCTCGCCTCACCTCACGCGCACACGTACACTATTCATTGAGGGTCTAATGACAGCATGGCTGGCGGTGTCCATTTTACTTTGGGTTAGCACCGCAATATGCTAAGTGCCTTCTCAAGGGTCTAATTCAACACTCCATGAAAAATCTTCTAGCACTTACCTCCAGGTGAGGTGTTGCCAGCCATTTGTTTAATAACTCACATAATCATCTATTCTGGTTTAGCAAGTTGTCTGAGGGAAACTCTTTTCAGTCAGCTGGGGATGAGGCATTAGCAGAAATCGGTGGAGCAGCATGGCCAAGTTAATCAGGCCACAGGTCAGCCATTTTGTCAACCACCGCACACTACAGCACTTCGATTTATTTATTTAATCTATTTGCCTCAACACATTTAGAATGATAAGAACTGGAATTTCAACAGCTTGTCAGCAAATAATCACCATTCCTGTATAAAATCCCTCAGAATTTTTCTTCTGTTACTTTCTTCTTTCATTCTCTCTCTTCCACCCTATTTTTTTTTTTTTTTATTGTTTTCTGGCTGTATCTATTACAGTCTATAGTGCTTTTCGTACTGACTTTTTTTAGGTCTCGACTGACCCAGCGCATGCGTTGGTCTGGCGAGGCTTTTAGTAAGTGCTTCAAAAAATGCTACCATGGCCGGCCTACAGCTTGCGTGCATGTGCGCGGGCGCGCGCTTATGAGCAGAGGCGCCATATGGCTTTCCTCGTCATGCTCATTAAGCGCATCGCTCGCCGCGCTTGATTGCGATCACTTTCACTTTCGCGGCCGCTTTGCTGTTCTCAGTGAGCCAGTATTTTCACGCCTATATGCAGGTATTTACTTCATGGCTCTGTTTTTACAGCTCTCATACTGGATGGAAAAAAAGTAACTATTGCATTAAGAAGGGAAGGGGGCTTTGCAACTACCTCAAACTATTCAGTGTGTGTTCTTGTTGTTGTCCTTGACTTGAGCTGGTGTACGGGGGACGTGCTGCGAGCCTTTCACGCCGCCTTACGGAATTCTCCAGTCAACTTCAAGAACCCGTCAGCAAAGGTATTTGGCGGTCCATTCACGTGTGCATGTGATGTGTGCTTTCTGCTTTCTGCTTCCTCCTCTGAATGCCTCTATTTGTAGCCTGCATTCTTTTCGGTTTGTCTCTGATAAACGAAGTGTTGCCACAAGAAAGTGAGTGACATTATTTCAAGGAAATATGGTATTTAAAATGCTTTACCAGTAGCGGCTGTTACTGTGACCAAGAACTCGAAAAATCAGCTGCTTGTCTTTAGCATAAACTACATCATCATCTAGTTCTCATATAGTGCTAATATAACCAATTCTTGATAACGAAGCGCTCTCACACGATTCAGAGAAGCCTGTTGAGTTGGCATGAAGGGGCCATCGCTTGTCTTCTGAATCCCAGTAGATTGTTTTACCTATGGATAAAGGCAGAATGTACATCCCTACCATGCAAATATGTCTGCCATGATCTTTTTTTTGTGTAAATACGTCATGTCTCTTGTAAACCATCATCATCCGGGCACAGATTACCTGTCAGATTATGTAATCTAAAGTACCTTAAAATAATAATGGGTGGGATCATGCAATTTTTCATAACCGCTTTAACTTATTTTTGGGCAGGGATGTGGAATTCCTATAGCCCGACTCCCAGGACATATTGTTTGGGGTGAAAGGGCAACAAGTTTTAATGTGCATTTTGTCCTTGGGACAAGCAGGCCCAACCCCCAGCAGCACAAACCCTTCAGCTGCCAGTTTGCAGTACCCCTTTAAGGATCAGGGAAGGGCACTGCCTGCAGTTAAGTTAATATTTGTGTGCATATGTTAATGCTGTTCAAACTTGTATTTATGGTTCATTAATTAAAAGCCTTTATTATTAGGGTGAGCGCTCTCAGTAAATGTAAGTTCTGACTGCTCTACTGACAGTAGTTCCAGTATAAAAATGTGTACAAATGGTTTCAAAGTTTAGCAATATGAGGTTATGCATAATGCTCCGAGAATGCTCTCTGATTAGATGCAAATATTTGCAGAAGCTTGAAAGCAAGATTAATGATTCTTTGCTTTCAATATAAAATGTTACTAAAAAATGAAAGTAGGAAACATTTTGTTTTGCTAAACTACTGTAAAATTTCAGGTACCATTTCTTTGTAGCATCATTTGGTAAAATGTGTTGATGCATGCTAGTATTTCCCCAAAATATTCATATTAGAAAATCATTTTTGGTCTCAAAAAAGCACACATTGCCACATTAGTTATTGGCACTGAACAAAACTAATTTGTGTGCCGATATGCTCCTTCTGAAAGCAGAATGCTGTCACTCACCGTGAAGCCAGCCGATACAGAGAGAGAGAGAGAGAGAGAGAATTTTAATAAACACAAAAGGTCATGTTAACACCAGACCAAATTAGGGGCCCAGTTATTAAAGAAAGTCTCAAAAGTGCACCCTTGGTATATGTCCTTCAGGGGAGGCTGGTGAGGTTTGTGAGTGGGAGGGGCTAGCATGCAGGAAAATAGGAGGCATGGATCTCATGCAGGGAAGTGAAGGCATGCAAAGTAGCAAGAACAGAGCTAGTGCCCTTGCTTGTACGTCTGTCTCATCCAGCCTTGCGTCTCTCTTGTTCCGTATGTCTCACTGTCCCTGACGCTTTTTCTTCGTACCTGTTGCTGCTCAGTACCTCTCTGCTGCACCTTGCACCGGTCCCGACCTCTCATTACCCCGTACCTGTGGCCATTTACCTATCTTTTCCTGCTGAAAATCTGAGCAATATACACTATGCACGGATTGTTCTCGTCCCGAATGTGAATTCAGCACTGAAAATGAAGTAGCCAGAGATATATCACACAGCGCCAAGAGGCCGTGCATGTGCACCAATGCCCTTCACACATACTGCCGGACTTTTAACGCTATCAGAATTGTGTGACTTATCCGCAGAAATCTCGCAGCTGCTGTGCCCTCGAGAACGTTATAATATGTAATAGGAAGCCCTAGTTAAAAGCAAGTTCAGAATTCTTTCAGACCATGTCTAACTCAACAGAGTTAGAAATGTGATTTTTTTTAAAGAGGGAGGCTTGGAGCATAAAAGCTTACCTCTCGTTACAGCCATCGCACAGTTTATGTTTAGGAGACAAACTGTACACCACACCATATTTACAGGGTTTTGCTTCTATATTCGTATGCATGCAATTAAGGCCCCATCCGTCATATATATCACGATCTTCATAACATGATTTTATCTCAAATGTTGTACTTACCGGATCGCCAGTTGGGTTCACAGTAAGTCCTTCCTGATCAAACACAGCCAACAGCAATACATCACACCTGATGCCTGCATGGCGATTATGCCGGAATCAGAGCTGCGCAGCCAACTCTTCCACAGCCCACGCCCTCAGCTTCCATTATCCAACCAGGAGGCCTAAAAGTACAGCGAAGGCAATGGGTGCTCCAATTGTTGCCACCCACTACTCTCTCACTCACCCACTAGCCCTGCCCCTTACCATTCATTTAAATAGCACGCTAATATCTCCTGGGCGACAGTATTTGCGCCCTATTGAAATCCAACCATTTTCTGCTTTTTCTGGCCACTCACTTCATGCGGACATCACTTCTAGATTGTGCATCGAGGGCGAGCAATAGTGTTCGCCCCGGCCAGCACAGGTCCCAACTAGGGTCTCTGACGTGACCTCCTCCTTCCTAAAAAAAAAACGGAATTTGTATTCACACGAAGCAGTGAGCACTTCATTTGAATCAAATGAAGTGCTCACTGCATCGTGTTGAATACAAATTCCATTTTTGTTTCTAGGAAGGGAGCTGCTACATTGTGTACACATTCTCTTATCTCCTCCCTGTCAGATCCTAGTGCCGAAGCTAGTGGGGCAAAGCCCCTTTCGCCCCTTAACACCAGCTGCCACTGATGTTCTTGCATTAAGGGCTGCAATATGGCTTTCGTGAATTCACACGAATTTACAGCAGTAGGGCAAGAGATAGTACTCCAAGAAAATATTTGTGAACTGTGTTTTAGCATGAGCAGATATGCATGTGTAGATTTGCTCATTCGAAAACCTGAGTTTTTGCAAGTTTATTTTCCCTCCAACCATTTTTTTCCCAACTCTGGAAGAAAGATTACTTCTGCCATTGTCAGGAGTACATTTCCAACATTTCTCAGTATTGGAAAAGATTAGAGAAGAGTTGTTGAAAACCTTTAAAACATGCAAGTTAGTAGGTTTGCACAGACAAGTAGATTTATGAAGCAATCTGCCCCATGGACAAGTAGATATTTTAATAAATTCCACACCCCTCCCATATGTGACAGTGGAAGTTGTTTAAAGTAACTGTACCTTCTAATGTTTTTCTTGGTGATGTCTATTTGGATGTATACATCTTCCTGCAGATCCCTCACCTTATTAATTAACCTTTCAGAATTTTGACTGGTCCAAAAAATGTTTCCCAAAAATATCTCTCCAGTGCTGCCAGGTGGCACCTTTCTGCTTTAGTCGTGACTGTGCCTCCGTATATGGCAACCCCAGAGTAGATATCAGTCGGTGCACTGGACTTGGTTCCTGTTTTTCTGCACTTTATCGGCCTACTCAGGAGACTGCTCCGTGTTCACCAATAAAATTCCTCAGCACTTCCACAGCTACAAGGACCAATATCTCCTCCTAAGGCACTTAGGGAGCTACCAAAATACTCTCTCTCACTTCCAAGTACGTCACCTGCCAGGACACTATCTCCTAAAAGATCTTCCCACAATGAAAGGCAGAAAGATCATCATAGAACGAAGAAGGCCTCTTCCACAAGGAAAATGTTCCGTCCTGGGACTGTTGATTTTCAGCACTGCTTTGGACGCGGGACTCCTTATCGTTGTCAAACATGAGCCCAACTTTTTAAAAGGTGGCATCATATTTTCTGGGTCAGTCCTGTGACGCCGTACAGATTGAGGTGTTTAGGCCAGCTACTTTGGACTTGATCAGGGTTGTTCCGGCAATCTCTGCGCTGCCCCTCAGGATTGTAGCACATTCTTGCGGCTTGGTTACTCTGATGGCTCACACATGTACAACTTCTGATACTGCAAATTCACTGTCTCTGACCCAAAAAGAAGTCGATGCCTGCCATTCCCAGTTCGGTTGGAACATCCATCGGCGCTCGTGCATTCATAGAACAAAGGAGCCAAAGACAGTGCCACTCACAAAGCCTTTGTGTGAGGAAAGTATTCCTCTTGCAGGAGCCCGCTAAGCCGAATTTCACTGATGTTCCTTTGGCAGAGCACTTTCCTAGGGCTCAGAGATACGTGCAGATGGAGAAGTTGTTCTTCTGCAATTGCAAGACTCTCCAAAATACAGTTGTGTAGAATATGGTGATACCCCACTATAATGTAAATGTTGCTTACAAATTTTATGTGGCCTTGACTCTTCACAGGAAGCAGAAATCTCGTAGCCCTTTAGGCCTACCTAAGAAGAGGTTTCCTCATTTAAGGCTGATTCGGAGCACAACTAAAGACTTGGAATTGACCATACTGTCTGCCGAGGCAAAATCGAACATTTTGACTGGAATGTTGCAACCCTCCTTCTCCATGACTGTGCCCTTGATTCCATTCTATGGGGCCTTAGATCCTGTCATGGATGCTTGAAAGAAACCCTTTTCTGGCACAGCGGGCCAAAGACATTTGGCTTGCTCTGGGTAACCCCCCCCCCCAATACAATACTTTTCATACTCTCACCGTAAAGTCTGTTGGTCCAAATGTCATCCTCAAAGCAAAATCTGAATGCTTCCCCATAGTGCCCCCTTTTAGAGTTAAAGAAATTAATGTGCCCTAGAAAGTCTGCTTCTAGCAGTTGGACCTCTGTACTACTACTGTCTCCTGAGCCGATATGTGCATGCCTCGTCAGTATTAGCAAACATGATGGTGATCTGTTCACCAGACCACATGAAAAAGCTCTTTCAGACCTGGTCAGTGTCTGAAAGGATGCATCCAAAGAGATCTTGAAGTGCAGCATAGACCCCTTTTTTGGGGGCATCTTTGCTTGGTGCTTGGGCTCAGCTGTAATGCTACGCTTGCAAGCTTTGATGCGTTTCAATGGCTTCTTCAGGTACTTCCAAGCCACACTCATTAACATGCCCTTCAATGGTGAGAGATGGCAGATTCCTCTCTGGAATGCTTAAAAAAACTGTTGAGCTGAGGGTTGTGTGCTGAGCTTAGCCTTACCAGTAGGGCAATTCCACCACTAATGTAGAAGGTCTGTGTCTACTCCAGAAAAGTAGAGTGCCGGCAGATACCGCCTTCTCAGCCTGCCCCAACGCTGCATGTGTGACTCGAGTCATCACAAACCTGTAAAAATGAATGTTGCTGAGGTAACGATGTGGAACCCACCAGTCTCCTTCTCTGAGGCCTTTGAAGGCCGTGCTGAGAGAGGTAGAGTAATCCCAAGGATGTAAGGAAAGTCGTAGAGATCATGCTGCAATCACATTTTAAAAGATGGCCCAAACAGAAAACATTTTGGACGATGTACTTGACGTCTTACTTGAAGATAATTGTCACAAGATAGCCAGTATCATAGGTGAAGAGCTCCGCCCTACCAGCGGCTACCTCTCTTCGACAGAGATCTAAGCCATGCCTTGGATATTGCTTTTATAGACTGTGGGATCATTGAATCCTGCAGTAGATTCTCGAATCCCAGGACACTATATTCACTCTGTAGCCTACTCCTCAGATGGGGCAAAAGGTCACAGATTTTGGGCTGTCCACAGGCAGACAGGATTGACTGGGCTGGTGATTGGCAGGAAGGGGGTAGTGATGCTTTCTTTGATGATCTGATAGATAATAGATTAAGCGTCTTCACAAGATCAGAGCGGTGTTATCCTCAAGAATCGGTGAGGTAATGTGCCCCTAACAGAATTGAAACCATTAGACAGTAGGCAGTATTGAATAAGTCATGAGACTAAAGAAGGCACAAGATCAGGGAAAGCTAGAAACCATGGAGGTTTATTAAATAGACTTTAAAAGCGCAGTACAGAAGGCAAAAATAACAGTGAAATGCATGGTAAATCAATATTGGCAATTATCATAAGGCTTAATCAGAAGCGGTAAAGAGTCTGATATGAAGTCGAATCCCATAGCAAAAATATTCTAATTCCCAAGTAAGAGACAGACTAATAAACGTCCGGTCTCTAAATCTGGGCAAACCAAACTTGGCTCGTCTCTCAGAAGGAGCCCTTGTAAGACAAAATACACAGTGAAGTTGTCACCATAAGATAATTGAATTGACAAATCAGAATTCCCAAAATAATGCAGCATTATCCAACTGCATGCACGAAGTGTATCTTAATACAGCCCCCTTGTGTTTTAACCTAATATTGGGTATCTCAATACAAATCTAGTAACAAAACAGCGACAGTCTTCTGTGATGAATAGGCTTACAGTGGCTAAAGCGTAAGGTCCTTGAATTTGTTGCAGAGAAAGGTAAGCTTCCACCGGAAGTCTTCAAGAACAGCCTGTCAATATAGAAGTGCACATTTTGCTGTGTGTGATGAGCAGACAATAAAAACTCACATCATTGCTGAGTTAGAATTCAAGTTAAACATTAGGCCTCGTTTGAACCTAATTTAGAAACGCAGGGAAATACAGTTATACAAAGTACAGTTTTTAGTGTTTTAAAAAAAATAATTTAGAATCCGGGGTAACATCTGGGCAATACACGACAGCCACAATCCTGGGTAGCAACACTCCTGTCTCGCACTGTGGATGACATCCTGGGAGGCAATGCCCTGAGCCATTGGTGGCCTGTAATGCCCAGGACAAGAGGCAAATAAGAGTTTGGGTGAGTACCTATCAAAAGTCATGAGACCACAAATGTTACTTAGGTTATTTCAAGGCATTTATGATACAAAGCCAACAGAGGCATATGCCCTCTCCACCATCCACTGCTGGCTTTGCTGCTTGAAAAAACCCTTGACTTCCCACCACACCTCCTTCCCCCCTTAAGTCCTCATCTACTGGGGAGGTGGTTGCCCATTTTTTCCATCTATAAGTTGGTGATCACAACAAATTGCTAGGTCCTTCATCTACGGCCTACATTTACTGCCCCTTTCTCAGGACCAATCGTCTTTCACTAGGACATGTTTTCTGTAGTACCCCTACGTTTTGGAGGCAGCAGCTCTTGCCGCGTTGACCAAAGGCGCCATTTAGGTGGTGCCTTTAGAAGATGGTGTACACTATTCTATTCCCTCCACTTCTTTGTTTTTTAAGAAGGATGGAACTCTAAACATTGCTCTTTGCCTTCTATACTTGTTCATTCAACAGGACAGGTGCAGGGTGTAGTCCCTGAGCGTATTACTACTGTCCTTAAATGCAGACATCCACTGAATGTTGTCCATGGATCTTCTGATTGCCTATTTCCATTTTCCAATTCTTTCTACCCACGGAGACGTTAGCTGAGGTTCATGGTGGGATCCCTGTACTCATTTCACAATTCTACCATTTGGGCTGAAGACCGCTCCAGTATCTTTCAGAAACTTTTTGGCAGTGTCACTGTGATGGTCAGCAGCCCATGTACGTGTGTACTTGGACTCCAGGCCAAAGACAGTGCAGTCTCTGGCATAGGTCGTGTATCACCTTCAGGGGACAATGACTGCCCTTCACAACGTTCGCATTACCACCAACTCCCAAAAGTGTCAACTCTCTTCTTTGCAGAATATAGCACTTTTTTCCCTTGCGGTATTGCATATATTTGGGAGATGATTCCAAGATTTCAGACTCTACTATGTCTCGCGGGTCTTCCATCTGCTTGGCATAATGTTTCCTGTTTGTGCCAGATTGCAGATGAGTCTTTCTGTGGTGTCTGCAGAGACAGTGGCATAGCCAATAGGTCTCGCCTTTGGGACCTTATAAGTGCTTAGCCATGCAACAGTTGATGTTGTTGCACCAAGGTTATTGTGCTTGTTAGACCTGGCACATTGGCGTGGGTCTCCCTTCCATTTGTCGCTGTTGCCTCATGTATTTTTGCTGGTGTTAGTTGCTCAGGGCACTGTGCCACTGCTGTCCAGTGCCACAGTGCTAGTGCTTCCTATTGTAAATTAATGTATAATTTGTGATTCCATGATTGGTTGGTTTGGTTTACTTGTCAGACCCTAGTACAGTGCACCAGGAGTGCCCAGGGCTTGTAATCCAAATACTGCTGGTGAGCTTGCAGCACTGGTTGTGCCACCCACAGAAGCAGCCTGTACACATGTGTCTAAGGTCTGCCATTGCAGAGCCTGCGTGCAGTCTGGTACTGTCATGCTGACTGGGCAAGTGCACCCACTTGCCAGTCCCTAAACCTTCCCTTTTCGTCATATCAGACACCCCTATGGTAGGCCCAAGGGCAGGGTGCATTGTAGGATAAAGTAGGACATGCCCTGGTGTGTGTGGCATGTTCTAGTAGTGAATTACAGCCATTTTCGTTTTTCACTATTGCAAGGCTACCTGTTCTCCATAGGCCAGAATGGGCAGTTTGGTTATTACATCTTATAATCCTAACTGACTCGGAGAACATGGTAGAAATTCGAATTTAGTATGCCTGAACTCAGGATGATAAAATACATCTTTTTGTGAAGTTGGTTTTAACATTATGTGTTTGAAAATGCCACTTTTAGAAAGTAGGCATTTTGTCTAACCATTCAAACCTGCCTCTGCTAGGCTGTGTATTCCTTTGTCTGAAGTTTGAGTGACAGGGATGGGGAATTCCAGGAGACAGGGCGAGGTGCCCCAGTGGTGAATAGAGAGATCTGCATCTAGATGGGTGGGAGGAGTTGCACCTGGGACCTGAATAGGGCTGTGCCTGCCTTCCACAATGCCGGCTCCACCTCCTGGGGAGCGGCTGATGTCTCTGCCCTGCACAGTGAATGATGGGAAGGAATCCTGTCAACAAAGTGCTCCAGGGCTGTACTTGTCTTCCACAATGCTGGCTCCACCTCCTGTGGGGCGTCTAATGTTTCTGCCCTGCACTGTGAAAGGAACGGAGAAGTCTGGTAAATAGAGTGCCCAGGAACTGGTTTGGACTGGGCAAAGGCCCCTCTGCCTTCAGAGGACAAAGGATTTCTGGGTATAAATATTGGGACCCTAATCCCAAGAACTTAGATCACTTTGGGAAAACAAGAAGAACCTCTGCTGAGGGAGGAACCAGAAGAAGCTGAGGAGGAAACTATCCTTGAACCTGGGGGATTGGCCTGCAGTGGTTGCCTTACTGCCAAAGAGAGAAGAAAGGAACTTTGTGTGTACTTTTGCTCCACTTGTGAAGGATCTCCAAGGGCTTGGAAAAGAGCTTGCCTCCTGCTGAAGTCTCAGGAACAACAGACTTCACCCCCCAGCTCCCCAGAGTTCTTTGGAAGTGCCTGCTGCTGTTGTGTTGATGAGCCTTCTGAGGGACTGCGTGTCGCAAGAAGCTGGAAGCGCGACTCAAGAAGGAGAAGCGTGCCGCAGTCGGAGCTGTTGTCGTTGCATCGCATAAAAGGGTGTCGCCGCTGCAACATCGCATCGAGCGGAAGCATCCCGCAAACATCGTAGAAGAGTGCCGCTGCCAAGGCCGCTGTCGTTGATCGCGTAAAGTGTATCGCCGCTGCAGCTGAAGCATCGAGTCGAGACTGCTCGCAACATCCGAGAAGCGTGCCGCATCTGGAAGATCTTCACGTCTTTATTTCTTTGCACCAAAAACTTCATCGCATCAACATCGTTGCAACACTTTCGTTGCCCTGCGTGCCGCATCTAAAAGGTACATTGACTTAAAGTGTCGCATTTAAGAACTTAAGAGAACTAAGCAAAATTCTACCATCTAAAGTAACAGTATTGTGTGTTTTTGTCATTTAATGGTCTTGTGGTAAATCTATATAAAGAATACTTATTTTTTATATAAAATCTGTGTGGTGTCCATCTGTAGTGTTGTCACTTAGTTACTGTATGTGTTCACAAATGCTTTACACACTGCCTCTGAGATAAGCCTGTCTGCTCGTGCCAAGCTACCAAGGGGGTGAGCAGGGGTTATTGTAGGAGTGTACCCCCTTACCCTGACTAGAGGAGAGGGTCCCTATTTGTCACAAGTGCATACCTGTGCCAACTAGAGACCCCCAAGTCTAACAGTGCTGCATAACTAAATACTTATAAGGTCCCAAAAGCGAGACCTATTGGCTATGCCAATGCTTGTTTTGTTTTTGCAAGCACATGGGAAATGACGATTAAACCAAATCTTTGGAATTTTATTTTTTTATGTATTGTAGTTTTACACATTATCAAATAATCTCAGTCAGCAGGGTCAGTAAAATATTAAAGCAGCGTCCCAATGAAGCTTCCATGGCATTCAGCATTTTCTGTTTTTGCTTCCATTCATCCTGGCTTATGACTTTCTATTGAACCAGCTAATTGTTTTGCCTCTGTTTCTAGTGTTCCTCTTCAGTCGTTGGTGATTCCCATCACATGGGTAAAACAAAGAGAGATTGGATTCATGATAAGATTGTTGTATTTTGAAATTATTATGGTTACATGCAAGCTTTTTGTTGTAACCTGGTAGGAGTACTGGCATCCAAAATGAGGAAAAAAAAATCCAAATGGGCTGTGGCATACTCCTTTTGTAAGCTGTTGGCCTTTTATACATTACGGTGCAGGCTGCTGTGCCTGCCTTCTCTTAACATGTGCCTTTTAGAAGATTGTTGACATTCTTTACTTGGTATTTCAATGTTTTGTTATGGCCAATGACTTTAGAGCAGATTGCGGCAGAGCAGAGGTCTGAACTGGAACACCACTTTACCTGGGAAATGTGATTCAAAAAATTATTGCCTAGAAGTTAATTAATAGAGACCGTTTGTGGTAGGACAATTAATAAAAGGACACATTAGATTTAGCATGTGTCCTAGTTCACACACACTCCAAATAGCACCTTCAACCTTACCAACTGACCACTTCCTTCTACAACTTCTTGACACACAGCAAGTGCTTCGCAAGTAATGAACAGGTGGTAATGCTGTTCCTCTCTGGTAAAAGAGAGGGCTGGAATGGAGAATTTGGTAGAGCGAAATTCCAAAGATGTTCTAATGAAATATCTTGAGTGTTTTAACATTTTTTTTGTACATTCTGCTGCATTTGTTCTAGGACGCATTTTTGTCTGAAATCAGCAGATTATTCTTAGAGGTATGTGGCAATCCTTTAATGATGTAGTACTTGGCTGCACAATTGCATAATTTTAGTGGCCCTTTCAATAGCCAGTGATTCTAACTTGACTCAGACCGGAAGTGGCTGCAAGTCATTACCATCTTGCGACTTGTTCGGAGGTCAATGTGAGATGAGGCGGTGACCTCAGTCAACTTTGTTGATGCTGGAAATGTATCAATCTTAATATGGCCACCATCTCAAAAGGTACTGCGTAACTCACCCTGGCACTGTCATGAGTACGTGGCTCGTCCATACTGGACATCGAAGCTAGCATCTCAATTACAAAAGTTGTGCTGATGTAGTTATTTGCTTTTGCCACTATAAAGTGCCTTTCACTCAACAACTACGCCTTGCTTTTGATAAGACTGAAGAATCTGTAACCTGTATTTGAGAACAAAAAGGGGGTGCCCCTGAAAATGAAAATAATTCTTAAATCAGGGAGAAAATTGTAATTGAATACAAAACATTTAGGAAATTAGATACTAAGTGGACCTTGGAGATTACTCCATCAATAGAAAATATACCAGATGTTAATATATTACAAAATTGTCTTTGTTTTTATTCAATACAATAAATATTTTTCCTTTTTTCATCATTTTGTTGGTAAAAATTGGTACCTATATTTCATTTGTCATATACCAAAAATTGAATACAGCACGTCTTCTTTCCATTGGTGTTTTTCTGTTTTAACCAAATCCTATCCACGCTCTCCACCATTTTTAATTTGACAATGTGATTTTATACAAAAACTTGTATTATATTTTAAGGCAAATCATTGTTTGGCCAATCTTTTCATTATAACTCAATAATAGTTGTTATTACACATGATTCAAATTGTCACCTAATATGGAATATAAAATGATTTAATCAAGGATGAGGTTTCACCAATTGAATTGTAGCCTCTGTTTCAATTAAAGAAGACAATCCATATAATCATGGCTGAGATCAGTTGTGTCCTACGTGCGTTTCGGCTTTAAGCCTTCATCAGGAAGCAATGTTTGATGTGAATCCTAAAAATATACACAAATACATCTGTGTTATCAAATATAGGTCCTACTTCGTATAATTATTTTTTAACTATACAATTAAAACCATGGTGTGCCACGAAAGAGGAAAAGTGAAATAAAAAAGGTTGTGTTTACACCCTATGTGTTAAAAAGTAGAGATTAGTTTTCCATAATACTCCAAAGAGATGACTCACAATTCCAAATAGGTACGCATGTAGTATCTACCATGAATGCGACATGCAATTTATAAATCAACCCATAAAGGAAGACACATTGGAAAAGATACATTTAAAACAAGGTATAAAGACCTTTATATCCCAAGTGGTGGATGATAGGTTGACATGGAAACTCTGTTACCTTCTAACTAGAGTCTGCAGGTATAATATGAAGGCAGATGACCAAATACTTTACGTATTATGAATGATGTGCAGACCTAACAAACAAATGTGTAATACTTTTAAGGTACTGTGACATGTTACATACTTGGAGTTTTTTTTTAAAGTCAAGCACAGCTTTCAAATCCTTACCAAACCCGCTGGGTTAATAAAGCTCCAGTCGAGATACTGGCCGAATTGCGATAATATCTACAAAGAAAAATCGGGAGGAACTATTTAGTACCGATGACTAAATGTCAAGGAGGAATTTCAAAAAGCAGTGCGTTTGAAATCAGCACTGATATATTATGCATGGACACTAATTATGTAGTAACCATATAGAAAAGCTTGTCGCTCCTTTTACATGGACATGGGCTTACCTAAAATCTTTGGGTGCTCGACTATCCAATATTGAATTCTCCTTTCGCTGCCATGAAGGTACGATTTTCTGCAGAACGGAATACCGGTTCCAGATACTCCGCTTATTATGTATTATCGAGCACAGGATGGGATTGGCAGCCGCCGCATTACTGAGGAGCAGCTTTATGACCATGGGAAATGGCAGTACAGCTTCTGGGTCCTACCGGCCAGAAGTGAGCAACTCTTACTAGTCATTTTTAAGTCCATGGTAGAGCGGGGTGTACAACCCTGCACCAAGGATGCAAGGGTAGTCAGTCCCCTACCACAGCCTGTGAGATGATCATGTGTTCTTTACTCACCCGACAAGCCTCTGTTAATTCAATGTTACAGAGTGTTGTGCATTCAGTTTTTGTATGTCAAGATTTTTGAGGCGTTCCTCTTGGTTGGTGGTCCAGGGATAGATGTACTAGCTGGACCGGTAGGATCGTTGTTTTTCAGTTTTATTTAATATAAATGTTGCATAAGTGAGTATGGAAGATACAATAATTTGCTGATGTTATTTCCCCTTTTGCTGGCTAGTGGGGTTTTAGTTCCCAAGGAGCTCGATGCACCTGTGACGGCTGTTTTTTCCAGGCACCATTTGCTGCTCAGTGTTTGAAGTGGGTGTGCCAGTCTGTCCATGATTATCTTGACACCTGTTGAGGAGCTTCCCTCATTTGGGCGCTTTAGGGTGTTTGAGCTTCTACACACAGAAAGGCTTCCTTTGAGATGGACAGGTCATGTTTCCTGCCTGCCTAGGTTTTTCCTGTGCAGTGTAATTATGCCATAACAATGCTAGAATAGTGTTTTTATCTTACATTTCTCTCACCATGATTTTTCTGGTTGAAACAATAATGCACCCAGATAATTTGCACAAAAGTAATACTGTGCTACTCAGTGCACATGTACCCCCCTTTTCCTAGTGTTGGACCTGGCCCTTTTTGTAGGGTTATCCCCAAACCTTTTTCTGCCTCCCTCTTATTTTTTCTGACTTGTTTTTGTTGGCTTTAGGACTCTGGGCAATTTACCACTGCTAACCAGCGCTAAATTGCATGTGCTCTCTGTCTAAATTGTATTGGGGATTGGTTTATTCATGATTGGCATGTTTGATGTGCTAGTAAGTCCCTATTTAAGTGCACCAAGTGTACCCAGGGAATTGTAAATCAAATGCTACTAGTGGGCCTGCAGCACTGATTGCGCCACCCACATGAGTAGCCCTGCACATATGTCTCAGACCTGTCACTGCAGTGTCTGTGTGTACAGTTTAAACTACCATTTCGACCTGGCAAATACACCCACTTGCCAGGACCAAACCTTCCCTTTTATTACCCTTAAGTCACCCTTAAGGTAGGCCCAAGGCAGGCCCATGAGCAGTGTACAGTGTTTTTAAAATGTAGGACATGTACTGGTGTGTTTTACATGTCCTAATAGTGAAATACTGCTAATTTTGTTTCTCACTATTGCAAGCACTATCTTTCCCATAGGGTAACATGGGGATTGACTTGAAATATCTTTTAAGTGTAATTTTCCATTTGGAGCTGATGTCGCTTGGGGTCTCTAAACACACAATTTAAAGTACTTCTTTTGGTGAAGTTGGTTTTTAAATTGCGTGTTTGAAAATGCCACTTTTAGAAAGTGGGCATTTTCTTGCTTAGCCATTCTATGCCTTTGTCTGTCTGTAGAATCCACATCTGGGTTAGGATGACAGATGGGCTCTTGTACATTCACTCGAGACAGCCACACAAAGAGAGCTGAGGTGTGCCTTGCATATCATGATGGGCCATCACCAGGCTGAAGGGCCTTCCTGAGCTAGAGTGGTGGGGAGTGGTCACTGACCTGAATAGGACTGTGCCTGTCCTCACAAATAGTGGTCTCCACCCCCCTGTAGTGTGTCTGGAGCCAGGTCAGGGAAAGGCAGGGTCTTGTGCCCTACAAAGAATTAACTTTGAAGTTTGCATTCTTAAAAGGAAAAAAGGTGTAGAACTACTGGACCTCACACTCACAGATCAGAACACTTGGGACATTCTGCCAGGAAGAAGAGCTGCATACTGTAGGAGGTACTGCCACTCTGCCTGTTGCTTTGTTATGCTGGCCTGCTGCTTCTGTCCTAGGGGTGAAAGGACTGGACTTTGCTTTCTGTAGCCTGCTTCCAAGGTTCTCCAAGGGCTTTTGTGTGCTTGCCTCCTGTTAAGAAGTCTCAGGGCCATTAGAGACTTCACCTACCTGTGCCATGGCTCTTCTGGTGGGAGCCCTGAATTGCCAAGTGGTGCCAAATCCCGTTCCTGGGCTCTTGAAAGTGCAAACTGGTGTTAAAAATCCACTCATCGACTCGAAGTGCCTGTTTTCTCGACGCGGTTTCAGGAAATCTGAGTGATTCTGTTTAGGACTGAAGAGGCAGGAATCAAGTATACATTACATCTAGTGGATACCTCTCAGACCATAGATTCTCAGACTTCTTTACTTGGAGGGCTCCTGCTTGTCCCTCCAAGTCTGTACAATTAACCCCTTCAGCGCGGCGCAGATTACCGAGCCGTGCTGAAGGTTCCGTGCGCGGGCTGGGCCGTGACGGAGCGGTTCCTTCATGCGCACAGCGCGACCGACGCGCATGACGGAATCGCTCCGTCACACGCATCGAAGGGGTTAATGAACTTGGATTACTTCTATTATTTTTCTGCCATCATTCTATTGTTTTTCCATCTCGAGATTCAAAAGTGCAGCGAGTGCAACTAGTATTACATTTTACTTGTATTTCATATACATTTACTGTATCAATCGTTTAGATCCTTGAAATAAACATTGGTAGAAGCACAATGAGTTTACATAAATAAGAAAACAACTGATGTATTAGTAAGGATATGACCCATACACAAAATTGACTGATTAACACATACTAAACAAAAATCACTGAATAAGACATACTAAACATAAGAAATTGTAAACAATACAAACAATCTACTAATACATCACACAAGGCATACATGAGTTATATGGGCTTGTGTGAATTTAATCTGTCCTACTCTACTCTAATGTATCGGGATCATTCTCCTATGTCTCCTCGATACTATCTCAATTGACGGTCCAAGTGAGGTCAGAGTACAATTCAATTAGTCCTGGACTATACCAGGTTGTTCCGGATTAGACTTTCTGTCTTTAGGACCACTCTTTAAAAAGGGGGGTTGAGGGGGCGTGGCTAGCGGCCGAAGCAAATGGCCGCTGCCTTGAGAGGCTCCGCGATCGAGGCGACCTCCCCACTGATCCGATTATAGATCCGACAGAGCAGGACACTTGAAAAACTGTGAATAAGGCGTTGGAAAAACCAAGGAAAGAGTTGGCTCCCGAGCACTGAGCGTCCAGTAAAACACAGCCTACGTCGTGAGAAAGAGACGCGGCCTGCAGTACTCGGTGAAGCTGGGGTGTTGGGTACACAAGTACCCGTGAACAGCTGGGGCAGAGCTACACTGCGCGATCGGGAGGATGTGAGCCGTCGTGGCAGCGGGAGACCTGCACACTAATCATTGAATGCGGGATAGTGGAGACCAGCACAAACCAAGTAAGGCGGAGATAAGCAGGAGCTGCATATGAATGTAAGGCTGCCCTGAAGCAGGACCGCGAGCTCTCGGCTCTGCCTTGTTGACGTGGAAAAGACTGAGGACTTGCCTAACGGGGAGTGAGGACCTGCACTGCGTGCCTGCCCGCAGGTTGGGGCTGCACTAGTACCGTGGAATCCGGTACCAACTGAGGGGCCATAAGTAAAGTCTGCCAACGGCCGCCCCCCCTCTGGCCCACTGTAGAGAGCCTCCCGCCGCTTGCAAAAGCGCCCGATTGTCCATGCACAGTGGGGAGAGCAAACGTTCATTAGGGCTTGTGGCGGCTGTCGTGTCACTCCCCGGGACGGCGTAGGTTGTGCTGTAGGACGGGACCTCCTGCAAAGTGCCAACAAACGCATAATCTCCAACGCTGCATCAGAAATAGCGCGCCGCTGGCCCACGTGTTGCTCAGTGAAGGCTTGCGCCCTGTGAAATGACTAACCTGGCACTGACGCTTAGAGTAGACTGAGAGGAGGCTGGAGGCAACTGAGGGGTCTATAGCACGGAGTACGAGCAGGCCAAATACCGGCGAGCCTCCGCTGACACGTTTTCAAGCTATTACTTCAAGGGGAGGGCGGCAGGAAAACCGAAAGGCTGTGCGTGGCTGCTAGTCCCGCAGGCAGGCGCGAATACTGCCTCCCACCCACACGTCCAGGGTGGTTCATGAAGACCAGGTCAAGATGGGGGGGCCGGGGTCAACGAACAGTGCAGCAACTCAAACTGGATAAATACGCCTATAATAAAGATTCGCCGGACCAGTCTGGGTCACAAACTGAGCGAGGGGAAAGCCTTACGACTGATGAACCTGCAGAGGTCACCATGCAAGATATCATGACCACATTAACTAAGCTTCAAACTACGGTGGGGTCGATCTCTACCGATATCTCACTAATTTGCGCAGACTTCCAGAAAATGGCCACGCGGGTCACAGAGGTAGAAACCACGACAGCAGTCCTATCCACGGACATGGCCGCTCTATAGCGTCAGGTCAAGAAACTGGAAGCAGATAATAAATTGATGGCTGTAAAGCTCGATGACCAGGAAGGACGCTCGAGGCGCAACAACGTCCGCATAATCGGCGTGCTGGAAAGGACTGGGGGCCCTGCCCTGGACATGTTTGTTAAGGACCTCATAAAGAACCAGCTACAACCACGGGGACTGTCCAACTTCTTCTCAGTCGAAAGGGCCCATCGAGTGCCGGGCAGCAGACCCCTACCCGGCCCCCTCCCCAGGCCCATACTCGCCCGCATCTTCAACTTCTGTGATCGAGACGCAACCCTTCAAACGGCATGCATTGCTCCTCCAATCCATATCGAGAACTATACCGTTACATTTTTTCCGGACTATACGGCAGCGGTGACCAAACAACGCCGCAGCTTTCTGGAAGTTAAGTAGGAAATGAGGAAATGAGGGCCCGAGACCCGAAGTACTCCATGCTATTCCCGGCAAAGTTGCGGGTAGAAGCTGAGGGGAAACTTTGGTTTTTTGAAACTCCTGAAGAAGCACACGACTGGCTGGAGGGTTGGCACCCGGCGTCTGGGCCTAAAAGACTGGTAAAGAAACAACAGCATCGACTACAGGGGGCGACGTCCCCAGAATCGGAGGACTCCGGCTCAACGGAGGATCCACTGCGGGAGAACAGTGGACACTAAGGACGTAATTTGGCTCTGGAAATCCATGCTTGATGTGGGGCAGGACTCCGTATCTCTGACGGTCAGGCCCGAATGCTGGCTGACTTGTCTGCACTGGATCAATGCTTGTGACCGAAATCGTTGCACATTCAGCACTACCCAGCGTCACCGCTGTCATGGACCAAAGACTTTTCTTGGAAGATTTGGCCGATATACTCTGTTCTAACCACGGGGATGGTTTGATATTATCGTGGGACTACTTATCCCCCCCGCACGCAAGTACAAGTTATGGGGACAAAGCACTCTGCAAAGTTTGGGTGGCGGGTAGTTTTAAGTCTGCCGAGCAGGGAGGCAGTGAGGGGTGAGGTGGGACCTGATCAGTTTCATGTTATGGTTTTCTTCAAGTTACAGGTACACTGCGAGATTACTAGGTACATACAAAATATCTACATGGTGTTTGCATTGCAATGCTCTTTATGTTCGCCCATTAATGATGTAATATATGGTACAAGTGGATGCCCTGGCCGGCTCTTTGGCTGCACACTCATTGACTTCTAGTACGAAGGGCTACCCTTTCTCGGTTATAACCTGGAACGTAAACGGCCTTAGGGATAAGATAAAGAGAGGGTTAGTCCTACAATATCTTAAACTCAAGGCACCAGCAGGGCCCTGATCCAAGAATTCCACCTGGTGGGCTTGGCTTGCAAAGCCATGGATAGGTGGGGTTTCAAAATGGTGGCGCACTCCGAATTCTCCTCCGGCTCTCGAGGGATAGGCATCCTGATCAATAAACGCTTCCTGATTATTATAAACGGGGTCATGGTCCGACACTCAGGGACATTTTGCAGCTGTAGCGTGTCAGTGGGAGGGCCGTCCGTATAAACTAGTGTCAGTATATATCCCGCCAGCTCTGCATCGGGTGACCTTCCCTGCCCTGGGCAAATTCCTACTTAGACTCCCACAAGGCGATTTGGTAATAGGATAGGGGCGACTTCAATGCCACAGTGGATGCCGCCATAGATTGACGGCCCCCCCAGGTATCAAAGTGGGAAAAACCTCCGGTTATCAGAATTCCTTGACGCCTTTGGTCTCGTGGATGCTTGGCGTTCACGGTTTTCACAGGAGCAGCAATACACCTTCCGCTCGGGGGTGCACGACAATCTATCAAGAATAGATTATATTTTCACATTAGCGACAGGCCTAGAGAGGATACTGTAGGTATCGCATTTACCCAGCGGTCTCTCCGATCACTCTCCTGTTATACTCAAATACACATCTCATATCCTGGGGCGACAACGCATTTTTTGCGATCTACCCTGGGTTCCTAAAAAACCCTAAGATATGGAAGGGTCTACTTACAACCATGAGACAGTACTTTGGGGAAAAGGAACACTCAGTCAAATCCCCGACAACTCTGTGGCAGGCATATAAGACGGTACTGCGGGGCCAAGCTATCTCACTGATCACATGCCAAAAACAGGAACAATTAAGTCACATAGAGGGGCTTGAGAGGGAGGTGGGCCACACGGAAGTAGATCACGCATCAGACGCCAACTACACCACAGCACATAAATTGAACTTGGCCACGCAGGAATACAGGTACTACCTGTGGGAAGAGGCGAAAATTAGGCACACCTAAACACTGCACACTATTTACGAGGTTGGAGATAAGGCGAGCAAGCTTATAGCCTAGTTAGATAGACGGGAAAATGCTAATCGTTGGGTGACACAATTAAGACTAGACAACGGAGCCAATACGACAGATCCACAGCAGATAGATGACGTGCTAGCGCTCCATTATGAGACAGTGTACACACCTACCGCCACAGCCACGATAGACGACAATCTTGCATTTCTCAAAGATATTCAGATACCTACACTTGCCCCTAGGGAACGGCAGGAACTAGAAGCAGATTTGACGGCAGAGGAACTGACACTAGCAATCGGTGCACTACACACTGGGAAAGCTCTGGGTCTCAATGGTATACCTATAGAAATGTACAAAAAAGCGGCAAGTCACCTTGCACCACACCTGCTAGAAATGTATGCAGACAGTCTGGAAAGGGGAGAACTTCCCAGGGATCAACGCCTAGCGACAACAGTGGCAATACATAAACCTGGGAAACCACCGCAGGAATGTACATCTTATCAGCTGATTTCATTGCTAAACGCAGAAGCCAAAATACTGGCTAAGACACTGGCCACCAGACTGCTACCCTATCTCACAAAGTTGGTGCAGCCGGATCAGTCAGGGTTCATGCCAGGTTGCAACAGGGAACTTAACCTGTGGCGGCTGCATGGCGTCATGGCACGTATACCACTCATAGAGGAAGACGCTGTCATCCTCTCTCTGGACGCACGTATGACATTTGATTTAGTCGAATGGCCTTTTCTTTTTGCAGTCCTCCGACACCTGGGCTTTGGTCCCAGATTATGTGCGTGGGTCCAACTGCTCTACACAAAACCCTTGGGTCATGTAGTGGTGAATAGCCACATCTTGGCGGACTACCCCTTGGGCAGGGGGACAAGACAAGGCTGTCCCTTATCACCGCTCTTGTTTGCGCTGGTGCTCGAGCCATTGGCGGCTTGGATAAGACGGGATCCGGTCACTCGAGGGCTCAAGTGGACGGAGGGTTGGGAGGACCGCATTTCCTTATATGCGTATGATGTGTTGTTATACATGACACCCCCCTCACGCTTCATTAATTGCCTTCTATATATTTGCGCTGCATATGGTACAGTTTCAGGATATAACATTAACTGGGCGAAATCACTGCTGTATGTGCTTAAGGGCCCTCCTCCGCGACTACCAAGAAACTGTGAGATACAGATTGCGGAAGGTGGGTTTAAATATCTAGGGCTCCATATAACACTATACCCTGAGCAGTTCACTGAAAAAAATCTCCTGGAACCCTTGAGTAGGTTCCGACGGGATGTAAAACACTGGCGCTCCCTGCCACTGACACTGCTGGGAAGAGCGGCCCTCTTCAAAATGAAGGCACTCACTAGGTTCCTATACGCCCTGCAAAATACCCCTCTTCCGGTTCCCCTCCAACTATTTTAAAGCCATTGAAACCGAAGTTAGCAATCTCCTTTGGGATGGGAAACCTGCCCGTATAGCAATGTATAAATTGGTAAAGAGCTGGTACGATGGCAGAATCGCCCTTCCAAACATAAAAGTATACTATTGGGCATCACAACTCACTGTGAAAAACCAATAGCTCCATGCTCTGCAAGAGGAACCGGCATTCCGTTTGAACAGTTATGTCCTTGGTGTGGGGGGCGTCATGGGAGCGCTTTACAATAAACGTTGGGGACCTAACCTCATAGGGTCAGTAGCAAACACCGTACGAATATGGTTTACTGCACTCCGCGCGCTTGGCTGGGAGGGGGTATTGACACAAGCTACACCGCTTTGGGAAACCTGACGCTTAGGCAAATTGCGAAACACCAAGGGATTTTAACAATGGGAACTAATTGGTATCTCCCGGGTTGGGGATTTGTGGAATAGGGGTAAGAACATCCCATTAATCCAGCTCCAGGAAACATATGGGATGGCATCGACTGAAACTTTCCGTTACATGCAGATTAGCCACACGCTTACGAAACTCATCCCACCGGGAACTGAGCTCCCAGAGGCCTCACCACTAGAGGATAGATTACTGATGGACCACATGACGAAAAAAGCGATTTCTCAAACATACCGCAAAATTATAAATAACCAACCGGACCCCACAAAAACTCTCAGGGACAGATGGCAGACCGACATTGGGGAATTGGACGAGACAAACTGTCAGGAAGCACTTCCGTCCCCGCGAGAGGTAGCAATCCCCTCAAAATTCTCCATTGAATTTACTACACATGAACGACTGTGCACTTCATGGGACTCTGACACACCATTCTGTCTGCGGCAATGTGGGGGGCTGAGTAACTTTTACCACATACTGTGGGATTGCCCGGAGATCAAACCATATTGGGAAGCAGACATGGGCACCATCTCGCGGTTGGGCGGAGCTACCGTTGAACCGGAACCAAAGAGATGTCTTCTAAATATCTGGGAGCCGACTGACCTCAATCAAATGGCCCAATATTGGGTGACGTTAAGCATGACAATAGCAAAACAGAACATAGCCCAACACTGGGGAGCGAGACTAATTCTCACATACCATCAGTGGTGCTGTGACATGGATGGCGCAATGATAGCGGAGAAAGTGGTAATAATGCATAGGGGGTACCCCAAGAAATGGACCCGGGTGTGGGTAAAGTGGAATGCCTTCAGGGGCAACATTTGTGACCCGCCTATAGTTGAGTCGGTGTCTGATGTCAGCGAATAATTTTACAGACTGGGGGTGTTATGCTGCCTTCACCAATTCACATAACAATGTTACTGTGAGGGTGGGGGGAAACAGTGCTGAAGAACATGTAGATGTATTCAATTTGTAGAAGATTAATCGTAATACCATGCAGTATATCTCTATCTTAGTATGCAGTAATGTGTACCAATTAACGAGAAATGCTAAAAAACATTTTAAAAAAATACAAAAATTAAGGGGGGGGGGGTGTTACTCTTGGCCTCAATGCAGGGTGTGCCAACGGTTTCAACCTTCTTTATGGGACCGTAAGGGTTTTCTCAGAAGGTCTTCCTCAGGGCTAAGGGGGCTTTGGTTTAGGACACTGTAATTACAAAATAAGAAGCATAAGGGTATTATTCTGTTATGTGTGATTTTTGTTATGCTTCATAAGGTCTACTTATACATACCGCATTTATGGCATATTGGTTCTTAGCAATATATTGGGGAACCAGTGGGGATGAAAGTCCATCAAGAATGTGAGTTCTATATCATCCTGAGATTGTGTGTTTTGCTTCTCTGGTTGTTGTCTCTAAGAGGTGAAGAATAGACATTGGTATAACTCACGGTGAGGGACAACAGCTCTGTATTTTTTAAATACACATTTTATAGGGGGGTAAACCTGTAATGGTTTTAGTGAGGCTTGTTTGTTACCCTCGACAGGAAGCTTGTTGCTTTCAAGTGCCGTTAATGGTGCAGATAAAGGGGCTCTTCAACATTCGTTATGGTGGTTATTTGGTGGTTGGCGACTTGAGGCATGCAGGCTAACCCGTGGCGTCATCGCTATCAGGGCCCCCCGCCCCCTTGCATAGTGCCTTTGGGGCTAAAAACTGAGTTACTGTGACCCGTTCTGGATTTACCTTAAGGTAATTCTGTAGCATTTCTTCACAAGGCTATGGCTCTTCCTCAGCTTCTTCGCTCTTCCCGGGAGTTGATTCCAGTCGAGAGTGGCGTTCTGGAGGCCTGCACTTCAGCGGTGTTGATTTCCTTGAATTCAGACGTGCGCCTTGACGGCGATGACGCGTCTGCGTGCATTGCCTGACTCGCGCCTGACTTCCTGTTGGGCTTGCAGTCCACTGTAGTCATGGAAACAAGGATTGTTTTTTCGTTGTTATTGCAGTTACGCACTCAAGTTCTATATATTAGAAGATGTTTCTTATTTGTTAGGTTATGGCAGACAAGTAAGGGTTTTCGATCTATTGGAAGGCACAATTCTTCCGAGGGTTACCTAACTTGGACTTAATGCTGTGCATGGTCGAAGGTATCTCTGCTTCTCATTGTGTACACTCTTGCCGTTAAATGCAATGCATAATCTGTCATTTCATTTAAACCATTTACAGTCGTACCCAAGCGCAGAATGAATTTGGCTTCAAGTCTGGACAGGAGTGTGTCTGAACCTCTACCTCTCACATGTTTCAACACTGTCCACTTGATGCCTTGTGGACATGTCCCTTTGCTACACAATGTTGGACCATAGGTGCATTTGGCACTTTACATTTTATTCGAGATCTGTGTTGGGTGATTCTCTTTTTGATTGGTTGAGTGGTTTTACCAATGTACGCCATTTTACAGGGGCAGACAACACAGTATATTACATTAGATGTGTTGCAGTTGGTAAATTCTTCGTGGTAGATGTTTTTATTACCATAGTCGAATTGACTTCCTTCAATGGTACTCGCACATGAAGTGCAATTCCCGCAACGGCGGTGACCTTTAATCGGGGGAAGAGACAGCATAGATTGTATTGTTGCTGGGTTCCTTTTTTTCTTTGGTGTTTGCCCGTACCAGTTGATCTTTGATACTTTTGTTCTTTTTTAGGGCAAATACTGGAGGCTCTTTAAATGTATCCAAACCTTTCACGGGTGGCAGTTTCTTTTCACGATTTTTTTCACTTCATTAGTGATACCAGAAAATGTGGTGACGCAGACCAATGGCATTTCTTTTGTTTTTTGTTTTGGAGTTAGCAGTATCTCTCTGGGGGTATACCATGCCCGTTTTATTGCTCACTTCGTCAGCTTTCGAGGGTAATTTCTTTCCACTAGTTTCTCCAGAAGAATCTTGGAGTTATGGAAGTAATCTTCTTTTTTGGTGCAGTTGCGCCTGATTCTAAGAAACTGACTGTAGTACAGAAGTCTGAGAATCTATGGTCTGAGAGGTATCCACTAGATGTAATGTTTTCTCGACGCAGCACCGCCGAGGGCAGAAAAGTGAAGCATTGCTGCTGTGCGGCTGAAGAATCAACGCATCGCTTGCTGTGCCACTGAAATATCGCTGCAGCCTGAGTCCCTAGCACCGTGTCACTGACGTCTATGGCACCAGCTCCTGCTCTGATGCAGCCCCTGCTTTGCGGCTAAAGAATCAACGCATCGCCTGCTTCGCAGCTGTGAAATCGATGTTTGCGTCTGCTTTGCCGTCGCATTGACACAGTGCAACTGGATTTTCAGCGCATTGTACTTCGGCGCTGTCTCTTCATTGACGTTGTCCAGCAGTAAAGAACCGAGGCCATGTGTGCGGAGATCGATGCATCACTTCACCTTCCAGTAAGGAACCGACGCATCACCTCCCCTGGCAGTAAGGAACAGACGCATCACCTCCCCTGCGTAGCAGTAAGGAACCGATGCATTACCACCCCTGACACATCGCTTTGCTTTTTCTGCACATCCCTTCCCCTGAGTCTGTTTTCATTTTAGAATTTTTACGCATCCCTGGTACTTTGTGCTAAATGTGACGCATCCATAGGTTCATATGGACTACATTTGCTTAACGTTTGAAAAGTGATATCTTCACTTGTGTATGTTGGATTTTTGTCATTTAGGTCTTGTTTTATTCAGATAAATATTGCCTATTTTTCTAAACTGGTGTGGACTCATTTTGTAGTGTTTTGACTGCTTCTTTGTGTGTATGTACAAATGCTTTATACATTGCCTCTGAGATAAGCCTGACTGGACATGCCAAGCTACCAAGGGGGTGGGCAGGGGTTATTTTAGCTGTGTGACTCTCGTCGGCTGACTAGAGTGAGGGTCCCTACTTGGGCAGGATGCAAACCCCTGCCAATTAGAGACCCCATTTCTAACACCTGCTTATATAAATAAGAAGGTTGAAGCTCTGAATACTGATGGTAACAGTTTTTATAAGTAATGCGAACTAGGACTACGATCAAAATACTGATTTGTTGTGGTTTTAGTGAAAGAATTACATTTCTTAAAGCTTTGTGCATATTCTCCTGATTTGCATTTCTGGAAACTGAAATTTGGCCTCTAGGAACAGATTGGATGTTCTCTTCTTTGCCCATGCAACTATAGTTTACTTCGCAGTGTGTCCGCAGTAATGAGATTTTTTTTTTTTTAAAACATTGTTCAAGGCGGAATGGAAATCTGGTGTGTGCTTCTCCAAGTCTAATTGGCGAGACCCCAAGGAACGCTTGGAAGCGCTCACTGTTCTAAAAAGCAATGCATATTCAGTGTGTTTCTGTTGGTCTCAGTAAACCTAATAAAATACACTTTAACGGATCGGATATCGGCCTCGAGTGGTGCCCGCATGGGAAAGATGCAGCCTGGAGATTCCATGATTTGACACCGGGTTCCACACTGCACAGCAGGTCCACGGGGAGAAAGAAGTTTGATTAACTCCAGTGACGTCAGATTAATCAATCTGGTGCCAATGGACACCTAAAATATTAAGTCTCTGACTCTAAACAGTGCCAGCATGGACATTTTCGGTCTGAACGTGGCCTATTTGGACATTCGTAAATCACTGGCATGTTTTTCCTCATGCTCGTGTCCTTGCACATAGAAAAATATGATTTGAAAGCGTTAGCTTGAATGTAGATTGAGGTCTCTCGGTGAACTCTGGGGTAGGAACTGATGTCATTTCCGAGCTCAAGAAAATATTTCCAGCTGTGTATGGGCAGAAAGTATGCTGTCTGATGTTGTGCTTGGAAGCTGGCGGTTAGCATCCGTCCTTCCTAAGCGCACTCACATTGTTATGAGAAAGGATGCGTATTATTTTTACATCCTCCCATCATTTCACTGCTAATATTAATCATAAGTTTGTATCCTGTTTTTTTGACTGGTGAACACAGTAACATGTATGAGGACTGCTCTTCAATCAGCCTCCGGCTTTCGGCTGGTTCTCTCTGAATCCTGGCCTCAGGTCCTGCCATCTTCAGACACGTTTGTGATAGTGTGGGTTGCAGTGGGCCACACAGTCCTAGTGTTGGCGGCTAGGGAATGATGGGTCGCATGAATGAGGATAAACACAAGAAAACGTACGGTGACTATTGGGAGATAAAGAAAGTAGTGTACTGTATACCAAAGCTTCGTCCAGTAGAGGAATCCAGACTATGGACTTGTGAATGAAGGTCACTTGAGTTGTGAGTGGCTATGGGTCGGTGTGTAGGTAGTGCCTATCTCAGTGGTGCTGAATGGGATAAGGTGAGAGGGGCTGTGGGTCTATTTAGTGTGAATTGACAGAGGGAAGAGGTGGCGACAGTGACAGTAAGTCAGTGATGGGAAGGAATAGGTGCGGCTAGTGATGATGTAAGCATTAACAGTAGTAACAAGCATTGGCAAAGCCGATAGGCCTCGCCTATACAAGAGCTATTGGCTTTAGCAATGTGGTTTTGCCATGTTGTACACGAGTGTGGTTGCTGTTCAGCATGGCTAAAAGTTAGTGGTGTGGGGCGTCCTAGAGTGGAGTGGGGGGAGGAGAGTGTTGTAGACTGGATTGGTTTGAGTAGAGTGTCGTATAGTAGGAACAGTAGAGTGTCGTAGATTTGAGTAGAGGGAAGTAGAGTTCAGTAATTTAGTGGCAGAGAGTGTCGTAGAGGGCAGTGTCATAGAGGGGAGTGTCGTAGCAGGGAGTGTCATAGCATACAGTGTAATAGCGTGCAGTAGCGTAGAGTGGGGTGGAATGAATTGGATTTAGTGGGGTGGATAGGAGTGGGTGGACTGGATGGAGATGGATTGGAGTGGAGTGGAGTGGATGGAAATGGGGAGAGGTGGATTGGATTGGTTTGTGGTGGTTTGGAGTGGGCTGAATTAGACTGGAGTGGGATGGATTGGACTGTAGTGGGGTGGATAGAACTGGACTGGAGTCGGGTGAATTGGACTGGAGTGGGGTGGATTGGAGTAGATGGGAATGGGGGTGGAATGTAGTAGGGTATATTGGACTGGAGTGGGGTGGGCTAGAGGAATTGGAATGAGTGGGGAGGGTTGGGTGAGGTGGATTGAATTGGAGTAGAGTTGGGTACATTCAATTGGAGTAGAGTGGGATGGACTGGTTGTGCTAGATTAGACTGGAGTGACTGGATTGAAATGGGGTGTTGTGGATTGGATTGGGGTGGATTGGATTGGAGTGGTGTACATTGGGGTGGGGCGAATTGGAGTGTGGTGGCTGAATGGATTTGATTGAGTGGGTGGACTGAACTGAAGTGAGGTGGATTGGATTGGGATAGAGTGGGGTGGATTGGACTACTTATCTTACTATACTAATGCAAGGAACATTGTCTCCTATTTTTTCCACAAAATATCTCGTGCCTAAACACCATTAGAATCCTTAGTTTATACCCTGTTTTGCCTTTCAACACTTTCGTTCCTCCCTTAGGCCCATCTTGTCTCCTTCCCCTTACTGAGTTAATTTCCATAAACCTGTTTGGTAATCCATTTTTTACCCAATTTATCCTATTCTGCCCACAAATCATCTAGCCCTTCAACTTTTCCTCCCTCAGTGGTCTTTTCCTGCCTCTTTAAACTCACCAGTGACTTTCCCCTTTCAGATACCTATCACTGTGCTCCAAATGTGCCTTGAAAATCCTACAATTGTCACCTCTAGGACTACTTCAACCACTCAACAAAAGCATCATCAATGCTACTGGCAGAAAACACACACCCTAGTACACCTTCTTGTAGACATTGACTGCCTTCCTCATGCATGATTTAAAGTCCTCATACTCGTCTTCAAAGCAGGACATGGCACCTCACCCTCTCTATCCAAGAACAACTCTTGCTACATTCCAGAAAGAGAAACGTGCAAACCATAACAACCTTTCCATGCCCAAGCGAATGTGTGCCTCTTCTGATTTTTACATTATTAAGTCTCTACTGAAACAGCCTGTTCCTAGAACTTCAACCCCTTGAAGTCTGCTTGTAAGGTCCAACTCTTCATTCTCAAGGATGTGTACAGCTGACCATCCTGGTGACAACCCTTGCAGGTCGATGTACTGTCCCTTGTCCACCAGTCATCTTCACCATCATTTATTATAACCGTTTCGCTCCCTTTCATAAAGCTCACATTATTAGTGTATTGATAGAAATCTTTCTTTCACAATACATGTACAAATACAAATCAGTACAAAATTGTGTTAGAAATGGGATGTCTTGTTGGCTAGGGCTTGCGCCTAAGCCAGGCAGAAACCACCACTCTAGTCAGGGTAAGGGAGTTACACACTGAAGATAACCCCTGCTCACCCCCTTGGTAGCTTGGCACGAGCAGTCAGGCTTATCCCAGAGGCAATGTGTAAATCGTTGCTTAACACACACACACACACACACAAACAGCAGCAACATACTAGGCACACTACAAAAGAAACTCCACACAAGGTTATATAAAAAAATAGCCTTTGTATTATCATAAACACATTAGAAACCTAATCACACATTTACACTGTGCCAAATGGCACATGCAATATTCACAAGGAATTATATACAGGACCGGGCCAATCGGGCCCTGGTCACAACCATCAGAACGGGTAAGTAACTGCAAAACACAACCAGTAACTACTGGTACAATAATGACCTCAGCATTATTACGTCAGGCATAAAACACATTAGGCCCAAACCTCCTAAGCATAAATCACATTATGCGCTAGGCCACACCAGCATAAACACAGTATGCAATTACCTCCTAAGCATAAATCGCATTTAGGCATGAATCACATGAGGTATATACATCACATAAATCACATTAGGCATCACATCACAGTAGGGCCCACCTTAGAAACGGACTCCAGGCCAGCCTGGCCTTCCACTGGGGCTCAAATGCCTCACATCCAGCAAAGTCAGGGCTCAGCTACCAATGCAACAATTATGAAAAGTGCGCAATGCACTGGCCTAAACGTAGCAGCTGCCCGCTAATTGCGGTGCAGCTGTGCAGGCAACAAAATGCGGGCACTGGAAAAACTGTGCTGGGCTCTGGGGCCCTGCTCTGGGAATCTCCCAATAAATGTAGCCCAATGGGCACCAACAATGTGTTCCGATCGGTGCCACTGTGCCCTTGTGAGTCCCACTGGAACTCTGTCAGAAAAGATGGCCTACACGTTGCAGGTGCCCGCTACGGCGGTGCAGCTGTGAGTAATCAAAGAGGCCCTTCCCTAGGCTCTCTACATCAACATGCGCCACGTTGCAGCTGCCCTCTGTCTAGCGGGGCAGCTGGGAGAAAACAAAGAGGCCCTGCTCTGGGGATTTCTGAATTAAACTTGCCCAACAAGCACTGGCACGACCGTGCCTTTGGAGCCCCCAACACCCTATGGGTGTGCAACTGCCCGCAACCATGTGGCACCGGGGCTCACAGCAAGACTGGCCTGCCTGTCACCCTCCCGTCCTGGGTCCCGGTATAATAAGAGAAAAAGACTCAGCCCCACTCACCACTCTTCGGGGGGATGAGCGAGAGCAGGTGCTGCCGGCTGCATCCACCAGCGGTCCAGGGCTCACTGCAGGACGACCCTGGCGGTGCTCCGCTCCTATCTGGATGCCGGCGCTGTCCTCCTTCCTTTGGCGGTTACGGCGCAGGCGGAGATTGAGCCCGCGAGGCTCCGGCGTACATCTTCTTCAACGCGGCGGGGATAGGCACCGGCCAGGTGCCTCGGTCTCTTCCCTCAGCAGCCGCCCGTCTTTGGCCAAATGCAAGGCTCTCGCCTCCTCACGGGATCCATGGCAGAAAAAAGGCTAGGAGAAAGGCAAAACGTTTAGGGATGACCCTGCAAAAAGGGCCAAGTCCAACAAATTGGCTAAGTGGTGTATGCTCCCTTAAGTTTTCAGGAAGGCTTCACATAAGCTAGGTGCCGCAAGCATGACTTGCACCAATACCAAGCACAGATTAAGGAGATTGAACTGCCAGTAGACTTGTGTCTCATAAACTTTAAACCTAAGCCCATGGTATGTGGTTAAGGTATAGGGCAGTGAACAGTTTTGTTGTTCCCAATGGCCCTATATTATAAGAATGCCTTTCTAAGTGAAATAGCAAAATGTGCTGACGCGCAGCAGAATGGCTTCCCATCTGTAGGGGTCCAGTTCATTGCGGGCGTGATAGACTTTTTACAAAACCAAACCTATTATCCTGCAGCATCTTACTGGCTTCTTATAGCCTTTCGATTTCAATCATAGGCATTGCTGGTGAAATAGTTACTTAACTCTACTGGTGCTCTTACTTGCCTCATAAACACGCAAATCGAATACATATCATCGCTTGTATTACAGTTCAAGATATTGAAAATCCTATATGTGAAATACTCAGAGCGAGGAACAAACAGCCAGAGTGTCTAGGTTTTAAATCTCAGACTTCATATTGCAATGTTTAAAAAGATCTCTTTTTTATGCAAGGAATACTTGTGGCAGCTACTGATTGTACTTCTATTGATATGATTTTCAGAGGTTTTTTTCTTGATCCATTTACATAGTTTGTCACATATCCATTATCTTATTTATTTTAAAATGATGATAAACGACGCAGTCTCAATTCAGACAATTTACATATTGCCTTTAGCAGTCTGGAGGCTCCCCTTGGTGGTTTTTAAGAACAATTTTATTCCGAATCTATCTTTGTACTGTACAGAGCTGCTGCAATCCATGTTGTAGTGTATGGGTTGTAAATCAGGGGCGAATAATAGGACTGCACAATATTCCTAGGTACCTAGGTTTTGCATACATTGCATACATATGAAGGACAATAATCTGTTTGGATTAATTCAGAAACGATTGCTTACAATTTCAGAACAACTGAAATATGCCAACCAGGCCTGAAAAAGTTAGAATAAATGCAGTCCATAACAATGTGATGAATTATTTAAGGTCTGTGATGTACAATCCATATGCACCACCCTGCTTGAGTTTGCCCGATTTTTCACATGGCACCATATCTTTTCTATCTGTTTTTAAAGAATCCTACTTCTCTAATGTCATTGACCTCGACCTGATGATGACCATTTCAAAGTTAATTTAGTGGTCAAAACGTCGCCAATGTTCACACGTTGGACTGACATGCCACCTTCTGTTGGGTCTTTATGAGGCAAGATTATTTGGTCTCCTGATGAATAGCGTTTGATAGCTACTGTTTTAATGTTGTGCTGTATTCTTTGTCACTATCACTGTACGTTTGATTCACATGAGCACCGTGCAGTCACTTTTTATACTTTTTTTTTAACTTGTAGCACATTTGTTTACAATAGTTAAACATCTATAAAAAGATAGCTATAATTGTACGTGTGCTGATATCTGTGACCTTTTGTTTTAATGCATGCGCATTGCTATGGCTTTCATTTCTGGTGCGTTATGCACCCTTCAGTTGTCCTGAAAACTGAGTAATCTTTCTGAATAAACCTGAGGAGTCCATTGTCCTCCTTCATGTGTTGTAAATTTGAGTCACAGAATTACTGTTTAAGTTGTTTCAGCATCTTAGGGTAAATGTGAAGTGTAGATTGTTGAATGTTCTGCTATACTAAGTATATTCTGGATTGATGTATTCCATGGCAGTGTTTTTGCAAAATTTCCCGGCCTGCATTCCATAGTATGTGTTTATTATTTGGCATTTTAACAGCAAACAGTGACAGATGGACATGCTTGAATTGCTCTGAACCAAGGGCAGTCACTCTGAGCCAGTCCAGTTCGTAGTTGTATAGCTTGTCTGTCATTTAAGACATGGACCAACCATATTCAATTCAGTCTTGGGCTTACACTAACAAGCTTGGGGTTTTGCCTTCGTTGCTACTCCGTATCTCCTATGACTTAGAACAAAGGCAATCCCAGATGCGGTGTGCTTGGAAGATCTCGTCTCCTTTTGCCAGAGTGTAGGCTAAATTAAGCTGATGCTTGCAAACAAATCTTTTCACTGTTAAAGTGCCTTCTGCAATTCTGAAGTTCTCACAACGTCCTCTGAGTAAGTGACCGCAGCTCTGGGAGTTGGCAGGCTCTTCCTGGCCAGCGCCTGTCACTTCGCACTTCTGATCAGTAGACTGCATCTGGAGCAAATGATGACATCATCTGGCAGATGCATTTCCTCTCTCTGCTCTGACATTGAATGGGCAGTTCAACCCTAGTTATTTGCCTCTCCGAGGCTCCCAGAAACATGAGTCACCCCTGAAACTCCCTAGTGTCATTGTCTTTAACTCAGAACATAAAGGTGAGTATCCTCTCACATTAATAATTCAAATTGTCTCAATTCCTACATAGCACCACCTGATGTACCCCACTGTATGTAGCATGGCCATAGGTGTGTACACGTTCATGCTTCGTGATGAACACTGGACATGCATGCATCAAGGTAATTTTTTTTCTGTGGAAATTTGCCATCTGGAATTGTGCTGCCATCATATTTTTCTTTTTTCCAGAACTAAAATACTTTAATATTTCTCCACACACCTTGTTATTGCTTCTGAGTCCAAAATACAAATAGCGTTGCTCAGTCTGTAGACGCGCGCACCTGATCCGTTCTGTAGAAGTTATTTGCTCTATAATAGTCTCACGGCTTCTTCTTTTCCTGTTTTGAACCTTGTGCATACCCTTCCACCTGGTGGCAGGAGCGGAAACGGAGTTACTACCGGTTAAGTCACAACATTGCTTGCGCACACGAGTCCTCTTTGTATGCCCTGCTCTTCACATATACACGCTCTGACCATTTCCCTTTTTTCACCAAAACGTCAAACAGAAAACCTTAGAGATCTCTTTTTTATAACCCAACAAAGGCCAAGAATGCCTGCTCTAAGCTGGCTCACAACATTACTAGCCACAACACGCTAAAACTGCCAACAGAACCTATTAGACAGAACATCTCGGGTGTATCTGACGTACCACAGATAGCCTAATTTTTTCTTTTTATCTATTTATTGAGCACATGCACACCACCAGCCGTTATGGTACTAGGATACAGAACAGAAAATCAACAAATACGTCAGAGAGGGGAAGGTGAGAACTAGTAGCTAAAAAGAAGGGTTTTCAAGGCTTTACAGCTTCTCAACTGGTCATCTGGGAGTAACAATCATAACTGCAAGTCACTCTACAGGGTAAGCCCAAGCACTCTAAAGGCCTGGTCTCCACACCAGGCTCGCATCGCATTTGGAACCTTTAGGAGATGCAAACCTTCTGATCTCAATGATCTTTTGGACACATAAAGAACTACCGACTTGCTCAGTCGGTTTATCCACCTTTGTCACAACAGTATTTGACAAAGTAGGCTACATTCTAATATCCAAAAGAATAAATTGAATAGAAATAATAACATGCATACACCATGACCAGGATATGCCACATATGATGCCACCCAACAGCCCTTCAAGCAACTTCAGACGCCAGTGCTACTGTCTCTCTGTTCATCAGCTTTGAGCACAGTCTATCACCTTATCCTGACGGATAACTTCGATTCTTTGCAGATCCAAAGACAGGCCCGCGCCAGATTTAGTATAAAGGCTTTTTTTTAAATCAAATCCCTTGTTGAGAGTAGTATATAAGTGCTAATTGTAGTCCTGTCCTGCTGTTTGAGTCCCTACCCCACTCCGGTCTCCACCCCACGGGGAGGCTTATGTTTTGGGCAATACACTGGGGATGTTTACCTGTGCCCTGAAACAGTCTAAAAGATGCCAGTTGCAAGGTGTTCACAAAGAAAAGACAACGATAAAAGGATTGGGACCCTTCCTAACCAAAGAAACACTATTTGCTTTCCAATTGTCACTGCATTTTAAAATCTAGAATTCCCAGGCTCAGATCTGTGGTGCCCACATATTCTTATAGACCTTTAATGATTATAAATCCTAATTCAAAATATTAACTACAGTTATTCGTTAGACACATTAGTCATTTGGTTTAGTTCAGTGCTTCCCAACCTTTTAATAACCACAACCCCGTTTTTAGAACGACAAACTTTTGCGACCCACATAGCTTTAATGAGACTGGGGCGATCTTTTAATGTAATAACAGCAATTGTTTGTAAAGCTCACAACCATGACAACGCTCTTTGATATCTGAGGTTGGCTGAGATACTGATCTGCTCTCAAAAGTGGCAGATGGGTGCATGGTGAACTGCACCGGAGTCTGGAGTTGGAACAATATTCAGAATGGTGGCATCCGTTCACTAAATCAAAAGGCTTCTGAAAAATCTTGTTATTGATACCATTGATTTTTAGCTAATTTGAGAAATCCCTCCTGCACAGAGTAGAGTATGGGTTAAGTCCTCATGTAAAAGGAGGCCCAGCTCCAGGGCATTACAGCACTTTACATGAGCACCCGATTACATTATACATGGTAAGATTAATTTTATTTTAAGCATGGGAGATTAAATGATTGGCTGAGAATCAAGGGATTGTTGGGTCATCAGCTTGGCTCGAACTTGGTTTCTCAGATCCAAAGTTCACAGCTCTGGCTGTTAGACCAGTGGCGGCTAGCAATATGAAAATATGGTGAGGCGCGATGGCAGCAAAACTCGCCATAAATGCCTCCGTCCGGCGCGGCACTTCTCTCCTGGCAGGATCCTAGTGACCGCGAGCAGGAAAGGGAAGGACTTCCTGCCTGCCCAGTGGTGCGCGAATCCAACCAATACTGGAGCTGCTCTCATGCTGTTTTCAGCATAAGAGCAGCTCCAGGATTGTCTGGAGCAGGCTAACCCAGCTCTCATTTTGAGGCTTGGAGGCCTGTCCTAGCAATCCTGCAGCTGTTTCACTGTCCTGGGATTTCTGGGTCTACAGTGCGCATGTCGCTGGCCACCGGAAGACAGCCGGCCAATCCGACATGCGCACTGGCAGGGGCTGCAGTCATCCTGCAATCACAGGATTCAGTACTGCCCCCTGGCCTCATACTCAAGTTACATACAGCAGAAGCAAGCAGCAAAAAAAATAAAATGGCATTGCCATGCCATTTTATCTATTTGTGTTTACCTGCTGCATACGCAGTAGGTAGGACAAAATTCCTCCGCCCTTTAGGAGAGGCCCCCCTGTGTTGGACCACATTCACATTCCTTAATTTTTGTGCCAAGTCATACACAAGTGGTATTCTTATGTTTGAACACGTATAGTGAGCACATATTCTGTTTAAATGGTTTGTGGAGTAAAAAAAAAAAAAGCAGCAGTAACAAATACAGGAAGGTGTACCAGTAGTTTTGCTTGGGAATACTTGCAAGGGTTTATTTGAAAAAATTGACTTGGGGAGATTGTTCAGCACCTTTACACAGGTGTTGTGCGCAGGGCTTATTGTTTTAAGTATTACATACATAAAGACCAGGACTTACGTGACCCACCAAAAATTGGCTTGTAACCCACCAATGGGTCCCAACCCACAGTTTGGGAAATGCTGGTTTAATTCAGACAAACTGCATTGGCCATCATTCTGCACTTGTTTTTCCCTAGAGTGCCATCCATTTTTGGAATCGGTGCTATAGCTACTAAACCCCATAAACCCCAGCCATATTTCAGTTCTCCTCATCAAAAGATTCTGTTCAGGAATAACTGTGGGCTCAGTATGAGACACTACAGAGCGTCCCTATTGACAGGACACTGTAAAAAGTAATTGGGCACAAGCATGTGCCATTTTGTCTTTTGAGTTGGGTAGATTGTGAATTTGAAATGCACATATGTTTCAACGTCATGTGTTGTTTTGCAATATAACAACTACAAGAGCTGAGTCCCCCGTTGACAATTCATGAAGACAAACACTTTAGCCAATTATTAGGGTACAGTCTTCTTGGGTATAACGGCAAATTGAATTAATCTGCTTGACTACCTAACTAGCATGAGCAGGAGTAATGACCTTGTACTACTGGTTAGGCTATTTTAATCACGACACAGGCTACCCAACATTATTAAAAAACACAGAAAATATACACCGTGTAGCCCATTTGCAGTTTGTACTATTTATGTCACATGCCAATGACTAAGCTAACACACAGGAGTAGATTTTGGAAAAATCTTGTAATGCGTCTCCCTGCATGGGCTTGCACAGATTACTTTTAAAGTCTCAGTGCCCACAATCCATATTAGAGAAAATCTGTTTGGGAATTGTTTCGATTAAAAACATTGAAGCAAACTATGAATCAGTCAGGCATCTCTTTCTAGAAAATGCTTACACTGTTTGGAACTGGAGAATTTAATCCAGTTTTAATATCTTTGTTCCTATGTAGGGAATCCATGGACCAAATCCTCTCCAGCCCCACCCCCTAATTGTAGAGTTTTGAGTTCTCATAGTGCACGCTCGTTCTGCTCCCGCCAAGCAGATTTGATTGAACTTTATGGGATGACTGTCTGTTGAATAAGTTACAGCAAGACTCAAGGCCTCAGTCCATTAGTGGAAAGATTTAGAACATCACTGGGATCCCTAATTTCCGTTTAATTGACCTTTTTGGCATAGAATTGCAGACAAAAGGATCAAAAGTAAACAGAAGGAGATGATGGACGGCGCGCTGAAACTTTTCAGACACTCACCCCCAGTCACAGATCTGGGTTGAATCCATCATCGTTCTGTAGCTTGCTGTGCCACCCCAGTTCAGACCCAGCCATATGAAAATCAGTCTTGACCCTGTTCCTCATGGGAACAGACCAGCCTTAACTGCCAAGTCAGGGAAGTGTCTGAAAAGTTTCAGCGCTCCGTCCATCATCTCTTTGTGTTTGCTTTGTTTGCCGTAAGTTAGTAGGGTATCTTTAGACATGGGTCACTTGCTCACTTTGCCACTGGATTCAAGCTAGCCTGGCTGTTGAGGAGCGTTACCCCGAAACCAGTCCCAGGATGCTTGTTTCTGGTCCAGGGAAGACCTGGCTTGGCAGTTCAGGCTGGACTGTTCCCATGAGGAACAGGATCAAGACTGATTTGGATATGACTTGGTCTGAACTGGGGTGGCGAAGTCAGCTAAAGAACTATGATGTATTTAACCCAGATCTGTGACAGGGCGTGAGTGTCTGAAAAGTTTCAGCCCTTCGTCCATCATCTCCTTGTGTTTGCTTTGTTCGCCCTAAGTTGGCAGCGTATGCCCAGACGTGGGTCTCCTGCTCACTTTGCCACTGGATTGAACTAGCCTGGCTGATGTGGGGTGTTACCCCGAAACCGGTCCCAGGTTGCTTGTCTATGATCCAGGGAAGACCTAGCTTGCAGTTCGGGCTGGACTGTTTCCATGAGGAACGGGGGGGGGGGTCAAGTCTGATTTGCTTATGGCTGTGGTCTGAACTGGGGTAACTACGTGAGCAAAAGAGCTATGATGGATTTAACCCAGATCTGTGACTGGGGGTAAGTGTCTGAAAAGTTTCAGCACTCTGTCCATCATCTCCTTGTGTTTGCTTTAAGAGAATCAAAAGTGCTGTGAAATCTGATAGCGTAAAGAGCACTCTATCAATGGAATAGTCATCTTCTATTTGCTAAAGACACTCCCTAGGGCTCAGTGAGCGAGCCTGCTGGATGGACCAGATTTCCTGGATCCTCCTTCCGGGAAGTGCATTAAAGTTACTTTGAGGTTTTTCCTGGAATTTGATTAAAGTACAAACATTTATGAAATTGAAGCTTGCATTTTGAAATGTTACAAAAACGTCAAGATATGGTAGGAAATTAGCAATAGAATGAATCGTGCGTGAATAGTGAGTGATACAAAAAAGAGAAAAGTAGCTAATTCTAAATTATCCGCTCAACATTAATAATGATCAAAAGAAAAAAGCAGGCACTGTGACATTTGTTTTTCATGAGTGATATATCTTCTTTTAAATACTATAACTTGAGCTGTAGCAATGAAACATTAGATGCAATTGTGGCGTTGTGAACAATGGGTATAGAGTTGGTATTATACTTGAACCATTTGTCTGTCAGGAGCATAACTAGCGCGGGGGTGTCCTGACCTGTGCTCAGGACACCCCCGCGCCGCACGGCCACCAGCTGCTGCGTGTGCTTCCCGCCTGCCGCTGCCCTCAGCCTCGCTGAGCCCGCCCCCCGCGTGGTCTCCTACGTACTCTGTTGCTTTTGCTAATTCTGTTCTATTGTTGTCCTATTCAGTTTTGTTTTGCCCTTATTTCTGGATTGTGTGGCCCCCTGTGCTAATTTCACTGTTTCTGTCCCCTGTGCACACCCGCCCCGCTCCCCGCCGCCGTAAGAGCGGCCACGCCCCCTTTTCCTTCTGTACCCTCCCCGCTCCCACCTCCCAGCTGCTCCTCCCTCCCTCCCACTTGGCCATAAATGGCGACCACGCGACGCAGGTGAGTGTGACCTGTGCTCAGGACACCCCCGCGCCGCACGGCCACCAGCTGCTGCGTGTGCTTCCCGCCTGCCGCTGCCCTCAGCCTCGCTGAGCCCGCCCCCGCCACTTGCGTGGTCTCCTACGTACTCTGTTGCTTTTGCTAATTCTGTTCTATTGTTGTCCTATTCAGTTTTGTTTTGCCCTTATTTCTGGATTGTGTGGCCCCCTGTGCTAATTTCACTGTTTCTGTCCCCTGTGCACACCAGCCCCGCTCCCCGCTTCCCGCCGCCGTGAGAGCGGCCACGCCCCCTTTTCCTTCTGTACCCTCCCCGCTCCCAGCTGCTCCTCCCTCCCTCCCACTTCGCCATAAATGGCGAACGCGCAGCATTGACGCGCAGCGGGTGCGCCGATTGTGCGCCAAAGGTAAGCCCGTCTGCGCCCGTCCGCGCCTGGACCGCGCCCAGCGCCAGGACCCCTGGCCCCCGCAGACACGAGCCCACCCGCAGGACCTACGACGCCACCGAACTCAACGCACTCAACACCGGCCGGATCCCTGGATGCTACCGAGCCACCCCGAGACGCACCCACGGACCCTTCAGCTGTCAATCCTGCAAGTTCCCCTGCATCCGGCCCTGCACTACACCCGCACCAGCCAAGCCGAGCACCAACAGCAACCACCTGAAGTGCCTTCCTCACGGAAACCTGGATGAACGCCTCCTCAGCACCTGACATCGCCATTGCCATCCCGGACGGATACAAGATCACCCGGAGGGACCGCGCCAACCAGAATGGTGGAGGCATCGCCATCGTCCACAGGAACACCATCCGCATCACGACCAACTCCGAAGACACCCTCACAGCCGCCGAATACCTGCACTTCCAGATCCACACCGACCCGAAGACCACCCTCAGAGGCACCCTCATCTACAGACCCCCGGGACCACGCACACAATTCAGCGAAGACATCGCCGACTTCATCAGCCCGCACGCCCTCCCCTTTGTCGACTACATCCTCCTCGGGGACTTCAACTTCCACCTGGAGAACAACAACGACCGCAATACCACCACCAGCAGGTGCTGAACAACCTCGCCACCCTCGGTCTCAAACAGCTGGTGACCACCCCCACCCACCTCGCCGGACACACACTCGACGCCGTCTTCTCCTCCAGCAAGGACATCACCTTCAGCCACGCCACCGGACTCCACTGGACGGACCACAGCTGCGTCCACTTCAGCTACAGAAAGAACACGATCCACCACCACCAGCAACAGGTTGCCCGCAGAAGCTGGAACAAGATCACAGCCGACCAGCTCGCCGCATCCCTGAGCCAGGACACCCCCGCCAGCTCAGCAAACCCCAGCCAGGCCGCCATCAACCTCACGAAGTGGATCAGCAACTGCGCAGACGACCTCGCCCCACTGAGGACCCTGCCCAGCAGACCCTGCAGCAAGAAAGCACCATGGTTCACCGACTAACTCAAGAGCTCCAAGAAGTACTGCCGAGCCCTCGAGAGAGCCTGGCGCAGAGACCCAACACCAGACAACATGACCACCCTCAAGCTCGCCACTCGAAAACACCACCAACTGATCCACACCACCAAGAAAACCGCATTCAAGGAACGACTGGACAACAACGCCCACAACAGCAAGGAACTCTTCAACATCGTCAAAGAGCTCTCCAACCCCAGCGCCGGAAACAACGACATCACCTCATCACAAGACCTCTGCAACTCCCTCACCTCCTACTTCCACAACAAGATCGCGGACATACACAACAGCTTCAGCACACAGCCAACGCACCCCACGACAGCACCTGCGCCCCCCACCACCACCCTCCGCGCCTGGACCCCGATCAACACCGAGGAAACCCTACGCACGATGAACACCATCCACTCCGGATCTCCAACCGACCCCTGCCCTCACCACGTCTTCAACAAGGCCGACTCCGTCATCGCGCCCCGCCTGCGGGACATCATCAACACCTCCTTCGACACCGCTACCTTCCCGGAGAGCTGGAAGCATGCCAAACTCAGCGCTCTCCTGAAGAAGCCATCAGCGGACCCCACCGAACTCAAAAACTACCGCCCCATCTCGCTCCTCCCGTTTCCGGCCAAAGTCATCGAGAAGACCGTCAACAAGCAGCTGGCCGCCTTCCTCGAGACGAATGGATCCCTCGACCGCTCGCAGTCTGGCTTCCGGGCCAACCACAGCACCGAGACCGCCCTCATCGCAGCCACTGATGACATCCGAGCCCTGCTCGACAACGGGGAAACAGCGGCCCTCATCCTCCTGGACCTCTCCGCAGCATTCGACACTGTCTGCCACCGCACCCTAGTGCAGCGCCTCAGCAACGTCGGAATCCAAGAGAAGGCACTAGAATGGATCATCTCCTTCCTCGCCGGAAGGACACAGAGAGTCCGCCTCTGCCCGTTCAGATCAGAAGCCACCGAAGTCATCTGCGGCGTTCCTCAAGGCTCCTCGCTCAGCCCCACCCTCTTCAATGTCTACATGAGCCCCCTTGCGGCCATCGCACGCCAACACAACCTCAACATCATCTCCTACGCCGACAACACCCAGCTGATCCTCTCCCTCACCAACGACCCCCCCACCGCCAGAACCAACCTCCACGAAGGGATGAAAGACGTAGCCGAGTGGATGATGAACAGCCGCCTGAAACTGAACTCAGATAAAACGGAAGTCCTCATCCTGGGATCGTCACCATCCGCCTGGGATGACTCGTGGTGGCCGCCCACCCTGGGCAGCGCACCCAAACCAACAGACCACGCACGCAACCTGGGCTTCATCCTGGACTCCTCCCTCTCCATGACCAGACAAGTCAACGCCGTCTCCTCGTCGTGCTTCAACATCCTGCGCATGCTACGGAAGATCTTCCGGTGGATCCCCACCGAGACCAGGAAGACGGTCACTCAGGCCCTCGTCACCAGCCGACTGGACTACGGCTACCCCCTCTACGCCGGAACCACTGCTAAACTCCAGAAGAGACTCCAGCGGATCCGGAACGCCTCAGCAAGACTCATCCTGCACATCCCCCGACACAGCCACATCTCCACACCTGAGAGACCTGCACTGGCTCCCGGTCAACAAGAGGATCACGTTCCGACTCCTCACCCACGCACACAAAGCTCTCCACAACCAAGGCCCAAGATACCTCAACGAACGCCTGACTTTCTACACTCCCACCCGCCAGCTTCGATCGACCAGCCACGCCCTCGCCGCCGTCCCCCGCATCCGAAGAACCACAACGGGAGGAAGATCCTTCTCCTACCTGGCCGCCAAGACATGGAACTCCCTCCCCGCCCACCTCCGCCTGACCCAAGACCACCTCGCCTTCAGGAAGCAGCTCAAGACCTGGCTGTTCGAGCAGTAGCGGACCCCCCCTTCCCAAGCACCTTGAGACCCTCCGGGTGAGTAGCGCGCTATACAAATGCCTTGATTGATTGAGTTTGGTAGAAATATGATTTGGTGTTATAATGAAATCCTATCTAGTGTATAGCACCAAATTATCAACGCTAAAGCGGTTTCTTTTTCCTGAGAAAAGATATGATTGATGTGAAACAAGAAAAGAAAACTGGATTAAAAAATGAAGATGCATGAATAACTGTGTGGGGATTATGAACAGTCCCCCCTCGCCCCCTATCAAGTAACCACGGCTGCAGCAATCGTTCCATGTGGTGATCAAACATCTGAGGTTCTGGGAGGGCGCAATGGGAGGGGACCTTTGCAGCAGAGTGATTGCGTATTTAGGCCACACTTTGTGCCCAGGGCTTGCAAGGCAGACAGACGGACGCCTAGTGCGCTCTAGGGGTTTTCATAGGAGGCTTAGGGTGTCCCCTTCTTCCCCTTTCAGGGGGCAGGGGACAGAGGTTGTCTGACTATGTGCCAGGGAGTTCCATGGCCTCTTTCCTTATCCAGAGCTGACAGGACTTAAGGTCTTGGGCAGTGAGCTCTGGTAGATGGTGGAGCCAGAGTGCTCTGCCATAGTCTGTGGCCTGTCCTGGTATCTTGCAGTGCATGGGTGGCGCGTGTGGGCATCAGGAAAGGCTGAAGCCCACACTGATAGACAAGGAGAAATTAGGGCAAATTTAGTGGACTCTGGGTATGGAAGCATGGGTAGTGGGTATGCGCTCTACCCTAAGCCCACTGAGCACAGCTGAAAGCCCTAAAGTCAGGGAGAGCAGTTACAGTGCCGGAATCAAAGACCACATGGGATGTGACAGAAGTTGCACATGATTGGGCTTTTTTCCATTTATGTTTACTTACAAATAACTCGCACCCTCAGCAAGGTAGGGGGAGTAAAGGACACAGAATATTCTTCTGCCTTGTGCAAGGCGAGGAGACTACCAACTTCCTGTCCCTTCCTTGAGCCTGGATGCATTCATGCTCCTGTGTTGACTTTTCAAACAAAAAAACAATGAATTTAACTTGAAAATATTGTTCTCTTCGTTTTACCATAAGCAAATGGTACAGTCTAGTATTTCCCTGACTGTTTTCCATAAACATTTCCCTTGTTTCCTCAGAGCAAAAAAACCCAGCAAAAAACCATTTCCCTTGTTTGAAAAAGTACTGTCCTCATGAAAACTGCACCAAAACAAACGTGCTGTAAAAAATAAATAATGGTTAACGTGTAATTTGATCCAGTATTGCCATATTGAGGTCCAGGTATCATCTGCTAACCACTCCTCCTTCGGCGTCTTGGTTTATGATGTCACCAGAACCCCTCGATGGTAATATTGGATCTTCTGTAACAATATATATAATGGACACCCACACCCTATGAAAGAATAGCGGCAGTATTTTCGGATCCATTTAAAATGCTGAATTAGTCAGCTCTCCTCCAGCAGACTCATGCGACTGCTGACAATACTGGCCTTTGAGAGCCGCAATTATCTCTCTTTGCTTGAGCCATTAATGCTGCGGTTGGGTGACTGGTTGACTAATAGCTATTTGTCATGGCCATGAAAGTGAAAAGCATTTTCATTACAGACTATTATTACAATAAGTGCATAGTCTGTGGCCATCTGTGAGGGGAGGATTGAGGCATTCCGTGCCCTTTAGATGTGGGAGCTTGATATGCATAGCCTCCAGCACTTCATATTTTACTTGTCACCGCGTGATCTTGTGAAATTGAGTTTGAATAGAAGGGTAAAGTTGGGTTCCGTGCCCTATTGCCTCTTTGTAGAATGCAATATTGAGCATTTGAGACTATATTTTGTCTTTAATTGGGGCTTTTGCTCTCCATAATTGTAGCCGTGGAATGTAGGTTATTTCTTCGCAGTTCATTGCTGTCATCTTGGGGGTGACCTGTAGGCTAGTTCATTACCTCTTCCCTCAGACCCTACAAAATGTTCACGTATTTGTTTAGAAACCCGTCCAGCTAAAAGGCTGTACAAGATGCGGAAGAGGATCCTGAGCAAGATGGAAGATGCAAGACTATGGCTGGATGTAGTGGTTGGATGCTTTGGTTGATACATATTCTATTCAGCCTGTGAAACCCGCTACTTGCAGTGAATACTCTGCATATTTCTATTGAGTCCAGTATGGTGACGTGATTAATAGGAGACTTAGTTAGAGTGACAAGTAACCGTGTTAAATTAGTTGTAAAATTGGTTGATTTTAGTATTTGATATTAAATGAGTTTCTATTCCTGTCTTTAAATTTTCTACGTTTTGTTTTTTAAGGCATTTCACGTACATCTTTGTGATGATTGTTTTATCCATGATTGTGGATCAGAAGCTGCTTCTGTTGCTCAGTAACTGGCCATTTAATACTCTGGCACGTTTTTCCGTACTTGATTTTTGTGCTGGGTTTCACTCACTAGTGTCCTCCTCAGCTTGTATTGCGGAGCTCTGGGTTTAAGTCACAAGGTTTGAGATACTGGCTGCATGCAGCCGCTCCCTCACATAAGATCTACCTCTTGTTTGGACAGCACACTGGTGGGATGAGCACCTGTGGTCTGTATAAATCAAAGTTTGTTTGTGGTGCATACAGAGTAAGGGGACTCCATCATGCAGGACCAGTGGTGTAGAGAAAGCACCATGGGTTCTAATGCAAATTAGACAAGCATTGGCATAGCCAATAGGTCTCGCCTTTGGGACCTTATAAGTGTTTAGCTGTGCAACAGTTGATGTTGTTGCACCAAGGATATTGTGCTGCATAACTAAATACTTATAAGGTCCCAAAAGCGAGACCTATTGGCTATACCAATGCTTGTTTGTTTCATACCACAGCAATGTTTACACTGACTTCCCCCCACCCCCCAACCGTGCTTCTGTGACCCGTGTTCAGTGCAGTCTATGCTGCACTTTTTTCCCTTCAAGTTATGATGCATCCATGAAAAAAAAAAAAATCCTGCTGTTAAGGTATTTAAACATTAGGAGGTGCAGACCTGCCTTGCTTATCTACAGCTCTTACAAACCGAACATGTCTGTCTGCCATCATTTTGGACATACGCTGATATGGGAATGCTGGAAGGAGGGGGCGCAAGAGAGCAGGAAAGGGGGCACAACCAAGGAAGAGATAGGCAAGAGAGACAGGAGAAACCACAGGACACCGTTAAACAGAAGGGAAGGGCACAAAAAGCAAGGACCTGGGCAGAGCAGGGTAATTGAGCACACGCAGTTGGGATCGGACAGTAGGCATGAGAGGAGGGCACAGAAGGGAAGGTGGAATTCAGAGACTCACCTCACTCCTCTGGAGCTGCAGGGAGCTGTTGAGGTAATTGGAGCGAGAGCATGCAGCTCTAAAGCAGGGGGGACAGTTGGTGCTGGAACCCGGTCGGACGCACTCTGCAAACGGAGCATGGGAAGGGGAGGGGCGGGATAAGAGAGCTGCTAGAAGTCTCTCGTTCGTTACCATGGCCGTCTGCTCCTTAAACAAAATCCAAACAAACTGTCGCCATTGCGCTAATATAAAAAAAATATAGTGCTCGCGGTCCAGAAAATGAAAGCGGACCGCGCATGTAACTTAAAACAAGCATTGGCCACGAAAGTCATCGCGATGCCGCGCTAAAGGCGTTCCTGAGTGCTGCTGGCTGGCCTAGCGCATGGCGGCTGTGCGCGTGCACGCTTACGTGCACGCAATCGCTAGGCCAGCCAGCAGCACTTAAAAAACTCACATACAAAATGTCTCTCCGAGCCAGCGCATGCGCTTGGCTCAGCGAGACCTAATAAACCACTAGGTTGCCATCCAGTTTGATGAAAAAAGATAGCAATGATTGGGGGCTGGTGGGACCCTCACACTGCTAGACTCAGTGCAAGTGCATCTGCTGTACCAATGATGACTACGTCTGTGCACAGGGGATGTTGTACTTCATCATTAGGAAGAGGAGCCTATAAGCAAGTATTGGGACCCATAAACTGGATACATTGCAGAGGCCAGGTCTGGTATATATGGGGTAATTCTGGTGACGTCTTGACCAAAGGGATAGGCGGGTCATCATCAGGATAAGTGATTTGAAGGAAAGGGGCCAGAAAGAAAGTCTGGAAGGCATAAAAAGAAAAGGAGAATGAGGATAGACAGACTTCTCAAGTTCAAAAAAGATACTCATGCTAGTACCAACAAGAAGACAAACTTACTAAACCTATGGGCTTTGGATCCCAGTTGTAATGTGGAGGTGGCCTGTTGGGGGGGGGGGGGAAAGGAGAGCAAGAGCTACATATTATCCACAATTTAAAAGTGTCAGTGAGAAAGCTCAATGTGTAATGAGAGTAAATTAATAGCTTTTCGGAATTAATCAAGTCATGTGAACTAGCTCAGTTGGCCTGGACAGCAGTGTACATTGTTTAGGATACAGCCCAGCAGGATTTATGCAAATAGGCTGAAGTCAAGGTACATTTTAATCAGATGTTTGCACAGGAAAAGTGGAGCCACAGTGGGGAGTTTGCAAAGAAAGGGTTAATTACCCGCAAGTTGGTAAAACACGTGTATTGGGTATTCAAACTCCGACTGAGAAAAGCACAGCATTTGGGAGAGGGCAGAGCAACAATTCAGCAATTACAAAAAGCTCTGTGGCGGCAGCAGAACCATGTGAGTCAGGATCGCCAATTCCGCAGACATAAAACAGCCAAAACCAAAGCCTGACCAAGTCAAGCAACAAAATCACTGTCCATTACAGAGGCAAGTTGCGTTTATGGTGCAAGATTTTGTAATGAAACTTTGGCTGGCAGCAGGAATGCAAGTAACCATGCGGAAGCCTGGCTACAAAAAATGTAGGTTTGTGGGACAGCAGAGTACTGATCTCTGCCCGTCATAGGATAATTACTTGTGAAGCGGTAGAGCAGCAGCCTCTGTCCGTTGACCAAGGAGTAAGGATGCATTGTGCTCGAGGGATAATTAAACAAGCGTTGGCAAATCCCATAGGTCTCGCCTACAAGACAAGAGCTATTGGCTCTCTTAATGTTTCCTTGCCGTATTGTACAGCAGCGTGGCTGATGTGTATCATGGCTGGAAGAAAAGAAAGTGCTACGACGCAGCCAGGGGCTTGCTGCATCATATCTCTTTTTTACTTCACCATGCTGCTATACAACGGGGCTAAACACATTGATAAAGTATTACAATAACTAGCACCATGATGCTGCCAGCGCTGACTACATCATAGAACTTTTTTTTTTTTTTTTAATGTGGTGGCAGGCAGTAACAAGGAGTCTAGGCTTATTGAGGGGGCAACAGACAGCGGGTGTGGGGAAGAAAATGGTATGACGGATCCAGGGCTGGCCGTGTCATAGAGCATTTATTATTTATTGTGGGGTGGGGGTAGGAGTAAACATGGAGGGCGGGGCAGTGGACAACGGGTGGAAGCAGCCAACAACATGCACAATAGGAGGGGAGAAGCAACAACAAGAACAGCGCTGGTGGCAAGCAACAACACACACAACGGGAGAGGGCAAGCAACAAGGACAGCAGGAGTGAGTGGCAAGTAACACAGAGGGCGTAGCAATATGAAGGGATGGTGTGGTGTGGGCCTGAAGCAACATGATTGGCACGAACACGATGGAGACTGATGAAAAAGACTCACACGCAAGTTGAGTGCTTAGACAAAAAGTAAAACATAGCACCAGATTAAGAAAGCAGTGGAAGGACACAAGTACTTGAGCCATGTTCCAGGGGAGGGACAAATACAAGAAGCTGAACTGAATGCCGCATGCACAAACCTATGAAAAGCAAGCAAATGAGAGTGACAATGAAGCCAACCAATGGTAAGCAATGGGTGAACTCTACGTCCCCTATAAGTAAAAGTTTTTTAAGTGCATGCGCTGCCTCAGGCGAGTTAGAAAATGGAATTCATTGGTCAATGGGGCAGAGGCCAGTAAAGCAGAAGAAAGTGTGGAAGGCCCAATAGAGGAATGGACAGAAAAGCAATCTATTCCAGAGAAAGAGAAAATGAATGATAAAGCTGACAGTCGAACTCTGGCAATAAAGACACATAATAAAGACACATTATAAATAGGATCGCGGTTTTTATGGTATTTATTTTTCTAACATTTCCATCTGTATTTATCCATATTTATTTTTTGACCTACTTATTGGTATTCATCCATATTTATTTAGTGTTTTGAGAATAAATAGTCATAGCAGGGTATATTTCCACATTTATTTAACTGATAAACATGCACTCATACTTTGCTGTCTGAGGCGTTTTAGCAAACTAAGCAGCCAAATACAGCCATATATAGGCAAACCTTACACCTATAGGGTAAATATCTGTATTATAATACAAATATATGCTAACACTTGCCTGTAATCAGGGAAATCTGAACCTGTTTTTTAACTTTCCATTCTGTGTATCTATTTGCGCAGCTTTTGCCCGAGAAAGCACACAAAACAGCAGGGAGAGTCACCCACAAGAACTATAATTTTCTGTATTTTTACTGCTTTTAAAAATAAACACAGACCGTAAACACATCGTTTTCTGTCTGTATTTATCTGTAAAAATCATAAAAAACGGAAAACTGGGAGCCTTAACTATAAACAACATACAGTATTTTTAAACTACAAGAAAGCATTCAGGCATAATTGCCCATTGTTATGTTATGTAGATTTGTATGGCAGCAGTGAAGGTATCCAGGTGTTGTAGCAGGAGCATAGGCCTGGTGGTTCTCCTTGTTGAACGGCCAGGTCTTCAATTTCATGCTGAAGTTGAGGAGTGGAGTGGCAGTTCTGATGTGTAGAGAGAGTTTGTTCCAGTTTTTGGCAACGATGAAGGAGAAAGCGCACCCTCCTGTCGTACTTCTATGGATGTGGTAGATTTTTGTGAGGGAGAGAGGGGTGGAGCATAGCTGTCTGGAAGGTTGGTAGAGTTGGTGTCGATCGTTGAGGCACACTGGAGCTGTGCTGTAGTGGGTTATCTAGGCGTGGATGAGCAGCTTGAATTTGCAAAATTTCTGGATTGGTTGCCAGTGTAGTTCATTGAGGTAGGGAGTGATGCGGGCGCGTCTGGGGGCGTCTAGAATGAGTCTGGCGGCAGTGTTTTGAATGGTCTGGAGTCTTTGCATGAGTTGGTTGGAAATGCTGATTTAGTGTGTGTTGCCATAGTTGAGTCTGCTGGTGATGAGGGCTGGATAACTGTACTACTTAGGAGCCATTGGAAGATCTTGCAAAGCACTCTGAGGATGTGGAAGCAGGATGTGATCACAGCACTGACCTGTTTGTTCATCGTAAGTTTGTCGTCCAGGACAATGCCAAGGTTTCTGGTGTGGTCAGTGGAGGTGGGACCCAGGTGTGGTGCCCACCAGGAGGAGTCCCGGTGGGAGCTCTTACTTTCGAAGATCCAGCTATCCATTTTGTCTGTGTTAAATTTGAGGCAGTTTTCTCGCATCCAGTTGGCAATGTTTGGACAAGCAGGCAGTAAAGTTGGTCCTGGTGGTGGTGTTCGTGTTGGTGAGGGAGAGGATGAGCTGTGTGTCATCGGTGTATGAGACAATGTTGATGTTTTGGGCAAGATGTGCCATGTACACGATGGACAGTGTTGGGCTAAGAGAGGAGACCTGGGGCACTCCACAGACAAGCTTTTTGTGTTTGGAGTTGAGAGCGGAGAGTCTGATTCATTGTGTCCTGTTGGAGATGAATGAGGTGATCCAGTTCAGGGTGGGCCTTTGGACACCCGAGTCCTGGAGCCTGATGATGAGGGTTCCATGGGAGACAGTGTAGATTGCCGCAGAGAGGTCAAGCAGGATGAGAGCGTAGGTTTCTCCTCTGACCATGATAGACCGGATGTCATCTGTTGCTGCCAGGAGGGCGGTTTGCATGTTGTGGTTGCTGTGGAAACCTGACTGGGTAGGGTCCTGTAGGTGGTGTTGTTCAAGATAGCCAGAGAGCTGCTTATTGATCTTTCTCCAGGACTTTGGCTGGGAAGGGCAGGAGCGGGATGGGCTTGTAGTTGCAGAGATATTTTGGGTTGGCCGAGGGTTCCTTCAGGAGAGCTGTGGCCTCTGCATGTTTAGCTGTCGGGGAAGTTTCTGCTGAGAATGAAGGAGTTGATGATGGTGGTGGTGAGGTTGGCTCTTATCGGTGTGCTTCCCAGGTTGTACATGTGGTGAGGGCAGGTGCTGAGTAGATGGTCTGCATGAACCAGGCAGTGTCTTCTGTGGTGATTGTGCTCCAGGTCGTTAGGAGGTGGATGCTCCTGGTGGTGGTGAGTGGATTGCTTGTTGATGTCCTCTACTGTGGGTTCAGGTGTGAAGTTGGTGAAGAACTTGAGTATTTAGTTGTGGAAAAAGTCAGAAAGGTCGTCGCAGAGGGTCTGTGAGGGGATGATGATGTTGGAGGCTGCTGTTATATTGGTGAATTATTTCACTGGGTTGAAGAGTTCTCTGCCGGAGTTGGAGTAGGAATCAAGTCTGATTACGGAGGCTGCTTTCCTGGCTTCTTTGATCTGTGCAGGATGCCTTTGGAGTGTGGATTACTAGGAGTCTCTGAAGGTGTTGTCTTGGCTGGTTCTCCATCTTCTTTCCTGCTGTTTGCAATTGGTCTTGGAGTCTCTTAGGTCTTCCGTATACCAGCATGCTTAAATGCAAGTTCTTGAATGTCTTGATCTTCTTCATGGGGCCAGAGTGTTGGTGCAGTCTGCGATTCATTTGTTGAAGATGGGTAAGTCGTTCTGTAGATTGCCATTTAAGGTACGCTGGTTGTATCTGAGGGTATGGGTGCAATCTGCTTCTGTTATGTTGTTCCAGTTGCGGCTGAAGTTGATGGTTGGTTTGCTGGGGTGGGGTGCGGTGATTTAGAAGTGTATGATGGAGTAGTCTGTCCATGTGAACAGGGAGAGGTGGCTGAAGGTAATCTTGTCTCTGACTGTGAAGATAGGGTTGAGTGTATGGCTGGCAATGTGAGTCGAGCCATTTACTAGTTGCGTCAGTTCGATGTTCTCTAGGCTCTCTAGGAGGTCAATGGCATTGCGGTCCATTGGGTAATGGAGATGAATGTTGAGGTTGCTGAGCAGGAGGAAGTCGCTGAATCTAATGGCGATAAGAGTGATGAAGTCAGTGAGGAGGTTGCTGTAGGTGGTGCGGGGTCCTGGGGGTCTATAATCTGGGGTGCCTGAGATGGTCGTGGAGTGGCTGAATGGAAGTTGAGTCAAGTGTTCCATGAGCATCATTGGTACGTCAGTTGAAGTAGTGCAGGTAATGTTGTCTTTGAGGATGTTTGCGAGGACTCCGCCGGGTTTGTGGAGCCCGTGTCAGCGAATGATCTTGTAGCCTGGGGTGGGGGGAGGGGAGGGGGGAAGGTGGGCCCTTGGAATAGTGGATGGGCTCAGACAGTTTTGGTGAGAAAGAGGATGTCTGGCGAGTGTGCGTCGATAAGTTACCAGACCTCGGTGACGTGTTTTCAGAGCTTGTGTTGAGGATCCTGCAGGCGATGCAGGGTGAGGTGTGTATAGAGGGTGACGTGGGGGAGATGCTGCTGGAGAATCTGCTGCAGGCGCACGAGAAGGGTCCTACAGTGCAAGACTGTGTGGTGAGGTAGCAGCATTCGTGTCGGCATCCGCTGTTGTGTGCTAGCAAGCTGGCAGAGGTATTACGGACCTGGGTCTGTGGCGGACCTGGGTCTGTGGCGGACCTGGTTCTGTGGCGCTGGGCACGGTCCAGGCTGGTTAGAGGACCAGTCCAAGTTAAGTGGGAGCTGAAACCTAGGCAAAAAATCGCAAAAACGATTGCAGAACAATCGGTATGTCACGTAGTACAGCCTCTCACAATCCCTAAAAGGGAATGGTCTACAATGTAAAATATGTCCGTTGTGTGAGGGAAGAAGAATGAACACACATTCCTAATTTATTTCCGAAAAAGAAAAATCTAAAAAAAAAAGATCCTAGTCCACATAAAAAGATTCTATTTTAAAACATGAGAAAAGAGGATAAAGTTGACAAATACAGAAGTGCATGCCAATCTCCATCGTACTGAGTGCAGTGCTCAGGTCACAACAAAGAATCTGCCGCAAAGTACTTTTTGCCCTTCTGAAGATTTTAATAGAACAAAACATTGGTGACAAGGCCTAACAGCACTGGCTGTGCTTCAACACTCAAGCAACCACAAGAAAATTTGTAACTTAAGCACTGCCTTGAACTGCGTTTACTATCATGCACTGGGGAGGACTGTGGACCAGTGTGAGACTCCACCCATTAGCAATGAACAAAGATAGGTTCAGCACAAGTCTGTTTGTTTAAATGTTAGCTCTTCATGAGGCCCACCAAGAAGTTTAGTGATCAACCTCTCCACCAGTTCATTCTATAACCTTTCTTTAGGTGGTCCATTTAAATACATTTAATAGTTTGACTGAGTGTCATAGTTGCCAATTGCGTGCGACTCTTTCAGCTAGTCTTGGCTTTGTAGTCATTTGCAGGCTGCATTCTGAGACATGAAGGTTTGCTTTTAATATTGACATTATGGCTTTAAATAATTCCACCATGCAAAGTGATCATAAATTTAAAAAAAGCTAGGGCTGGCAGATGGTGTTGCACATGATCTGGTGCCGCTTGGCAGCTGTGGAATATGAATTGCTAAAGATAAGAGATAAAACATTTATGGCCTTGAATCTCAGGCCACACCTGATCAAGCAATTGGAGGATGACCCAAAACTGCCCAGCCCTGCCCCCATATGTAGCCTGCCAGTCATATGTATTGAAGGTGTCTTTAGGGTGTCAGTCGGTATGGGTAGTGTATTAGCTTACTTTTTTCAGATTTATTATTTAGAGTTGTTCACTACACAGGAGATCACTATATTAATGATTGTGTAGGTGTCGTATGCTGTATTCACTGCTCTTTAGGGCTGGCATGATAATTAAAAGGCAGATTGCCATGCGGAAAGCCATAGTTCCATGGTTTTCGACCAGCTCTCTCTCATGACCTGTGCCAGTACAATGGCTCCCTTCGACCCCACAAAGCTGGAGCGAAGTAACCCTCCTTTCCAGATGCACAGCTTGGGCCGTTATCCATAACAAATATACCACACTTTTGTCCATATTCGATTAACTTTATTCCATGTACTCCAAACTTTCATATTTCTCATTTCTTTTGTCTGGTCACATGTGAGGTCCTTATGTATTTCAATGTTTCTACTGCGACAGTTATGCCAATCCAGGCCTTTTTCTGAGGCATGAAGCATACATAAATATTCCTCAGTCAGTTGATCTTGGATACCCAATGCATTTCGGACTATTTTTAGTCCTTCGTCAGGGGTCACTACAAGTTTAAAACAATACCATTTGATTGAATATCCAGAACTGTGTACATTCTCATTAAAAAATGCACAATCTAATTCAAGCCTTGTTTTGCAACTATCCCCTAATCAGCGTTTTTCCCTCTAAGCGCAAAACTGCACACTGTAATTATGTGCCCAAACAAGCCTCTCCCGACCAGCATAGCCATCCCCATTTCACCAACACATTCTTATGTAAAACCACCAGTAAATGTTTCCCATCAACTCATGTTCGATGTTTGGGCACATAATTACAGTGTGCAGTTTTGCACTTCGAGGGAAAAACGCTGATTAGGGGATAGTTGCAAAACAAGGCATGACTTAGTTTGTATATTTTTTAATGTGAAAGTACACAGTTCTGAATATTCAATCTAATGGTATTGTTTTAAACTTGTAGTGACCCCTGACGAAGAACTAAAAATAGTCTGAAATGCATTGGGTATCCAAGATCAACCGACTGAGGAATATTTATGTATGCTTCATGCCTCAGAAAAAGGCCTGGATTGTCATATCTGTCGCAGTAGAAACATTGAAATACATAAGGACCTCACATGTGACGAGACAAAAGAAATGAGAAATATTAAAGATTGAAGTACATGGAATAAAGTTAATCGAATGTGGACAAAAGTGTGGTATATTTGTTATGGATAACGGCCCAAGCTGTGCATCTGGAAAGGAGGGTTACTTCGCTCCCTCTTTGTTGTGTTCTTAATGCGTGATACTAGGGCAGATCGCACCTCCAGGCTGCACTCACAAGTGAAAGAATTGCAATAAGATTTCAAGAAAGGAACTTTTGAAGAAACCGGTGTGCACTTGACCACTTTTTTTCTGTGACAAGTATCCCTTCCACACCAACCACAATGTTCTACTGTTTGGTCCCCGTTCAGGTCCAGTGCACAAGGGAGGATGGTGGGTGGTATTGTTTGTCTCTTTGAAGCTATGTTTAGTTCAAGTGACATTTGGTGGAGTTGAGCTGTTGAATTGTAACTGCTGGTTTGTTAATGTTTTAGCTCTTGTAAAGCATTCAGCCTACCGTTAGTACGGCATTGCAGTTCTTTACGGTAGTCCTGGGTATGGCTTTCAAAAACCTTTGTCGCAGCCCTCAGGCTTGTGGTTTTGTAGAGGTGTGCAATCAGTTTGGTATATGAAAGGGTGGGACATAATCTTTGGCTTCAATTCCACCTGTACTTCCGCTTGCGGAAGTTGGCGGTCTAGCCTTTAACGGCAACTGCCTTATATCAATCGCATGCTGCAGCTGACACGCAGCGGGTGCGCCGGCGGTCCAAAGGCAAGCCCGTCTGTGCCCAGACCGCGAACATCACCAGCAATTATGCCAGTTTTTATCCAGAGAACTCAAAAAGTCTTTCAATACAGTATTCCAGGGAAGCATTATTGCATCTCAGACCTACAGGCAATTCTTGCCTGGACGTTCCCCTGGATCCTCACTTGATCTCAGAAAAAAAACTTTGCCCCTACTGCACTACAGTGGTTCATAGCTTACCCCTATTCTTAGCAAGATGCTGGTACTTCAAGCAAAGAAGACCTGATCAGAGACTCCTCAACACTAGATCTCTCATTAAAAACGCTTTAACATTTCATGACCTCCTGGAGGAGCATGCATTGTGACATAGCCTTCGTCACAGAAACCTGGGCTGACTCCTCCTCTGAAACAGACCTCCTAGGGGCTCTTCCTGAAGGTTTTAAAATTCACAGGAAAGATATAGTTGGGAAAAGGGGAGGAGGCATAGCGCTTATAGCCAGAAATGGTTTTAATCTATAGTTTAAACCAATTCCAGATTATACAGAGAGCGAAGCAGCTTCTTTTAAAATTGGACTTGATAGCTAGAATACCTTTAATGGCATACTTATCTACCGTCCACCAACAGCTAAGGCCAACTTTTTAAATTCTATAGGTCAGCTCCTGGAACTTAAGGCAAAACAATCTAATTTCACAATTTTAGGTGACCTGAACTTTCACCTTGACAACACCGCCGACATAGACTCTGAAGCCCTTTTAGACCATATGGCCAGTACAGGACCCATTCAGCTGGTCAAGAAGGCCCCACACTCAGCCAGGCATTGCCTGGACGGGGTCTTCTCTGACCTGCCTAATCTGTCATGCAATAGAGCTCTGCCACTTATTTGGTCTGACCATAAGGGAATAATGTTTGAAATCACTTTGACACCTAAAAGGCCCTCTAAGGTATCAAAGAAAGCACTTAGCTCTTGACCTTGGCACAAGAATGAGGGAGAAGAGCTAAGTAAGACACTCAAATGCTCTAGTCAGCCCATCCTTATGGACCTGGATAAGGCAGTGAGGAGCTATCATTCCTGGATTGACCTCGCTGGGCAGCAGTTGGCTCCCCAGACCGTGCGGGGCTCAGTCAGGCACGCTCCCTCTGAACCATGGTTCAATGAGTCATTGAAGGCACCAAAAAACTAATCTGTAGAAGACTTGAAAGGAAATGGAGGCTAGCAAAGGATGCTTAATCTAAATTAGATCATAGACTGGCCATTCATACCTACAGAAAGCTCATTCTGAAAGCTAAATCCGACTTCATTAAAGGAAAAATAGAAGCAGCCAATGGCGGCGCTAAAAGGCTTTTTACTATGGTTAAAAAACTCTCTAAGCTTCTAGAAACACAAGACCAGGAAAGTAGCCAGCAATTCTGTAATAAGTTAGCAGATGCCTTTCAACAAAAAGTTAAACAAGTCTTCGAAGCTTTTGTGACCCAACCAAACCTATCTGCACCCCCTGGAAAGAATCAGAGCGCCAGCCCAACTCTTCACGCTAAAGCAGATGGTTGCTCGACCACCACACTCCCTATCTTTCCGCCAATCACGCTTGACCGGACTATCAAATTAATTGCTTTAATCAAGTCTGGATACCCCTTCTACCCATGTCCACCTAAAATTTTGCATATGGCCCCTGAAACCATTGCATCTGCCCTCTGGCCCATTTTTAACCACATTATTACCACGGGGTATTTTCCCACTGATTGGAAAAAAGCCTCCACCTTGCCTTTCCTGAAGAAACCTAATTTGGATTCTGAGGACACTTCCAATTATAGACCTATTTCTAGGCTACCATTCCCAGCTAAGGTCATCGTAAGATACTTAAATGAGGAATTGTCCTCTTTTCTCGTGGAAGGTGACATCCTAGACCACTCGCAATATGGCTTCCAGGCCCATCACAGCACTGAGTTGGCGCTTATCAAGGCCACGGAGGAACTTAGGCAAACCCTTGACAGAGGGGGGAGTGCTGCCCTTATTCTTTTATATCTCTCGGCGGCATTCGACATGGTCAATCACAACGTGTTGGCTGAGCGCCTGGCCTCACTGGGAATCAGGGATAAAGCACTCCTCCTACTCAGATCGTTTTTGTTTAATAGGACGCATTAAAGTGGCACATGATGTATTTGTTTCCCCAGATTTGTCACTTACCTGTGGAGTTACACAGGGCTCATCATTGCGGACAACACACAGAATATTGTGTCCATCAACAGCCCGTCCACGAATACGGCATCTCGATTTCAATACTGCATGAGCCATATAGGAAAGTGGATGCGCGTTAACCGTTTGAAATTAAGCACATCAAAAACGGAAGTTATGCTATTCTGGCCTAGCGATATGGGCCCTCCTCCAATACCAGCCAGTTAGGTAAAGAACCTTGGAGTTCTCTTTGACTCCAAGCACTCCTTTGAATCCCAGATTAATCGTAGTACAGCAGCTTGTTTTGTTATCCTTAAAATCCTGAAAAAGTACCTCTGTTCATCCCATTTGAGCTAAGAAAAACTGTGGTCACAGCCTTAATTGGCTCTAGGCTGGACTACTGCAACGCCTTTCTCACTAGCGCGAGCAAGCGCATTATTTATAAACTCTAGATGACACAGAATGCCACTGCCAGAGTCCTGCTCAGGCTCACCCGCTTTGATTCGGCTTCCAAGGCTCTTGCTGAGCTTCATTGGTTGCTTATCAGCAAACACATTCAGTTCAAAGCTCTATGTATTGCATTCAAGGCTACACGCGGCAAGGGCCCTAGGCAGTTGTCACAAGTCTTCAAGCCTTAAATCTGGGCCAGATCACTGAGATCGTCAGACAGTGGCAATCTGTCCATCCCCAAGATACATAAAGTGAAATGGGGAGGTAAAAGCTTTGTTTACACCACCGCCTACTCCTCTAAAAAACGAACCCAACTTGTTGCAATTCAGGAAGCGCTTAAAAAATCTGGCTTTACTAATTTACCTCACAAATCGACCTCTCAGCCTGCCTATCTAGTGCCTTGTTACCCTCGGTTCTGTGTAGCGCTTTATAAATCCTTCATTTAATTTCATTTCAAAGGTTGAATGTATTTTGATGAGGTCAGACTAGACCACCGAATCAAATTGGTATGGATGCCAATTGCCCGGTACATCCAGATGGAGGCAAGAGGATCTGGATGCCTTACTTACCAAGTGATTTGCAAATTTGTGCAGTGTTGGGTGTTTGCAAACATCCCACGATATCCTTTCTGGTTGATTTTGGTTCAAGAGTCAGCGTTCATAAAAGGAGGTGGCTATGTGCAATTATCACTACTTGTATTCCACTTCAGATTAGGGCCGTTGCATGGCATTGAGCTCCACACCATATGCCCAGTGGCCATAGGTTAGAGCTTGGTGCAGGCGAGAGCAGACACGTGTTCCTCTGGTATCTTCCAAGTGACGTTGGTGCATACAAGTGTAGCAAGAGTTACTCTACTTTTGTGTTGAATCACCTTACATGAGTCTGATGGTTAGGGTAATGTTATTTAATGAACTAATTAATATTTTTTTGTTTACACAGCTAGACACGCTTCTTCCGTAATCTGAATTAAGTTTTCCTAAAAAATCTTAAATTTACTGAGGGTTAGCAAAATACACTAAAAATCAAATAAGCAGTGGCATAAACGCATGAGGTTTCTTAACGAAAACACACAAAGGTTAAAAATACCGAACAACCCCCTTTCGCTGGTAGTGCCTTTAATCTGATGGGGATGTACCTAGTTTAATTTATCCCTACCAGCCCGTTTTATTCAGATATTAGAGAAGCAAAGACACATTTAATTTCAGTATACAGGGCTCGCGACGCCAGTCTGTTGGATTAGGAGTGCTTAATGTATGCTAATTATATTCAGTTAGTAAAAGATGTATATGAGGATGAGAGGCTTAGGGTGGGTAATCCTGTAATGAATTATAGCATTACAGTCAGAAGGCCGTGACACCCGTGGAAGCATGAAAGATTATTTATTTAGTATCCTTTGCCGAACTTCAGCCGGGCTTTGCGTCTTGTGATATGTTCCCCATTTCTGTACTTTTTGGTGTAGTTAGTAGTTCAGTACTGAAATGTATTCCTGCTAGTGTTGTAAGGACATGTAGGCTGCGGTACCCCTGTTTTACCAGCAGAGCCGATGATGGTGAGATAGCAATACTAGCATCTCATTACAGTGCAGTGCACCATGGTAAAACATGCCACAATGACTCTTTTGCTACAAATCAGTGCGCCGACTTGGGGAATAAAGAGGCACTTCTCAACCACCAGCCCTTTGGCCAATGCCCTGGAACCTCGGTCTGAGGGGCTCTTTGTCAGGGTGTGCATTTCAGTCACCCTCCGCCAGGTAACATGACTAGAGGCCAGAAGTATTAGGCATTTTAATGGTCACAAACACTACATTTCGGTGTTTGTGACTGTAAACATGCTATTCTTATTTACTAATCCCATTTTTTCCAATTTATAAAGTGCAATTCCAAATGGATACCGATTTGGTATATTGGCTGTTATAGGTGTCCCTTGCGACCCTTTTTCCCTCTGTGAATGTAAAGAAACAAGTGTAAGAGGAGGCATTGGTCAATGGGACCACTGCCTTCTCTTAAAAATAAAAAAATAAACTGTTCTTTTTAAAAAGCACCGTTTCCTGTAAGGAAAATTGGCCAGAATTAAAAACAGAAAAAAGTTTGCTTTATTGAATAGCAATAGCAGATATGGTGATCTGCTGACCCCAGCTGCCACCATCCCTGTGATGGCTTCCAATTGTAGTGAGTTATATTTTTGCGACCTATCTCATTAATATAAATGAAGTAGGTCGGAATTCGTCCACCCCATCCACCTCCTCTCAACTTCCTTCGATTCAGATTTTTAATGATTGACCTATTAGTGCATAATCGGTTCTGAAAAGTCTTTACTGGTCACAAAAAATAGTAGTGGGAAATTGTGATCTGTATTTTGCAACCAGATATTAGTACACATGGCCCTGTATTGTTTTGCTAACCTCTTTCACAGAGCGTCTGTGCTGACACCATGACAGTAAGTTATTGGATTCTGGGTCCTTTTCTGCAGGGCCATTGAGGCCTTTCTATGCTTCAGCCTCCCCTCTACTGATCCATCCCCTCAGAAATCCACTTGTCTTTTTAAAAGACAATTTGTATGTGCTTGGTGCTGTGCAGTGAAGTACAAAGTAATACCATTTTAACTTGACCAAGGTGTACTATGTTTTTTAGGGGGCCACTTGTGAAACTTTGGCTTTCCTGCATGAATTGGGGAGGAGAGGGTGGGGGTGGGGGTCGTGTGACCAACTGCATTTCTTGTTTGGAAAGTTGATGTACATGGGTTTCCACCTGTGGCTCCAGCCACCATCCTTCATGAGATACTACCCATGCCTCCTAAACATAGAAGTTGAGGCTTGTGGCCTTAAGTTCTGAATGTAACTGAAGAAAGGGGAACTCCTCTTCTTGTTGTTCATACTAGGGGTGGCCGCTAAACTCCGCTACGCGGACAGAGTTTTGCCAACTCCGCACCCCGCTTGAAGTCCGGAGTTCAGAAAAATCTGCAACTCCACCATATAGCGGAGTTTACCTTAGCCCGCTCAAATGCCTCAAGTGCACGGCAGCCCGCGCCACTTCATTCATCTCAGGACTTCTGCGGTTTCCTGTCTGTTGTGTGGTTCCCATTCTTTTATGTGTCTTGTCTCTTTGAGTGATGCTCACAGACACACCGTGATTCCTCCTGCCACACATCGGTTTTATTTTTCCTCGAGAAGTCTCAGGCCCAACCCCACCTGATTTTCCTGATGTTCAGTTGGGAGGAATAAATTAGAAGGGGCTCCGATGTCTGGAGCAAGTGTTTAAAAAAGGATTCTTGAGGTGAAATGTTTTCCCAGAAGGACAGCATTCTGCATGGGTGTATGTGGCCGCCAGTTAAAGGTTTTCTGCTCAAGATGTCTCCCACAGTAGATGATGTACTGCCCAAAGTGTAACCACTAGCAGGCATGATACAACAGACGTGATTGGCACGCCGTGGAATGTTGCATCGCTGCTAAAGCTTTTCTTCTAAGGCGCATTACTTGCTACTAGTTGTTCGCAGGGCGAGACGTTAGCTGCCTACCACAGTATTTATTCTTTGTCGGTGATGTTGTGAGCGGTGCCCTGCTATTGCTCTGTGTAGCTGTCTCTCTCTGCACTACGGATGTGATGGTTAGTGGGGAGCAACTGCAGCCTCCTTCCCCGGGGGCAGGGCCAGCAGATCGAAGGGGGGCTGCACCCTGGTGGTGACACCTCACCTTTACCAGGGTACCCAGTGACGCTGGAAGGAATGACCGCCAGTTTGTGAGCGGCCATCGCCCTGTTAGGGCCCAAAAACGACCTCTGTCACAATGAGGCAGGAGCAGCAGAGGGGGGCATCTGTGGCGCGGCTGGGTAAGATGTTTGAAGAGACAGAGCACGGGCGTAGGCAGCATCCTGAGCACCTGAAGAAGAGAAAATACATCTCCTTCACGGCACCGCGGCCAGGTGAGGGCAGTGGGTTTGGGGTGCTGCAGTACACGGCCTGGCGCTCGTTACTGAGCTTTAGGGGAAGGTGACGCAATTTTTTATTGTACAGACAACAATGGGAATTGTGGGTCAAACGCGTGATCAATTTACCCTGCCCGCTTGCAGAATTTAACAGAGTTTTCCTGTAACTTTGCGGAATTCCGCGTAGTGAAACTCTGCGAGGTTCACCCACCCCTATTTGCAGTCTGGTATTTTAGGAGGATCACTTTATTTTTTTGTTTTCTATCTCAATAAAATAAACACATTAAATTAAAAGTCATCCGTAATTGATCCCTGGGTGGAAATATGCAGCAATCAGCCGCCTCGTTTATCAAATAGCTATGTTATAAATGTTAGTTTTATATCCATGCGTTGATATGTTTAAGGTTATTGTATTTTCAGCAGCATTGCATATATATCGGTAGCACCTTTAAAAATGAAGTCTCCAGTTAATGAAAGCACATTATTATTGTAAAATTCAAAAACAGCACGTACCGTGCACAGATTTTTCTTTGCATGTGTATACTGTTTTCTTCCGTTTGAAATTTGAAATCCTCAAATTTATAGACTCAGTCAATGCAAGTATTCGTGGGAGTTCCGTACAGATATACTGAGTGAGGCTGCAAACTGAGTGTTTGCCTTCGGACGCTCCTGAAACCAGCGCTTGTCAAGAGGATTAGCTTTTCTGGGTTATAAGAGCTACGGCTGGAAATAGTTGCCACCTTCAGGTTATCTCCACTGCTGCAGGAAGAATTCTAGTTTCCCGTGGACGGTGGGTTTCTTTACAGCCAAATATGACACGCTTGTGTTGCACAGACTTGCTTGTAAAATGTTGAGCCGTGAAACCAGCATTTAAAGAGAAGGACTAGAATTCTGAAGCTCTTGTTCCCCTCCCTGGACTATCCTTGACGCTTACTGCGGTCCCGATAAATACCGACCCCACAGCTTCGGTGTTTAACAACTGTGCAATACCCTGTGTTGTCTCTGGTGTGGAAATTGGAAGATGAGGTATTTGCCCACACAAATTGGGGTCATGTGGAAGCAGATGATTGAAAACCTACTGGTGCAGGGTCACCCTTAGTCCACGAGTTCTTATCAAGTAAGGAGGAAGCGACACTGGAGTGAAGTACAAACCAAGGGTCATTTATTAGCATTCATGATTGGGGGCTCATCCGACAAGCACCACAGAGATACTCTAGGAGGAAGCACACTGAACAATGGTTTTTATAGCAAAAGATCACAAACAAGGGACTCCCAGAGGTAAATAGAGCTTTGGGAAAAACACACAAATGAGGTAACGTAAGAATCGACAGCCTTGGTGCCTTGTGCAATCGTCACATCCTAAGGCTGCACAACAAGATATGCTATCTGGGTAAACTTTACTTGAGGCTTTACTGTTGTCTGAAAATCCCCGAGCAGACGCCAGCTGTTCTTCTGCACTGATTCTGCATGTATACACAGGCTTCAATGCCCCAATCTAGATTATTTACTCATGTTTATACAGATGCGGTGTCACGGATAGAGCCAGGCTGGAAGTAGGGAAGGGGTGAAAAATGGATGAGGCATAACTTAATCAAAAAAGGAGAGAATCAGATTTTACATTTTAACAGTCACATTTACCTGGGAAAAATTGAGCAGAAAACACTCAGTTTGCTATTACTGCTCACCCATGTTCTGGTTCGGGTGTAAACAGGAGTTTGAACCAAATCTCTATCTTAGTGTGGAAGAGGATTGAGGGCCAATGTGCCTTCTAATACATTAAATTCTACAGTGCTGAACACCTGCTGCACAGTTGTCTGGTCTAGAATGGGATTTTACCTATGATTGGATAAAGACATTATTCCTCCTGTACCTGGAAACTATATTACGATTTTTTTGTATGCACTGCCTCATGCTGGATTCTTTCACTTGTCCCATAAAGAGGGTGTTTTGTAGGCCTTGCAATTACAGCAGCAAACCCAACCCCACGTTGGGTGGTGCCTTGAAGCTAGGGCACCCTCTCCAAGTCTCTTGGAGATAGGTTAATAAGCGTGGTGGCAGTATCATGTCCAGAAACTCCTTAGAACTGAACTGTTTAGATTACTGGACTGAAGCCATCTTGTAGAGTCCTTATCATAGAACATTTGATAGCTGTTGTCTTCTCACCCTTTCGGAATTTAACGGTCTTTCCATTCCTCCATTCCACTTTAATTTCCTTTTTCATTCTTGGATGTTATCTTAAGGCAATCGTTCATATACAAAACATATAAATAGGTGAAGTGTTGTGATGCAGACTGTTGTGTGAATTGTGCCTTTGAGACCTAAAATAGGGCTCATTCACTTCACGATGGTGAGGTTATCAATGGGAACAGAAGGATCAGGTCTCTTTGTGGAGATGGTGGGAGAGCCAGAGGACATTTTGATGAGTACTTGTAACTGCAGTTTCCTCACCTTGTGAATATTCCCCTGGCATCAGGCTGGATCTAAAAACTCAAAAGCAGTACTTCTGTGTGCTAGTAGGTGGCATTGAGCGGCTCAGAGTCTACGATGTTCCAGTCCGAAAGTGAAGAACGGAGCCTCACATAAGCGCCACCTATGCATGCTGACTTCAGTTCTTATCTTTCTGTGCCTTCGGACACTGATCCGGAACTCTACTCCTTTCAACCATTTTTTGTAAACAAACTTTATTAGGCATTTACAGTACAATACCAATATAGTATAATCTTCGGTACGAGCATGTGAATCAATACGAATTCACTGTTAACAGGTATGCAGCTTATCACTGCTGTATAGATCTTCATAGTTAGTCAATAGCTTTTCAGGGGGTTCACTTATAACCAAGTTCACAGCGATACTTAGTGCAATTAACAGAAATTATTCCCCCAACCTCAACTTTATTAACAACCCCACTTACTCTACCCTCCCTACTCCTTTCAACCATAATGAGATTTTCAATTTTTTCTCTCAAAATGTTGCCAGTGTGCAAATGAAATGCCCCTCCTAAAACAGGGTTTAAACCTTTTGAAGACTGTAGCAAACAGATGTATGTGACCGGTATGCCTTTGGTGCTTGGAGTCGGAACATGACTCCGGGAAATATAACGACTGCACCCAGATGAACCTGAGACCCATATGGGATAGTGAAGCAAACCTCTATATCACAAAACACTGCAAGACTCCACGCAGTGAGTGGTGAAAATAGAGAGGAAGGTCCCCTTTCTGTTCCTGAAGTTGGTACCATTGCAGCTGTGGATCAAAGAAGAAACGCAAGAAATCCGAGTGGAAATGGGCACTTTCATGCCATTTGTGATCTCCAGAGAAGGCATGAGGCTGGCACCATGCCACATGGTCTCACTCCTCCACTCCTGAGGATGAGATTGAGTCCGGTCCCAATGGACCCCTACTTTCCCGGTCGGCCAGTGACGCTACTGCAAGTTGAGACCTTTAGGGAGACCATGCTTTTCATTTTCAGCATGTTTCCGTCTCCCTCTGGCATGCATATGGACTCAATGATCCACAAGGATTTCCAGTTGAACTTCTGCCGGCTGGTTCACCCTTGGCACTGTTCTGCCTCTCAAACCCGCCTTGAGTTCCACACTGACTTCAGTGCCGACTCTGGTCCCTGTGCCACACTCTACGTTGGTTCCTTTGACTTCGATGACGCTAGAAGAGGATCCATACCATATAGTAGACTCCGAGCCAAACTCGTCTTGACCTCGGCCGAGGCAACACTCTGAACCTACAGGAGCACACCCCTTTGGCAATCCTGATTCTGATACACAACCTTTACTATGTGGCCGTGCCCATACACTATAGCAACATTTTGGCTCAGACTTTGATCAAAGCCAGAATTACAGTGATGATGGGGACATATTTGTCCCACAAAATGATGAAGACAATTGGTATGAGAATTTACAGGATGCCAGTTGCTTAGAATCCTCTCCAGACACTGAATTTGTCACTCCCCCTACTTATGCCACTGAGAGCAGCACATCATTTGATTTTGTGATTAGAAGAGCAGCAGAAGTCTATGATCTGAAACTACCCACTATGTTCTAATTGAGTTCCTTCAGCCTTGTCCGGCTCCTACTGAATTTCTCCTATCATTAAATTAGGCCCTGACAGATAAGTTCTTGGGCAAAACTATGTTCTTGTCTTTGGGTCAACAGGCAGGCTTAGCTCTGATGATCCTTGGACTGTTGGCCTTCTATGTCCTGCTTGTGAGAAATGCACATTCATGCTCTGTATTGGGATCTGAAGGCCCAGTGGGCACAACCCCCGGGGAACCTAATGGATTCTATCCAGGTTTCGGAGGAGACTGCAAAAGACCTGTAGTGGTGCCTGCTCGACCATGGTTGGGCCAGTGACAGACCCCTCTCCTTACCTCACCCAGAGCTCATGGTCTCATGGTGGAGTCGGATAGATCACTGCTGGGTTGTGGAGGCTATTTGGGAGAGGTGGAGAACAGAGGACTTTGGTCTCTGGTGGAAACCTGGCTCCATATCAATCTGTTGAAGTTGAAGGCGATCCGCTTTTCGTTAAATGCCTTCCGGGCAAAAGTTGAGGGTGATCCACTTGGCATTGAATGCCTTCCTGACAATCATCAAAGGGAGACTGGTACAGGTTTTCACAGACACCACTGCCATGTGCTATTGCAATAATCAGTGTGGTGTAAGGTATTGCCAGAAAAGCTCTACGCCTCTGGAAGTGGCCGAATTGCCAGTGCTTTTCTTCCGTTGTGAACCACTTGGCGGAATCTCTAAACACCATGGCGGATTAATGCAGCTGCTGATGCTGAACAGATCACCGATGGCAGGTACACCCAGGTGAAGGGTGCCTTTCAGCAATTGGGAGATCCCCGGCTCAATCTTTATACCACTTCTGGGATTGCTGCACTGTCAAAACTTTTGCACGCTGGAGTTCCCAAGATGTGTGTGTGTGT